>NC_083608.1:24672135-25872135 GCF_029168945.1 Cannabis sativa
TAGTACAATTAAAAATATAAATTTTATATAAAATAAAAATTATTAAAATGTGGTGTTTGAAAAGTTTTTGAGGTATAAATAAAATTTTCTTTTTATTATTATTATCATTATTAAGGACAAAAAGTCATAAATGCCTTTAAAATATTTAAATAAAAGATGAAATTGGATTAAATTAAGTGACACAATTGTGCCCACTACTACAATACAACCTCTATCTAAGAATGCTAACTAAGAGGTTATAATTAAATAGAGATACACTAAAAAAATTAAAATACCAAAAAGTATTAAATGTAACAAAAATAACAATAAACAACGTAGTCACAATTCTTCATTATTTGGGTCAAAAGTTCGAAACCCACGACAACCCCTCTCGAAAGGTATTAAAGGTTTGACCCTTCTGAAGGTTAGTTTGCGTTGTAGGTGGTGTCATTTGTGTGATGGGAACCAATGACCCAATTAAGACAAGCTGAGGTATAAGACCCATATAACTGACACGTAGTCCCCGAGATTATATCTAAATGACTGAAAGGGTGGAAAAGGGATTTACACCACGTGATCCCCTTTCTAGTTAGTAAAAAAAACAATAATAATAACAATAAACAATGTTTAATTCAATATCATAATAAAATTATTTTTGAGTAAATACAATATTTATACATGTATTACCATATATATATATATAAAACTAAGATATAAGAATATGATAGTCTAAAATTACTTTAAATACATCTATCTATCTCTCCTTAATTTTCTCATTTTTCTAATGTTTTACTTCTTACTTTAAATTCTCTCTTTATTTATATTTTTTCTACTTTATTTAATTAGATCATTAATTTATTTTATTATTCTTTATTCAATTTGAGAACAATAATTTTGTTAAATAAATAAAAAAAATAAAATTTTTGTAGAGGAGGCTAAAGGGGTTTTATTAAAGATGCACCCAAATTTTTGTTGAGATGATTATTACCTTCAAATTTTGAGCATGCTTTTGGGGCAAAAGCTGAATTTTGATAAATTCTCTGTCTTTTTCAGCTCGAATACTGATGGTAATATGTAGGCTTTGATTTGTAGCTTGTTGGGGTGGCTAAAGCTAATGATAATAGTCAGCATTTGGGTCTTCCTAATGTTATGGGTCGTAATAAGAATGTCATCCTGAGTTTTTTGAAGGATAAAATGAAGAAGTGCATTAATAGTTAGGACGAGAAGCTTCTTTCTCGTGTCGAGAAAGAAGATTTGCTTAAGAATGTTGTTCAATCTCTTCTTATTTATTTGATACGTGTGTGTTTCTTTTACCTCTTGAGACTTTTTAATTAGGAGATTCAAAGGTTAATGGCGAAGTTTTTATGGTCTTCTTCATCTCAGAGTAACAGGATTTTGTGGATGTGTTGGGAGCGCATGGCAGTTCATAAAAATACGGGTGGTATATTTTTTAGGAGGTTGTGCGATTTTAATTTAGTGATGTTGGGAAAGCAATGGTGGAGATTTATTAAAAATCTGGGCTCATTGATTGGTAGAGTTTATAAAGCTAGATATTTTTCTTCCTCTGAGTTTCGGGGGGTTGAGCTTAGTTCTAATGCATGTTTTATATGAAGGATCCTTTGGGAGACTAAGAGGGTGTCTCTGAGTTATTTAGGGGTGTGGGATCTGGGGATCCGACTAGAGTATTCCATGATCCTTAGCTTAGTAATTTGGGGATTCCTCGACTGCCTTCATTGATACAAGAATTGGATCAAATTTTGGTAAGTTCTTTATTTAAAGTTGGAGTGAAAGAATGGGATGTTGATCTTATTTATGATATTTTTTCTTTGGAAGATGTTGGGAAAGTTTTAGAAATTCTTTTTTTTTCATTTTATTTTGGGGATGATGATTATTGGTTTTGGACTTTGGAGAGAAATATTATTTATTCTGTTAAAAGTGCATATCGAAAGCTTTAAGAGCTAAATGGTAGTTGGAATGCTGGGGTCGATATAAGTTATTAGAAATGTTATGGTTGGCTAAGATCTCTCCAAAAATAAAAAATATTTTATAGAGAGTTGTCTCGAGATGCCTTCTTACTCGTATTCATCTTCATTCTAAGCATGTAAATGTGGAAAAGAATTGTCTGATGTGTGAGGCTTTTAGTGAAATGGTGACTCATTACCTTGTATCATTCTCTTTTGCAAAACAATGTTGAGAGTATGGTAGTTTCTCTTTTGATAGTTTGGATGTGCATGTTTTTGGACATTGGCTAACGAATTTTATGGTTAAGTTGTGTGGGGATAGGGAGGAGTTGGTGTTAAGTTTGTACTGGGAAATTGGGTCGGCTAGAAATGACCTAGTTTGGAATTAAAAGTCTTGTATTGTTTGTGATGTTGTTGTTTTATCGTGTGTTTGTCTTTTCCATTGGAAGAAAGCTCACGATGTTACTTTGTTGATTTCTTATAGGACCTCGTATTAGAGGTGATGGGGCTGAGTTATGGTCTAAGCCCGTTGGTAGTTGATTCAAGATCAACGTTGATGTTGCAATTTTACAACAAGATGACGATGACGATGAAGGCTTCATTTTCTCTCTCTCCCTCGATGGCTCATTCTCTCTTTCCCTCGACGACTCACTCTCTCACCCTTGACCGCGACAACAATGACCCTTCTCTCTTTCTCTATCTCTATCTCGTCTGAACACTACTACAAATCTGGACTTTAGAGGTAGTTTTTAAGGCCTTTCAGCGTTGATTTTGGCAAAATTTGCTACCGACGCTGATCTAGGTGAAGTTATAAGGTCAAACATAACCAACACTAAAGTGTACCCAATGGCATCGGTTATTATGAAATAACTGATGCCATATATACACTATGGCATCGGTTATATACTAATAACCGACGTTATATGCCCTAATAACCAACGACAAAGGTTTAAATACCGAAGCCAAATTCTTAATAATTAATTTATTAACATGTTTAAAACCTATTATAAATTCAAAACTTTAATTTAAATGAAATATTTCTTTTTGTCAAAGCTAAATTAATTTTATGATTAGCCATTATACTTAAATTAATTCTGCCTCAGGCATCTGATTTCTTTGTCTTGTTCATTGATTCTGGCTTGCATTGTTGCAAACCTGTTTTCTCAACTTGGGCAGCCTGCGGCGGGTTGACATCTCCCCAACCGCGTGCCCTACCTCTTGGGCCTCTACCTCGGCCACGCATATTCAGGGGAAACTGGACTCCCTCACCGCCACTAGATCTGACCGAGTTATCCTGACTTCTCATGTTCCGCTTGGCGTCTATTCTAATAGAACAGCCTATGAAACCAAGAGCTAGCTTGGTCAGATCGTGATCAAGAATAATTACTAATTATTGCTTATTTTAGAAAATGAAACATATGCATATTCAGCTATCATGCTACTAACATGCTTTTCTTATAACATACTAATAAAATAAAATACAAAAGCAATAAAGGCTTATTTAATCGTGAGTCGAGCTTATCGTTGATGATGATTGTACATGTTATGATGATCTTCGAAAGAAAACCTAATGGCTTTGATACCAAATTGTAACACCCTACTAGCATAGGCGTGTTACCGTGATTTTATATTAATTGTGCAGGATCTTGTGTTTCAAAAGTTATAACCAAAATACAATATAATAATACAAAGCTTGTCGCCTAGCGACTAATCAAAATGAAACATGTTGTCCCGAAGACCAAACACTCTAGGTCTAACCGCCCTAACATGTACAATCTTCATCCGCTCGCTCTCACGGTTACTCAACCTTAGCCTTGCCCTTACCTACGCATGAAAATAATATCTGTGAGTCGACAGGCTGAGTTAGAAAAGTATAATCATAACATCAGTGTACACCAGATTATAATTACGTGCCCATACACCTAATCATAACCCTAAACCCGTGTCCCGCACGATACTGAGTCTAGAATATTCGTACAATGTACATTGACTATAATATCGACCTACACTCCGTACTCTAGTCGTACCAATATGATAGCATCAATCAGTACTTAAGCCAAATACATTTGTCGGTATCCAATATAATTCTATATATACAGCCACCGCTATTTCACTGTAATCTAACAGGCTTAACAAATATGTACGCTAAATATAAAAATACATATGCATATCAATATACTAATCTTACCTTAATTTCAAATTCAGGTATGCCGGTCAACCTGAGTGGAACTGCTGCTCGACGGTTTACAGGCCCCTAAATCACAAAATTTGTAAAATTGATAAATGATATGCTAAATCACTTTTAGGGGACTTTAAACTCAAAACTATAGGTTTCCCTATTGATCTCTAGCAAAACAAGTCCTAGGCATTCAATAAACATGAGAAAATCATCGAAATGGGGAGCTGCCTGAAAAACGACAGGTTGCTTCATCTCCTTAACCTCTTGTTTCTTCTCTACTTTCCGACAATTCGCCATTAAATTGCTATAACCCGAGCATGTTTTACATTTGATTGGGAGCCTCTCATAATCAACTTCTTGCTCAACTAATTGCTCATACTCATTAAGGTATTGAATAATCTGTGGAGGATGATTGTCAGCTATGTCCATCTCTACAAGAACTCTAGCAAATTAAATTCGGGTTATTTCCTTAGTAAATTTATCCATCATCAATGGTTTCCCAGTTTTACTAACAAGAGTACTGAGGCAATTGTTGCCCCAATACTGAAGTCCAAGGCCACCAAGACGTATCCACTAGGGGACAGATCGAATCAGACAGATTGAGTTTAGATCTTTGGACCAAGGTTGCACAATCACTGGCTTTCTATCAAATTGGAAGACTCCATTTTCAAGAACCTGATCACGAGTTGAAGTTTCAAAGAACTTAACCATCATAAGCCCACTGTCATTCTAACAATTCGGTCTATCCCCAGTTTACACCAGATATGTTTGATAAATCCCTCAAACACAGCCATAGGAGAATTTGCTCCTAACACTATACATATAACAGCTGAGTCCCAATTCGTAGCTTGAGCATTAACCTCATCCACATCAACCTGAGCAACTTTCTTGCCTTCCTTGATTATCGGCTCCTCATATTTCAGTATAGCATCAGAAATTAGAAACTTACTTGCTGAGAATTTCCTCCAATGACTCTGAGCAGATTCTTACAAATCCTGCTACACTTCCTCTGCCCAAGACTGAGTAGCACGAGCATCACCATAACCTTCATCTTGAATTTCAGAGCAATTCCCTTCGTGCATCATATCGTGATCCACCTTCCCTTCTCCTTCATTGATCGCACTTGTCATTTTCTTGCCTAATTCCTTCATCTCAGTATCTGCATCTTGTTCCTCCCTCACATCAGAGTTCGAAATAGGATCTGGTGAAATCAATCGAAGTGCTGGCTTCTTAGTTGCTCTTTTCTTCTTCGCCATGGAAGAGAGAAAAATCGAACCAAGAAAACCTTAGCCAATTATTTTTAAATTATTTATTAAATTTTTAATAATTTTAGTTTAATTTGTTATGATATGTATTTATAAATAAAATAAAGTTTGAAAATATTTTTTTAGGAATAATTTAAGTTTTTTATGTAAACTTAATATTTTTTTTGTTAATCTAATATTATATTTTTAAATGACTTTTTTTAATTTGTTTTAGATTTAATAAAAAATGATAATTTTTGAAATTAATTTTTTTTTTATAAAAAGAACAAAATTTAGTATTAATTAAAGTTCAGATGATAAAAATATTAATATTTAATGGTTAAAGTAACAGAATTTAAAGAATGGACATGATTATGTAATTATTATATTTAAATTTTTTAATAAATAGTATATTTTAAGAGCAGAATTTGGCAGTGTCTTTTTTTTTTGTCTTTTTTTTTTTTAAAAAAAAAAATAATAAGTAGTGTTAAGAGTTCGTAATTATTCTTTTTATGATGGATGCCCAAAACTCAAGTTTGGACAGTTTTAGATTCAAGTTGGCAAACTTATTTTGACCCACTTAAATTGGTCCAAATAACATGAAAATTTGTAATTGTGATCATTACTATTATTTCTAGCGCGCAAAGTTTCAAAAAAATTCACAAAACATACGATTTATTATGACTTCTAAAAAACGTGATGCTAAATTAGAAAGACTTTAAGTATAAGGCTGAGATGCAAAATGATATAAGTTTAAAAATTAAGTTATTAAATGTTATTTATTAAAAAATTAAAAAAAAAAATAGTGAAATATAATAAATTAACTAATAAAAATACATTTATTACACATTATTTTTTAAAAAATATATATATAATAATTAAATTAAGTTATATAATTTTTTTTATAGTATTGCATATTATTATATTATAACAAAAACGAATAAATATATTAGATCATTAAATATATATAACAGTATTTAACATATTGTATTACTGAAAATTAATATACCGTATTAATAAAATTATATACCACAAGAAAATTATAACAATACTAAACTAATACTCAAAAAATATATAAATCATGCTAACAAAATTATATAAACTACTATTATACCAAAAAAAAATTATATATAATAAAATAAAAACTAAATATCATTTTAAATAAATGATATATTATAGACAACAAAAACTATATACCATACAACAAAATATATACTTACAATAAAAAATAAAATAATATAATATAATATTATAAAAAAAATTGCATATACCATATTAACAAAATCATATACAACCATAAAATAATTATACTATACTTACAAAATTATATATCACATTTATATATAATAAAATAAAATTTAAGCATACACGATATAAAATTAAATATTAGACTATACAATAAAATTTATATACCATAACAAAAAATGTATACCTTACAATCGAAATATATATAATAACAACAAATAAAAATAAAAATACATAGAATGCTAATAAAATTATAGGTTATGTCTATAGTAAGCACTTTAGCTTTGTCCTTATAATAGACATATTTTTACAGTTATAGATATTTAATCTAGTGGTAATAAATTGATGAATAGATATAAATGGTTAATAATTATTCATAAAATTATTTTTTTAATGATATTCTTGAATTAAATAATAATTGTTTAAATAAATTATTAATTATTTCTAACTTCCTCCAATTAATTAATAATCTTTTTTATCTTTCTCTCTCTTTCATTTAGAAACCCCATACCTTCACAAATGCTTTTCTATATGCTTCGTAATCATGTTTATGGACTTTCCCAAATCGGTTCACATAATAAAAATTTAGAATTATTCATTTTCATAGTTTGATTTTTGTTAATGTTATTATAAGATGCCCTTCAATACCCTTTTAACCTTTGAAGGGAGAAATTATCAAAAAAAAAAAAAAAACCTTTGAAGGGAGCAAGCTAGCTGTAATGGCATCCTCATGCGATGGTGGAGACAAATCGCGAAGACAGATCCACAACCATCAAGCCAACCAAGAGAACAGATGCTAGGCCCGTAGACCTAGTACTCAAATCTTTCTCTGACGTCTCTTTCATCCAAACATTGTGCAGGTAACCCTTTTGAATTATTTCCTAATTTGAACTAGTGTTTCTTTTATATATGACATACAAAATAAAAAAATAAATATTTCTTATTATATAAATAAGATTTTGTTTGCACACTATATAACTGTTTGATTGCAATTAGGGGTGTTCGCGGTGCGGATTGTGCGGTTTTTAACCATTTTTTCAAACCAACCCGCACATGCGGTTTTTCTAATTTTCCAAACCGCACCCGCACCGCGATACTAAAAAACCGCAAAAACCGCACCGCAAAAAATGATGCGGTGCGGTGCGGTTTTTGCGGTTTATGCGGTTTGAACTATCACAATTTTTTTTTTGAAATAATCATAAAATAATTAAACTATCATTAATATAATTATTCCAAAACACTTAAGAAAATACAACAAACTTGAGACTAATAAAAGTTATAACAACAACAATAAATCAATAATCTTTTTAAAGTTTCAACAACACACTTAAATCAAAATAACAAACTTGAAACTAATTAAGTTCTAACAACAATATAAATGTACAACTAACATACTTACATAGATAGATTAAAAATAAAACAAACACAAACTTCCAACTCCAAATTTTAATACACATGTATGGACTTGGGTTTGTTGCTAAGAAGAGAGGGTTTGTGAAGAGTTATGGATTTTGCCCTAAGATTTATAGGCTTGGGTTGGGCTCATATGTATGGGCTTAATAAAATAAATATAAAAATTGAAATTTTAAAAGATGCGGTGCGGTGCGGTTTGAATCGCGGTTTAATAATTCAAAACCGCAAACCGCACCGCACCGCGCGGTTTGGGAAAAATTCAAACCGCAACCGCACCGCGAAGAATTTCAAACCGCATTTTTTTTGCGGTGCGGGCGGTTTGAGCGGTTTGAGCGGTTTGATGTACACCCCTAATTGCAATTGCTTGATTATTAGCTCCATTAGTATAATTTGGTGTCTCTATGACAGACGCTAAGTTTGATCATCACATATTAGACACTAGGCAACGATACCGCGCTTTGCGCGGTTGTTTAGAAACTTTTTATTTATGAAAAATAATTTTAATAGGTTAAATATTAAGTCACATTATTTAATTGAAGACTAATTAGGATTTTTGTCCCGTGAACTTTGACATGTACCAAATCATACCCCCTGAACTTTTAAGGTCGTTAAAAATACGTCCTAAACTATTGAGATTATTGGATTTAAAGACTTTTGTCTAATTTCATTCAATTTTACTATTTCAGTGATTGTTTATATACTAAACCATGCTCCCTAGCCTTTATCAAAAAAAAAAAAAAACCATGCTCCCTAGATTTTGATATCTACCAAATCATGCCCCTCAAACTTTGACATGTATTAAATCATGTCCTCTGAACTTTCATTCATGTTTGACTCTTTTTCTAAAATTGGACAAAAATTCTTAAATCCAACAATCTCAATAGTTCAGGGGCATTTTTAACGACTTTAAAAGTTCAAGGGACATGATTTGGTACATGTCAAAGTTCAAGAGGCAAAATAACCTAATAAGCCTTAATTGAATTATTATTATATTAATGTCTATATATTAATTACAACTATAATTATTTGTAAAAATATGTAAAAGATTTTTTTCTAAAACCAAATTACTTTAAATATACCAAAAAAATATTATGAATGACAAAAGTTCTAGAAAGAAATTATTGCATACATAGCTCCAAACTAACTTGATAAAAAAATTGAAAGCATCCATTAAAAGACTTTCAATAAAATATATATAAATTATTTTTCAATGAGTAAATGAAAACTTTTAAAAACTAACTATCATTAAATGTCTATCTATATATCTATATAATTATATTATTAGGGTTGGTGATGTGGCATGACATATGGACTTTCTTTTCAATTCTTCATTTTCTAACATTTTCTTATTTTTTTTTTCTTCTTCTTATTATTAATTTGTATAGTTTTATGTACAATTCAAATTTAATTAAGCAATATATCTTATTAAAACTTAAGAGAAGAAATTGATGTGGTCAAGCGAATGTATAAGAGTGGAGATGCATATAAACACCAAGGGGACATTTACTGCTATCTTGTTTAAATTTTATATATAATTAGTGACACATAGTACATTTTACTCTTTTATTTTCTATCTATGTGTATTAAATACCAAATAAATAAGAGATACAAAGAATATACATATTGTTTTTTAATATAAAATTACAAAATATTGAGTGGATTTAAAATTTAGAACAACCGTTTAGAACTAATTAATATTGAGTCATATAAAGAATTATGAGCTACTCTACTCATTGAGTTTTGAAATAGAATCCTGTAATTTTCGTAAAGAACCTCCACAAGAAGGGAGCTTGGAAGAGCCTTTACCTTCACAGTTAGAATGTTTTCCCATTTTGTCGGGGCCATGAAGTTACACTTTCGAGAAATAATCTCAACCTCCCAATGGTTGAGCCGCTTAATGTTCTTGAAGTTGTTCACTAACACCTGCAATCTAGCCGAACAATACTATTGTATAGTTTAAATAATTTGTTAATAAATCAAAATACCATTAAATAGTTCCAAAGTCATTGCTCTTCGTCACCAAAAAATTTAGCTTAAGATTATTTTCTCTTGCATTCGAGTAAAACAATATTAGAAGATACAATAGTCATATAATAATAATCCTTATAAAAAATTAACTATTTTAATATATTTATATGTTAATCAAGCAAATTAAATTAAAAAAAAAAACTATACTAACATAGAAATATCCACTATTATATAAAGAAAAACAGAGAAATAAAACAAAAGCTATAATAATCAAAAGAAAAATCTAAATCTTGAAAAGTTGCAGCATTTAAAACTCATATATTTATAAATAGTGAATTGAGAAAAAATAAATGCTAATTTATATTTACCTTGTAAAGAAGATGATCTAACACTTAATCTTTTTCCTTTCCAAAAGAGATGATCTAACACTTCCTCAATCCAAAAAAAAGTCAATCTAGAATAATGATAAATTCATCTCTTTATATCTCTTTTTCTATCTATAAATATATTTTTATATAAAAGATAATAAAGACCAAAATATGTTAATACATCAAT
The DNA here is from genome assembly GCF_029168945.1 of Cannabis sativa. Classification (NCBI taxonomy): domain Eukaryota; kingdom Viridiplantae; phylum Streptophyta; class Magnoliopsida; order Rosales; family Cannabaceae; genus Cannabis; species Cannabis sativa. The sequence goes on from NC_083608.1 coordinate 24,682,680, forward strand.
AGTCAAATATGTCAATATATATATTTATATGCTGAAATATATTAAGGGGGCGTTTGGTATAGGGGGTTCAAAATAATATGATTAAGGGGAATATTATGAAGCAGAATATGATTATATGTAAACTTAATACTGTGTTTGGTTTATACATGGAAATATTTAATTAGATTACTGTTAATTAGATTATAGTGTTTGGTTTTGAGTACAGGAATCTTATATACTATTAAAAAACGAGAAAATAATTTCACCTTGTGGAACTTTAAATCCGTTCCTATGTATAGCGTCTCGTAAAACTCTAGAGTCGGCAGCTGAACCCTCCCATCCAGGCAAAACATAAATAAATTGCATATCTTGTGAAACCACTCCTAATACATTAGTAGCAATTTCGTTCTTTCTGGTTCGATATCTAGACCTATTTGAAGCTAAGACATTCACTTTAATATATGTCCCATCTAGTGCTCCTAAGCAATTCTTAAACCATTTCCACCTTTCATCGATACAATCATCTCGAATTGCCACAGGTTTTTTAGTAATAAGTCATGAAGATGTAACAAAGCATTTAACACCATATTGAAGTGTCTACTAACAGTTTCACCAGATCGTGCAAATTGGCGTCTCACAATTCTATTTTTAACATCATGAGCTATTATATGTAAGAAAATTGCTACCATTTCTTCAACATCCACATTTATACTCCCCTTCAATCCTCCAGTGATTTTGAGGTGATGACATAAAATGAAAAATGTTCTTCTATCCATACGAATACTCTCTATGCATGCTAAGTCACTTTCATAAATCATTCTATAATAATTTAATTGACGAATTTGATGCCTACATAAAGAAGTTCCACTCATATATTTTTTTCATTTACTCGGTCCCTATAAATGATCATAAAAATATAAAATATGAACAATAACTTTATGTCATTTAAAATCTCTATCAATTGTCCTAAATTCGCAATAATTTTTTTTTTTTTTATGGCTAGAGAAAGTTGAGTCATACCTGTAAACAAATCACATCTATATTAGTAATTATTTTTTGGACAAAGTATCTATATTAATTTTAATTGTAAGAGTGATCTTACTAACAGAGTGATCTTACTGATGCCATACATAAATAATTATTATTTAGATTCAATTCTATATTGTATATATTAATTGTATATGACATAGAATTAATATTAAGGTTAAAAAATAAGAAGAATTTTCTTAAGTAGTGCATGCTAGTTGTTTACCACTTTAATTCTCACAAATTTAAACATCAATTTTTAAAACAGGAAAGATTTTAAAAGAAAAAATTAAAATTATTCAATTATATATGTAACAATATATACATATATAAAACACTACCCAGATTCCCTACTCAGACGAACCCTCATTCATTTCAAAAACAATATATACATATATATTTCTTTTATTTTTTGATTAGAATATATATATATATACATATACACGATGTAACGTCCCCGCTTCAAGCCTCCATTGGGTCCTTACACCCACGGAATGAATGGCTCTTATACACGAGTACGTCACTCTGGCTGCTTCATGGACTGACGACTGACCCTACAGACCAACACGAGTGTTTCCAGCATGCTTTGTCCTCACTCGCACGCTTCCTGGGAAAACTTCCCAGGAGGTCACCCATCCTTAAATTACCCCAAGCTACAATTCCGGCTGGGTCAAGGCTCTGATACCATATTGTAACGCCCCGATTTCCCGAGACGTCACACTAGCTAGTCCGTTTAAAACCATTTAAGATAAAGACAATAAAAGACTTCTTTAATGAAAAATAACTAAGCATGAGATCTCATTATTTTTAAAACAAAACATTTATTTATTCATAACTTTAAAATATAAAGCCTTACAAAAACTATTTGAATCATAATCTTAAATGAAATATTTTTAAACCAAAACATCGTGACAATCCCCTAACATGTAATCCACGCCTCGAGCTCGCCACCCTCACTATATAGTTTTGCCTTTACCTGCACACAGAGTACCCGTGAGCTAACGCTCAGTAAGAAGAGCTATGTAGGACATAACCCCCCCAACCAGATAACATAGTCATAAGTATAACAATATCACAACATCAAATCAATTCATACCATACTTGCATACATATACCAACATATCATATCACATACTATTCTCAAATACAATATAACATCACATCACAATGTAATCTTAATGCATGATATACTCACACACATAACACACGGTATCTTATCGCACAATGTCCTCACATACGATAACATACTCCCACTCATGTTGATAAGACATGAAGTGTAACCTGCCCTGCCTTGTGCTGTTCTCACACTCGGCATCCAATAGGGCAATCCCTTATCACAAGTTGTACTCACCCATGATAAGATAACCTGCAAGTAAACCCATACAAGCAGCCAAAAATATATCCTGCAGTGCTATGCTCACACCAGCAGCAGAAAACCTATCCTATAAGTGCTATCCTCACACAAACAGTCAAAAGCCTTATCACTATCACACACTAATAACATTAGCATAAAACAACAATCTACCATATAATAAAACATGTAATAATACAAACCCATAATACAGTTGTATGTTTCAACATACACCCTGTGCACAGATGTCCACTCTTCTTACCTCAGTTGTTAAGAACACCTTCTTGCTACTCCAAGCACCTCAATAAATTTTCTTGTTGAGGACAAGATCCTCAAATCCCACTGCTTAAGACTTATTATCTCGTCACTACTACCTATAACAACACATGGTTCAAGGCCCTAACATTAAAATTCGTACTCTTACAGTACAGCAGAAAGATCACTATTTTTGACCAACAAATATACTAATTCAGTGAAAGTTGTCTTCATAAAAATTATAGGAAATTTCATTATCTTTCCAATGATATAAAGATCATTAAAAAATGGATTAAAACTGAGGGAGTTATGATTGTTTTACTGAAACTATTTCTGAGAAAGAATATGGAGTAACGAATTACACAACTTAGCAAAAATACAAACGTTTGACATTGAATGGTTCAGAATTAAAAGATAACATCTTCATCAAAGTTTTAGGAAATTAAATTCCCTTTCCAATGATACCAAAATCTTTGAAATTGGAATTATATTCAAGGAGATATTACAATTTTACCAAAACAGTTTTGCAAGAACAAGATTCAAGAAACGAATCACATGATATTGAATAAAACTAACTTTTTGACATAGTATGACTTCGAATTAACAAAAAGTTTCTTCATAAAACTTATGGGAAATCGAATAAGCTTTCCAACGATATAAAAATCTCTAAAAACGGATCAACATCAAGAGAGATATCATTACTTTACTGAAACTTGTTTTTCTGAAAATGAAAAAATATAATAGATCCGAACCCTAGATAACATTTAGCATTATTGAGCAAGAAAATATTTCATACCTCTTCACATATTTCTATTCGATGTCTCAAGCCCGCAAGCCCTGATTATAAATCCAAAACTTTAAGAATGAAGGTAGAAAATAAGAAGAATTGTGGAAGGTTTGAGAGGAGCAAACATGAAGAAGAATGAGGCTTTGACTAATTGGTTTGGAGAGGAAAAATAAAACTATGATAGTTTAGGGTTTGATAAAAAGATTATGAGATATCGTATTCTGATAGGTTTAGGTTAACTAAAAATAATAATATATAATAAAATGCTAAAATATTATTAAATCAACAAATATCTAAATTTTTAAATTTTAAAAGTAAGCCCTTTATTTCGTAACTTTAGGCTCAGTTTTGACCTAGAAAAATTCCGAATTATGATATAACTATTTCTACAAAATTTATAGATCTTTGAATTATCTTTCCAACGCCACTGGAATCACCTAAATCGGAGCTCTAAAACTCTAGATATGATCATTTTAGTAAAACATACGAATTTTTATGACATTAATTCTATTATAATGTTATTTAATGCACTCATACAATAAATTAAACCCACTAAATAATCTATAAAACTCTAATAGACTTTCATATTGGGCTTTAATTGAGTAATTAACCTAATTCGTAAAAACACCATAATTTTACCTTGACACTTACTATAATTTCAACTATGTTTAGAAATCTATCAATACTATTCTAAGCAATAGTCTCTATTCACTATTAGTAGAAATAAATGAATATTTATTCTCACACAAATTGTATAACAAATAAAATTTAAAATATATGTATATTTTTACGGGGTATTACATTCTACCCTCCTTAAAGAAATTTCGTCCTCGAAATTTAACTACCAAATACACGAGGGACTTCATGTTTGTCACCACTTATTACATGACCTCCTTATCTACCTTATGGACCCAACAAATATGTACTTAACTTTTATCTTATTGGTCAAACTACAACACATATAACATATACAGCCTAATTTAAGTATTGTTATTCCTTTATATATTACTTAAATAACAAACATACTCCATCACAATACTTACATATACGTGCTTTAAATACATAAATTTTGCAATAACATGCTCGTAATTTTGTAAAAAATTCTTCTCTTATGAACATCCTTATATGCTACTTGAGAACACATTATACAATACAAAAATAACAAACAACAAGGAGTAGGGTAGAAGAACTTATGCAAACTTCTCTTTAATTGCTCCCATTCTTTCATTGAATGTTAATTTTTTTTTTAACTTAATTTCCTCCATAAAGCGTGCTTGGCTTGGAGCAATTTCAAGGATGGGTGACCTCCTGGGAAGTTTTCCCAAGATGCGTGTGAGTGAGGACAAAGCACGCTGGAAACACTTGTGTTGGTCTGTAGGGTCAGTCATCAATCCAGGAAGCAGTCAGAGTGGCGTACTCGTGTATAAGAGCCATTAGTCCGTGGGTGTAAGGGCCCAATGGAGGCTTGAAGCGGGGACGTTACAAATGGTATCAGAGCCTTGACCCAGCCGGAAGTGTGGTCGACGAGGACGTCGAACCCCGTAAGGGGGGGGTGATTGTGACAGTCAGTAGTCCCGTGATCCGTAAGGGGAAACACCGGGTAAGCTGTGCAATCCCACACCGCCTGGGAAGGTCAAGTGGGATGATTCTGAGACTGTGTAGGTATGAGACTACACAGTTGAATAGAGCTTAAATGGATTTATTGGTACTACCTATGTCAACAAGGTGCATCTTGTTTTTCGGTAGCCCATCTTGAAAGAACTCCACAGTTAAGCGTGCTTGGCTTGGAGCAATTTCAAGGATGGGTGACCTCCTGGTAAGTTTTCCCAAGATGCGTGTGAGTGAGGACAAAGCACGCTGGAAACACTTGTGTTGGTCTGTAGGGTCAGTCATCAATCCAGGAAGCAGTCAGAGTGGCGTACTCGTGTATAAGAGCCATTAGTCCGTGGGTGTAAGGGCCCAATGGAGGCTTGAAGCGGGGACGTTACACACGATCACCTTTCACCAAAAAAAAACTTTATATATATACGTATATATGAGCAGCTTTAATGTATTAACTATGGTAATATATATATACACACCCAAATCGTTAGAAGTGAAAGAAAAAAAAAATAAGTCTTAATTTTTATATATACTCACGATCATTCATATATATATATATAAAATACATTACTCTCAGGCTTGTTTTGAAGTGAGCAAACTCAAAATAATTAGGAGATTAGATATGATTTTAGAGCTCACTAACTTATTCCAAGTAATGAGTAGTGTAAAGTCCTTTTTTGGCAAGTTAGGTGACAAAATAATTTTTCCTTTTTATGGTAAGATTGCTATGCATTCATTTTCGAAATCTTACCTCTTTTATTCGGTTACTAGCTGCCATTTTCCTTGTTTGGAAAGTTGCACTTTCAGCTGAACTTTCCTTTGTTGAAAACTTCTCAAAAGAGAAGGAATTCTCTTTTGGAAAGTTGTTTTTTTAGGGAAACTTTGTTTATTGCCTTTTCCTTATTGATTTCGATTGTATCTTGATACAATCAGAATATCTAATCTGTTTTTGGCAGGAATCAAGCATTGAAAGAAGATCGGACCCGATTTTAGTAAGTTTCCGTTTAAAGGCAGATCTGCTTCGTCACAAGAACCGAATCTGATGTAGCAGATCGTGTTTCTTTTGGAAAGTTTTTGTACAGCTGCTAATTCGAACTTGTGGTTGCCTCTTTGGTTTCTATGATCTATAAATAGAGCCTAGAGAGCAACCATTCGAATTACCTCTTCCATTATTCATTTTTTGCATTTATCTTTTGTGAGAAGAGAGTGTTTCTTTGTTTTGTGAGAGCCTAGTTGTTCACCTAGGTTCTAGTTGCTCTATTTCTGTTCTTACTCTATCCTAGAGGTTGTGAAGAACTACTTGACTGAACAAGAGATTGGTCTTCGGGAGAAGACTTGATAAAGCCTTACTTCGGGAGGAAGTAAGCACTTGGTCTTCGGGAGAAGACTTGCTAAAGCCTTACTTCGGGAGGAAGTAAGCACTCACACTTCAAAGACGAAGGGAGTTCGGGCTTGAAGGTGTTGTAAGAAGTCAGATTCATAAAGTGGATTACAAAGGATTGCGGCAATACTTTAGAGGGAGTCTAAACTTGTTTAAGTCAATTGTCTTTGTAATTTTGATACTTTATTAATTGATTTCATTCTCTGGGCGTGGCCCCGTGGACTAGGAGTGTTCGTGAGAACACTGATACCACGTATAAATCTCTTGTGTCAAGTTATTTATTTTTCTGCAAATATTTTATATTACGCACTGTTACATTTCTTTGTAGCAGAATTACTTTCTGCTGCTGCAAACGATTACAGTTTTTATATTTTCTTATATACAACTGACATTTGCAAAAACACGGTTTTTCAAGTAGAACCCAAGCTACAACCAGTGGCCAAAGTTGCAACGTCGATGACGAATTTCAAAAGAGAAGCTGTGATAATTATTTATTGTGTGAAGGAATAAAGAGAAGAAGAAGATAATAAATAATAATGGCAGTAGACTAAGGAGCTATATAATTTGTTTTTAAGTTCATTTTAGTTTTTTATTTGACTTTTTATTTAATGAAAATCCTATTCTTACATTAATGGAGCTGATGGAATATTTGGGTTCCACCTTTTTTTAAGGAGTGAGTATTACACCCTTTTAGGGTAGTTAGAATACCACCGTATAAGTATTAATGGGTTTAAAAAATTTAAAACTCATAACAAACAGGGTAATATTTAAGATTACCTTTCCCCTCCTAATATTACTCTATTCCAAACGCCCCCTAAGATGTTACAAAACTGAAAGGTTGTGAGTTATATAAGTTATAACTGCACACAACACATTAAAAGAAAAATATAAATAATATTATTTCCGTTATGTATCACTTACCCAATGTAACTGCATAATATATAAATATTAATTATTTTAGTACATTAATGATATTATATCACTTATTTATTTATTATTTCTATTAACTTTTGAATAACATGAAATAATAAATAATAATAATTAAGAAGAAAATATGAAAATGTTAGAAAATAGAGAATTGAAAAGAAAGCCCATAAATTGATTCTTCTTTTGGAGCAATAATTTACATTCAGATATGATTAAAAAAATTAAGCAGGGTTGATTTATGTCTTGACTTTTGTCATGGTTGGAAAGTTTTGTTAGGCTTGTTTGTGTGTGATTGTTTTCACAGTGATATTACGGTGGTGATTGTTTGTTTACGGTGGTGATTTTTACGGTGGTGTTATATTCGCTACGAATCCTAGTAGCAGTCCAGGCAAGAAAAATGTTAGAAAATAGAGAATTGAAAAGAAAGCCCATAAATTGATTCTCCTTTTGGAGCAATAATTTACATTCAGATATGATTAAAAAAATTAAGCAGGGTTGATTTATGTCTTGACTTTTGTCATGGTTGGAAAGTTTTGTTAGGCTTGTTTGTGTGTGATTGTTTTCACAGTCATATTACGGTGGTGATTGTTTGTTTACGGTGGTGATTTTTACGGTGGTGTTATATTCGCTACGAATCCTAGTAGCAGTCCAGGCAAGAAAAATGAGTGATAACGAGAATGTGCTGTTTGAAGAGGATGTCGACAGGCTGGTATTAGATGATGATGATGGTGATTTATCGGAGATCGATGATCGGTGGTGTTTGGTGGGGCGCTTCCTTACAAAACGCAGTATTGACTGTCAAGCCATGCAACACAGAATGGCTTCCCTGTGGCAACCGAACCGAGGTTTGTACGTTAAAGAACTTGACCCGAATCATTTTTTATTTCAATTCTATCATGAGATTGGTATTACAAGAGTTATCGATGGTAGTCCATGGACTTTTGATCGTGTTCCTTTGATTTTTGAGAGGGTGAAACCGGGGGAGAATCCTATACAGATTAGTCTTACCCGTTTGGACGTCTGGATTCAATGCCATGACATGAAAACTGGTTTTATGTCCGAAAACATTCTGAAGCATATGGCAAATTATATTGGTACTTTTGTGAAATCAGACCCTAATAATTTCACAGGTGTTTGGAGAGATTATCTTAGAGTTCGTACCACTATTAATGTAGAAAAGCCATTGAAGAAAAAGATGACTTTGGAAAGGAAAAATGGGCAGACGTGCACAGTCCAATTTAAGTATGAAGACTTACCCACCTTCTGTTTTATTTGTGGAGTATTGGGGCATTCAGAGCGGTTCTATGATCGCTTATTCGACACCCTTGCAAAGGTGATTAAGAAAATGTTCGATCTTTCACTAAAGGCGGCGCCACGGAGGAGACAGCATACCATCGGATCACCATGGCTCCGATCTGGTGCGAGTTACAGAGGCCCCGTGACTGGTGGAGGAGAGAGCTCACAGGCAGGCGTATCAAGGAATATTAATGGGGAAGAGAGTAATCAAGGATTGATTGCCAATCTACATAATATTGGCAATCCTCGACAGCTTATACGTGGGGATGTTTCTCATTTATTGGAAAAAGATCCTAAGGCTAAGGATAAGTCAATTCAAGGTGGGAATGATGTGGCATCTGAGGATATTTTAAGTAATAATGCTTTATTGGTTGTGGAAAACAAAAGAAGGAGAACTAATGTGGAAAAGGGGTTAGGTGAGAGTGTGGTGGACCAAATGGATGGGTCGAATCTTTCTTCAATTGGGCTGGGCAGAATTTCAAATGATAATGGCATTTTTGAAATGTTAGACCAAGATGTAAGCATGCCAACAGTGGAGAGTGGGAGTCCAAAAAACTTGAATGGGGCGGGTTCTGGTTTCCAGGCCCGCCAAGCATTATGAATGTCTTGAGCTGGAATTGCCGGGGGCTTGGGAACCAACGGACTTATCAATTCCTAAAAGAAATTATTTCTCATAAGAAACCTAATTTTTTTTTTTGTGTGAAACAAAATGTCAAAAAGATCGAGTTAATTGGGTGGGACGGGCTTTGGGTTATAAAGGAATTTTTGTTGTGGAAGCCCACGGGCTTAGTGGAGGCTTGGCTTTTCTTTGGAAAAATAAAGATGAGGGATCTTTATTGGGTTTTCCCAGAACCATATTGACATAAAAGTTGCTACACTTGATGGAAGTTGGTGGAGACTAACAGGAGTTTATGGAGAGCCCAACCGAAACGAAAGAGAGCAAACATGGACTCTTTTGAAGACATTAACAAGGAACTCGACTCTTCCATGGTGTGTAATCGGAGACTTGAACAATGTCCTTAGTCAAGAAGACAAAAAAGGGGGTCGTCCGTATCCCCAATGGTTACTACAAGGCTTTCAAAGTTGTTTAGATGAATGCGGTTTGGAAGATTTGGAGCTCTTGGGCTACCCTTTCACTTGGGAAAGAGCTAGAGGTACTAGAGAATGGATCGAGGTGCGTCTTGATCGAGCTTTGGTCACTAATTCTTGGCGTACTCTGTTTCCAGAAGCTTGTTTAACGAATTTGGAAGCTTCAACATCGGATCACTGCCCAATTTTTCTAGAGCTGATTGTAAGGGTCTCTTTTCGTACTCCTCGTCGCTTTCGTTTTGAGAATGCTTGGCTTTCTGAGCCCATGTGTTATCAGCTTGTTCAAGATTGTTGGGATACTCAATCTCATGATAGTACTTCGGGTAAGATTAGCATGTGTGCGGAGGTTCTAGCTCGGTGGGGGAAAGAAATAACTGGAGATTTCAAGGCTCGAATCAAACAATGCAAAACAACCATGTCTATTTTAAAGCCTAAGATGGATGCTGAGTCGGTCAAGCAATATGCTGAAGCTAGAAACCGGTTGTTTGAAGTCCTCGAGCAGCGGGAGACATTTTGGAAGCAAAGAGCCAAGCAATTTTGGTTAAAAGGTGGAGACAAAAATAGTAAGTATTTTCATAAAACAGCTAGTAGCCGTAAACAGCACAATACTATCTTACAACTTAAGGATGATCATGGTACCTGGGTTGATTGGAATAATGGGCTAGCTAATGTGATCAATTCTTATTATACCTCTCTTTTTGCCACTGCTAACACACACTGCCAGGAGGTAATTGATAGTGTTTCGGCTATTGTTCCGAGTCATGCGAATGAAGAGTTATCCAAGCCTGTTTCGGAAGAGGAGGTGAGGAAGGCTGTTTTTCAAATGCATCCAGACAAAAGTCCAGGCCCTGATGGCATGACCCCTGCCTTCTATCAAAAATGTTGGCAAATTGTCAAAAGGGATGTTACTCGAACGGTGCAGCATTTTTTTGAGCATGGTGTCCTTGAAGATGGATGTGGGGAAGCCAATATTATATTAATTCCAAAGAAGAAAAACCCGCAACATATGAAAGATCTTCGTCCGATAGCTCTGTGCAATGTCTTATACAAAGTGATCACTAAAGTCATGACCAACCGGATGAAGCCGTTTATGAGCGAGATAATAGCTGATTCTCAAAGTGCCTTTGTGCCGGGCCGTTTAATATCTGATAATGTGTTGGTGTCTTTTGAAGTCCTTCACTACCTGAAACGAAAAAGAAAAGGGAAGACGGGTTTCATGGCACTTAAACTTGACATGAGTAAGGCATATGATAGGATTGAATGGCCTTTTCTCGAAGCAATGTTGAGAAAGATGGGATTTGTGGAAAATTGGATTCGTCTAATCATGACTTGTGTTTCGACAGCCAAGTACAAAGTAATTCATGATGCATATGAGGTTGGTCTGATATGCCCTTCTAGAGGCATAAGGCAAGGGGATCCTCTGTCTCCTTATCTGTTCATTATCTGTGCAGAGGGTTTATCATCCCTACTTTATAAGTATGAAAGAAATGGGTGGATACATGGTTGTAAAGTTGCTAATGGTGCACCAAGAATATCTCATATGCTCTTTGCCGACGACAGCTACCTTTATTGTAAAGCAACACTTCAGGAAGCTCAACGAATTCAAGAATTACTTCATAAGTTCGAGAGTGCTTCGGGTCAACAAGTCAACTTTGCAAAATCCTCTATCTTCTTCAGTCTCAACACCGATCATCCTATCCAAATGCAGATTTACAATTATCTCCATATGGTCGTGGCCGATGAAGGTAGTTTTTACTTGGGATTACCTAGTACAATGAGTAGAAACAAAACTTCAGTGTTGGGTTTCTTACGAGATAAGGTGAAGAAAAGATTACAGAGTTGGGAAGGAAAGTTTCTGTCTAAAGGAGGAAAAGAGGTTCTTATAAAATCGGTCGTTCAAGCGCTCCCTAGTTACGCTATGAATGTATTTTTACTTCCTCTTGAGATTAGCAATGATATTGAAAGAGCAATGTGTAAGTTTTGGTGGAAAACTTCACAAGATGATAACAAAGGCATTCACTGGATGGCTTGGGACAAACTTTGTTTTCATAAAAGAGGAGGAGGCATGGGGTTTCGTAATCTCCGAGACTTCAACTTATCCCTTCTTGGAAAACAAGGGTGGTGTATGCTTACTCGTCCTCAGTCTTTAGCCTCTCGTTTGTTCAAAGCAAGGTATTTCCCTAATGGTAATTTTCTTAATGCTCAATTGGGTTCGAACCTGAGTTTTGTGTGGAGAAGTATCTTGGAATCTCAGTCGCTTTTGCAACATGGAATTCGATGGTGTGTGGGAGATGGTAGCCAAATTCAGATCCTTGGTGAGCCTTGGCTTCCACATGAAGAAAATCCCAAGGTTATTTCTTCCCACCCGTCCTTGATTAATGCTACTGTCAACTCCTTTATGAAAACAGGGGAGCTAACTTGGGAAGATGACATTTTAAATGACCTTTTTGAGGAAAGAGACCGTACTTTGATCAAAACCATTCCACTAAACATTACTCAAAATTTTGATCATTTAGTTTGGTCCAAAGAGAACTCTAGCACTTTCTCTGTTAAAAGTGCCTATGCTCTCTTGCAAAAGTTGAAAGGAAATTGGTTTGATGATGCTGGAGATGTTTTTTGGCGTAAGTTGTGGCAGCTGAAGCTTCCTTCGAAGATGCAAAATCTGGTTTGGCGGGCTTGTAATAACTGCTTGCCAACGGTGGTTCAACTGCGTACTAAGCGTGTCGATGTAAGTCCTTTATGCCCGATTTGTCACAATGAACATGAAACTATACTCCATGCTTTAGTCACTTGCCGTGAGGTTCGCAAATGCTGGGACCGTGTTGGAATCGGTACATCTGTCACTCCTGGCGCTAGTTTCTTTGACTTGTGCAGTGTGGCTTTTCGCAACAACTCTGCTGCTGTAAATTGCAGAATTGTGGTCGTGTGTTGGGCTATTTGGGGAGCCAGGAAGAACCTGGTGTGGAACAAGAAACCATTTATTTTTGAAGACGTTGTTGCGTATGCGTTTCGCTATCTTGACCAATGGAAATCTGCTCAAGTATCTTCGGATTCATCGTGGCCGATTCTAACGGCTGCTGATGTGGGAGAGCAGTGGACACCACCTGACGGTACTAGTGTCAAGATAAACGTCGACGCGACAATCTTTAATGATGGGAGGAGCTTCGGCTTGGGTATGGTGGCTAGAAACTCTGATGGTTTGTTGATTGAGGGAAGGATGAAATGTTGGAATTATTTTACCAGGATCTTAGATCTACTCACAAGTATGTTTATTAACATCCTAAATATGAACTTTCTAAAACGATAAATTAAACACATATAAAGTTTAAGAAACCTTACATTGGGTGCAGCGGAATATAATGACTCCTTCCGTTCAGATATCTAGCCCTTGATTCCTTTCTGTAGCAGAGCATTATCAATATCTGAACCTGGATCTCTTTCTCTGAATCCTTGATGCTGAATCTCCTTTGCTGATGATCTTTCTTCACGATCTTCCTCACTATGATTGAGGTATCACTTGATGTGTGTGGGCACTACTCATACACTAAAGATTTCGAAATTCTAAGGAAGAAGAGAGAGAGTGGTCAGCTAAAGATAGGGAGAGAGAAGGCTCAGTTTTTTCTGATTCAGAAAGTCTGAAGAAAAGTGTGTTTTTCCTGAAGCCTTCACTATCTATTTATAGCATTCCACTAGGGTTAGATTTGAATTATATGGCATTAAAATAATGAAAAAATCAATTTAAAATGCTACAATAGGTGGCCGGCCATGCCTTTAATGGATTGGGCCTTGGGCTTTGCAATTTTGCAATTTTAACACCTTTTGTATCTGATTTTCTCAAAAATGCCAATTTCCTAATTCAACCATTTAAATGCCAATTCTAACTATTTAATAACTATAAATAATTATTAAATAATATTGTCATTTATCATATTTATTAATTGAACCATACAAAGTTTCATAATTAACAAATATGCCCCTATAAACTCTTTCTTTACAATTTCGCCCTTACTTAGTGAAAATTTCACAAATAGACATAGTCTAATTTGAGAATGATAATTGATTAATCAAAATCAATTACATGAGTCTTACAAGCAATATTATCTCAACTAGTGGGGGGACCATGGGTCTATATAACCGAGCTTCCAATAAGTAGATCAAGAATTTAGCACTAAAATTCACTAACTTATTAATTCTTCGTTGAATCCACGCATAGAACTCAGAATTGCACTCCCAGTATATAGAATGCTCTATGTTCCACCATATAGACACATCATTAGTTATCCATTGTTATAATCCTAATGTGATCAATGATCTTCTATATGAATGATCTACACTGTAAAGGGATTAAATTACCGTTACACCCTACAATGTATTTATTCCTTAAAACACTTGACCCCATATAAATGATATTTCAGCTTATGTGAAATGAGTACTCCACCATTTATGTTCGTTTGGTCAAGCTCGAAGGAGATCATCCTTTGCTTACTATTCGCCAGATAGAAGCTATAGATTCCATGTTTATGATAGCGCTCCCACTCAATTGCACTACCGTGTTCCCAAAGAGTACGTATCACCCTGACCAAAAGGTAGGCTTAACTAACAATTCAAGGAACACGAATAGCCTTTCAAGATTGAGCCTAATCATAACAGGATTAAGATCATTTGATCTAGGATCAACTAGGCGATATTGACTTGAATAGATTTTACGGTAAGTTTAATTAAATCTAAGTCAAAGTTCAATATCGGTCCCTTCCGATGCATACTCCATGCATCCAACCTGAGCTTTACTTTAACCAATGCTCTAGAAAGAACATAGCACTTCTCCAAATGCAAGTAAACTCTTGTTGTAAATTATCATATCAGTAAAACCCTGTGTCTGATAAATCTAGGAAACTTTATTCACATAGTCATGTTTACTTTCCAATGTGTTGACGGCACAATAAACAGGATCAAGTATGTGAAAAGGGTTTCAGATGAATTTATACATTATGTACATATAATCATGAAATAAATCATGTGAACCATGCAACATTAAATGTTAAATCTGATCTATATTAATAAGTAAATCTGATTATATTGAAATGAGTTTTATTTAGGGCATAAAACCCAACATGAAATACACAGCGGTCCAAGTGGAGGTGGTTGTTGCAGAAGCAATAGGCATTCGGGAGGTATTGAGTTGGTTGAAGGAGAATCAATGGCCTCAAGTTTACATCGAAACCGATTCTCTGTGTGTGGTGCAAGCTATTCATAGTTCCATCGATATGATATCCTTGTTTGGTAGTGTCATTCAAGATTGTAAAACTATGCTTGCTTCTCTTAATAATGTTGTTGTGTCTTTTGTTAAGCGATCAGCTAATGTAGTAGCTCATAAGTTTGCTAGAGCTGCTAGATTATATCCTGATTGTACTTGCAGTTTGGAGACTGTTCCAACTGAGTTGCTGCTTTGTTTGGTAGCGGATGTAAGGGTTTAATTTCAATAATAAGATGAAATTTCCATTCAAAAAAAAAAAAGCCCATATATCATGCCACATCACTAATCCTAACAATAGAATTATATAAATATATAGATGTTAGAAGGCTATAAGGATGAGGGAGAATGGAAAAAGGGCACTGATTTGAATTTTGAAGGTGATGCTGATGATGAAAAAGGGGGAATGGAAAAATTGGCTATATAAGATGATGATGATTAAAAATTGGTTATATAAGATGATGATGATTAAAAATTGGTTTTGTTAAAGAAAAAAAAATATAAAGTTAAATTTGATTAGTTGTTATTTTTTTTTTTCAAAATAAAAATTTTAGTAACTTACAGACAAATACATGTTACACAATGTTCACTTTGAAAAGTCATATAGATAAATGGTTAAAAAATTATATGTATATAGAAACAAAGATATAGTCATCACTATAGAATTATTCTAAAATTATATACATACATTAAAATATTTGTATTATGCAAACAAAATTATATACTAGTATTATACATAGCATAATAAAAAAAAATATATTATCAAAGAATAATAATATATTATACAATAAAATGAAAATATACTGTACAACAAAATCTATTTATTAACAACCCACAATAACTCATAAAAAATTATAAAAATCGATATAACTTTTAAATAAAAAAAAAAGATTTTAACAAAACTAATATAGATATACCATAATTTTTAAGTAATTTTTTTTCTAATTCTAAAATAAATATAAAAAAAAATATTAATTTTTTTATGTGGCAAAAGATAATATAAATAATAAATAATCTCAAAATGCTATTTTGCTACAAGTTTTGAAATGAGGACATTTACTACCATAGTCCTATGATTTGGGACCATTTACTAAAATTTTTCTTAAAACAAATAAGTATTAATGAATATTTTCTGAATAAGATATTTATATAATATTAAGTTGATGTTATGTGCAATAGACGTATAATTAGTTTTCTTTTTAATTAGGTTCAATAAGGTGATGTTAAGTGCAATACATGTATGTTTAATTTTTTTTAAATTAAGTAATGTTTTTTTTTTTAATTTTTGAAATGGGATTTAAGATTTTAATCTTTAAGAAAAAAAATTTAGCCATTGTTACATAGTGTGTCATTTGAATGTAATTATGTATATGTATTTTTTTAATTTTTAAAGTTTCTTTAATTAAGTAACATATTTGATAATGCACATATTATAGTTTACTATATTCTTCAATTTAAATAATTTAATACACTTGATTACAAATCCTCAATACACTTGATCATGTATATACTTTAATTTAAATAAAATTAAAAATATCTATATAATTATTTTTTATTTTAATTTAAATAAAATTAAAAATATTATTAAAAAGATCTATAATATTTTAAATTTAAATTAAAATTTCTTTATATAAAACATCTATATAATTTTTATTTTGAAATATATAATAATATTATAAAATTAAGAAAGAATATTCTGTTAAGTAATATCATATTCTATTAAAGTTAACATAGAAATCTAAAAAAACATATTAAATTAAGAATTTTGTTATATAACTATAAATATAATTATTGAATACATTAATTTTCAAATTAGGTTGTTACACAATGCATAACTTGGGACTCGAAGCCAAGACCTCCAACACACACGCACCCTCCTATGGCCACTTGAGCTAGCCTCAAGTAATTTGTGCGAAGTTTTCATAAAGCATACATTATTAGAATATTTTATTTATGGAAATTATTTTCTAATTAAGGAAATGATTTTCT
This sequence comes from Cannabis sativa, assembly GCF_029168945.1. NCBI lineage: Eukaryota > Viridiplantae > Streptophyta > Magnoliopsida > Rosales > Cannabaceae > Cannabis > Cannabis sativa. The sequence goes on from NC_083608.1 coordinate 24,699,613, forward strand.
ATTTAAGGAAATAAATAAATAATTGATTTTCTGATAAATGAATATTTTATATTCATTGAATCTAGACAAAATCAATTATGTAATATTCTATATATGGTCAGATTTCTATATTCATTACCTGATTTGATTTCTTGAATTAATTGTCAAAATATTCTGACAATTAATGTGGCGCAGATACTGATGGAGTATCTCACCTATAAATATAGGGTCTCGGTCCCCGAGCTCCTCACTCATTCTGAATTCATTCAGCAAATTCCATCTAAAGAGAGTTGAGAGAGCGAGGAAGCCCGAACTCCAATACCGAAGCTATCGTAGGGATTGAAGCTCAAAGATCAATGGCTGGAGGTATATTGATCCTTTCATTGCATATATTATAGATATGATTACAATTGTTTTTCCGCATTTCATATCATTTATATATGCTATATTACATACACTATATTATAGTCTAACAGTTGGTATCAGAGCGGATTTATCTCTGCCTTGATTTTATTTGAGTTTCATATATATATATACATACATATACTGTTCATATATATATATATTTGTTATGTTCGGTTCGTATATATATACTCATATTCATATAATCCCAAATATATATATATAAAATTCATACGTATACACATATACATATATACATTTATTCATAAACTTATATATATAATACATACACGTACCTCCTACAGTATATATATATTTTTATCGGTATATTTACGTATATGTATATATATATATTGTATATTATATATATGTTTTATCGCATAATAATAATCATAATATTCATTTTCATTTATGTGATACATGCATATATATATAACATAAAGTTATCGGTTAAAGTTTATTTTTTCTATTTTTCATTTTTATTTTTTAGTGTTTATTTCGAATTCTATATACATTACTATATTCGTATAGTATTATAGATCGATTTAAGCATTGAAAATCCATTGAAAAACTTAAAGATGGAAAAAAATTTCAGTTAAAACTTTTTCGGACCCGATTAACTTTGTGATATTAAAGTTTATATTTTTTCGTGTTTTCGTGCATAAAATCTACGTGGATCTCTTTATTATTTGATTTAGAACAATTTACATTTGAAAACACGCAATTTGGTCGTCGGAAACGCCATTTCCGATCGGATTTGGGTAGGGTTCGACGGACCCGCGTGCAGAAAAACGGGTAAAAATGGACCCGGTTTGGCTGGAGAAGACGACGCAAACGACATGTCATTTGTCAAAAAAACAACGTGTCGTTTGTCAAAAACGACGTGTCGTTTGAAAGGCTTCATTTCAGCTGTCGTTTATAGTAAACGACATGTCGTTTTTGTATGTTTTCTGCACACTTCAGAATGTAAAAAACGACGTGTCATTTTTGCCTTTTGCAAAAACGACATGTCGTTTCGCAATGCATTTTTTCAAAAAAAAAAAAAAGGAAAAATTCTGAATTTTTTATAAATTTTTATTTATTTGGAATATTAATTATTTTCCTATTTTAGTATTAATTTAGTCAATAAATTGCATTTAGTTAATTTTCCATTTTTGTTTAATACATATATATATAGTATAAATTGAAAATGGAAATTTGTTTAATTTGGTAATTTATTACATGATTTATTTAGGCATGTAAAAATTGTGCTAATTTGTGCATTTAATTATATATTACCAAATTTATGCAATTTATTGTCTAAATTAATTTTGAAAAAAAAAAAACTGCCATTAATTTCATATTAAGGAATTCGCATTTAATTAATTATCATACATTAATTGTATTATTTTGTATTTATTTGATATATTTATGTTTAATGCAATTAATTTAGATATGTATGATTTAAATGCTATACATAAATTCCTTTTATAGTGCTAGATATATTTAGAAATATTCAAACATTAAGATAGGTTGAATATTTTATTTAGCAATTAAGTTTCATAGAACTTCATAAAATTATTCATAAAATATTCATAAGACTTTATAAAATGAATAAAATATGAATAAAACGTAAGTAGTTTTGTGGTTTGACATAAGAAAACATGAACCTGGGACAAATGCTCATATCTAGAACAGTTTTTAATGATCTTCGGACGACCACACTAGGAGCACTAATCTCAGTGATTGTCTACTATGTTAATAACGAAATTACTTTTAGGTAGAGCCCAATACCTAATGTCTAAAGTGAAAATATAATTTTAAATAATTAGGGAGTAGCCACAGCATCTTTAATTATATAAAATTATATATTAATTAAAATTCACCTTAATGGACAAAACTTGTAATTAATTATTTGGATATAATAAGTTTACCCCACAGGGATTTTATTATATTTTTATAATTAATTAGGATAATATATTAAGTTAAATTCTCTTAATTTACCCCACAGGGAGTTATGAGGATTTGATTTAATAGTGTTATCACAAATTTTAATTAAAGATAGATTTCATTCCTCTATTAATTTAAATTAAATATTTCATTAGATCTATCATAAAGTTCATATAATTTTATTAGATTTAAAATTTAGCCCACATGCAATTTTAGATTTAATAAAATTTTCATCTTCATCATGTTTCTACATTGGTAAAACATGAATTCATTAAAGCCTCAATTCTTTTAACATCTAAATTTTTGTAATCCTATTCTTGCAGCTATTTCATCCACCTCTAAATATGCTGAAATCACTAGTGAAATCCCTGAGCTTAGGAGTGACAACTTCAAAATCTGGAAGGAACGAGTTCTTCTCCACCTAGCTTGCACTGACATGGATTATGCAATAAGGAAAGATGAACCAGCTGCTATCACTGATACTAGCACTGCTGCTGAGATTGCACTACGTGAAAAGTGGGAGCAATCTAATCGTCTATGCATCATGTTCATTATGTCCAGAATTCCTATGGGAATGCGTGGATCGGTGGAGCCACCTGAGAAGGTGAAAGATTTTATCAAAGGGATGGATGAGCAATTTGACACTTCAGATAAATCTTTGTTCATCAACCTCATCCAAGAGTGCTCGTCCACAAAACTCACCGGTCTTAAAGGAGTTCGAGAACACATTTCTAAAATGAGGGACATCACTGCTCATTTGAAGAAACTCGACGTTATCATTCCTGATACCTTCCTGGTTCATTACATCCTTCACAATCTTCCTCCACAGTATGGGCCTTTCAAAATTTCCTACAACACACATAAAGAAAAATAGACTATCAATGAATTGATGACCATGTGTGTTCAAGAGGAAGCCAGGCTCCTACAGGAGCAAGGAGAAAGTGTTCACCTGACCACTCAACCTAAGAAACGCAAGCCATTCAAGAAGAACAAAGGGAAAAAGCCCATGGCTCCCAAGGCTGCCATAAAGAAAGATTCCATCAAATGTTTCTTTTGTAAACAAAAGGGACATGCGAAAAAGGAGTGCAGCCAGTTCAAGAAATAGATGGATGACAAAGGTAATCCAATTTCCTTAGTATGTTATGAATCTAATATGGCTAATGTTAATCTTAACACATGGTGGATTGATTCTGGTTCAACAATTCACATAACAAATTCCTTGCAGGATATTCAAAATCTAAGGAAGCCAGTGGCAAGTGAGCAAAGCATCTTATCTGGAAACAAGATGGGCTCACATGTGGACGCTATTGGAACATGCAATTTAGTTTTAAGTAATGGTTTTATGTTAAAGTTAGAAAAGACCTTTTATGTACCAAGTTTCTCTAGAAACTTGATTTCAGTTTCAAGACTTATACCCTTTGGTTTTTCCTTTACATTTTCAGACAAATATTTCAATTTATATAATATATTCGAATGTGTTGGAAATGGTATTTTGTCTGATGGTCTTTACTGCCTTAATTTACAAAATAATACCACTAATAATGTTATGCATGTTCACGCTGGCACTAAAAGATGTGTTATGAAAGAGGATTCCTGTACATTGTGGCACCGGAGATTGGGACATATCTCCATTGATAGAATTAAAAGGTTGGTAAAAGATGGGGTACTCAATACCTTAGATTTTACTAACTTTGATACTTGTGTGGATTGCATTAAGGGAAAGCAAACCTCCAAGTCTGTCAAAACTGATGTCCATAGGAGTTCTGAAATATTAGAAAACATACATACTGATATCTGTAGTCCAGATATGGAGTCACATGGTCAGAAATACTTCATCTCATTCATAGATCATTACTCACGCTACATGTATATCTACTTACTTCATAATAAAAGTGAAGCATTAGATGTCTTTAAGATATTTAAAGCTGAAGTAGAGAAACAATGCAACAAGCAAATTAAGATAGTGAGATCAGATAGAGGAGGTGAGTATTATGGTAGATACACAGAAGATGGACAAGCACCTGGTGCATTTGCGAAGTTTCTTGAAGAAAATGGGATTGTTGCCCATTACACCTTGCCCGATACACCCAAGCAAAATGGTGTTGCAGAAAGAAGAAACCGAACATTAATGGACATGGTGCGGAGTATGCTTAGTAGCAACTCTAACCTTCCTAAATCCTTGTGGACTGAAGCATTAAAGACATCCGTGTACATATTAAACCGAGTTTCAACAAAGGCAGTCTCAAAAACTCCTTTTGAATTATGGGAAGGTTGGAAACCAAATTTGAATCATGTACGCATTTGGGGATGTCCATCTGAAGTCAGAATATATAATCCACAAGAGAAGAAATTGGACCCAAGGACCATAAGCGGATTCTTTATAGGGTACGCTGAAAAGTCTAAAGGTTACAAGTTTTATTGTCCATCTCATAGCACAAGAATTGTGGAATCAAGGAATGCAAAATTTCTTGAGAATGCCTTGATCAGTGGGAGTGATCAATCAAAGGACTTAGGTCCTGAGAAAGATCCTTCAGAACCTTCCACTTCAAAGGCAAGATTGATAATGGTTAACACTCCTGTAGTTCAAACGAATGTTGAACAACCATTACCAATCACTGAAGATCCACAAGTTGGTAATGATAATCCAGTAGATCAAGATGTTCAAGAGTTGCCTGCAACTGTTGAACAACCTGCTGAACCTGCTGAACCAGCTGCTGCTCCCCAAGAGCCTGTTGGTGAAGTCTTAAGTGTTGGGTTTTATGCCCTAAATAAAACTCATTTCAATATAATCAGATTTACTTATTAATATAGATCAGAAATAACATTTAATGTTGCATGGTTCACATGATTTATTTCATGATTATATGTACATAATGTATAAATTCATCTGAAACCCTTTTCACATACTTAATCCTGTTTATTGTGCTGTCAACACATTGGAAAGTAAACATGACTATGTGAATAAAGTTTCCTAGATTTATCAGACATAGGGTTTTACTGATATGATAATCTACAACAGAGTTTACTTGCATTTGGAGAAGTGCTATGTTCTTTCCAGAGCATTGGTTAAAGTAAAGCTCAGGTTGGATGCATGGAGTATGCATCGGAAGGGACCGATATTGAACTTTGACTTAGATTTAATTAAACTTACCGTAAAATCTATTCAAGTCAATATCGCCAAGTTGATCCTAGATCAAATGTTCTTAATCCTGTTATGATTAGGCTCAATCTTGAAAGGCTATTCGTGTTCTTTGATTTGTTAGTTAAGCCTACTTTTAGGTCAGGGTGATACGTACATTTTGGGAACACGGTAGTGCAATTGAGTGGGAGCGCTATCATAAACATGGAATCTATAGCTTCTATCTGGCGAATAGTAAGCAAAGGATGATCTCCTTCGAGCTTGACCAAACGAACATAAATGGTGGAGTACTCATTTCACATAAGCTGAAATATCATTTATACGGGGTCAAGTGTTTTAAGGAATAAATACATTGTAGGGTGTAACGGTAATTTAATCCCTTTACAGTGTAGATCATTCATATAGAGGATCATTGATCAAATTAGGATTATAACAATGGATAATTAATGATGTGTCTATATGGTGGAACATATAGAGCATTCTATATACTGAGAGTGCAATTCTAAGTTCTATGCGTGGATTCAACGAAGAATTAATAAGTTAGTGAATTTTAGTGCTAAATTCTTGATCTACTTATTGGAAGCTCGGTTATATAGACCCATGGTCCCCGCACTAGTTGAGATAATATTGCTTGTAAGACTCATATAATTGGTTTTGATTAATCAATTATAATTCTCAAATTAGACTATGTCTATTTGTGAATTTTTCACTAAGTAAGGGCGAAATTGTAAAGAAAGAGTTTATAGGGGCATATTTGTTAATTATGATACTTTGTATGGTTCAATTAATAAATATGATAAATGACAATATTATTTAATAATTATTTATAGTTATTAAATAGTTAGAATTGACATTTAAATGGTTGAATTAAAAAATTGGCGTTTTTGAGAAAATTAGATGCAAAAAAGGTAAAACTGCAAAATTGCAAAAAGTGAGGCCCAACTCCACTAGTATAGGGCCAGCCACTTTTGTAGGAAATTTAAACTGATATTTTCATTATTTTAATGCCAAATAATTCAAACCTAACCCTAGTGGAATGCTATAAATAGATAGTGAAGGCTTTAGGAAAATTACACTAAATTTTCCACACTTCTGATTCAGAAAAAACTGAGCCTTCTCTCTCCCTATCTTTGGCCAACCCTTCTCTTTCTCCTTCCCTCTTCAATTTCGAAAATCTTAGTGTGAGAATAGTGCCCACACACAGCAAGTGATACCTCAATCATAGTGAGGAAGATCGTGAAGAAAGACTTTCAGCAAGAAGGAGTTTTAGCATCAAAGATTCAGAGAAAGAGATCCAGGTTCAGATATTGATAATGCTCTGCTACAGAAAGGAATCAAGGGCTAGATATCTGAACGGAAGGAGTCATTTAATTTTGCTGCACCCAATGTAAGGTTTCTTAAACTTTATATGTGTTTATTTCATCGTTTTAGAAAGTTCATATTTAGGGTGTTAATAAACATACTTGTGAGTAGATCTAAGATCCTGGTAAAATAATTTCCAACAACTGGCCTCAGAGCCATGGTAATTGATTTACTTGCAAGAAATTTGGACTTTAAAACGATTGTTTGTTTATTTTTGGATGGTATCATGTTGTATTGAGTGTTATTTGATGATTGGTTGATGTTTGTGAATTTTCGTGAAAAATAATTGCGATTCTGTTTCTGGAATTATTTTTATTCGATAGTATGGAAAAAATTAAGCAAGTTACTTTTTTACAGAACTCAATTTCGATTTAATTTGAATTAGTTATGATTTTTTGAAGATTCGAAAAAAATTGGGGCTGTGCTGAAATTTTCCTGTGATCGCGAAAACTGTCCGTACAGCTCCCAATTTTTTCGTTTTTCTTCGTTTTTTCATGCTTTTTCATGGAATTAACTTCCGATTTTTTGTGTAGTTCTGTATTTATACTATTACTATTCCTAATTCAATTCTAATTATCATTTTGAATTAATTTAATATTTTTTAAATTTAATTCAAGATATTAGTGTAATTTGAATTTAAAATAGTTAGTATCTATCTTGTCTGCTTAATAATCTATCTTATTTTTAAATTTGATTATATCTTATCTTATTTTTAAATTTAAGGTCAGATTTTAAATTTTTAAATTAAATCTTTTTAAAATAATTTGACCTTATTTAAATTTAAAATAAGATAATTATAATCATGTAATTTTAAATAGATATATAAGATATTTTGCTAACTTTTAAATTTTGTTATTTTATTTATTTAAATTACATTTAAAATCTGAAAAAGATATTCATTTATCTTTTTAAATTTTTTATTTAATTTTTATTTATAAAATAACATTTAAATTTTAAAAGTAGTTAGCAAATTTTGAAATGATATTTAGGTTGGTTAAAACTTAATTTTTCAAAATTGTAGGTTTAATTTTAAATTTAATTTTTTTTTTTAAAATTTCGAATATTTTAAATTTTCGAAAATAAATATTTTATTTATTTTATTAATTATTTCGAAATTAATAATTTAATTTAAAATTAAATAAATCCTACATCCAACTATCCAGCTAACCTTGTTGCAGGAGTATGTGTTTTAGCTTGTGTGTAAGTTTTCAAAACCTATTATTACTTGATTGCAAATAGCCATGGTTACTTTTTGCCAGATCTAATGATCTGATGGCTCCCTTAGTCAAGTAAATAATTTGTAACAGGTATATTTACAATCTTCTTTCATCTGTGTATGACCTAGCAACATGATAGGACCCATACAAAGTGTGCCTGTGTGAGCCTATCTGTTTAATTTTATTATAGATGCATATAGGTTGCTGTTGCTAAAATAAATTATCATAGTTCTTGATAGAATTTATTTAGGTCCATTTAGTTTTTGGGCCTATTCAATTAATAACAGTTGTTCTTTTTAAGGTTAAATTCCTCTCTTTTGGGCCTTGTGTGAGAGTTGGGAGCCATAGTAGTGGGTACGACATACTGAACCCAGCACCCCCTCACATGAACCACCCCAATTGTGAAGGCCCATTTGCCTGTGAAGGCCCATTTGCCTGATTTGAATAACTGTACTAGGTTAATTAAACTAGTTTAACCTAATAAAATTGATTAGCAACATAATTAATTTCATTTATTTTGAAATTAATTTAAGAAAATTATAGTTTAAAGAATTTTTTATTCTAGGCTAAACTATATGTATTTTCTTGTATTTAATTAAATATAGAATTATAACCATAAATATTTCTATTTAAGTTGATATTTAGTTATCTTCAACTAACCAACTTAAATATCTGAATATCTTTTGGATTTAAAATTTCAAAATTAAGTTGAGGAATTTTAGGCATTGGTTATTAAGATTCTTTAGATATTTTTTAAGTTAATATCTTTTCGAATATTAACTTAAAATGGAATATTTTAGATATTTTTTAAGTTAATATCTTTTCGAATATTAACTTAAAATGGAATATTTTCAAATTAAGTGGTTACAACTTAATTTTTGATATTTAATTAAATTTAAATTTAAAAAATATTTAGGTTCTAGATTTTTTCTAATACAACCTAAATTAGATATTTTTTCAAATTTTGTGGAAAAGATACTTAGTCAAATAAGATATTTTCTAGATAGTTATTTCTAGACTACTTATTATTTCTAATATTTAAAAGGAAAATATTATACATTGTGAAATTAATTATTTATATAATTAATTTTGGTACAATTTATTTTAAGTATATTTTTCCTAGTATTAAACTAGAGATTAATAATTAAGCCTTCTCTACACTTAATTATTTATTTCTTGAATTTAATTAACTTGAAAATTAAATATCTAAGTTGATTCTCATCATCATACTTAAATATTTCTTTTACATGACACTTAATTAAATAAAAAATTATTTTTAGTTGAAATTTATTTTTTCAACTAAATTTAAATAATTTTCAAAATATATTTTTTCTTTATTTTATTAATCAAATTTCGAAATTGCATTTCTTAAATGCTGGAATTTCGAATTTTATTTAAAAAATAGATTAAAGTTGTAAATTATTTATTTTAATTTTGGACCAACTTAAATCAATAATTTTTTTCATTTAATGATTAATTAAAATAAATTGAATTAAAGTATATTATTAGAAATTGAATTAATTAGTCAAAGGAAAATCTAGATAGATGATATTTTTGCTTGAAGTATTTTTCTAGTGTATTTAATTAAATAGAAAATTAATATTTAAGTTGATTTTCATCATCATACTTAAATATTTGATATTTTTATTATATATTTAATTAAATAGGAAAATTATATTTTTTGTTGTAAATTAATTTTATTAATTAATTTTGGGCCAACATTAAATTAGAATAATTTTTCCAGGATTAATTTTTTATTTTAACATGCATTTTCGAAAATTGTGTCCTAGAATACCTTAATTTTTTCGAAATGCAAAATATATTTATAGAAAATCAAATTTGAGTTGTAAATTAATTTAAATTAATTTTGTAACAACTTAAATTGAATATTTTTCTAAATATATATTGGAAATTATTACTAAGATGGAAATAATTGATGTTATTTCTTATCCATCTAAGTAAAATTTATAAATATTAAATTAAAATTTATATTTAGAATTTTTTATTCTAAATTAGAAATTTTAATTAAATAAATATATATTTAAAATAAATAGATTAAATAAAGAGAATCAAAGAAAATACAACTCTCTTTAAATAATGAGCTTTGTTATTAAGATATTCGATCTCCATTGTGGGTTTTACACCGCGTTTGTTTTAGTGAGTAATCCTCCCTAATGGAGGAACGTTCATTAGCAATTTCGCACCGTTTAACCTCGCATGATAAGTAGTTTGTAAGTGTTTTGTATGGTATGGATCACCCTAATGGTGGCGACCATACTTGACTTGCAAATTATGAAACAATGGTGGAAGCTCATAAGATAGAATTGCCTTGACTCTCGCCTAAACGGGACAACGCTGAATTCCAATCTTGATCGAATAAAAGGTTGCTAGAATGTTTAACATTTTAGACGAGCTGACAACTCTATTTAATGAATGGTAGCTTTGACTCTCGCCTAAACGGGACACTGATATCAGTTTGTTGAAAACCTTAGAAATTATTTAGGATTGTATGTTTTAGTATTTTCACTTGTCATTCCTACTTGCTATATGCTTATAATTTCTGAATTGTGTATGAATTTATATTGAACCATGTTATTTTCTGTTATTAAGTTGTAGTTTAATTTCGAATCTTCATTGTTGGTTTAACATGTTTGTTTTTCTAATGAGATAAATCCCTAATGGATTTTCACCATTAGACAGACATAATAGTGTAAGATCTCGAAAGATAAATATTGTATATGCAACATCTAGCTGTTCATCAATTGATGAGACCTTAGACTAGTATTTTTACAATATGAAACAAGAAGATTATATAAATAAGATTACTTTGACTCTCGCTAATCGGAGCATCGTTGGATTCTTATTTATAAACGAAATTATCCTAATTCCTCTTAGCTTATTCATTTCGAATTAGCTTCAAAACATGTCATTGGATGAATGGTCTATAAATCATTTCATGTCATTATATTTTCTCTTAAGAAATTAAATGACGCATATGATTATAATCCCGAAATTCTATTCCCAATTGATATAAATCCTCAATCTTAGAAATCTCCTACTTGTATGGGCAAATCTGACTTAGAGTTTGTATTAGTAGTGCTGGTCCAAGAAAGAATTACTCATTATATTTGGTATAAATTTAAGTCCGTGACTTTAATTTTAGATTCCAAATAGAAATTTTCTTATATTTCTAATTCCAGAATACAATACAGTTACACTTTCTCAAGTGTTTAATATCCATCTTCTATTAATGGATTAAAACTGTATGGAATATGAGTTAGGTATTCTGTGACCAGGATCCACTTGCAGTATTCTAAGAACTCTTTGATGTAACTAAACCTATGTCAGCAATAGACACTACCACATTTTTTTAATCTATGGCATTTGTATCTTGTTCATAGTGGATTTGACAAGATCAATCTCTGCAAAGAGTTAATATGCCTATATCCACTGAAAGTAATTCATCTCATTCGCAGATGGATGTACATTCAGGGGTGGATATGAGTTTTTCGCTGTATTCTTAAAACGATAACTCTAGATTATACCTTTTAGCAAAGAAATTTGAAATGTTTAAAAATTTCATTAATTTCTAGCAATGGTTAAAACCATTAAGGTAAGTGGTTAAAGATCTTGCGAACTGATAGGGGTGGAGAAATAGTTAGTAGATATGCAGTTCAAAGATCATTAAATTGATTTTTGAATTATATCCAAACTTACCTCCCCAGAAATTTCGAGTTGCATATTGATGATTAGTTACTAGTCGTTGCCTAAATCCTTCTATGGTAATACAATTTCAGAATGATGTAATGGTTGTATACTTAATGTAAATCATTACTAGATTCATGGATGACCTAATCGAATTCTTAAGAAAAGCTAGAACTGTTAACCATGGTTTGTTAGCTATTCTAAGTGATTAGGGGTGGACCATCCCATTGTCAATAGATAAGAAAGTGTTTGTTCAAACAAATACTACTTTTCTAAGAAAATGACTAAGTCTGAAAAACAAGTAGCAAATAAAGGAGATATTTAATTCTTGATTCCAAAAGTGTTCTATTATTTGATATATGATGATCCCACTGCCTCTGTTGTCTTGTCACAACCGAAGAGATCAATACCATTTAGTTTTCTTAGACATAATTCACGGTACCTCGTCGTAGTGGGATAGTTTCTAGGAACTCACCTTCTTTTGACTTGGGAGACACTAGTGATTAAAATCCATTGTGAGTTTAAACAAGTAATGGATTGTCAAGATAAGAAACTAAGAAGAAAAGCTAATAGAACTATGGTTTAATCCATTCACATGGAATAACATAAAGTTTTCAGTTACAAGGGCATAAAAGGAAATTTCGTGTATGTTATTCAATGGACTTAACAAAACTTCCTGTTCCTAGTATTATAGGTTTGAGTTTATCTAAACCTATGGCTTGTGGTATACCTGGTAATTACTTACTCTAATGCAAGCAACTTACTTTAGTAAGATGCTGAAGCATTTTCTTTCTAATGGCAATCTATAGAAGCTTCACAACTTCTTAGGCATAGATTTTATTTATCTAAGGAAAAGTCTCAACTATTCCAGAAAAGATAAAGCCATGAAAGAATTTCTTAAATCAACAGTGAGAGGTCTTAGATATGCTTTTGTATGCCTTAGACCAGACAACTGCTGTTGAGTGGGAGTAATGAGTAGGTATCAGATTAATCCAAGAGAAGAACATTGGAAGACAATCAAGTAAATCTTAAGATTAAGAAGAGGAACTATATGTTAGTCTATAAGGGTGTGTTTAAAACTCTTAGACTACACCATATTAGATTTCGAAATTTGCCTTTGTGCTAGAAAATCTTTCTGATAAGATGGTGGTTACTCTGGGGGTGGAATAGTGATTTTGGAGAAGTGTCAAAACCTATCTGAAGTCTCTAGGTCTACCAGAAAGGGACTGAATGTTAAAGTTGCAGGAAAGGTACTTATTCAGTCTAAGGAAAGTTCTATACATTTTTGGCACCATTCCAAATTGCCTAAACTACTAGTGTTATTTTCCTATTAACCAAAAGTAGTTGCCAAAAGTATAGAATCCAGTATCCCAAGAGAGTAGACATATAGAGAGGAATTTCACATTATCAATGATTTTGTGATTAAGGAAGAGTAATGGTGGAGAAAAGGTTGTGTTTAATTCAACCTTTCAGATCCTATTACAAAAATTTTACTACTACTACACTTGATTTATATATCGAGGTGTTGAGATTATTTGAAACGCACCTTTTGTTTTATATTAGTGCAAGTGGGAGTTTGTTGGGTTTTATGCCCTAAATAAAACTCATTTCAATATAATCAGATTTACTTATTAATATAGATCAGAAATAACATTTAATGTTGCATGGTTCACATGATTTATTTCATGATTATATGTACATAATGTATAAATTCATCTGAAACCCTTTTCACATACTTAATCCTGTTTATTGTGCTGTCAACACATTGGAAAGTAAACATGACTATGTGAATAAAGTTTCCTAGATTTATCAAACATAGGGTTTTACTGATATGATAATCTACAACAGAGTTTACTTGCATTTGGAGAAGTGCTATGTTCTTTCCAGAGCATTGGTTAAAGTAAAGCTCAGGTTGGATGCATGGAGTATGCATCGGAAGGGACCGATATTGAACTTTGACTTAGATTTAATTAAACTTACCGTAAAATCTATTCAAGTCAATATCGCCAAGTTGATCCTAGATCAAATGTTCTTAATCCTGTTATGATTAGGCTCAATCTTGAAAGGCTATTCGTGTTCTTTGATTTGTTAGTTAAGCCTACTTTTAGGTCAGGGTGATACGTACATTTTGGGAACACGGTAGTGCAATTGAGTGGGAGCGCTATCATAAACATGGAATCTATAGCTTCTATCTGGCGAATAGTAAGCAAAGGATGATCTCCTTCGAGCTTGACCAAACGAACATAAATGGTGGAGTACTCATTTCACATAAGCGAAATATCATTTATACGGGGTCAAGTGTTTTAAGGAATAAATACATTGTAGGGTGTAACGGTAATTTAATCCCTTTACAGTGTAGATCATTCATATAGAGGATCATTGATCAAATTAGGATTATAACAATGGATAATTAATGATGTGTCTATATGGTGGAACATATAGAGCATTCTATATACTGAGAGTGCAATTCTAAGTTCTATGCGTGGATTCAACGAAGAATTAATAAGTTAGTGAATTTTAGTGCTAAATTCTTGATCTACTTATTGGAAGCTCGGTTATATAGACCCATGGTCCCCGCACTAGTTGAGATAATATTGCTTGTAAGACTCATATAATTGGTTTTGATTAATCAATTATAATTCTCAAATTAGACTATGTCTATTTGTGAATTTTTCACTAAGTAAGGGCGAAATTGTAAAGAAAGAGTTTATAGGGGCATATTTGTTAATTATGATACTTTGTATGGTTCAATTAATAAATATGATAAATGACAATATTATTTAATAATTATTTATAGTTATTAAATAGTTAGAATTGACATTTAAATGGTTGAATTAAAAAATTGCCGTTTTTGAGAAAATCAGATGCAAAAAAGGTAAAACTGCAAAATTGCAAAAAGTGAGGCCCAACTCCACTAGTATAGGGCCAGCCACTTTTGTAGGAAATTTAAACTGATATTTTCATTATTTTAATGCCAAATAATTCAAACCTAACCCTAGTGGAATGCTATAAATAGATAGTGAAGGCTTTAGGAAAATTACACTAAATTTTCCACACTTCTGATTCAGAAAAAACTGAGCCTTCTCTCTCCCTATCTTTGGCCAACCCTTCTCTTTCTCCTTCCCTCTTCAATTTCGAAAATCTTAGTGTGAGAATAGTGCCCACACACAGCAAGTGATACCTCAATCATAGTGAGGAAGATCGTGAAGAAAGACTTTCAGCAAGAAGGAGTTTTAGCATCAAAGATTCAGAGAAAGAGATCCAGGTTCAAATATTGATAATGCTCTACTACAGAAAGGAATCAAGGGCTAGATATCTGAACGGAAGGAGTCATTTAATTTCGCTGCACCCAATGTAAGGTTTCTTAAACTTTATATGTGTTTATTTCATCGTTTTAGAAAGTTCATATTTAGGGTGTTAATAAACATACTTGTGAGTAGATCTAAGATCCTGGTAAAATAAATTCCAACATTAAGAAGATCTACTAGACCTATCAAACCAAAGATTTACAAAGACTATGTTGTGTATTTATTAGAATCTGATATTGGAATTGGAAATGATCCAGAAACGTTTTTACAAGCTATGAACAGTAGAGAATCAAAATTGTGGTACAATGCTATGGATGATGAAATGAATTCTATGAGGTGCAACAGAGTCTGGGAACTTGTAAAGTTGCCTAATGGGGCGAGAGCCATTGGCTGTAAATGGGTCTATAAAACTAAGAAAGACTCATTAGGCAACACTGAGAGGTACAAAGCGAGACTTGTTGCTAAAGGATTCACTCAAGAGGAAGGAATTGACTATACGGAGACTTTTTCTCCTGTATCAAAGAAAGATTCCCTCAAAGTCATCTTGGCATTAGTTGCTCATTTTGATTTAGAGCTGGAGCAGATGGATGTAAAAACTGCTTTTCTGAATGGTGATCTAGAGGAGGAGGTATACATGAAACAACCAGAAGGATTCTCCTCTAGTGAAGGTCAGGATTTGGTATGCAAGCTCAAGAAGTCCATCTATGGATTAAAACAAGCATCCCGCCAATGGTATTTAAAAGTTCATGATGTCATCTCTTCCTTTGGATTTGAAGAGAATGTCATGGATCAATGCATATACCTGAAGGAAAGTGGGAGTAAAATCTGTTTTCTTGTTTTATATGTGGACGATATTCTTCTTGCATCCAATGATAAAGGGTTGCTACGTGAAGTGAAACAATTTCTTTCAAAGAACTTTGAGATGAAAGACATGGGTGAAGCATCCTATGTCATAGGCATTAAGATTCATAGAGATAGATACCAAGGTATCTTAGGTTTATCTCAAGAAGCCTACATCAACAGAGTTTTAGAAAGATTTCATATGAAAGATTGTTCACCGAGCGTTGTTCCAATTGTGAAGGGTGATAAATTAAATTTGAGCCAGTGCCCAAAGAATGATTTTGAAAGAGAACAAATGAAGAACATTCCTTATGCTTCTGCTGTCGGAAGCCTAATGTATGCTCAGGTGTGCACAAGACCTGACATTGCTTATTCTGTCGGAATGTTAGGAAGATTTCAGAGTAACCCCGGGATAGACCACTGGAAAGCTGCAAATAAAGTAATGAGGTATCTTCAGGGTACTAAGGATTACAAACTGATGTTCAAACGAACTGACAATCTAGAAGTAGTTGCCTACTCAGACTCAGATTTCGTTGGTTGTACTGATTCACGTAAATCTACATCTGGTTACGTGTTTATGTTTGCTGGTGGAGCTGTGTCCTGGAGGAGTAACAAACAAACTTTGACTGCTACTTCTACTATGGAGGCTGAGTTCGTTTCTTGTTTTGAGGCTACATCACATGGTGTATGGCTAAAGAGTTTCATTTCAGGCCTTAGAGTGGTTGATTCCATTGCAAGGCCGCTAAAGATGTTCTGTGACAATTCAGCTGCTGTTTTCATGGCTAAGAACAACAAAAGTGGAAGTCGAAGCAAGCACATCGACATTAAGTACTTAGCTATTAGAGAACGTGTTAAGGAAAATAAAGTGGTCATTCAACACATTATCACTGAATTGATGATTGCCGATCCTATGACAAAAGGATTGCCACCTCATAAATTCAAGGATCATGTAGAGAACATGGGACTTGGTTCCCTTATGTAATTTGTACAAATAAAGTTATTATCAATGAAACTCTTATTTTGATTTTCTCATATTTATGCGCATCTTAATTTTACATTTGAGAAAAATTTCAGAGGACCTGAATAAACATAAGGTTTAGGGTTTATTCACTTAAGTACATTGCTACATAAAGTACATTGTTATATAATAAATGTATTGTAATACATGGAAGATAATACTCGATTCATAATGAGGACATGTCGCTATGATTCGTATGTTTATTATATAATGAGGAACGTTGGGTTTGAATATTTTAGTTTAAATGCTGACCAAGTGGGAGAATATTAGAATATTTTATTTATGGAAATTATTTTCTAATTAAGGAAATGATTTTCTATTTAAGGAAATAAATAAATAATTGATTTTCTGATAAATGAATATTTTATATTCATTGAATCTGGACAAAATCAATTATGTAATATTCTATATATGGTCAGATTTCTATATTCATTACCTGATTTGATTTCCTGAATTAATTGTCAAAATATTCTGACAATTAATGTGGCGCAGATACTGATGGAGTATCTCACCTATAAATATAGGGTCTCGGTCCCCGAGCTCCTCACTCATTCTGAATTCATTCAGCAAATTCCATCTAAAGAGAGTTGAGAGAGCGAGGAAGCCCGAACTCCAATACCGAAGCTATCGTAGGGATTGAAGCTCAAAGATCAATGGCTGGAGGTATATTGATCCTTTCATTGCATATATTATAGATATGATTACAATTGTTTTTCCGCATTTCATATCATTTATATATGCTATATTACATACACTATATTATAGTCTAACATACATAATTGTTGAAAGTATCTCATAGATTGAAACCATATTTTCTTGTAAAATATCATACATATATATTTATACTAGGCAGAAGTTACGTGTCTAGCCACGTATAGTTAGTTTTATTTTAGGTTTTAGTTATAGTTATGGTTTTTTTTCAAATGTCATACGTAATTTTAAAATAAATAATGCTCAATATAGAATGATAATTGTAGAAAGAATAATAATAATTTGAAGAAAGAGAATGTATAATTATGTAATATATTTAAAAAAAATAAAAAAATATATATTGTGTAAAATTTTGAGAAATAAAAATTAAACTCAAAATGTTAATAAAATATTTAAAAGCAATAATAATAAATTCATAAAATTAAATTTTAATATTGTTGATATATATTAGAAAAAATAATGCTTAAGGCTTATTAAATTAAAGAAAACAATGTAAGAAGTTTTCAAAATTAAAAAGAAACATATAATTTTGATAGTTAAAAGAGAAGAATTATTAAATGACAAGGAAAAAAAAATTAAAAAAAATCATTATTGAAGGAGTTTTTAATTTTCTATAGATTTAAAAATAAAATTGTAAAATAGTAAAAAAAAAAATACTTAATTAATTCACCGTACTATACATAATAAGTATTTATGCTCTTGTCAATCTTTATTCTAATTTGTATAATAGACCAACAAACAGAGACTGTTGAGCTATAAAACACCCAAATAAAAGAAGAACAAATACTATACCTGCAAATAACAAATGGTATTCGAAGGATTAAGCTTACGTGTTTTCAACTGCAAACTCCTCTTAGGCTTATCATCCTTATCCCTTCCTTCAGCCCTTCTCTTATTAAACCCAGAAGACTCATTACTCCCCTCCATCGGCACTCCTCTTTCCCGGCTTTTCCTATCTCTAAAAGTACTAATATTTTTCCGGCCAGGACCACCAGAAGGATGGGGATCAAAACGGGGTCTTCTTCTATTTGAAGATAAGGCAAGAAGAGTGAAAGAAGATGAGTATGGTTTGAGTTTGGGTTTGGGAAGTAAGGAGAAACTGAAAGAGGGTTTAAGCTTAAGAGAAGAAGAAGAAGAATGGAAGAGTAAACGAAGGTGGTTAATACTATAAATTAATTATTTTTTGAAATTTGAATGAAGCAGTGTAAAAAAATTTCAAAAATTGTAGTTTGTTAGAGAGATATGTAAGTTAATCGTAAATATTATTTAAGTTTTTGGTTTAATTATTGGGTTTATTTTTTGAAATTTGAATGAAGCCGTGTAAAAAAATTTCAAAAATTGTAGGATTTGTTAGAGAGATATGTGGGTAAGATATATTTTTTTTTAATTTAAAAAAAGATTGTTTAATTTTTTGGGTTTATTTATTTGTTAACGTTTAACGTTAACAGTCTGTTAAGTTAATCGTGTTAGGCTAAATAAAAAAAAAAAATCGTTAAACAAAGAATTGCCGTTAGATAGGCACTTTTAATATATGAAGATATATACTAGATAGAAGTTACGTGCCAAGTCACGTATGTTAATTTTATTTTAGTTTTTAGTTTTTTTTAATATCATAATTTTAAAATTAATAATATTTAATGTAGTGATAATCATTGAAATTTGAAAGCATAATAGTGATTTAAATAAAAACAAAAATTATTACTATACTTTGTAATAGTAATTAAAAAAAAAAATATTATTCGTCCTAAATTTATCTTCGGAATTAATAAAAATGCGGTTAAACTATCAAAACATTCAAATTTAATTTAAAATAATATTTAAAATTTAACTAATTCTAAATATCAAAATTTGAAAATAATTCTTAATAAAAAAATGAACAATATTAACAAATTTATTATTAATTGCTACTTTAGGTGGATTAATTATATTTAGGTTTAACTAATGCTTACCCTTTGCGTGTCAACATCTAATAATTTGTTATTTTTTTTATTTAAAAGAAATCACCCAATAATTTCTCATAAACTAAGAATTCGGTTATATAGCCACATTTTATATAGAATAGATATATAAATGAATAGTTCTTGAATGAGTTAAAATGCAACTAAATTAATAATTGTGGCATGCATTTTGAAATATTATTACTTTTATCCATTTTATGAAATAAGTGCTAATTATTATGACATGATAGTAACCACATAGTATTGAAATATTAGTATTGAAAAGATGGTATTTTTGCAAAAAGTAACTAAAAGTCTGTAGGTGTGCGAAGGCCCAAATACTTTAAAAAGGGGAACTAGGAGTTTTTATATAAAACAATGGATTGAGATGATGTAAAATCACTCAAAATGTAAAAATTAAGTTATTAAATATTTCTTTTTAAAATAATAAAAAAAAAAGAAATTAAGAAATTGATTCAATATAATAAATTAGCTAATAAAAATTATAAAAATATATTTACTATATATTATTTTTTTGAAAAAATATATAATAATTAAATTAAACTATATAATTTTTTTTAGTATTATATATTATTATATTGTAATAAATACGAATTAATATATTAGATTATTAAATATATAGAATAGTATTTAATATATTATATCACTAAAAATTAATATTATAGTAACAAAATTATATACTACAAAGAAATTATAATAATACTAAATTCATACTCAAAAAATATATATATCATGCTAACAAAATTATATATATCACTATTAAAATATTTATACATACCAAAAAATTTATATATAATAAAATAGAAACTAAATGTCATATTAAATAAATAATATACTATATACAACAAATAGCATATACTATACAACAAAATATATATACCTACAACAAAAAATAAAATAAAATAATATTATTAAAAAAAATTGCATATACTATATTAACAAAATTATATACAACGATAAAAAATTATACCATACTTGCAAATTATATATCACCTTTATATTTAATAAAAAAACTTAAACATGCATGATCTAAAATAAAATGATATACTATACAAAAAAATTTATATATCATATAACAAAAAACATATACCGTACAATCGAAATAAATATATATATAATAACAACAAATAAAAATAAAAATATAGGATACTAATAAAATTATATATCATGTCAACAAAAGTATAATTGAAAATAGAACTTAAATATTATTTAAAAAATTAATAGACCGTACAATAAAAAAAAAATACATATGTTATTCACCAAAATATATATACTAATAGTAATAATATTATCAACGACGGTCGGCGTGACCGAGCAGTCGTCTTTAGTCATCTGAGAGTGGTTCAAGAGTGGTTCGGTTCAATCGTACTTGAATGTTCTACCCATGCCACATGATCTCTATGGTGGCTATTTGATTCAATCACTCTTGATAAAAAAAAAACATACATGGATTGCAGTTTCTATTACGAGCCAGAAACTTAGTTTTTGAATCCTCTATTTTAGTTTTTTGTTTCATTTATTGATTTACTATTATTAGGTTAATTCCAATTAGTGTTTTTATGGGGTTAGAATTATAAGGAGTACATTATTTAATTAGTTTTAATGCAGTGATTGTGTTTATGTGTTGAAACTAATTTAGTTTTTCACATTAGTCTTGTCTTTTGACATGGTTCTTTAGTCTTTTCCCTTTAGTTTTTTCTGGTTCGATTCTTGTTGGTTCTTGTTTTCTTTTTTTGCTTTCGGGATTCTGCTGGTTGTGGTATGATTATTGAAGACGGTACAGGGGTGCATATTCCTATTGAGGAGGAGGACAATATCTTGTCTTATGATGCTAGTGCTACGGTTGGTAATGACTATGATATAGGTGGTGTATTGTTGGAAGGTTCTTGACTGAAAGACAAATTGATTTTGAGGCTATGCAACATATGATGGCTTCGTTGTGGCAGCCAGGGAAGGGGATGTTGTTATGTTATTTTTAGTATTAATTTTAGATTAAGTTTAGTATATTTTTAATTGAGTTTTAATCGTGTTTGGAGCATCTTTACGCTTGTTATCTTTTATTTTTACAGATTTAAAATAGAAGAAGATTAGAAAATATCAGAGAAAAAGATGGGAAAAAGATAAAAAATATCATGATATTTAAAATAGAGAAAATTGTGCAAGCCGAAACTTCAAGCCTTAATTCGACGATGTTCTGTTCAGATTTTAGAAAAAGTCAAAACATGAAAGTTCTAGATCTCTCTTTTATCTTTCCAGAACATCTTGAATCGTCTAATTCTGAGCAATATCGAGAGAGTTATGACCAAAATACTATCCGTCGACGCAGCAGAAAAAATATCTCGTTTGAGGTTTCCCAAAAAATTTAAATTCGAATTGAAATTTAAACATGTGCATTGGCCTTCAATGCCTATATAAAGGGAAGAAGGGAGTTGATTTAAGCAAGCAATTTTAGAGAGAAAAAAAGAGAGAATACAGATGCAAAGTGGAGAGATCAACTGCAATATTGGAGGCATTCTTCAGAGGGTTTTCAACATTCTTCTCTTCTCTATTTTCATGTCTTTTCTTAAAGTTAATATGTGTGATTGTGCTCTCATAAACATGAGTAGCTAAACACTTTATTAGGGTTAGATGGATATTGTTTGACATTGTTTATGGTTTTAATATGATTTATTTTCCCTCTAATTTCTATGTATTCTATTTTATTTGTGCTTAATTACTTTTAATTGCCTGATCACCAATTATCTGTCTATGAGTTTGATGCGAGATTTGAGAAGTGAGTGTCAAATATGCTATAGTAAAATAGAACTGAATTTCGATATAGGACGAGAGTACCTATATGGTTTAGATAGCTTATAGGGTTTTTATGCTTAATGTCTGTTGTATGTTAAATTTATCACGAGAAAGTTTGCATGTAATTGAGATTTATATATTTGAGAAGACTATAAATTACCTTAGTAAACCTGCTATTGCATAGAGATTAATATTAGGAAAATAATCATATTAGGCCATATTCAATAGAAACAATTGAAATCGAAGCCCTAGTTTTTATTAACTTTCAATTCTCTTGAATAATTGTTTCTTACTAGTTTCTTATTTTTAATTCTTTCTTTATTTTTATTTAACCAAATAGAAGTAAAAGTTTAATTTTAACGTACTTAACTACACTCCCTGTGGGATCGACCTCACTCCTGGTGAGTTTACTACTTATAACGATACGTACACTTGCGTGTGCTAATTATCGCAACAGATGTTTGTCAAGGAGTTGGATACTAATTGCTATCTCTTTCAATTTTATCATGAGATTGACATCCAAAGTATGACGAATCGCAGCCCTTGGACTTTTAATAGGTTCTTGTTAATCTTCAAAAGGTTGCAGCGGGGGAAGGAACCAAGATTGGTTACCTTGAATGAAGTTGATATGTGGGTGCAATTGCATGATCTTAGATCGGAGTTTAAAACTGCTACGATTATTAAGGATGTCGCAAACTATATTGGGAAGTTTGTTCAATCTGATGAAAGGAATTTCATGGGCTTATGGCGGGATTATCTTCGTGTTCGTGTGACTTTGAATGTTATGAAGCCATTAAAGAGACGTATGAAACTTCGCAATACTGCTGAGATCGAGTTCTTGACTAACTTTAAGTATGAACATCTTCCCACTTTCTGCTTTATTTGTGGAATTATGGGGCATTCCGAAAGCTTTTGTCTACGGCGTTTCGAGGTTGGAGAGGATCAGATAATCAAGTCGTACGGGAAATGGATGTGAGTGAGACCTATACATAAAAACCACAAGATCAGAGCAAAATGGCTCAAGCAGTTTAATACTGCCATGGACGATGATTCTGTAGCAAAAACCCCAACTCGTGGTGAGGTGTCTCGGTCGACGATGGCAATGGTTGAGGGGAATCATGGTGTGCTAGGGCCGGGTCCAATGATAGTGGAGGTAATTTTGAGTCAACGTGAGGCACGGATAGGATCATCAAATGCTATTAATGGGGATCCTATAATTGTGGAAGATATTTTACCAGCTGCTGAGAATAAGGAAATAAATAATGATATCAATGAGGAGGCTTGTCTTTTGGTTCTTGATACGAAGAGGAGAAGAATGACTTTGGAAGATATTGATGGGGCCCATGTGAGGGGTGATGGGGCAACGGGTCAAGAGGTAAATGGTTCAAAGAACTTGAGTTTGGTGGGTACTGGTGTTCAGGCCCACCAATCATTATCTTGGAATCGCCATGGGCTTGGGATCCCATGGACTTTACAATTCCTTAAGGATCTTGTGATCCAAAAGAAGCCCAGTATTGTGTTTCTCTGTGAGACTATCCAATCGTTCAGATGGAGAGAGTGCGTGTGACGTTGGGATTTGATGGCATGATAGTCGTAGATGTCAATGGTAGGAGTGGAGGTATTGCGTTGTTATGGAAAATTGAGGACAAAGTGTCTTTGCTTGGGTTTTCTAATGCTTATATAGATGTGAGAGTTGCTTCTGAAGGTGTGCAGGAATGGCGTTTCACTGGTGTGTATGGGGAATCAAATAGGAGTAGGCGTGCTTTCACTTGGAACTTGTTACGTACTCTTGCTAATCGTTCTAATCTACCATGGTGTGTGATGGGTGATCTTAACAATGTTTTATCTCATGATGACAAAAGGGGCGGTAATAGGTACCCTGATTTTTTAATTTAAGGTTTTCAACAATCTTTGGTTGATAGTGGACTTCAAAACATGGAGTTATGTAGTTATCCATTTACTTGGGAGCGTGGGCGGGGTACTAATCATTGGATCGAAGTGCGCTTGGATAGGGGGCTAGCTAATCTTGCTTGGTTGAACATGTTCACTTCTACTAAGCTCCATAATCTTGAAATTTCAACTTCAGACCATGCTCCGATTCTTATGGTCATGGTTCCTGCTGCTGGCCATAATTTTGTGAAGTGGTTTCAGTTTGAAATGCATGGTTGAGGGAACCTCTTTGTTATCAGATTGTTAAAGATAGTTGGGAGATTCGTGGGGCTGATGACGTTATGAATAAAATTCAGTTTTGTGGGAAAAAGCTGGTCGATTGGGGTAAGGAGGTTACTGGGAACTTTAAAGAAAGATTAAACAAGTGTAAAAATGAGATCCAAAGGTGGAAATTGGGTCGTGATGAAGTCTCCGTTGCCAATTATAAACAAGCAAAGAGAAATTTGGCCGAAGATTATGTGCAAAGGGAAGTTTTCTAGCGTAAAAGATCGAAGCAATTATGGTTGCAAGAAGGAGACAATAATAGCAAATATTTTCATGCTTCTGCAACTACAAGACGAAGAAATAATTTTGTGGCAAAACTTAAAGATCGTTCTGGTGCGTGGGTTGACTGGGATAGTGGTTTGGACCAACTTATGGTTTCTTATTTTAACGAACTTTTTTTATCTTCTCAAACTGATTGGAGAGAAGTCACAAACTGTGTGCAAACTCGTGTATCTTCACAGCAGAATGCCAAGTTGGTGCTACTGGTTTTAGGTGAGGAGGTTCGCAAAGCTTTGTTCCAAATGCATCCGGATAAATCCCCAGGGCCCAACGGTATGACCCCTAGCTTTTTCATAACTGTTGGCCGATTGTTAAAAATGATATCATCAATATGGTCAAGCAATTTTTTCATAATGGGTTTCTTCCTATAGATCTTAACAAAACCATTTTAGTCTTAATTCCTAAGAAGCAGCCTATGGATATGGGGGATTTAAGACCAATTTATTTATGCAATGTGTTGTGCAAGATTGTGTCTAAAGTGGTTGCTAATAGACTCAAGAGTGTTATGCCGTCCATCATATCCGATACTCAAAGTGTATTTTTACAAGGCCGTTTAATCTCAGATAACATCATGATTGCCTATGAGATTATGCATCATTTAAAGAAAAAATAAAAAAGGGAGGGATGGTTGTATGGCACTTAAACGTGATGTTAGCAAAGCATATGATAAGCTTGAGTGGGGTTACCTCCATGCTATGATGGTAAGGTTGGGCTTTGATGGTCGTTGGATTAACTTAGTTATGCAATGTGTTTCTACTGTTTCCTATTCCATTTCACACGGAGGGAAGGAGTTAGGGCCCATTGTTGCTCAAAGAGGATTACGTCAAGGTGATCCTTTATCACCATATCTGTTTATTCTTTGTGCTGAAGGTTTTTCTAGTTTGTTGCGTAGTTATGAACAAAGTGGTTTACTCACGGGGTGTAAAATTGCTCGAGGTGCACCGGTAATCTCTCATATGCTCTTTTGTTGATGATAGCTATATTTATTGTAAGGCCACTTAGGAGGAAGCGTACAATGTGAAGGAGTTGTTGAGTACTTATGAGGTGGCTTCGGGTCAAAGAATTAATTTCATTAAGTCTTCTGTGTTTTATAGCAATAATACTGGTAGTGAGGTGCGAGATTCTATCTGTGCTATGTTGGAAATTTATGAGGCAGATGAAAATGGCTATTACCTGGGCCCTCCTTGTTCGATTGGGAGGAATTAGAATGCTATCCTTGACATTCTTAAGGATAAGCTTTGGAAGATAATTCAAGGTTGGGAAGGGCATATTTTGTCTCGTGCGGGAAAGGAGGTATTGCTGAAATCTACTGCTCAAGCATTGCCGAATTATGCTATGAATGTATTTCTCTTGCCTTTAAACACTTGTAAGGAGTTAGAGCGACTTATGGCTAAGTTTTGGTGGCATTCAAATTCGAGCAGTGGTAAAGGTATTAATTGGATGAGTTGGGAGCGGTTGTGTCGTCATAAACATGCAGGAGGACTGGGTTTCTAAAGCTTGAGAGACTTTAATTTGGCTCTTCTAGGGAAACAATATTGGCGATTATTGGTTAATGATGACTCTTTGGTTAGTAGGCTCTATAAGGCAAAATATTATGCTCATGGTAACTTGTTTTCTGCTGAATTGGGAGATAATCTTAATTTCATCTGGTGAAGTATTCTTAAAGCTAAAGATCTAGTACATTTTTGTGCTTAAAGAACAATCGCTAATGGGGAGAATGTCTCCATTCTTGCAGATCCTTGGCTTCTTCATAGTTCTAACAACTATGTCGTTACAAGGCACCCTGCTTTTGTGAACAAATCGGTCAGTTGCCTCTTTCAAGTTGACACTCGTGCTTGGGATTAGGATGTTGTGAGAGACTTGTTTATTTCACGTGATCAGGACCTTATTTTGTCCATTCAGCTTAGTGATTCAGCTGTAAATGATGGTTGGAACTGGAGACTTGAGACTTGTGGGAATTATTCAGTTAAAAGTACTTATAAATTTTTGCAAGAATCTAAAGGTGCTGGGTGTCGTGATGCCAATACTGATTTTTGGAAGGCCCTTTGGTCGTTACGAATACCTCTTAAGATCAATAACTTCTTATGGAGGGCTGCTTCGAGTGTGCTCCCAACTTGTTTTCACCTCCAAAAACGTCATGTACCCGTCAATGCTGACTGTCTGCTGTGTAACGCTCATGCAAAAACCGTTCAACATGCGTTGGTGGAGTGTGAGTTTGCTAAAGCTGCTTGGAATCGCAGCATGGTCGACGTCGGGGCTGTGGCTGCAACATTCAGCAGTGTAATATCCAGTACAAGTATATTATTTTTGGTATATTATTGTGTGTTTTGATATGTTATTGTTACATTAAATAAAATATGAATATTATTGGTATTTGCTAAGTACAATTATTTAGTTAATTAGATTAAGTATTAATTAATATTAATTATATTAGAGAATAAGTTATTAGTAAATAGTTGTATGATTAAGTGATAAGATTTGTTATACATGTAATAGGAATATAGATAAAAATTAGTATACTATTTTATACGTATATGTTTATTAAATAAATAAGACTAGTGGTATTTATAATAGGAATATATATATTTGTATAAGCTTGATAATAAAATATATATATATTTGTAAAGGCTATAGTAATAGATGAATAGAGAGAGGGACACGTGAGAGTGAGAGAAGAATGGGGAAGTTAGTTTAGGATATTTGACTTAGTTGAATTTAAATTTAAATTATGAGGAATTTTATATTAGTAATTAATCAATATTTTATTCCTTAAAAAAATAAAAGGTATAGCTGAGTTTAAATTTTAAATTCCTAGATTTTATCTAATCAGTTGAATATATACGATATGGTTTTACCATTCAATGAAACGATGAACACAAATTTCAGTCTCTACTTCTTTCTCTCCACTTAGATAATTCCTAAATCTCTCATAGCCTCTATCACACCAAATTACAGCATAGCATAAATTGAAGCCTCTATCACAGTATTCGATTTCTAAGGTAAAAACTTTTACTGTCTCTTAATGTTCGGGTTGGATGTAGGTTTTTCGTAAGTATGTTTTATTTTCGTTTCCAGAGAAATAGGTTTTCATAAAACTACCATATCTCTCTCCTCGTATGTTCGTTTTCAGTAATCTAGGTACCGTTTTAAAGATAATTTAATGTTCTACATTTTTTATGAAGAAACTCTTTCCTAATTCTGATTATTTCGATGTCAAAAAATTCATGTTTTACACTGACTTTCGAATTACAGTTTTTTTAAATTTCTTTTCGATATTGTCTTAGTAAAAGTGTGATATCTCTATCGATATCTATTATTTTCAAGAGATTCTTGTACTGTTAGAAAGATAATTCAATAATCCATATTTTCTTTGAAGAAACCTTTCCCTAATTCGGAGTTCTTACCAGTCAAAAGTTAGTATCTTTACTCGGTTATGATATTTCGTTTTAAGTTTTATTTCAGAAAAAGTGTCTTCAGTAAAAATTCAATATCTCTCTCACTTTTGATCCATTTTAAAAGATCTTTATCTCATTTTAAAGCTTAGAAAAATAAATACATTTTTTATGAAGAAAGTATTGTCTAGATCGGGGTGTAACTATTTTTAAAACTTTTATTTTTAGGCTGTATTCAGAAATCGGCGTGATCCAGGATTTTAAAGAAACTGTTTTGAGAAAACATGCATAACTCCTAGGTTATAGCTCCGATTTTGATAATCTTTATACCGTTAGAAAGGTCTTTCAATTAGCTAAAAACTTTGTGAACAGTATCACTTCTAATTCAAACGTTTTATAAGTTAAATTCTAGGCTAAAGTTTCTGTACAGTAAGAGTAATAAATATATTGAGTTTATCGGTGGACTAAGGGTTTCGTTAAATGTTATAGAGCCTAGAAGGTATCGTAGGAGTTAATAACAGCGGAGTTGAGGTAAGGAAAAATAATTATACTTTATACTTGTTTTTTATATGGTTTGAGTACCTAGTATGACTGCTTGAATAAATTGTATTGAAACTGTGGAATGTGATACTTTCGGTGAAATATTAGTGTTTTGTCGATGGATTGTATATGGCTGTTTAATCATGTTCCAGGTACTTGGAAGTGGTTGGAAACCACACATGTATGATGATGTGGTAAGTGAGGCAGTGTACGTAAGGGTGCACTGGTTATTGGTACTGCGTTCTGGTTAAGAACGTAAGACACTCCATATTTGTATGGAAGCTGGAGTGTGAGTGTGTGGTATTTCAGTATTTGTGTGGCTGCCTCTATTTATACTTATGACTAGTTTGTTGTATGTTTGATGTATATGTTTGTGCTATGATGTGTGAATGCTGGTACATAGTAATTTGTTTTTCCTTACTGGGCTTTGCAGCTCACCCCTTATTTACCCCCTATGTGCAGATAAGTAAGCCTGTAAGCTTTCGGTGACAAGTTGAGTCTGGGCAGCATGGGGTGTATCTCGTGTGATCATGTAACTGCGTGTGGTCTTGGCCATCTTCCGCCGAAAGTTTTTTTAATTTATTAAACTTATCGAGGATGTTGTCGTTTAAATTTTCTATTACTTTTCCCTAAGTGGTAATACTTTATTTTCAACTGGGTACCCATGTTTTGAAAATTGTTATTTTTTTATAAAGGCAACATTAGTATCTTAACGCCAGTTTATTTATGGCATCTTATTTTACGTAAGTAAGGGCGTTACAAGCAGCTAGCTGTTGGGGATCTTCGGCAGAGGGCACGAAGGTAAAATGGAGGAAGTGGTTGTGGTGAGTTGGGCTATTTGGCACGCGCGGAATGAATTTGTTTGGCGAAAGAAGAGTTGGTCTGCATCAAATATTGTTGCATCAGCTAGGAACATGCTTGATCAGTATAAATTTTCTCAAGGAAGGAAGGGTCTTTCGTTATCTCCGCTGCATGATGGGGATGAAATCTTGAGCGTTGGATTGCACCTGAGTTAAATAAGATCAAAATTAATGTTGATGGGGCTTTATTTGAACAAGAGGGGCACTTTGGCATGGATTGTGTAGCTCGGAATCATCATGGTGTTATAGTAGAAGCATTCAAGAAGGGGAAGATTGGTTGTGTTCAACCCGAAATTGCTGAGATAATAGGCATTAAATAAGCTTTGAGTTGGATTGCAACTCATTCGTGGGATAGAGTCATATTAGAAACATATAGCTTGGTGTGTGTTCAAGCGATTCATAGCGGTATTTTTATGCCTTCACAGTTTGGTCTTATTGTTCAAGATGTTCGAAATTTGCTCTTGGCTTTATCTTTTGTTGAGTTGTGTTTTGTAAAACGATCTGTAAATAAGTTGGCTCATTGCTTGGCAAGAGACTCTTATTTCTCTACAGGTCGTGTGCTTCAACTGGAGGACTGTTCCTGTAAAGTGCGTTCTATTGTTTTGAACGAATTTATTAATTAATAAATCTTATGATTTTTATTAAAAAAACAGTAATAATAAAAATATATATTACTAATATATATATATGTATATTATATCAATCAAATTATATAGCACAGTTAAAATATATATACCATGATAATAAAATTATATACCACCATCGTATATAATAGAATAAAAACTAATTAAATATTATTTAAAATAAATAATACATCATACAATCAAAATATATAAAAATAATAATTAAATATGTGTAGCATGCTAATAAAATTATATACATACATTAAAATATGAAGGAAGTTTTAATAGTCACATCAAATATGTAACCATCATAATTACATTTATTTTTAGTCATTAAATCACTATTGAATGTTTGTTATTAATTTAGAAATTAAAATAAATAAATAAATTAATAACTTGTAACCTCATAATAACCCGATACTTTATTTATTTATAAAAATCTTAATTAAAATTAATTATATTTAAAATTAAATTACAAATATTTATTAATTAATTTTTAATAATTTGTTACTAAATAAGAATCTTTTAGAAATTAATTTTTTTTCACTTAAATTATTGAAATATTTATAATAACTCCTTATTATTTAAAATTATTACACTCGTAACCTTAATTAATAAAAAATAGTAAGAATGACCTCTAATTAAATGTAATTCTATACTCCATCTTATTATCAATACTTTAAGTGTCAAATAAGTGTGTTAGTCCATGATTAGTCCAAGTGATTTAGTTTTTTTTTTTCAAAAAAATATAAATATAATAATTATAAAATTAAAGATATTTTTTTTGCCGCACTCGACACATCTGTACTTCATTCCACCCTTTGTCATGTAATTCTATTTTCTCATAGAGACAAAGTTGTTTTATTCTTCTTTCTTTGCAGTTCTAAATATACTGAATGTGTATCAATTAATTGGAGTAAAAATCATAAATAAATAAAAAAAAATTGCAAAAGTTTGAAAATTATTAATTGTTATTAGTTATTGATCTTGAATATAGATTATTGAAAGGTTTGAAAGTTATTAATGTTATCAGTTATTGATCTTGAATACATGTTATTAAAAAGTTTGAAAGTTAATAATTATTATTAGTGATTTATCTTAAATATGTATTATCGATAATTTGAAAGTTATTGAATGTTATTGGTTATAGATCTTGAACATGTGTTCTTGATAAACTTAGCAAGAACGGGTGGAGGTTTAGAGCGTGTTTGGTATTGTTTTCTCTTTTTTGTTTTCAAAAAATTGTTTTTAGAAATGAGAACGAAAAAATAGTTTTTGAAGTTTTTAAAACACAAGTTACGTTTGGTTAATGATTTTTAAAAACAATATTGACCAAAAGTGAATTGGTTTTTAAAACAAAAAATAATATTTTATTGTTTTCAAAATTCTTGTTTTTTGTAACTTTGTTTTTTGAAAACTGTCTTTAAAAAACAAGGCCAAACAAGCCAAATTGTTTTCAAAAAAAAAATTATTTTTTAAAAATAAAAAACAGTTTTTTAGTTATGATGCCAAACATGCACTTAATTTTTATAAAATAATATAGTTTTGTTGTAAATATTATAATTAAATAACTTAACTGTTAAAAAAATTATAATGGAGACTTCAATATAAAAATAAAATTATTAATATTAATATCTAAAAAAGTTCTTTTAAAAATATTCAAATTAAAGATTAATTATTTTAAAAAATTAGTTAATTGTAGTTAATTTAATTCTAAAAAAAGAATGTTAACCCACTATTACAAGTCAACAAAAATGTAAACATCATGGTTATAATAAAAATGTAACTATTGCGTAGTCACCCTTAAAATATTTGTATTATAGTAACAAAATTATATACTACTATTATACATAGCAAAATAAAAAGTAAACATCATCTAAGAACAATAATATAGCATATAACAAAACCGAAATATACTGTACAATAAAATTTATATATCAACGACCCACAACAACTCATAAAAAATTAAAAAAAACGACAGAAATTTCAAATAAAAAAGATTTTAACAAAACTAATATAGATATACCATAATCTTTAAGTAATTTGCTTCAATTTTTATTTTTTTAAAAAAAAAAAAAAAACTAATATGAAAAAAAAAATTATTGATTTTTTTATGTGCCAAAAGACAATATAAATAATAAATAATCTAAAAAGGTCATTTCTCTACAAGTTTTTAAATGAACATATTTACTAACATAGTCCTATGATTTGGGGTCATTTGCTATAATTTCTTTAGGATAATTTACATGATATACTGTTTTTAAATTATTTGTTTATATTGTTATTCACTTACCTTTACATTTATACTGTATACAATATAGTATAAAATTATAAGTATTTCTCATTTATGCCATTTGTCACCTTAGGATGCTCTTTGCATTATTTTTGTGCTTTAATAAAATTTAATAAATATATATTCAAATTTGTCACCTCAGGATGCTCTTACAAAGTTCAATAAGAACTCTATAAGAGATGTGGAGGTTAATTTTTATAGAGCCAAAGACAAGTACCTTGAAGCAAGAACTGCTGCCCAACAACACCCGAAGAATGAAGATTTCCAACTTGTTGAAGTAGAAACTGCTCAAGACTACAATGCTAAAGCAAGTATGCTACATAGTTTCCTAGTCCAACAAAGCAAAGTTGATTGATTGAGCAAGGGAGATGAGAATAATGCTTATTTCTATGCTTGCATAAAAAAGAGAAGAGAAGACAACAGAATTGTCAGCTTTGTAAATGACTTGGGAGAAACGGTGGATGACTATGGTGAAGTGGTTGGGCACTTTGTCAATCACTTCCACAGTTTTACGGGGAGTCAAAGTTCAACTACAACCAGGATCAACACGCATTATGTTGAGACTGGAACTAAGCTTTCTTTAGCTCAACAACTGCAACTTTTGAGACCATTCACACAAAAGGAGATCAAGTCAGTTGTTTTCAGCATTCAAAACGCTAAGAGCCCGAGACCAGATGGATTTGGAGCAGGCTTTTACAAAATCTTATGGCCTGAAATAGGCCAGGAGGTAAGTAGAGCTATTCTTCATTTCTTTGAGACTGGAATTTTACCTGCTGAATTAAATGAAACTTCAATATCCCTTGTGCCTAAAGTAGAAAACCCCACTAAGGCTGTGGAGTATAGACCTATTGCTTGTTGCTCTACAATCTATAACTGTATCTCTAAATTGTTTTGTCTGAGACTTTCTGAGGTGTTGCCTTTCCTGATCAACCAAAATCAGAGAGCTTTTGCTAAAAATAGATCTATAGCTCATAACATTCTCATTTTTCAAGATCTAATCAAGGCTTATGGTAGAAAGAATGTCTCAGCTAGGTGCACGATAAAGATTGACCTAAGCAAAGCCTATGATCTATTATTTTTGGAAAAGGAACACTACAAGCTGTTAGGCATCTAAAGAAGGCCTTGGATGATTTCAGCAATGCTTCTG
This sequence comes from Cannabis sativa, assembly GCF_029168945.1. NCBI lineage: Eukaryota > Viridiplantae > Streptophyta > Magnoliopsida > Rosales > Cannabaceae > Cannabis > Cannabis sativa. The sequence goes on from NC_083608.1 coordinate 24,733,319, forward strand.
GGTTACAGGCTAATAAATCCATGTTCCAAATCTTTTTGGCATGTGTCCCTGAAGTAGAGAAGCTGGCCATATTGCAAGAAGTTAAGTTTGAAGAGGGGAAATTTCCTTTAAAGTACTTGGGAGTTCTCCTAAGGCCAACCAAATGGAAACTTGAAGACTGTGATATTATCTTGAAAAAGATAAAACTCAAACTTCATACCTGGGCAACGAGGCACCTATCTTTTGCTGGGAGGGTGCAACTTATCCATTCAGTTCTTTTAGGTTTAAGGAACTATTGGATGAGTATATTTGTGCACTTGGTCTCTTGAGAAAAAGTCTGTCTCCCCAAAGTGTTTGGAGGGATTGGATTTAGAGATGGAGCTCAATGGAAGAAATCAGTTTTGGCTAAATATATATGGGCGTTAATGGAGAAGCATGACTTGTTATGGGTAAAATGGGTCAATTCTATTTACTTAAAGGACACTGATTTTTGAGTTATGCTCTAAGACAAAGACACAAGCTGGTATTGGAGGAAGCTTTGTAGACTTCAACAAACCTTTTGTAAGGGGATATTGTTGTTGCTGGTGTGTTTGGGAAATTTAGAGCTGCAAAACTCTATTATAGCTCAGTGCAGCAATAAAAAGTTGAGTACCAAAAGAATGTGTGGTGTCGTTTAAGTGTCCCAAAGCATAGATTTATTCTTTGGCAAGCATTGAATAATCACTTGCTAACCCGAGACCATCTTCCCAAATTTAATATCTTTGTTGAAAACTTGAATTGCCCAGTGTGTGAGCTTGAACATGAAAGCCACTGCCATTTATTTTTTGATTGCAATATGTCTTCTCAGGTTTTTAACCAACTGGTTTGTTGGCTTTGAGCTGTCCCTTGGCCTAGCAGTTACAATGGTTGGACAGAGTGGTTGAACAACAAAGGGAAAGGCCTTGTTGCAGCAGTTGCTAACTTCGTTTTGGTTGCTGCAATCTATGGGATTTGGAGGAACAGAAATAGGTGTATCTATGAGTACTATTCCCATTAAGCAGCAAGTTTAGTTGCTGAAATAAAGAATCTGTTGTTGTTTAGATTACATAGCTATGCTAAGAGGAAAACAAGTACTAATGATCAAGTGTATTTACTCAAAAAATTTAGCCTGTTGAGAACTTGAGGCAGGGGCAGTTTGCCTTGCTGGCTTGGTGTTTGTTGTATTTGTTCAAGTGATTAATGAAAGCTTCTTTCGTGATAAAAAAAATTAATAAATATCGATTAGAAGTGGGGCTGTCACGTCTAGCAATTTTTATTTATTTATTTATTAAAAATGATGGTTAAAAATATTCTATTTCTCTCTTTTACATGTTTTCTTTTATATGTGTATTGAAAGAAAAAAATAGTAGTTAAATAAGTACTATAAAATACACCCAAACAGTTGTTTATGTTCTTAGTATTCAAATCATCAGAAATCGGAAGAACAGATCCCTTGCTCTCTCTCAAAAAGCTTACATTGATAAGGTGTTAGAGAGATTCTCAATGACAAATACCAAAGGGGCAGTGATGCCTTCTAGACCTGGTATTCGTCTATCTAAGGAACAGTCTCCTACTAATCCTCAAGAGATAGAGGACATGAGAAGGGTTCCTTATGCTTCAGCAGTTGGAAGTCTAATGTATGCAATGTTATGCACTAGACCTGACATTTGCTATGCAGTAGGAATTGTGAGCAGGTATCAGAAAAATCTATAGGAGGGGAACATTGGATTGCAGTTAAGCATATTCTGAAGTACTTGAAGAGTACAAGGCATTATGTGTTAGTCTAAAAGGGTGGTGCTTTAAATCTCGTAGGCTATACCGACTCAGATTTTCAGGCTTGTCTTGATGACAGAAAGTCTACATTTGGGATGGTGTTTACTCATGGGGGTGGAGCAGTTGTTTGGAGAAGTTCTAAATAAACTGCAATGTCAGACTCTACCATGGAGGCCGAGTACATAGTTGCCGCCGAGGCTGCTAAGGAACTTGTCTGGCTTAGAAAGTTCTTCTTGGGACTTGGTGTTGTTCCTAGAATAGAAAAACTACTGGTTTTACTTTGTGATAACACTGGAGCTATAGCCAACAGTAAAGAGCCTCGAAGCCACAAGAGAAACAAACGCATAGAGAGGAAATATCACATCATCAGAGAATATGTGGCAAGAGGGGATGTACTAGTGGAGAAAGTGGGTACTAAAGACAACTTAGTTGATCCATTCACTAAAGTTTTGACTGTAACTACATTTGAAAAGCACATACTAAATTTAGGATTAATTGAAATGTACTGATAGTTTTATGTTCGTGCAAGTGGGAGTTTATTAGGCTTTGTGCCCTAAATAAAACTCTATTTTAATGTAATCTTTTCTATTCAATTATCAATAAAAAAACAGATTTATTTTCATTACTTATTTAGTGTGTTATTTGGTTCATGTGATCATTTATATGTTTATTTGATTTATAAATTCATCCAAATCCTTATCCCATTGATATTCTTGTTTATTGTATCGTCAACACAGTGGAAAAATAATCAAGATTGTGTGATTAAATGTATTCCTATGATTTATCAGTACACAGGGTTTAACTGATGGGATAATCTACAATGTAGTTTACTGGCACCTTGGATAAGTGCCATGTCCTTTCTGTTAGGTTTTATGCCCTAAATAAAACTCTATTTCAATGTAATCTATTTTATTCAACATCAATAAAGAAACAGAAGTATTTTTCATTCATTTGTGTATGTTTTGGTTCACTTTATCAATTGCTTGTCTATTTGATTTATAAATTCATCTTAAACCCTTTTCACATACTTGATCATGTTTATTGTGCTGTCATCACATTGGAAAGTAAACATGACTATGTGAAAAAAGTTTCCTAGATTTATCAGACACAGGGTTTTACTGATATGATAATCTACAACAAGAGTTTACTTGTATTTGGAGAAATACTATGTTCTTTCCAGAACATTGGTTAAAGTAAAGCTCAGGTTTGATGCATGGAGTATGCATCGGAAGGGACCGATATTGAACTTTGACTTAAATTTAATAAAACTTACCGTAAAATCTATTCAAGTCAATATCGCCAAGTTGATCCTAGATCAAATGTTCTTAATCCTGTTATGATTAGGCTCAATCTTGAAAGGCTATTCATGTTCTTTGATTTGTTAGTTAAGCCTACTTTTAGGTCAGGGTGATACGTACATTTTGGGAACACGGTAGTGCAATTGAGTGAGAGCGCTAGCATAAACATGGAATCTATAGCTTCTATCTGTAAATAGTAAGCAAAGGATGATCTCCTTCGAGCTTGACCAAACGAACATAAATGGTGGAGTACTCATTTCACATCAGCTGAAATATCATTTATACGGGGTCAAGTGTTTTAAGGATAAAATACATAGTAGGGTGTTACGGTAATCTAATCTCTTTACAGTGTAGATCATTCATATAGAGGATCATTGATCAAATTAGGATTATAACAATGGATAACTAATGATGTGTCTATATGGTGGAACATATAGAGCATTCTATATACTGAGAGTGCAATTCTAAGTTCTATGCGTGGATTCAACGAAGAAATAATAAGTTAGTAAATTTTAGTGCTAAATTCTTAATCTACTTATTGGAAGCTCGGTTATATAGACCCATGGTCCCCGCACTAGTTGAGATAATATTGTTTGTAAGACTTATGTAATTGGTTTTGATTAATCAATTATAATTCACAAATTAGACTATGTCTATTTGTGAAATTTTCACTAAGTAAGGGCGAAATTGTAAAGAAAGAGTTATTAGGGACATATTTGTTAATTATGATACTTTGAATGGTTCAATTAATAAATATGATAAATGACAATATTATTTAATAATTATTTATAATTATTAAATACTTAGAATTGGCATTTAAATGGTTGAATTAGGAAATTGGCATTTTTGAGAAAATCATATACAAAAGTGTTAAAATTGCAAAAAGCAAGGCCCAAATCCACCAAGCCATGGCCGGCCACTTTTGTAGGCTTTTTAAGGGCTTCAGGAAAATTACACTTTCTGAATCAGAAAAACATGAGCCTTCTCTCTCTTCCTTGGCCGCCACCCTCTCTCTCTTCTTCCTTCATATTTCGAACTTACCCTAGTGATTAGAGTAGTGCCCACACACAGCAAGCAATACTTCAATCATAGTGAGGAAGGTCGTGAAGAAAGACTTTCAGCAAGAAGGAGTTTCAGCACTAAAGAATCAGAGAAAGAGATCCAGGTTCAGATATTGATAATGCTCTGCTACAGAAAGGAATCAAGGGCTAGATATCTGAACGGAAGGAGTCATTATATTCCGCTGCACCCAATGTAAGGTTTCCTAAACTTTATATGTGTTTATTTCATCGGTTTAGAAAGTTCATATTTAGGGTGTTAATCAACATACTTGTGAGTAGGGATGGTATCATGTTGTATTGAGTGTTATTTGATGATTGATTGGTGTTTGTGAATTATCGTTAAAAATAATTGAATATCTATTTCTGAAATTATTTTTATTGGATAGTATGAAAAAAATTAAGCAAGTTACTTTTTTACAGAACTCAATTTCGATTTAATTTGAATTAGTTATGATTTTTTGAAGATTCAAAAAAATCGGAGTTGTGCTGAAATTTTCCTGCGATCGCGAAAACTGTCCGTACAACTCACAATTTTTTCGTTTTTCTTCGTTTTTCATGCTTTTTCATGGAATTAACTTCCGATTTTTTGTGTAGTTCTGTATTTATACTATTACTATTCCTAATTCAATTCTAATTATCATTTTGAATTAATTTAATATTTTTTAAATTTAATTCAAGATATTAGTGTAATTTGAATTTGAAAATAGTTAGTATCTATCTTTTTTGCTTAATAATCTATCTTATTTTTTTAAAATTTGATTATATCTTATCTTATTTTTAAATTTAAGGTCAGATTTAAAATATTTTAAATTAAATTTTTTTTAAATAATTTGACCTTATTTAAATTTAAAATAAGATAACTATAATCATGTAATTTTAAAAAGGTGTAAGATATTTTGCTAACTTTTAAATTTTGTTATTTTATTTATTTAAATTACATTTAAAATCTGAAAAAGATATTCATTTATCTTTTTTAGTTTTTTATTTAATTTTTATTTTATAAAATAACATTTAATTTTTAAAAGTAGTTAGCAAATTTTGAAATGATATTTAGGTTGGTCAAAACCTAATTTTTCAAAATTGTAGGTTTAATTTTAAATTTTTTTTTTAATTTTGAATTTTCAAATTTTTTTTACATTTTCGAAAATTATTTTTTTTATTTAATTAATTATTTTCGAAATTAATTATTTAATTTAAAATTAAATAAATCCTACATCCAACTATCCAACTAACCTTGTTGCAGGAGTATGTGTTTTAGCTTGTGTGTAAGTTTTCAAAACCTATTATTACTTGATTGCAAATAGCCATGGTTACTTTTTGCCAAATCTAATGATCTGATGGCTCCCTTGGTCAAGTTAATAATTTGTAACAGGTATATTTCCAATCTTCCTTCATCTGTGTATGACCTAGCAACATGATAGGACCCATCCAAAGTGTGCCTGTGTGAGCCTATGTGTTTAATTTCATTATAGATGCATATAGGTTAATGTTGCTAAATAAATTATCATAGTTCTTGATAGATTTTATTTAGGCCCATTTAGTTTTGGGCTTATTCAATTAATAATAGTTGTTCTTATTAAGGTTAAATTCCTCTCTTTTGGGCCTTGTGTGAAGTTGGGAGCCATAGTAGTGGGTACGACATACTGAACCCAGCATCCTGTCACATGAACCACCCCAATTGTGAAGGCCCATTTCCCTGATTTGAATAAACTGTACTAGGTTAATTACACTAGTTTAACCTAATAAAAATTGATTAGCAACATAATTAATTTCATTTATTTTGAAATTAATTTAGAAAATCATAGTTTAAAGAATTTTATATTCTAAGCTAAACTATATGTATTTTCTTGTATTTAATTAAATATAGAATTATAACAATCTAGATTCTTTCTAAAACTTAATTTAAATTTTTCATTAAATATTCCTATTTAAGTTGATATTTAATTATCTGCAACTAACCAACTTAAATCTGAATATCTTTTGGATTTAAAATTTCAAAATTAAGTTGAGGAATTTTAGGCATTGGTTATTAAGATTCTTTAGATATTTTTTAAGTTAATATCTTTTCGAATATTAACTTAAAATGGAATATTTTAGATATTTTTTAGGTTAATATCTTTTCGAATATTAACTTAAAATGGAATATCTTCAAATTAAGTGGTTACAACTTAATTTTAATTTAATTAAATCTGATTTGAAAGATATTTAAGTTGATTTTTTAGATTCTTCTAAAAACAACTTGAACAAGATATTTTCAAATTTGTTCCATTTATTATTCGAATTTAATTAATAATTAAAAATTAATTAAAGTTGATTTTTATTTAAACCAACTTTGATTTGTAATTTTTCATTATTATATTATGGAACCTGTTCGATATTTATTTGAATTTATTTTTCAAATTAAATAATAATTGAAAATTAATTAAAGTTTATTTTTTATTTAAACCAACTTTAATTTGTAATTTTTCATTATTATAATATCGAATATTATGATTATACAAAATACATATATATATATATATTCTTTAAAATAATGAGCTTTTAATCAAAAGATATTCAATCTCCATTGTTGGTCTTACAATAGTTAAACTTTTTCAATGTAACCTCGAGACGCTAGACTTCGTCCCCCTATGGATGGTTATTCGTTGAACACTTTTAACACCGTAAGATTTCTTTTAATAAGTGTTTTGTGAGTTTTCGTCTCTATTTAGACTCTCCCCTACGGTGACTACTTAAAGATAAACTCATAAAACATGAAACAATGGTGGAAGCTCATAAAATGAGAATAACCTTGACTCTCGCCTACCGGGACAACGTTGGATTCTCATTTTGATCGAATAAAAGGTTGCTAAAATGGTTTTATTTTAAATGAGCTGACAACTCTATTCAACTAATGTTATCTTTGACTCTCGCCTACCGGGACACTGTATTTCATTATGTTGGAAACCTTGGAAAATAAACTATGTTAGATTTAGTATTTCTATAACATATGTCATTACTTGTTATTTTCTGAACTTGTGTATGAATTTTGAACCAAAACCTTACTTCTGTTTTATTGATGTGTTGTAGTGTCTATAATCCCCTTCTCATTCCACTCCTAGTTAATATCTTAGCAATAGAACTTGAAGTTATAAACTCCTTGTCAGAGTAATACTTCACATATGCTCATGATGGACTTTAAATTCCAAAAAGCAGGTAAGCTGGGAATTGTTCACTCTGAAGAGCAAATAGTTCATAACTCCATAAATCCTACTACTTCAAGCTTAGTTGAGAAGATAAGAGAAAGTGATTCCACTTCCTCAAGCTATACTTCACAACAAAATCAACTAGCAAGAACAACAATTAACAAACGAATAAGCAGTAATGCTTTAGTCTTCGAATCATGTGTGTTAGAGAATGATAAATCCATTTGGATTCTTGATTCTGGGTCTACAAACCATGTAAGTTGTTTATTGCAATTGCTTGAGAATTGGAATTATTTGAAATCCGGAGAGTTGAAACTTAAAGTTGGTAATGGCGAAATGGTTTCGGTTAGAGCTAGAGGAAAAGCCAAACTCAAGTTTCAAAATAGAATTTTGGAATTAGACAATGTCTTATATATTCCAAATTTCAGTAGAAACTTGGTTTCTGTTTCATGCTTACAATTGCAACAATACAAATTAGATTTTTTGAGTTCTGGTCCTACCATTTCTCGAAATGACATTCAGATTTGTGTTGCATCCATGGAACAGGGGCTTTATGTTCTTAGACCAGAAACACCATTTGCCTTACATAACGAACTTTTTAAAGTAGCTAAACCTAGAAACCACAAAAAGCAAAAGATCGTTGATGATAATGAAACATATCTATGGCATTTACGTTTAGGTCATATAGGCTTTGATAGACTCAATAGGCTAACCAAAGACGGTCCATTGAAAAATGTCGTCTTAGGTGAATTGCCAGTATGCGAGTCCTGCCTGGAAGGAAAAATGACTAAACGTTCTTTCTCTGCAAAGGGAAAGCGTGCCAAACAACCCCTAGGGTTAGTACATTCCGATGTCTGCGGACCTTTGAATGTCAAAGCCCGAGGTGGTTATGAGTACTTTGTCACTTTCATTAATGATTACTCGAGATATGGACATCTTTACCTTATGCATAAGAAATCTGAAACATTCGCAAAGTTTCAGGAATTTCACGCATTGGCTCAAAACCAATTAGGTAAAACATTAAAGATCTTGTGAACTGATAGGGGTGGAGAATATATGGATATGCAGTTCAAAGATCATTTAATTGAACTTGGAATTGAATCTCAGTTAACCGCCCCTAGCACTCCACAGCAAAATGGAGTTGCAGAAAGACGGAATCGCACGCTTTTGGAAATGGTTAGGTCCATGCTTAGTTTTTCAACTCTACCTACGTCCTTCTGGGGATATGCAATTCAGATGGCAACCGACATTTTAAATGTTGTTCCATCTAAATCAATCCCTAAGACACCTTTAGAACTATGGATTGGTCGTACACCTAGTTTACGCCATTACAGAATCTGGGGGTGCCCTGCTCATGTCTTAAGAAAGAAAGACGGCAAACTTGAGTCACGAACTGAAGTTTGCATGTTTGTCGGTAATTCTAAAGAGACTAGGGGTGGACTATTTTATAGTCGCAAGGATGATAAAGTGTTTGTTTCAACAAACGCCACTTTCCTTGAAGATGACTATATTAAGAATTTCAAATCACAAAGTAAAGTAGTGTTGGAGGAAATGCTTTCAGATATAAGTCCTTCCAATGTTCCGTTCTCTTCCACACGTGAAGAGGACAATCCCACTCCCTCAGTTGAACCAACTGAGAAATCTACTACTGAAGCTTCTGTTCAGAAGATCACCGTACCTCGTCGTAGTGGGAGGGTTTCAACAAAACCTGCTCGTTATGGCTTGGATGGTGAAATCAATATGGTCGTAGGTGACGGTATTGAAGACGATCCATTAACCTATAAACAGGCAATGGCTAGTCCGCAACGGAAACGATGGTCAGCCGGCATGGATTCAGAAATGGATTCCATGAAAAAGAACAAAGTCTGGGAATATGTAGACGCACCTGTCGACTATCATCCGATAGGATGCAAGTGGGTTTACAAGAAGAAAAGAGGAGCTGGAGGCGAAGTCGAAACTTTTAAAGCTAGACTTGTAGCCAAGGGTTATACCCAAAGAGAAGGCGTGGACTATGAGGAAACTTTTAGTCCTGTTGCCATGCTCAAATCCATCCGAATTCTTCTCTCCATAGCTGCTGCTTTCGATTATGAAATCTGGCAAATGGATGTCAAGACTGTCTTCCTTAATTGGGTACTTGAAGAAACCATCTATATGGAGCAACCAGAAGGTTATGTTCTTCCTGGGCAGGAAAAGAAGGTTTGCAAATTAAATAGGTCTATCTATGGACTTAAGCAAGCTTTCCGCTCATGGAACAAAAGGTTTGATGAAATCATCAAGACCTACGGCTTTCTTCAGAATGAAGATGAACCTTGTGTTTACCAACTCAAGGAAGACCAAATAGTAGTATTCCTGGTCCTTTATGTTGATGACATTTTGATCATTGGAAACAATGTCAAGAAAATGACTCACATCAAGGAGTGGCTTAACACTCAATTCGATATGAAAGATTTGGGTGAAGCAACCTATGTTCTTGGTATTCAGATTATCAGAAACCGGAAGAACAGATCTCTTGCTCTCTCTCAAACAACCTACATAGACAAAGTCTTAGAGAGATTCTCCATGAACAACACCAATGGGGCAAACATGCCTTCTAGATATGGTATTCATCTATCTAAGGAACAGTCTCCGACTGATCCTCAAGAGATAGAGGACATGGCGAAAATTCCCTATGCCTCTGCAGTTGGAAGTCTAATGTATGCAATGCTATGCACTAGACCTGACATCTGCTATGCAGTTGGAATCGTGAGCAGGTATCAGTCTAATCCAGGACAACAACATTGGAATGCAGTTAAGTATATTCTGAAATACTTGAAGAGTACAAGGAATCTTGTGTTAGTCTACAAGGGTGGTGCTTTAAATCCCATAGGCAACACTGATTCAGATTTCCAGGCAAGTCTTGAAGACAGGAAATCTACATCTGGGATGGTGTTTACTCTTGGGGGTGGAGCAGTAGTTTGGAGAAGTGTTAAACAAACCGCGATATCGGACTCAACTATGGAAGCTGAATACATAGCAGCAGCCGAAGCTGCTAAAGAACTTGTCTGGCTAAGAAAGTTCTTCACCAGTATAGGTGTTGTTCCTGGAATGGAAAAGCCTCTGGTACTACTCTGTGATAACAATGGAGCAATAGCAAACAGTAAAGAACCTCGAAGCCACAAGAGAAGCAAACACATTGAAAGGAAGTATCACATTATCAGAGAATACGTGGCAAGAGGGGATGTACTAGTTGAGAAAGTTGACACAGAGGACAACCTAGCTGATCCATTTACCAAAGTCTTGGCCGTGACAGCCTTTGAAAAGCACCGTTAGAATTTAGGATTAATTGATATGTACTAATTAGTTTTATATTAGTGCAAGTGGGAGTTTGTTAGGTTTTATGCCCTAAGTAAAACTCCATTTCAATGTAATCTATTTTATTCAACATCAATAAAGAAACAGAAGTATTTTTCATTCATTTGTGTATATTTTGGTTCACTTTATCAATTGCTTGTCTATTTGATTTATAAATTCATCTTAAACCCTTTTCACATACTTGATCATGTTTATTGTGCTGTCATCACATTGGAAAGTAAACATGACTATGTGAATAAAGTTTCCTAGATTTATCAGACACAGGGTTTTACTGATATGATAATCTACAACAAGAGTTTACTTGTATTTGGAGAAATACTATGTTCTTTCCAGAACATTGGTTAAAGTAAAGCTCAGGTTGGATGCATGGAGTATGCATCGGAAGGGACCGATATTGAACTTTGACTTAGATTTAATTAAACTTACCATAAAATCTATTCAAGTCAATATCGCCAAGTTGATCCTAGATCAAATGTTCTTAATCCTGTTATGATTAGGCTCAATCTTGAAAGGCTATTCGTGTTCTTTGATTTGTTAGTTAAGCCTACTTTTAGGTCAGGGTGATACGTACATTTTGGGAACACGGTAGTGCAATTAAGTGGGAGCACTAGCATAAACATGGAATCTATAGCTTCTATCTGTAAATAGTAAGCAAAGGATGATCTCCTTCGAGCTTGACCAAACGAACATAAATGGTGGAGTACTCATTTCACATAAGCTGAAATATCATTTATACGGGGTCAAGTGTTTTAAGGATAAAATACATAGTAGGGTGTTACGGTAATCTAATCCCTTTACAGTGTAGATCATTCATATAGAGGATCATTGATCAAATTAGGATTATAACAATGGATAACTAATGATGTGTCTATATGGTGGAACATATAGAGCATTCTATATACTGAGAGTGCAATTCTAAGTTCTATGCGTGGATTCAACGAAGAATTAATAAGTTAGTAAATTTTAGTGCTAAATTCTTGATCTACTTATTGGAAGCTCAGTTATATAGACCCATGGTTCCCGCACTAGTTGAGATAATATTGTTTGTAAGACTCATGTAATTGGTTTTGATTAATCAATTATAATTCACAAATTAGACTATGTCTATTTGTGAAATTTTCACTAAGTAAGGGCGAAATTGTAAAGAAAGAGTTATTAGGGACATATTTGTTAATTATGATACTTTGTATGGTTCAATTAATAAATATGATAAATGACAATATTATTTAATAATTATTTATAGTTATTAAATAGTTAGAATTGGCATTTAAATGGTTGAATTAGGAAATTGGCATTTTTGAGAAAATCAGATACAAAAGTGTTAAAATTACAAAATTGCAAAAAGCAAGGCCCAAATCCACCAAGCCATGGCCGGCCACTTTTGTAGGCTTTTTAAGCTGATATTTTCATTATTTTAATGCCAAATAATTCAAACCTAACCCTAGTGGAATGTTATAAATAGACAGTGAAGGTTTCAGGAAAATTACACTTTCTGAATCAGAAAAACCTGAGCCTTCTCTCTCTTCCTTGGCCGCCACCCTCTCTCTCTCTTCTTCCTTCATATTTCGAACTTACCCTAGTGATTAGAGTAGTGCCCACACACAGCAAGCAATACCTCAATCATAGTGAGGAAGATCGTGAAGAAAGACTTTCAGCAAGAAGGAGTTTCAGCACTAAAGAATCAGAGAAAGAGATCCAGGTTCAGATATTGATAATGCTCTGCTACAGAAAGGAATCAAGGGCTAGATATCTGAACGGAAGGAGTCATTATATTCCGCTGCACCCAATGTAAGGTTTCCTAAACTTTATGTGTTTGTTTCATCGTTTTAGAAAGTTCATATTTAGGGTGTTAATCAACATACTTGTGAGTAGATCTAAGATCCTGGTAAAATAATTTCCAACACTTTCTAGGGCATTGGTTAAAGTAAGCTTGGGTTGGATGCATAAAGTATGCATTGGAAGGGACCGATATTGAACTTGAACTAGATATGATAAACTTACCGTAATATCTATTCAATCCAATATCACCTAGTTGATCCTAGATCAAGTGATCTCAATCCTAAGATGGTTAGGTTCTAGCTCAGTTGCATTATTTGTGTTCTTAAATCTGTTCGTTAAAGTCAACCAAATGGTTCTTGTCGTGACATATAGGTTAAGGACATGGTAGTTTAATTGAATGGGAGTGCTAATCATAGATACATAATCTGTAGCTTCTGTCCGGATATAGAAGTCAAACGATGATTTCCTTCGAGCTTGGCTTAACAGAGATAAATGATTGAGTACTCATTTTAGTGATTATATTAGTTCACTGGAATATCATTTATAGGTAGCTAGGTGTTTTAAGGATAAAATACATTGAAGGGTATAACGGTAAATTAGTCCCTACTCAATATAGATCATCTATAGAGGATCATTGATTATTGGGATAATAACAAATGGATAATCTCATAGCGTATCTATATCGTGAAACATATAGAGCGTTCTATATAATTGAGAGTGCAATTTCAAATCTATAGTGGTGCAAGGAGAAATTAATAAGTTAGAAAATTTATTTGGTAAATGTTAGATCTGCTTATTGGAAACTCGATTATATAGGCCCATGGTCCCCATACTAGTTGAGACAAACTGCTTGTAAGACTCAGCTAATTGATTTTTAATTAATCAATTATAATTCTAAAGTTAGACTATGTCTAGTTTATAAATTTTTACTAAGATATGGCTTGATTGTGAAGAAATAGAATTTTAAGGTTTATTTATTAATTAAGATACTTTATGGAGTCTAATTAATAAATAATATAAGTGATAATTTTATTTGATAGTTAATTTTAATTATTAAATAAATAGTTTTGGCATTTATAGGATTGAAAGTATAAAAAGTAGTATTTGTGAAAAATAGATAAATGATTGAAAAAAAATGGAAAAAATCTAACTAGTGATGGACCCACATAGGGGCTGGCCACTTAACCCTATTTTTGCTCTATTTTTATTATTTTTTTATTCCAAATAATTCAATCCTAACCCTAAGAGAATTAGTATAAAAAGAAGAGTAAGGTCTCACTATCCAACTAATGCTTCTATAGCTTTAAACCTAGTTTTCATTCTGACAGACAACTAGTGTTTTGAGACTTCTTCTTCTTCTTTTCTCTCATCTAATTCAAAGTTCGTAGTCTTCTTCACCATCGAAATTCGAGCCTTAGTGATTGAGTGCATGCCCACCCATAGCAAGTTAGTCCTCAATCATAGTGTGTAAGAGTGTGAAGAATCCAAACAACTGAAGGAGTCTTGGGCTCAGATCTTGGTGATACTCTGCTACAGAAAGAATACAAGGGTTAGAGATCTAAGTGGATTGAGTCATTTAATTTCGTTGCAACCAATATAAGGTTTCTCATACCTTTTATGTGTTTAATTTTATATCATTTTAGAAGTTCATATTTAGGATGTTAAAAACATACTTGTTAGTAAATCTAGGTCCTGGTAAAATAAATTCCAACAGAAATCACTTGTAAGGTTGCGGCCTTGGCAGAAAAATGGTAACTTGATCATATTTTCACTATAAAAAGAGGGTTGATGCCAATGCTTTCATACACTTCAAAAATTGAAAGGAATTCTGAGTGTAGAAGGAGAGAAAAGAGTGGAAGGCACCGGTGGAAGACTCCAAAGAGTGTTATTTCTCCTCTATCTCTATCTTTTATGTCTTTAGTTAAATTTCTTTTGTTATAAAATATCTTTAGTAGCTAAATTTTTTTAAGGATTATTATGTAAATTATTTGAGTTTATTTTATGGATTAATGTGATTATTCAATTTATTATTCTTCTCTTTATTAAATTCTATATAATTTATTTTAATTTTGTAATTATTGACTGGTAACCCTTAATTATTATTTATGAATTTAAATTAAAAATTTAAAAAGTGAGATTTGAATATGCTCTGATTGTTATGGATGCAAATTGATTTAGGACAAAAGTACCTAGATTGTTTGTATGATTTTATTAGTTGCTATGCTTAATGCTATCTTTATGATTAAACTTACCATAGAAATATAGGAAGTTTTCACATAGATTCAGTTTATAAATCTTAACCAGATTATAACTTCTTCACTTAACTTATCTATTGAATAGGAAGAAGAAAAATTGGATAATTACATTATTAATTAAAATAAAAGATAGTTGGAGATCATAATAATTCTTATTTTATTATTATTTTTATTTTTTTAATTTTAATTATTGTTTGTTTTATTCACTTTTTATCCAATAATTTTTATTGATCAAATAGAAACAAAGAATTAATTAATTGGTAATTGATAATCAATCATGAAAAGAACCATAGTTTATTTATCATTATATTACTTGTTTCGATTGCGTATATTTACATATCAATTTTACAAAACAATTATTAAAATATTTTTTTCTTTTGTTGGAATCTCTTCAATTCTGAGTTTTTAAAAAATGGAAGACATTCCAGCAAAAAAAAAAATAGAAGATGAAATACCTAGTAAAAGTACAAAATAGTCTAATTAAAATATTTGTTTAAAATATTTTAAAATTAACTAATTTCAAAAGATGAAAACAAGTTTACCAAACATCTTTTTTGAAAATATTTTACTTTTCTAACTTAAAAGTAAAATATTAATTTTTTTTTTTTGAAAGAAAAAATATTAGTTAAATAATTACTATAAAATACACCCAAAGTTACCAAAAAGTTAATTTGTAGAAGTTTCAACCTTTTTTGATGAATATTTATAAATATATAAAGAAATTTTTTATGAAGCTTTATTTTTCATGAGAAAAATCTAAAAGCTATTTGTAGAAAACACTAATAAACACATTTTGTTAACTACAAAAATCAATTTGGGTTCTCATTTTGAGCAGGAACATAGTTCGAAATTTAGCCAACTATAGTCAAAACTTTTTCATACAATAAAGTCATAAAAGACTATGGGGCCCCATGTTCCAAAAATTAAAGACCAAGAGGGGCAGAGTTTTATGACCACTGCAAGAACCAAAAGCCTCAAAAAAAATAAATAAAATAAAAAAAAACAGAAAATCCGACATCAATTAGTGCTAGGCTCCCTCAAGCTATAACATAGGCTTGCGGCAAATCTTCTTAACCAGCTCATAAATGAGAAAAGGACTTCAAATTTTCTGCCATTAATGTTGTCAAGTTCCAAACTACCAACAAACCCATGCCATGATTTTTTTTTTCAATGATAATAACGATAATAATAATAAAAGGATATTTTTTTTAAAAAGATAATTAGGATTTTTTTTCTTAAAACTTTGACATGTACCAAATTATGTTTTTTAAATTTTTTTGACTCTTAAAAATTTTCTCCGAACTACTGAGATTGTTAGATTTAAGGAATTTTGTTTAATTTCATTCAATTTTAATACTTCGATTGTTTATGTACTAAACCATGCTCACTGAACTTTATCTATGTTAAAATTTTTTTTACTAAAATTAAACAAAATTTCTTAAATCTAATAAACATGATTTAGACATGTCAAAGTTTAGAAAAAAAAAATCTTAATTAGCTTTTTTTAAAAAAAAAAACAAAAAAGGAATTGAAATGAGTGACAGATGATACGTGAAGAGAGCTCCTATGTATTGTTTTGAGACCCTTCTTGGGCTAAAAGGCTGAAGCAAGCTCAACAAGGCTAAAAAAGTGTGTTGAGAAACTCAATAAAACTTTCCACAGTGTTTGGTTCCCCACGTTTTCCTCTAGGCAATGAATAAAAAGGTACTTTAGGGTGTTATGTTAAGATCTTTGTTTAGCTTTTTGCATAGAGATTCCAGCTGGGTTTAATTATCGTTTTTGACATTACAAAAAAGGCGAGTATAGAAGAAAAAGTAGAGGGTACAGACTGTCTAAGGTTTACTACATTACACACCCTACTACTCACTACACTTTAAAATAAATAAATAAATAAATAAATAATTTAATAAAAACAAGCTTCACTTTCCTTGTCATCATCAAAACAACACAAGTAGAAGGCACAAGGTTCATCAAATCTACAAAAGGACAACCAAAATAAAAATATCCTATTCTGCTTCTTTTTCATATGTTAATATATTCATTTTCCACATTCTCTTGTCCTTTTCTTCATTCTAATTACCCTTGTCCTTCGGTTTTGCGGAACAAAATCTTTCTTTCTTCTTCTTTTTCTTCTTCTTCTTCTCTAAGTTTCTCAAAATCTATATAATGTTTGCTCTTCAGTTAGATGGCAAAAAAAAAAAAAGTAATAAGAGAAACACTAGCTAAGTAACAACTGAGTTTCTCTCAACATATTTTCCTCTTATGCTTCAAAGTCCCAGCAAGACGTAGTAAACTAGAGTGATAGGAAGAGCAATTAGCATACCAAATATAACCCTGCATAACAAGCATCCAAAGTGAAATAAGTACTATAAGAACTAAGGCTTTGGAAAAGCCAATCTTTACAACCAAACATCAACACTAGTTCATAAGAAATAGGCTTTTTATTTTTTAATTGAAGTTTAAAGAAAATAGTTAGTTATATAGAATGGGAGATATACTAAAAAAAGGTAAAAGAATAAGCCTTTTTTATACTAATGGAGAGAGAGAGAGAGAGAAAGAATATATTTGTCTGGACCACTTGATTTTATTCATGATAGATCTGAGACAACAGAAGCAAAGTAAAGTAGCATGAGAATATAGTGTTCTAACCCAGTACTCAGTATGTCAGGGTGGACATTGTATTCCTTGGCAAACACAAATGGGACAATTCCTTGTGGAAGAGCAGCCTGAAGATTTTAAACAATTAATAAAGATTTACATCTCCTCAAAACCTTACGATATATTCAATTCCACATCTTTTTTAAAAAAAAAAAAAAAAAAAAAAAAAGTTTACCTGTACAATAGCAATATGTAACAGAACCCCTTTCAGTCCTACAGCAATAGAGGCTGCAGCCATGACTGCAGGACCCATAAGAAATCTTACAGCCATGGCAAAAGTAGCAACTGAGTTCCCACAAGCAATAATCCTCGGTTGTAAAGCCATAAACAAACCTGTATTTATAATAATAATAACTCAAATGAATATTTGTACTAATATAGTAACTTAATCAAGTCTTCAGTCTTGCCAAGATTTTAAATGTTCTCTTCAACTTACCAAGACTGAACATGGCCATTCCAAGGCCTGCATCAGATAAAATTTTGATGGAACTGGCTATGATAGCAGGCATTGCAACATGCCACCTACAATATAAATACATACATAATAGTTATAGTGTGTGGTAAATGGTATAAGAAAAATTAATTGGTTTGGCTTAATAGAGTTTTCATACTTGAATGAGACCAACGACCAGGTTAGGCCAATGAGGCTAGAGTAAGTGTTTGGATTACGGATTAGTTTTCTCCAAACCATTATAAGAATAAGCCTTGTCATAACACTGGCTGGTGGCATTGCTGTTGGCTTTAAATCAGCCTGAGATGCAGCCTTGGGGTGAAGCTCAGCCGTTGAGCTAGAACCAAGCTTCGAAAGCACCGGACCTTCTCGGTCGATGCCATTTGAGACCTGTCTATTTGCAAAGGTGAACTCATCGCGACCATACTCGTCATAGTCTAAACACAGCCATAAAGAAGAAAGTAATTAAACATATTGTAGAAAAAGACATTACTTGTCACTGAAGATGACAAATAAGTAAGAAACAAAACAAAGAATATTGGGGATTTTTATTTTGGAGCGCGAGAAAAACAAACATATATGTTTTGGTAAAGGTTAGGTAAAGGTGATGGGACCATATATATATGAGTAAAAACGCATAAAACAAACCTAAAGATTTAAAAGCACAAATAAATGAAAAGAAAAAATAAAACCCCACATTGGCACATTGGATCGGACAACTAAAACTAAGTTAGTAAACAACTAATAAGGTCAAAGATTAGTGTTTTCAAACCTTTTGGGTTATGAGGTACCCCACCAAGCTCATTCCCATGGCCGAAGTCTCCACCTCTGAAAACATCAGATACAGGCGAAGCGCTGGAGCTCCATACGAACATGTGGAGATCTTTACCACCACCATCAGCAGCAGTAGCAGGAGGAGCAGACCCATTTGGTTTCTTCTTCCCACCAGGTCCAGCAACCGGAGAAAATATACCGGCACTCGGCGGAGCAGGATAACCTCCATTGTTCCCTTGCTGAAAAACCACACCATTTCCTCTCCCACCAACTTCTTCATCATAACCAATGTTGCCAAAATTGGAATGCCGGGGGCTCACATTGCTCAACATGTTCTTCCCACCACCACCGTTGACCATGGAGTAAAAGTCAGTGTGGTTAAAGCTCGAGCCTCGTGGGGTTGGGTTTCTGGAAGACTGAAGTGAATATATCTCTGCGTTGGTCAAGTTAGAAGGTCTGGGAGTCAACGACACACCAGAGTTGGGACCATGAGAACGCCTGGAGAATATCTCCGACCTTGAGCTCGTTGACTTCCGAACCGTCACGTGCAGCTTTCCATCTTCTCCGACTTCAGCATCGGTCTGTAGTGGCTCTTTTCCATCTAGAGAGATGATATCAGAGTCAACTCTGAAGGATATAATGGAGCCTGCCGTGTCTGGAAACTGCTCGCCGATCAAGATCCGAGCTCCTCTATATTCGAACAAGAAGAGCATTAAGGTGTACCAGATGATGCATTGGAGGACAACGATTTGGACCATTAAGCTTCCAGAATCGTGACCGTACATTCCTTGAAGTAAAGGAATGCCCATAACGAGTGTGTTTGGGAGAGTGGAGAGTGAGAAGAGTGTTATGGACCATTCCAAGGACCCTCTAGCACTGGCTCTGGACCAAACTAAAAGGACCCCCAAGACGATCACTTTTTGGAGCGTATCTGCAGCTATGAATCTGAAGTTCATGGCGTACGGATTATTGGTGGAGATGAAGTGGAAAGAGAGGAGTGGTACAGCGAAAAGTGCCACAAAACGATTGATTCCAGAGCACTGGTCAGGGCTGAAGATTTTCCACCATTTTACAGAGCCGTAAGCCAAGATCATGGCCACATATAGAGGCACCACTGCTGTCAAGACATGGTAAAGGTCTAAAAGAGTGATCATTTTTGAAAGGGTTTAAGGAATGAGTTTGAAAACCCAGATGAGGGGTTTGGGAGGAATATATGAGCGAAGAGTGAGTTAGTGAGATTTGAACAAGAGGTTGTCAGAGCCCATTTTTTAGGGAAAGTGATGGAGAATGGAGGAAAGGAGTATTAAATAAATGGAGTTTGAGTTGCGTTCTTTCTGGTATTTCTCTTGTCCCGTTAGAGAGAGAAAGAGAGAGAGTAAGAGAGAGTGGCAAGTAGGGGAAGAAGGAAGGAGTGAAGTGTTATATTTATGGCGTTTCAATGGTAGACAAGGTAATAAAAGCTTCAAGCTTTTAGAGTCTTTTTGGTTGGAAAGCTAAAAGAAAACGAGGTGAAAATATTAATTATATCAATTAAATATCAAAATTAAAAGAGAGAGAGAGAGAGGCAATAAGTAATTCTAATTTTGTAAAATACTGTGGGAAAAGGCCGAACAGCATCCAAGAGGAAAAAGAATGTCTTAACCCAAACATAAATAAAAATAATAAAAGAATGGAACGAAATGGAGTTCCTTAAAAAGAAAATATATTTCTTTGGTAGATGTTCAAATTATACATACTTTGGTTGGTTGTCAACCTTTTCTTTTTCTTTCACAAATTGATTCCTCAACTTTTAATTTTTGGTTGTATTATTTACTCTTAATCATCATGGGCTAGCACTCACATTAACTTTCTCTATTAAAGAAAATTTTTGAAAAAATTAAAGAACCATGTTAAAAATAGTTACACTAGATACTAAAGTCTTTTATTTTAAAATTTATTATCATGCTTTATATTTATAGAATATTACTCATTATTTTAAAGATATTTTATTAATTATTTTAAGTTT
Source organism: Cannabis sativa (assembly GCF_029168945.1). Taxonomy (NCBI): domain Eukaryota; kingdom Viridiplantae; phylum Streptophyta; class Magnoliopsida; order Rosales; family Cannabaceae; genus Cannabis; species Cannabis sativa. The sequence goes on from NC_083608.1 coordinate 24,753,906, forward strand.
TAATAATTATTTTTTATAAGAATATGTGTATATATTAATATTATATATTTAAAATAAATAAAATACATTAAAATTTTAAAAAAAAAATAGAGTTTTAGTGATGTATTATGAAGAAATTGATGTATGGTGTAATATAAAAGTATGTTGTAAAATTTTTTTAAAAAAAAAAATTGTATTTGTGTGATGTATTTTAAAAGATAGAGTAGAGAGATTTTTGGAAGCGTTTAAGAGTATCTCTAATCTTGACAATAATTTTTTTTTTGACGCGGTGATCAAAATCACACATGATTAAATAAAGCAGCAATCTATAATCGGCGGAGACACCTCCTCGAACCAAGGTAGCTCATCGTCTAACCGAAGGGCATGCTTTGCCAAACCATGTGCTGCAGAATTCTTATCCTGAGCCACATGAGACAAAACTGCCCGCGAAAATTTAATGTAAGAAATTCTTTCAATTTCCTACTACAACACCATAACTTACAATAAAAATATATTCCTTATTATAATTTATGTTTTTAATAAAATATTATATTAATTTACTAAAATCATCACAATTATTATGCAACTGATGCATCCCTAGCTGTTTTGGCATCCAGTAAAAAAATTTAGTGTATTTTTTTTATAGTCGTGTATGTTAAAATTATTTAAGACATCTTGTAAAATTTTGAGAAATTTGGAATAATTTACAATATGAAAAGTAGTGTTGAAATAGTCTATCTCACACGTGTATAATATAAAAGCTAAGTAGGAGTTTTGTCCCACTAAACTATTGAGATTATTAGATTCAAGGACTTAGCCCAATTCTATTCAATTTTACTAATGTCAAGATTGTACATGTATAAGATTGTGCCCCATACTTTGATCTTTACCAAATCGTGTCCCTCAAACTTTGACATATACCAAGTCGTGCCCCTAAACTTTCATCCACATCAGACTTCGATTAATAAAATTGGACAAAAGTCCTCGAATCTAACAATCTCAATAATTTTGGGAGAATTTTTAACGGCCTAAAAGTTTGGGGGAAAATCTTAATTAGCCTAAAATAAAAGATTCATGCGTGCAACAAGTTGTTTGAATCCAGTTTTCGGCGTGTTAAATATTTCTTAATTTCTCAAAATTTTACAAGTTGTCTTAAATAACTATAGTGTAAATGACCATAAAAAATGTAACTTTTTTTTTTCATGTGTTATCTTTGTTTTCAGCAAGGAACACATGGACGCCAGATCAACATTTAAAGCCCATCGGTAGGCTCAGAAAAGATAACTTGGGTCAAGCCCAAGTCAGACACGACCTTCTAGGAAGGTACTTAAGCATCATGATCAGATAAGCTTCCGACAAGTAATCCCTACCTCCGAAAGCAATTTCAGTACCGTGATCCTGAAAGGCCGACAACATGTTCCTAGAAGACTAGTCTAGTTTTCCTTTTTATTCAAGTGCACAAATTAAAGAATTAATATTCCTCAAATCTCGATAGAATGTTGTATCTGTTGGAAATTATTTTACCAGGATCTTAGATCTACTCACAAGTATGTTTATTAACATCCTAAATAAGAACTTTCTAAAACGATGAAATAAACACATATAAAGTTTAAGAAACCTTACATTGGGTGCAGCGCAATTAAATGACTCCTTCCGTTCAGATATCTAGCCCTTGATTTCTTTCTGTAGCAGAGCATTATCAATATCTGAACCTGGATCTCTTTCTCTGAATCTTTGATGCTGAAACTCCTTTGCTGATGATCCTTCTTCACGATCTTCCTCACTATGATTGAGGTATATCTTGATGTGTGTGGGCACTACTCATACACTAAGGTTTTCGAAATATTGAAGAAGAAGAGAGGGAGTGGTCAGCCAGATAGGGAGAGAGAAGGCTCAGTTTTTCTGATTCAGAAGTCTGAAGAAAAGTGTAATTTTCCTGAAACCTTCACTATCTATTTATAGCATTCCACTAGGGTTAGATTTGAATTATATGGCATTAAAATAATGAAAAAATCAACTGAAAAACCTACAATAGGTGGTCGGCCATACACTTAGTGGATTGGGCCTTGTTTTTTGTAATTTTACAATTTTAACACCTTTTGTATCTGATTTTCTCAAAAATGCCAATTTCTTAATTCAACCATTTAAATGTCAATTCTAACTATTTAATAACTATAAATAATTATTAAATAATATTGTCATTTATCATATTTATTAATTGAACCATACAAAGTATCATAATTAACAAATATGCCCCTATAAACTCTTTCTTTACAATTTCGCCCTTACTTAGTGAAAAATTCACAAATAGACATAGTCTAATTTGAGAATTATAATTGATTAATCAAAACCAATTACATGAGTCTTACAAGCAATATTATCTCAACTAGTGGGGGACCATGGGTCTATATAACCGAGCTTCCAATAAGTAGATCAAGAATTTAGCACTAAAATTCACTAACTTATTAATTCTTCGTTGAATCCACGCATAGAACTTAGAATTGCACTCTCAGTATATAGAATGCTCTATATGTTCCACCATATAGACACATCATTAGTTATCCATTGTTATAATCCTAATGTGATCAATTATCCTCTATATGAATGATCTACACAGTAAAGGGATTAAATTACCGTAACACCCTACTATGTATTTTATCCTTAAAACACTTGACCACGTATAAATGATATTTCAGCTTATGTGAAATGAGATCTCCACCATTTATTTTCGTTTGGTCAAGCTCGAAGGAAATCATCCTTTGCTTACTATTCGTCAGATAGAAGCTATAGATTCCATGTTTATGCTAGCGCTCCCACTCAATTGCACTACCGTGTTCCCAAAATGTACGTATCACCCTGACCTAAAAGTAGGCTTAACTAACAAATCAAAGAACATGAATAGCCTTTCAAGATTGAGCCTAATCATAATAGGATTAAGATCATTTGATCTAGGATCAACTTGGCGATATTCACTTGAATAGATTCTACGGTAAGTTTAATTAAATCTAAGTCAAAGTTCAATATCGGTCCCTTCCGATGCATACTCCATGCATCCAACCTGAGCTTTACTTTAACCAATGTTCTGGAAAGAACATAGTATTTCTCCAAATACAAGTAAACTCTTGTTGTAGATTATCATATCAGTAAAACCATGTGTCTGATAAATCTAGGAAACTTTATTCACATAGTCATGTTTACTTTCCAATGTGTTGACGGCACAATAAACAGGATCAAGTATGTGAAAAGGGTTTCAGATGAATTTATACATTATGTACATATAATCATGAAATAAATCATGTGAACCATGCAACATTAAATGTTATTTCTGATCTATATTAATAAGTAAATCTGATTATATTGAAATGAGTTTTATTTAGGGCATAAAACCCAACAAACTCCCACTTGCACTAATATAAAACAAAAAGTGTGTTTCAAATAATCTCAACACCTTGATATACAAATCAAGTGTAGTAGTAGTAAACTCCTCGTAATAGGATCTGAAAGGTTGAATTAACCACAATCTTTTCTCCACTATTACTCTTCCTTTAATCACAAAATCATTGATAATGTGAAATTCCTCTCTATATGTCTACTCTCTTGGGATACTGGATTCTATATCTTTGGCAACTACTTTTGGTTAATCAGGAAATTAACACTAGTAGTTTAAGGCAATTTGGAATGATGCCAAAAATGTATAGAACTTTCCTTAGACTGAATAAGTACCTTTCCTGCAACCTTAACATTTAGTCCCTCTCTGGTAGACCTAGAGACTTCAGATAGGTTTTTACACTTCTCCAAAATCACTATTCCACCCCCAGAGTAACCACCATCTTATCAGAAATATTTACTAGCACATAGGCAAATTTTGAAATCTGATATGGTGTAGTCTAAGAGTTTTAAACACACCCTTATAGACTAACATATAGTTCCTCTTCTTAATCTTAGGATTTACTTGATTGTCTTCCAATGTTCTTCTCCTGGATTAATATAATACCTACTCATTACTCCCACTCAACAGCAGGTGTCTGGTCTAAGGCATACAAAAGCATATTTAAGACCTCTCACTGTTGATATAAGAAATTCTTTCATGGCTTTATCTTTTCTGGAATAGTTGAGACTTTTCCTTAGATAAATAAAATCTATGTCTAAGAAGTTGTGAAGCTTCTATAGATTGCCATTAGAAAGAAAATTCTTAGCATCTCACTAAAGTAAGTTGCTTACATTAGAGTAAGTAATTACCAGGTATACCACAAGCCATAGGTTTAGATAAACTCAAACCTATAATACTAGGAACAGGAAGTTTTGTTATGTCCATTGAATGGACTTATAAACGAAAATTTCCTTTTATGTCCTTGTAATAGAAAACTTTAGGTTACTCCATGCGAATGGATTAAACCATAGTTTTATTGGCTTTCTTCTTAGTTTCTTATCTTGACAATCCATTACTTGTTTAAACTCACAATGGATTTTAATCACTAGTGTCTCCCAAGTCATAAGAAGGTGAGTTCCTAGAAACTCTCCCACTATGACAAGGTACCGTGAATTATGTCTAAGAAAATGGTATTGATCTCTTCGGTTGTGACAAGACAACAGAGGCAGTGGGATCATCATATGTTATATAAGATGATAGAACACTTTTGGAATCAAGAAATAAATATCTACTTTATTTGCTACTTGTTTTTCAGACTTAGTCATTTTCTTAGAAAAGTAGTATTTGTTTGAACAAACACTTTCTTATCTATTGACAATGGGATGGTCCACCCCTAATCACTTAGAATAGCTAAGAAACCATGGTTAACAGTTCTAGCTTTTCTTAAGATTTTGGTTAGGTCATCCATGAATCTAGTAATGATTTACATTAAGTACCCAACCATTACATCATTATGAAATTGTATTACCATAGAAGGATTTAGGCAACGACTAGTAACTAATCATCAATATGCAACTTGAAATTTCTGGGGAGGTAAGTTTGGATATAATTCAAAAAATCAATTTAATGATCTTTGAACTGCATATCTACTAACTATTTCTCCACCCCTATCAGTTCGCAAGATCTTTAACCACTTACCTTAATGGTTTTAACCATTGCTAGAAATTAATGAAATTTTTCAAACATTTCAAATTTCTTGCTAAAAGGTATAATCTAGAGTTATCGTTTTAAGAATACAACGAAAAACTCATATCCACCCCTGAATGTACATCCATCTGCGAATGAGATGAACTACTTTTAGTGGATATAGGCATATTAACTCTTTGCAGAGATTGATCTTGTTAAATCCACTATGAACAAGATACAAATGCCATAGATTAAAAAAAAATGTGGTAGTGTCTTTTGATGACTTAGGTATAGTTACATCAAAGAGTTCTTAGAATACTGCAAGTGGATCCTGGTCACAGAATACCTAACTCATATTCCATACAGTTTTAATCCATTAATAGAAGATGGATATTAAACACTTGAGAAAGTGTAACTGTATTGTATTCTGGAATTAGAAATATAAGAAAATTTCTGTTTGGATTCTAAAATTAAAGTCAAAGACTTAAATTCAACCAAATATAATGAGTAATTCTTTCTTGGACCACCACTACTAATACAAACTCTAAGTCAGATTTGCCCATACAAGTAGGAGATTTCTAAGATTGAGGATTTATATCAATTGGGAATAGAATTTCGGGATTATAATCATATGCGTCATTTAATTTCTTAAGAGAAAATATAATGAAATGATTTATAGACCATTCATCCAATGATATGTTTTTAAAGCTAATTCGAAATGAATAAGCTAAGAGGAATTAGGATAATTTCGTTTATAAATAAGAATCCAACAATGCTTCGATTAGCGAAAGACAAAGTAATCTTATTTATGTAATCTTCTTGTTTCATATTGTAAAAATACTAGTCTAAGGTGTCATCAATTGATGAACAGTTAGATGTCGCATATACAATACTTATCTTTCGAGATCTTACACTATTATGTATGTCTAATGGTGAAAATCCATTAGGAATTTATCTCATTAGAAAAACAAACATGTTAGACCAACAATGAAGATTCGAAATTAAACTACAACTTAATAACAGAAAATAACATGGTTCAATATAAATTCATACACAATTCAGAAATTATAAACATATAGCAAGTAGGAATGACTAGTGAAAATACTAAAACATACAATCGTAAATATTTTCCAAGGTTTTCAACAAACTGATACAAAGGTCCCTGTGGCGAGAGTCAAAGCATCATTTATTGAATAGAGTTGTCAGCTCATCTAAAATAGAAACCATTCTAGCAACCTTTTATTCGATCAAAATAAGAATCCAACGTTGTCCCGGTAGGCGAGAGTCAAGGTTATTCTCATTTTATGAGCCTCTACCATTGTTTCATGTTTCATAAGTTTATCTCTAAGTAGTCACCGTAGGGGAGAGTCTAATAGAGACGAAAACTTACAAAACACTTATCGAATGAAATCTTACGGTGTTAAATGCGTTCAACGAATAACCATCCATAGGGGGACGAAGTCTAGCATCTCGAGGTTATATTGAAAACATTTAACTTTTGTAAGACCAACAATGGAGATCGAATATCTTAATAATAATCAAGCTCATTATTTAAAGTGAGTTGTATTTTCTTTGATTCTCTTTATTTAATTTATTTATTTTAAATATATATTTATTTAAAATTTCCAATTTAGAATGAAAAATTCTAAATATAAATTTTAATTTAATATTTATAAATTTTACTTAGATGGATATAAAAATAACATGAATTATTTCCATCTTAGTAATAATTTCCAATAAATATTTAGAAAAATATTCAATTTAAGTTGTTACAAAATTAATATAAATTAATTTACAACTCAAATTTAATTTTCTATAAATATATATTGCATTTCGAAAAATTAAAGTATTTAAGAATACAATTTTCGAAAATGTATGTTAATATAAAAAATTAATCCTGGAAAAATTATTCTAATTTAATGTTGGCCCAAAATTAATTAATAAAATTAATTTACAACAAAAAATATAATTTTCCTATTTAATTAAATATATAAGAAAAATTTCAAATATTTAAGTATGATGATGAAAATCAACTTAAATATTAATTTTCTATTTAATTAAATACACTAGAAAAATACTTCAAGCAAAAATATCATCTATCTAGATTTTCCTTTGACTAATTAATTCAATTTCTAATAATATACTTTAATTCAATTTATTTTAAATTAATCAATAAATGAAAAAATCATTGATTTAAGTTGATCCAAGAATTAATTAAAATAAATAATTAATTTACAACTTAATCTATTTTTCAAGATAAAATTCGAAATTCTAGCATTTAAGAAATGCAATTTCGAAAATTGATTAATAAAACAAAGAAAAAATATATTTTGAAAATTATTTAAATTTAGTTGAAAAAATAAATTTCAACTAAAAATAATTTTCTATTTAATTAAATTTCATGAAAAAGAAATATTTAAGTATCATGATGAAAATCAACTTAGATATTTAATTTTTCAAATTAATTAAATGTATTAAATTCAAGAAATAAATAATTAAGTGTAGAGAAGGCTTAATTATTAATCTCTAGTTTAATACTAGGAAAAATATACTTAAAATAAATTGTACCAAAATTAATTATATAAATAATTAATTTCACAATGTATAATATTTTCCTATTTAATATAAGAAATAATAAGTAGTCTAGAAATAACTATCTAGAAAATATCTTATTTGACTAAGTATCTTTTCCACAAAATTTGAAAAAAATCTAATTTAAGTTGTATTAGAAAAAATCTAGAACTTAAATATTTTCAAATTTAAATTTAATTAAATATCAAAAATTAAGTTGTAACCACTTAATTCAAAAATATTCCATTTTAAGTTAATATTCGAAAAGATATTAACTTAAAAAATATCTAAAGAATCTTAATAACCAATGCCTAAAATTCCTCAACTTAATTTTGAAATTTGAAATTCAAAAGATATTCAGATTTAAGTTGGTTAGTTGTAGATAACTAAATATCAACTTAAATAAGAATATTTAATGAAAAATTTAAATTAAGTTCCAGAAAGAATCTAGATGGTTATAATTCTATATTTAATTAAATACAAGAAAATACATATAGTTTAGCTTAGAATAAAAAATTCTTTAAACTATAATTTTCTTAAATTAATTTCAAAATAAATGAAATTAATTATGTTGCTAATCAATTTTATTAGGTTAAACTAGTGTAATTAACCTAGTACAGTTGTTCAAATGAGGCAAATGGGCCTTCACAATTGGGGTGGTTCATGTGAGGGGGTGCTGGGTTCAGTATGTCGTACCCACTTCTATGGCTCCCAACTCTCACACAAGGCCAAAAAGAGAGGAATTTAACCTTAATAAGAACAACTGTTATTAATTGAATAAGCCCAATAACTAAATGGGCATAAATAAATTCTATCAAGAACTATGATAATTTATTTTAGCAACAACAACCTATATGTATCTATAATCAAATTAAACACATAGGCTCACACAGGCACACTTTGGATGGGTCCTATCATGTTGCTAGGTCATACACAGATGAAAGAAGATTGTAAATATACCTGTTACAAATTATTAACTTGACCAAGGGAGCCATCAGATCATTAGATCTGGCAAAAAGTAACCATGGCTATTTGCAATCAAGTAATAATAGGTTTTGAAAACTTACAAACAAGCTAAAACACATACTCGATAGAAGGTTGTATCTGTTGGAAATTATTTTACCAAGATCTTAGATCTACTCACAAGTATGTTTATTAACATCCTAAATAAGAACTTTCTAAAACGATGAAATAAACACATATAAAGTTTAAGAAACCTTACATTGGGTGCAGCGCAATTAAATGACTCCTTCCGTTCAGATATCTAGCCCTTGATTCCTTTCTGTAGCAGAGCATTATCAATATCTGAACCTGGATCTCTTTCTCTGAATCTTTGATGCTGAAACTCCTTTGCTGATGATCTTTCTTCACGATCTTCCTCACTATGATTGAGGTATCACTTGATGTGTGTGGGCACTACTCATACACTAAGGTTTTCGAAATATTGAAGAAGAAGAGAGGGAGTGGTCAGCCAGATAGGGAGAGAGAAGGCTCAGTTTTTCTGATTCAGAAGTCTGAAGAAAAGTGTAATTTTCCTGAAACCTTCACTATCTATTTATATCATTCCACTAGGGTTAGATTTGAATTATATGGCATTAAAATAATGAAAAAATCAACTTAAAAACCTACAATAGGTGGCCGACCATACACTTAGTGGATTGGGCCTTGCTTTTTGCAATTTTGCAATTTTAACACCTTTTGTATCTGATTTTCTCAAAAATGTCAATTTCTTAATTCAACCATTTAAATGCCAATTCTAACTATTTAATAACTATAAATAATTATTAAATAATATTGTCATTTATCATATTTATTAATTGAACCATACAAAGTATCATAATTAACAAATATGCCCCTATAAACTCTTTCTTTACAATTTCGCCCTTACTTAGTGAAAAATTCACAAATAGACATAGTCTAATTTGAGAATTATAATTGATTAATCAAAACCAATTACATGAGTCTTACAAGCAATATTATCTCAACTAGTGGGGGGACCATGGGTCTATATAACCGAGCTTCCAATAAGTAGATCAAGAATTTAGCACTAAAATTCACTAACTTATTAATTCTTCGTTGAATCCACGCATAGAACTTAGAATTGCACTCTCAGTATATAGAATGCTCTATATGTTCCACCATATAGACACATCATTAGTTATCCATTGTTATAATCCTAATGTGATCAATTATCCTCTATATGAATGATCTACACAGTAAAGGGATTAAATTACCGTAACACCCTACTATGTATTTTATCCTTAAAACACTTGACCACGTATAAATGATATTTCAGCTTATGTGAAATGAGGTCTCCACCATTTATTTTCGTTTGGTCAAGCTCGAAGGAAATCATCCTTTGCTTACTATTCGCCAGATAGAAGCTATAGATTCCATGTTTATGCTAGCGCTCCCACTCAATTGCACTACCGTAATGTACGTATCACCCTGACCTAAAAGTAGGCTTAACTAACAAATCAAAGAACACGAATAGCCTTTCAAGATTGAGCCTAATCATAACAGGATTAAGATCATTTGATCTAGGATCAACTTGGCGATATTGACTTGAATAGATTCTACAGTAAGTTTAATTAAATCTAAGTCAAAGTTCAATATCGGTCCCTTCCGATGCATACTCCATGCATCCAACCTGAGCTTTACTTTAACCAATGTTCTGGAAAGAACATAGTATTTCTCCAAATACAAGTAAACTCTTGTTGTAGATTATCATATCAGTAAAACCCTGTGTCTGATAAATCTAGGAAACTTTATTCACATAGTCATGTTTACTTTCCAATGTGTTGACAGCACAATAAACAGGATCAAGTATGTGAAAAGGGTTTCAGATGAATTTATACATTATGTACATATAATCATGAAATAAATCATGTGAACCATGCAACATTAAATGTTATTTCTGATCTATATTAATAAGTAAATCTGATTATATTGAAATGAGTTTTATTTAGGGCATAAAACCCAACAGTATCAAGCTAAAATGGGAAATTGCTTAAAATAAAGATCAAGTAATTAATTCATAATTAATTACCCATAATTATAGGACACATATTGACAACTTAATCGTATCCCATCTGCCTAGTCAGCAGATCGACCCTTTCGTGGGCTGGGCTTCAAAAAAACAGCCCCATCTTATGTATTTTTTATGTAAACTCCCCATTAGAGGGAAAAAATAAACCAAGTATAATTCTCATAATACTATAAATACCCCATGAATCCTTTGGACTAGGGGTTGAATTCTCTTACAATATTTGCTCATGCAAAAACTGAGAACTTATACTCATTGTATTCTTAGAGGGTTTTTTAGCCAAAAATATAATAATATTGACTGGTGGACTAAGGCTTGTTAACGCCCTAACCACGTAAAAAATTTGTGTGTTGTTCTTGTTTCTTTTTCTAAAATATTTACCTTTTTAGTTTTATTTTATTATAACTGGTTCTCTAAAAATCTCGGTAAATATATTAAATATATTAAAAATATATTATTTTGAAATTAGAGTTTGAAAATTAGAAAAATTCAAAATTTATGGGAAAATCCCACAAAAATTACATTAGGGGAGTGGTTGCCTAGGAGGCTGGACGTGCAGCCCAGACAAGCTACAAGCAGCCATGGGCACGCGTGGATGAAGCTTGCTACAGGGCCCTGCGTCGAGAAATCTTGGCATTTGCAGGGTTTTCGTGGGCGAGCTGCAGCCTTGGACGTGCGCATGCGTGTCTGAGCGAGGGAGCATCAACGGCTTCAAACAAAAAATTGTCTAGGACACGCATACGGAGAGGCTTCCTTGTTCGAAGTACCTGGTGCGTGCGAGCACCATGCTCGACACCTATGAACCTGGAAAAAAAAATCAAACCTTCATAACTTTGTGAATTTTTATTGGAATCGAGTTCTGTAAAAAACCAAAGTTGCTTAATTTTTCACAAAGAATCCAAATAAAATATTTTCAGAATGAAAATAAAATTATTTTCATGGAAAAATTTCATAATTCACATACATTCATCAAATAACACATAAACCAACATTAACACATCCAAATCAACACAAAAATAATATTCATCGTTTTAAATACATATTACATGAAAGTAAATCATTACCATAGCTCTGAGGTGAGTTGTTGAGAATATTTTACCAAGATTTAAATTTACTAACAAGTATGTTGAATTAACATCCTAAATATGAATATATCTAAAACAATGAAATAACACACATAAGGGTTTAAGAAAATCTTACCTTGATTGCAGTAGAATATAATGACTCATTCCGTTCAAGATCTCTAGCCCTTAATTCCTTTCTATCGCAGAGCATTATCAAGATCTGAACCTGGATCTCTTTCTCTCCTTCAGGTTTGGTTACCACCATCTTACTCACTATGATTGAGTACTTGACTTGCTATGTGTGGGCATGACACTCTATCACTCAAGGTTCGAATATGGTGAAGAACAATGAAGGAGGCTGAAATCACTATGGAAGGAACTCTCTCATCTACTAATTGTCTGACAGAGAAAACTAGGTTTGATTTGGTTGAAGGCATCAAGTGGATGAGTGAGAGCATCATCTTCATTTTATAGTTTTTAACTAGGGCTTAGGGCTGAATTATATGGATTAAAAAAGAATAAAATATTGGGCAAAAAATCACTTAAGTGTCGTCCACTTAAAGGACCACTTTCTAGTTACAATTTTGCCACTTTTTCCAACCACTTATTTTTTTTTCAATAATACCATATTTTCCAATTCAATCCTATAAATGTCAAAACTATTTATTTAATAATTATAATTAATTATCAAATAAAATTGTCATTTATATTATTTATTAATTAAACATACAAAGTCTCTTAATTAATAAATTAACCGCAAAACCTCTTTTCTTCACAATTAAGCCATTGCTTAGTGAAAATTTATAAATAAGACATAGTCTAATTTTAGAATTATAATTGATTAATTATAATCAATTGATTGAGTCTGCAAGCAGTATTATCTCAACTAGTGAGGGGACCATGGGCCTATATAACTGAACTTTCAATAAGTAGATCTAAAATTCACTAAGTAAATTCTCTAACTTATTAATTCCGTCTTGCGCCACTATAGATTTGGAATTGAATAACACTCTCAATTATATAGAACGCTCTATATGTACCACGATATAGATACGTTATGATTATCCATTGTTACAATCCTAATAGTCAAAGATCCTCTATAAATGATCTACACTGAATAGGGACAAATTCACCGTTCCACCTTCAATGTATTTTATCCTTAAAACACTTAGCCACTTATAAATGATACTTCAGTAAACTAATATAATTACTGAAATGAGGTCTCAATCATTTATTTCTATTCAGCCAAGCTCGAAGAAAATCATCGTTTCACTTCTAAATACTTATAGAAGCTATAGATTCCATATCTATGATTAGTGCTCCCACTCAATTAAATTACCATGTTCCCAAGATATAAATATTCGCCAGAACTATAGGTTATCATACACGAACAACTTGAAGAACATAAATAATACAATTAAGTTGAACCTAAGTACCTAACCATATGAGGATTAAGACTCATAGACCTAAGATCAACCATTGATATTGACTTAGAAAGATATAACGGTAAGTTTATGATATTTTATCCAAGATCAATATCAGTCCCTTCCAATGTATACTCCATACATCCAATACTGGTAAACTTTACCAATAGCCTGATAAGGACATAACACTTATCCAATGTGTAAGTATACCTTATCGTCGATTATCATGTCAGTCTAAATCAAGTGAACTAACAAATCATGGGAATTAAACTTTTGAACATACAATCATGATTATATTCCATTATGCTGATGATACTATAATCATGAACAAATATCTATATTTACATATGTTCTGGACTTAATAGAATTTATATATTAAGTATAATCATGAAATAAATCATGTGAACCATGCAACATAAAAGCAATTTCTGATCTTTTATTAATTAATAAATCTGATTATATTGAAATAGGTTTTATTTAGGGCACAAAACCAAACAACACTTTTTACAGCGCTTTTTTCATACTCCTCGCATATCCAGGTTGTTAGACTTTTATTTGGGCTTACATTAAGTTTTATTGGTTTTATTAAAACTTGGGTTGATTGGATAGTTCTTTGCTGTGTTAGCTCATGTTGTTGGTGATCAATTGTTAATGGGCTTAGCATCTGTGAGTAAAGTCTAGGTGAAGCAGAAGTGTGGGCTTTTCTAGTTGACTGAAGCCTTTGATGAGCAGGCCCAGCCCAACTAGGGTTTTGTAGCTAAGTCCCCTCCCTAACTCTATAAATACATATTGTCTCATCACAATTGTATACCTTTTGATAATCAGAGAAAATAAACTGCTTCTGATTTAGAGATCTAGGGAGGAAGACTTAGTTGATAGTATTGCACTATCAAATTGGAGTAACTGCTGTGGATCAATCAAAGATAATTGCTATGGATCAATCAGGTACACATACTCAATTATCATATACTACTATTGTGTTCTATGTTATATACAAATAGATCTTGGGTTAATTGTTAATTTATCTAACATGTGGTATCAGATTGCCTATTGTATATGATTTAGAACCTATAATTAGTATAATTAATTTGTATATGTTAATTATCCATAATTTCATATCAATTTCGTTATTATTTTATGTGCAATTTTTTGTTTATAAATCTTAAAACTTTAGGGGTTTTATTGATCGTTAAATTCTCTTTCAATTGATATATTATATGCATAAAATCATTGTGTATATTAAGAGAATTTTAAATTTAAAGTTTTAGGGTTTATATGATTATAATATGAAATTATAATTTGTGTTTTTTAATTTTATAGTTTTTGATCTAAAATTGATAATAGATAACTCATTATCAATTGTTTAAGAATGTTTCTACATAATTAATTTCGGATTTAAACTAAGATTGGCATTACAATTTTTTTTTTTTTTGTTGGGTTCTTCAATTTTGGGATTGATTTTAGCCATAGATCTACCCATTTATTTTTTAATACACGAAATTAATAGTGTAAAACAACTAGAAATTGATTCCCGATCGAAACCCATCCAAAATCCCCATCTTTTCGTCGATTTTTGGCCGGAAAACCGCTTGCAGACCCGACTGGCTGAACCGGGTCACGTGACCCGAATTGCAGGACCCGCTGGAGGAAGAAGGAGCAGCCCAGCCGCGAAGCCCACTCGCGCAGGTGGCGCGTGGGGGCGCGTGCGGCCTCGTGAGTTGTCGTTTTTCGACGTTTTTTTTTTCCAGCGTGCTTAGAATTTAATTTCCGATTTTTCTATGATTTTTAATTAATTTTTTGACTCCGTTTAATAATTATTATTATTTTAATGATAATTATGTAGTTAAAAAATTATTAAAAATAATTTTTTGATAATTTTTCGAAATTTGTCAATCATAGAAAATTTTTTGAGTTTCTTCTCGTTCCATAAAACATAGTCACTCTCTTATTTAATTTATCTTGACTATGTAATCTCCACCAATATTCTTTATTTCACATATTTCCATTAATTGTTGTTCTAAAGTTATAAAACTTGATCATTTGATATAAAAATAATGTGTTATGGTGGACACTTTATTTTTTTTATTATCAATATAATATAAGCAATTATAAATCTCTTTTGGAAATTTGGTTGAAAATTATTAATTTTCAATGATTGTTTTATCACCAAATTTCACATGTTGAAGAAAATATTATATTTTTGGTTGACTATATGTGTAATTACTTGCCCAAAGGTAGTATTTACATATATTAGTTCACATTCCATGAAGTGAGTTAATATTAAATGTATATATTTTAATTATTTGCCCAAAGGTAATAATTTAAATATATAAATTTATTATTATTTTTTGCTTGAATTAATACATATTTTTAAGAAATTTATTTGCCCAAAGGTAATAAAATTCTTAAATGATATGTATTTTTTCTTTGTTGTTAACTTCATGAAGGTAAATCATGTGTGTGTTATATTCTCACCCCAAAGGGGAGTTTATAATGACCAGTTGATTCTACAATATTTTCTAATACATTGCTCATATTGCTTATTCAAGTTTTAATTTTTGAATTTTTCAGTCTCCTTTTCTGTGAACAACAATAATGCTTCCATCCATATTTTGAATGCTTCCAACTACAAGACATGGAAACGAGATGTGGAATTTACTTTAGGCATAATGGATATGGACTTGTGCCTACGAGAAGAAAAACCTGCTGATCTTACTGACTCCAGTACAGCTGCTGAGAGAACTCATCATGCACAATGGGAAAAGTCAAGTCGACTTAGTCTTCTTACTATGAAAAGATCCATTCCTGAACATCTATTGAGTGGTTTGCCAGACACTACAAATGCCAAAGAGTTTTTCAATGCTGTAGAAAAATTATACGACACTGGTGAAAACGCTGAAGCTGGACATCTTATGGATGAAATGACCACCATTAAGTATGATGAATTAAAAGGAGTGCGAGATTTTATTCTGAAATTGGTGAATGTTCAGTCCAAGTTGAAAGATCATAATATTCCTCTTCCTGACTCTTTCATTATTCATCGAGCTCTTCATGCTCTTCCCGCCTCTTTCAAATTTTTTTATCAAGACAAATTTTATACAACACTTACAATCAAACATGGACTATCGGCCGACCTAATTTCTCAGTGTGTAGCTGAAGAAAGCAAGCTTAAAAGGGAGAAGAATGAATCTGCTAACTATGTTTCTCACCTCAAGCCCAACAAAGGAAAAGGAAAATTCAAGAATAAAAATGATGGTGCTATTGTTCATGTTTCTGCTTCCTTACAGGGGCTAAGGGATCTCAGGAAGCCAAGTGAGAGGGAGTCCAAGCTTAAAGTGGGCAATGATGTTGGAGTTGACGTTATCTATGTTGGAACATTTATTCTTGAATTACAGTCTCGTGATAAGATTATTCTGAACAATACTTTTTATGTTCCTACTTTTAAAAGGAATTTAGTTTCGCTTCCGCTTTTGGTTAAACAAGGATATTCTTTTCATTTTGCAAATGATAATGTTGACATTATGCTTGACTCTCGAATTATTGGAAATTGCTTTTATTCTGATGGTCTTTACAAGTTGTCATTGGCTCCTTTAGATTCCTCTTTTAATGTTGTGAATACTGTGGGTAAAAGACCTCATATTAAGGAAACATCCTTATTGTTATGGCACAAAAGATTGGGTCATATTTCCAGAGAAAGGGTTGATCG
Organism: Cannabis sativa; assembly: GCF_029168945.1. Classification (NCBI taxonomy): domain Eukaryota; kingdom Viridiplantae; phylum Streptophyta; class Magnoliopsida; order Rosales; family Cannabaceae; genus Cannabis; species Cannabis sativa. The sequence continues at coordinate 24,770,752 of NC_083608.1, forward strand.
TTTAATTAAATCTGAAATACTTCCTCCTCTTGATGCTTCTGATTGGGATACTTGTGTTGATTGTACTCGTGGAAAATTGACTAAAACAAGAAAGAAGACTGCAAATCGCAGTCAATCTTTATTGTAAATTATCCACACGGACATCAGTGGTCCTTATTCCACCACGTTGTGCAGAAATAAGTATTTTATCACTTTTATTGATGATTTTTCTCGTTATGGATTCACCTATTTAATTAAAGAAAAATCTGACGCCCTTGATAAACTCAAAATTTTTCGAAATGAGGTTGAGAAACAATTAGGAAGAGTCATCAAAGTTGTTCATTCTGATCGTGGAGGAGAATATTATGGTCGTTATACAGAATCTGGACAACACATGGGGCTTTTTGCAGAGTACTTACAAGAAAATGGTATAGTTGCTCAATACACTATGCCTGGTTCACTCCGAGCAAAATGGCGTTCCGAAAGGAGAAATCGCACTCTCATGGATATGGTTAGAAGTACGATGAGTAGAACAAATCTTCCAGAGTTTTTATGGGGTGAAGCACTTATGACTGCAACTTATATTTTAAATCGTGTTCCCAGTAAATCTGTTCCCAAGACCCCTTTTGAGTTATGGACTGGGCGGAAGCCTAGTCTTAATCATCTTCGTGTATGGGGTTGTCCAGCTGAAGTAAAGATTTATGTTCCTAATTTGAAAAAGTTAGATCCGAGAACAAATCGCTGTTATTTCATTGGTTATCCAATGCGCTCAAAAGGTTATCGCTTTTACTGTCCTACTCGTGGTACGCGAATTGTTGAATCTCAGACTGCTAAATTTTTGGAATTTGATGTTGCTGAGAAAATTCCTTCAACATCTCTTGAAATGGGGGAGTCATCTAAAGGAATTTGTATTCCTATGTCATTTTCAAGAGATGATAACAGTAGTCTCCATCCTACTCCAGTTGGTAATGCTCCCATTGTTGATGAATACATTGCTCCCGATATCGAAGATGATGAAGGTCCTATTATTGATGAAGGGCCTATTAATGATGAAGCTCCTATTGTTAATGAGAATCCTGTTATTGAAGAAATTCCAGTTGTGGAAGATGTTATTCAAAACAATGATCAACAAAGAGAAGTTATTCCAGAAGTACCTCCTCTAAGAAGATCTCAGAGACAAAAGAAGTCAACAAAGTGTCATGATAATTTTATTTATCTTGGAGAAGGAGAATATGATATTGATCATTTTGTGGATCCTGTCACTTTTAGTAAAGCACTTAATAGTCCACAATCTTCAAAATGGTTAGCAGCTACGGATGATGAGATCGACTCCATGAAGAAAAATGGTGTATGGGAGCTAGTGTTATTACCTGATGGTTTTAAACCAATAGGTTGTAAGTGGATTTTAAAGGCTAAAAGGGATAAAAAGGGACAGATTGAAAGGTTTAAAGCGCGTTTAGTGGCTAAAGGCTTTACTCAAAGAGAAGGTATTGATTACACTGAAACTTTCTCACCTGTTTCCACTAAAGATTCATTCAGAATTATTATGGCCTTAGTTGCGCATTTTGATTTAGAGTTGCATCAAATGGATGTTAAAACTGCTTTTCTGAATGGAGAATTGAATGAGGAAGTCTATATGTCTCAACCTGAAGGCTACAAGGAGAATGGAAAAGAACACTTAGTTTGCAAGTTGAAACGATCCATTTATGGTCTCAAACAGGCATCTCGCCAGTGGTACTTGAAGTTTGACCAGGTTGTGACATCGTTTCGGGTTTCGTAGAGAACAAGTTTGATCGGTGTATTTATATGAAGATCGAGTGGGAGTCGTTATATTTTTCTTGTTCTTTATGTAGATGACATTTTACTTGCCGGCGGTGATTTGTCACTACTAAATGAGACCAAAAATTTTCTCGTCTTCCAATTTTGATATGAAAGATCTTGGAGAGGCATCCTATGTTTTGGGGATTGAGATCCATCGTGACAGGAATCGAAAAGTTCTTGGCTTATCTCAAGAAGCTTACATTAATCGTGTGCTCAAAAGGTTCAACATGGATTTGTGTAAAGCTGGTTCTGTTCCTATTCTGAAAGGGGACAAGTTCACTAAGCAGCAATGTCCTAAGAACGACTTGGAAAGAGGAGCAATGAAGAACATCCCTTATGCAAGTGTAGTAGGGAGTTTGATGTATGCTCAGGTTTGCACTCGACCTGACATAGCTTTCGTAGTAAATGTTCTTGGGAGATATTTATCGATCCTGGCCTTGATCATTGGGTTGCAGCCAAGAAAGTTTTGAGATATTTGCAAAGAACGAAGAGTTTTATGCTTGTGTATAAGCATGTTGACAATCTTCGAGTTGTTGGTTATTCAGATTCAGATTTTGGTGGTTGTGTAGATGATTTAAAGTCAACTTTGGCTATATTTTCACCTTGGCGAGTCTTGCTATTTCTTGGAAGAGTGTTAAACGGACTTTGATCACATCATCTACTATGTATCTTTGAGTTTGTTGCATGTTATGGGGCATCTTTGCAAGCTTTGTGGCTGAAGAATTTTATTTCGGAGATACGAGTGGTTGATTCTATTTCCACACCTATGCTAATCTATTGTGATAATAATGCTGCTGTTTTCTTTTCAAAGAATAACAAGATTAGTAGTGCTTCTAAACATATGGAAATAAAGTATCTCACCGTCGAGAGACTTGGTCAAGAAAGGAGACATTGTCATTGAAAATTGCAAGACCGAGTCGATGTTAGGCGATCCTCTAACCAAAGGGTTAAGTGCGCGTCTTTGTTTAATAAACATGTTGTTAATATGGGCATTTTAGAATCTTTTGATCTTTTGGGTTAGTGGGAGTTTTGTTTTGTTTGTTTTTAGAAATTATTATTTATAATTTTCTGAATAAAGTTATGAACTACATTTTATGTTTCAATATTTTTTATTATTGAATGGATATGTTTTCAATTATGTTTTGTTATATTCTCGAGAATGATTGAATTGAAAGCATGTGGTTCATATTGTTGTGATCATTGTCTTTTAAATTTATTTGCTTATTGACAATGATATGTTGTTGGCTTAATTCTTTAAGCAAGTTTAGTGACACTTACTTATTTTAAGTGGTGTATGTTTAATTTCACTGGCTTATTTATTAAGCATCACGGTATCAGTGAAATTGAGGACTGATAAGGATATTATGTTATTTTCAATTGATCACATGTTGAACATAATTCCTTACCACACTACTAGACTTATTGACCATGTCGATTTAATACTTTGGTATTTGTGATTATGAATGTCTTTTGTTGAGCTAAAAACAATATGACTGTCATAGTTCATTATCAAAGGTTAAATTGGACCGGTATGTTGAGATGCTATCAGAGAACTATCAGTTTTTAAAGTGGCCACAAATGTTTTCTTGTTGTTCAACCCATGAGTCGTTTTCAAACAAAATTATTTTGATATATAATATATATGTATTAAAATCAATGTAGCCCAAGTGGGAGAATGTTAGACTTTTATTTGGGCTTACATTAAGTTTTATTGGTTTTATTAAAACTTGGGTTGATTGGATAGTTCTTTGCTGTGTTAGCTCATGTTGTTGGTGATCAATTGTTAATGGGCTTAGCATCTGTGAGTAAAGTCTAGGTGAAGCAGAAGTGTGGGCTTTTCTAGTTGACTGAAGCCTTTGATGAGCAGGCCCAGCCCAACTAGGGTTTTGTAGCTAAGTCCCCTCCCTAACTCTATAAATACATATTGTCTCATCACAATTGTATACCTTTTGATAATCAGAGAAAATAAACTGCTTCTGATTTAGAGATCTAGGGAGGAAGACTTAGTTGATAGTATTGCACTATCAAATTGGAGTAACTGCTGTGGATCAATCAAAGATAATTGCTATGGATCAATCAGGTACACATACTCAATTATCATATACTACTATTGTGTTCTATGTTATATACAAATAGATCTTGGGTTAATTGTTAATTTATCTAACACAGGTTTGATGTTCAATCGATGACACATGACCTTGGGCTGTATTCCAACTGTGTTTGAATGTTCTCATGCGAAAACATCCAAATTCTGTTTGAGGAAGGTGACCAGCCTTTCTCACTACTATATGGTAGTTGAGAGCCAATTTTTAAAACTTTTGAAATATCAAAAGAATCAATGGGTACTTCAATTATTTCTTCAGCTGCATGCGATGTGTTAGTGTAGTCGATAATTCTGAGATCAATATCGAGCTTTTCCACTTTATCAATCTCCTAAATTTAGAACAATTTGGGTCACGGTGGTGGAGCTTCTAGCATGTAAATCATGTTAGACATTGTCTTGGTCGCACTTTCTCGCAAGTGTATGTCATGCGAGGATAGTTCTACTAAAACCATACATTGACACGTCATCATTTTTTTTTATCGGGAACCGAGTCCACGTATTAACTATTTACGAGATTGTATTCGTATTTTTAAGCAAAAAATTCACACTATAAAATACTCCATCTTGAGGGTGAGTATTAAACTTAGATTGGTAAGAGTTAGTTAGCTGAGTTGTATTGGTTAGTTAGTTAGTAACTAGTTACTGTTAGTAACAAATTACCTCTTGTACAAGCTGAGTTATATAAGCCTCTATACTCTATCATATTCTTCCTTAATATCAAATACACAGACAATTCCTTTTGTTATTTTTGCTTCCGCATTCCCATAACTAGTATATGAGGCGCATTTTAAAGAATAGAAACTCAAATTTAGCTTCGGAGTTCTGTGTCGAGAGAAGGTGAGAGTAAAAAAAAAGTGATAATTGAAATGAAATGAGTATGAAAAATGCATTTTTTTTCCTCAACTAAATGCACAATTTATTATGATATGATAGGAAAAATGTGTGTGAATTGAAATGGCAGGGTTATAATTGAAAAAGTAGCACAATTTGTTATGTGATAAATTTAGGAAATTTCTTAGATATGGGTTCATTTTAAAGTATAGAAACTCAAATTTCCTTATTGATATAGGTAGTTATACTGTGGTCCCATACTCCCATTAGAATTTTCCGTTAATTTTATCAGAATTGCTCTCTATAAATATATGGTCCTTTATTTTGTCGTCCTCACAGTTTCGCGTCTCAGTAAAAAGTATTGCTATGGCGAGCAAAGTATTGTTGGACGACATGGAGCCTTGGCTGGACCTTCAGGGGAAGGTCGTGATGGTCACCGGCGCCTCCTCTGGTCTCGGCCGCGACTTTTGTGTCGATCTCGCTAAAGCCGGTTGCCGCGTCGTAGCTGCCGCTCGTCGCGTTGATCGCCTTAAGTCCCTGTGTGAAGAAATCAATAGCCTCTCTCTATCGACTCCGTCTTCTTCTTCGGGTAGCGTCAGAGCTATGGCAGTCGAGCTTGATGTGTGCGCTGATGGACCCACAATAAAGAAATCTGTGCAGAGGGCTTGGGAGGCGTTTGGGCGGATTGATGCTTTGGTTAACAATGCCGGCATTAGAGGTTATTCTTAATCTTTACTCTTATTGTCTTATTATACAACCCATTGCTTGTTCCTCTATTTTGTATCCTTGAAAGTTCATCAACTGAGCTCGTATTTAGTCAAGTGATTTATGTCTCTCAATTTCGATTACTTGGTTTTTTTTCTCTTTATTATGCTTATTCAATCTTACAAACTACACACACGGCTTTCATCAAAGACTGATAATCTTTAAACCTATGTTTGAATTCAAATGGGGTTACTATTTTTGCAGTGAAAAACGGTTCAAGTACAAGAACAAAAGAGAAAATTACAGTAGTTGCAGAACATTTTAATTTGTTGAACTATTAAAGTTAAATTGAGAATTTTGGTTTTGGGAATTCCTTCCCTTGAAACAGTTTCGGCATATATGTTGAATTTCTGTAATTGAGTACTTTCCCAGTTATTTATAGGGAGGAGAGCTTTGAGATGTATCAAGTTTGTCATTGTTTACACTATGTTAGAGTTCTATAGTTTCTTGGAGTAGTACTAGTATTGAACAATAGAATGCTGATATAATTTCTACATTAACATAGTCTTTGAAATGTAAAAGCAATTTTGGTATTAATACTTTGGCTGTAATTGAAAGTTAAAGTTGCTAATTTATGTATGTACTGCTTAGGTAATGTGAGATCTCCATTGGATTTGTCCGAGGAGGAATGGAACAACGTTATGAAAACAAACTTGACTGGGACTTGGTTGGTGTCAAAGTATGTCTGTATACAAATGCGTGATAAAGGTCATGGAGGATCAGTCATTAACATTTCTTCTATTGCTGGTCTTAGTCGTGGGCAGTTGCCTGGTGCTGCTGCCTATGCTTCTTCCAAGGCTGGTGTGAACACGTTGACTAAGGTAATGTCCTGTAACTTTCCGTTCTATATAAATAAATAAAAAGTGACTACTAAATGAATAACAAATGACTTTTGTTGACTTGCTGTGCATTCTTGGCAGCAGATGATATTTTGGGTATATATAAAAACATTTCTTTGTCTCTGCTGCTTATTAAGCGTTGACTGTTTCTTGTGAAATCATAGCAAGTATGAATTATTATTATTATTATTATTTTGAGGGAATGATGAAAGTGAGCTGCCACTTGAGAAGCAGGGTAGCTTAAGTGGGTTGGGTTGAAGTCCCACTAAATAAAATCTTATAAAAATATAAGTGGGCTGATATTACATACACTGTAATGATTACCTTAGTACCGAAAGAAAAGAATGACTTGTGTTGAACCTCACTAATAGAGTAATGCATGAGAAATGACTGACAGGTTATGGCGGTTGAATTGGGCGTACACAAGATCAGAGTAAATGCAATCTCACCAGGGCTTTTCAAGTCAGAGATAACACAGGGACTGATGAAGAAAGGTTGGCTGTCCAATGTTGCTGAAAAAACTGTCCCTTTAAGAACATACGGCACCTCCGATCCAGCGTTGACATCGCTAGTTCGATATTTGATTCATGATTCTTCAGCATATGTTTCTGGAAATGTATTTATTGTAGATGCTGGTGCTACTCTGCCTGGCGTCCCTATTTTCTCATCCCTCTAAGTAGTTGCAGTGCCAGGTATATCTGTGTCTATGTAATTTTTTGTCAGTCTTGAATACAATAAAGCTATTTATATCTTTGTAAAAGCTCCCAACAATAGAAGATGTTGTATTACTTGTTAAGACATAACAAGCAAAGAACTCTAAACTTCAATTATAGATATTAGTAGAAAGAAAAGATCAAGAACAATTGTAATGCTTGAAAATTGAACAGCAGAGTTCATTAGAATTGAATTAGTTACATCTCTAATTCTTATTACTTCATCTCTTACTATTTTAATAGCAATATAGGTGAGAGCAATACTTTAAAAATACCAACAAAATACTACTAAAAAGTTATAAAGTATAATTCAACAAGATCCATGTTGATTATTTTGATGAAATTACTACTATGTCCTTACACCAACAACTCATTAAATTCTCAAGGTCATTGATAACCTTTCACTCTAAAACTATGACTGAGTAGGTGTAGTATGAACCTTTCACTCTAGTGCTTACATGCTTTGGTTGATATTTAGTATTATTAATTGTGTTATTTGATAAGTATCCTATTTTTTACATAAGAAAAAAAAAGAAAAATATTGTAATTAATTATAATAACTTTTCCCAACAAGTGATATCAGAGTCAAAGTTGATTGGTATTGAATTCGTGTGTTAAAAAATGGATGAATCAAATGGAATGATGAAATTGAACTTATCAAATTATTCTGTTTCGAAGCAATTGATGGAAGATTTGCTCTATTGTAAATATTTATACAAACATATTAGAGGTAGTGAGAAGCCATCTAAATTAGATGATGAGGAATGGGACGTTCAACATATAAAAGCCATTGCCTATATTAGACGATGAATATAAATCTTCATGAGCATAAATCTAATAAACCAGAGCTGATGTTGTTCGGAAAAAGCAAAAATCTCTTTGCAAAAAGAAAAACTGGTAATAAACTTTCTCTACTTAGAAAATTTTTAAATTTGAAGTACAAGTCAATTTCAAAGTTTTACAAACCAGTTAGTTACCGTGAAGATGTATATGGATGATGAGATGAAAACATCATCACCCTTAGTTCTTTACCTGACAGTTGGAAAACTTTTGTGATAGTGGTTTCTAATTCCACACCTAAAGGGACTTTGACCTTGGATTTGGCTAAAGATAATTTGCTTAATGAAGAGGCCAAAAGGAAAAGGTGAATCTTCTTCTTCTTCTTCTTCTTCAAGGGCTCTTGTTACTTAAAAGCATGAAAGGTGGGGATGAAGTCAAACTAGAAATCAACATGGTTCTAAAAAAAGATCCAAGTCTCGAAAAGATATCAAGTGTTATAATTGTAATAAGCCAGACCATCTAATAAATGATTGAAGAATATTGAAAAGAGAGTAGAATCAATGGAAGAAAAATGAAAAAGAGACTAATACAGTTTCCACTGAAAGTGATGTTGTCATTGTATGTAATGATGGATGTGTTAGTCTTGCAACCCAAGATTGCAGTTGGGTGATTGATTCTGGTGCTTCACTCCATGTTATTGATCGTAGTGATTTCTTCACTTCCTATACTACTAGTGACTTTAGGAATGTCAGAATGAGAAACAGTGGTGCATCGAATATTGTGGGTATTAGAGATATTTTCTTAGAAACTAGTGTTGGTAGAAAATTGATTTTCAAAGATGTAGGCATGTTCCAAAAATTCACCTGATCAACTTGATATCTATTGGAAGACTTGATGATGAGGGGTTCATAAATTAGTTTGGTGAAATTAAATGGAAGCTCACCAATGGTTCTCTTGTAGTGGTGAGAGAAAAGAAAATGAATACTCTCTATATCACGGAAGCTAAGCTATAGAAAAGAGAGATTAATGTTGTTCAGAAAGATACAAGCATTGATCATTGGCACTAGAGGCTCGATCATATTAGGGAGAAAGGACTTCAAACTCTTGTTAGAAAATAATTCTTACAAATTTTTAAGGTACGCTTCTTAAAACTTAAGATCATTGCTTAGCTGGAAAAACACTTAAGATAGCGTTTGGTTGGGAGGAATGAAAATATAAGAATGAGAATGTGAATGGGAGTGAGAATAGAAATAGAATGGAATAAAATTTAAAATACATAAAAAAAAAATGATAAAAAAATTATTGATTTTTTTCTCATCATGCATTGGAATGGTTTTTCCTTCCATTTCAAAATAGAATTGTCATTCCACCAAAATGGTGGAAAGGCCATTCCATTAGAATGACATTCCAACACTTTAATATGCAACCAAACAAAGGAATAGAATAGAGATTGTTTCCTTTCCTTTCCATTCCATTTCATTACCTCCAACCAAACGCCACCATAGAGTTTTTTTTTCTTTTTTTTTTCATACACGTCCACCGTCTAGAAGATCTAATGTTATTGATTTGATTCACACTGATGTCTGTACTATGCAAACTAGAACTCTTAGAGGTGCACTTTATTTTGTTATTTTTATCGATGACCATTCTAAAAAAGTTTGGGTTTTTTGCTTTAAAATATAAAGACCATGTGCTAGATGTTTTCAAAGAACTTCATGCCAAAATTGAAAGAGAAACTGGAAGAAAGTTGAAGTGTGTTCGAGTAGATAATGGTGGTGAGTATAGGGGTCCATTTGAGTTGTACATCCAAAGATAACAACTTAGATTAGTGTTTACAAGATGAAACAATGAAGAGATTTATAAAATAAGAATAACTTTGACTTGCCTAAACGGGACATCGTTGGATTCTTATTTATTCAAAATTATCCTTTAGTTTTTTCTCTTAGCTTTTTCATTTTGAATTAGCTTAAATAGTATATCATTGGATGAATGGTTTATAAATCATCTGCTTATGATGTCATTCTAATTTCTCTTATGAAATTGAATGGCGCAAATGACTATATATCCAACATTCTATCCCGAAATGATATAAATCCTCGATCTTAAAATCTCCTACTTGTATATGTTTACTAGAGGCAACTTAAACTTAGAGTTAGATTAGTAGTGGTGGTCCAAGCTAGAATAATAACTCAAGAATTATTTGGTATAAATTTAAGTCTTTGACTTTAAATTTTAGACTCCAAATAGAAATTTTAAATTTCAATTTCCTAGAATACATTGGACAATACAGTATGACTTTGACAAGTTCAATTTCCATTTTCTGTCAATGGAACCAAACTGTATGTTTATGTATGGAATATGAGTTTTGTATTCTGTGACCAGTATCCACTTGGGCTATTTTAAGAACTCTTTGTTGTAACTAGACCCAAGTCATCAAAAGACCACAACCACATTCTTTATATCTATGGCATCAAAAGATCTGAACGTGGATCTCTTTCTCTCCTTTGGGTTTGGTTACCACCGTCTTACTGACTATGATTGAGTACTTGACTTGCTATGTGTGGGCATGACACTCTTTCACTAAGTGTTCGAATATGGTGAAGAACAATGAAGGAGGCTAAAATCACTATGGAAGGAACTCTCTCATCTACTAGTTGTCAAAGAATGAAAACTAGATTTGGTAGGTTGAATAGTCAAGTTGACAAGAGGATGAGATGAGAGCATCATGTTCCTTTTATAGTGTTTTAATAGGGCTTGGGTTGAATTATATGGATTAAAAAAGAATAAAATATTGGGCAAAAAATCACTTAATGGCCGTACACTTAAAGGGATCAATATCTAGTTACAATTTTGCCACTTTTTTTCAACTACATATTCTTCTTTCAATAATACTATATTTTCCAATTAAATTCTATAAATGCCAAAACTATTTATTTAATAATTATAATTAATTATTAAATAAATTTATCATTATATTATTTATTAATTAGACCATACAAAGTCTCTTAATTGATAAATTGACCCCAAAATCTCTTTTCTTCACAATTAAGCCATTGCTTAGTGAAAATTCATAAATAAAACATAATCTAATTTTAGAATTATAATTGATTAATTAAAACCAATTGACTGAGTCTGCAAGCAGTATTATCTCAACTAGTGAGGGGACCATGGGCCTATATAACCGAGCTTTCAATAAGTAGATTTAGAATTTACCAAGTAATTTCTCTAACTTATTAATTCCGTCTTGCGCCACTATAGATTTGGAATTGAATAGCACTCTCAATTATATAGAACGCTTTATATGTACCACGATATAGATACGTTATGATTATCCATTGTTACAATCCTAATAGTCAAGGATCCTCTATAGATGATCTACACTGAATAGGGACAAATTACCGTTCTACCCTTCAATGTATTTTATCCTTAAAAGACTTAGCTACCTATAAATGATACTTCAGTAAACTAATATAATTACTGAAATGAGGCCTCAATCATTTATCTCTATTCAGCCAAGCTCGAAGAAAATCATCGTTTCACTTCTAAATACTTATAGAAGCTATAGATTCCATATCTATGATCAGCGCTCCCACTCAATTGAACTACCATGGTCCCAAGATGTAAATATCTGCCAAAACCATAAATTAGCATCCACGAACAACTTGAAGAACATAAATAATACAACTAAGTTGAACCTAACCATATTAGGATTAAGATCCATAGACCTAAGATCCATATATGGATTAAAAAGAATAAAATAATGGGAAAAAATACAATAAGTGGTCGGCCTCACTAGTTACAATTTCGCCACTTTATTTCAACTATTTATTCTTCTTTCGATAATGCCATATTTTCTAATTTTAATCCTATAAATGTCAAAACTATTTATTTAATAATTATAATTAATTATCAAATTAAATTTTTATTTATTTTATTTATTAATTAGACTTAAAAAAGTCTCTTAATTAATAAATAAATTGAAAAACCTCTTTTCTTCACAGTTAAGCCCTTGCTTAGTGAAAATTCATAAATAAAAAGTAGTCTAATTTTAGAATTATAATTGATTAATTAAAACTAATTAACTTGGCCCTATATAAGCAAGCTTCCAATAAGTAGAACTAAAATTTATCAAATAAATTCTCTAACTTATTAATTTCTCCTTGCGCCACTATAGATTCAGAATTGCACTCTTAATTATATAGCACACTCTATATGTACTAAGATATAGATACGTTATGAATTATCCATTGTTACAAACTAAATAGTCAAAGATCCTCTATAGATGATCTACATCGAATAAGGATAAATTTACCATTCTACCATTCAATGTATTTTATCTTTAGATCACTTAGCTACCTATAAATGATATTTCAGTAAACTAATATAATTACTGAAATGAGGTCTCAATCATTTATCTCTATTAAGCCAAGCTCGAAGGAAATTATCGTTTCACTTTTATATACTTATAGAAATTATAGATCTGATATCTATGATTAGCGATCCCACTCAATTGAACTATCATGTTCCCAAGATGTATGTGTTCAGTCGTACGAGCTTCAACGAACAACTCTAAGAACATAAATAATACAATTAAGATCGAACCTAACCGTCTTAGGATTAAGATCCATAGACCTAAGATCAACCAGTGATATTGACTTAGAAAGATATAAATGGTAAGTTTATGATATCTTATCCAAGTTCAATATCAGTCCAATCCAATGTACACTTCATACATTCAATACTAGCATACTTTGCCACTGTTCTGGAAAGGACATAACACTTATTCAAGGTGTAAGTATACCTTATCGCTGATTTATCACGTCAGTCTAAATCTTGTGTGCTGACAAATCATGGGACTTAAACTTTTGAACATATAATCATGATTATATTCCAGTGTGTTGAGAACGCTATAATCATGAATAAATATATGTTTTGGACTTAATAGACTTTATACATTAAACATATAATCATGAAATAAATCATGTGAACCATGAACCATAAAATGATTTTTGATATTTTATTAATTAGTAAATCTGATTATATTGAAATAAGTTTTATTTAAGGCACAAAACCCAACAATAGCCCACTGACCTCTTCATCATGCAAGAGAGCTGTGAACTGAGTATATGACAATAGGTGAAGAGACACATCTCTAGAACTAGCCACCTTTACCACACTACCTTGCCAAGAAAACTCCATTGTTAAGGCTTTATGATCATGTATACAAAGGCCCAAAAGTTTACGACCATTGCATGCCCAGAACCACATTGAGACCATTGATCGACATGATGTATAAATCAACAACAAAATAATGACCCTATAAAACCAACTTAACATCTGGACAAAGTTTCGAGCATATTAAAAAATTATCGTTACCCATGTAGACCTTAAATCATTTAGTTTTCTCCCAAGGCAAGTGTAACTGAGTAGCCAAGGACTCCTGAATAAAAAATTTGTTACTTTCGGTGTCAATCAAAAATTTGAGAATTTCCCCACTAAATTTTCATGGATTAAAAAATTTGAGGATTTGATGAATTCGACAAGGCATCCAAGCTAACCTCATCAACAATGTTATCTTCCGCATCTGGTGTCTCCACCCCTCTAGTGAAAGTAAGTCATCGTTATCCTCATCAGTACCACATAAAACAAAGACTTGATTCTCACATTTATGCCCAAAACTGTATTTCTCATCACAAGTGAAGCAAATGACACGTTCTCTTTATCTCGCATCTTTGATGGAGTCAACCGTTTAATAGGTAGTGGTGCAGTACATTGCTTAGCCCTAAACAACGTTGGGCCATTGATATGGGACCCTGTATTAGCGACAAAACCAGATCCATTGATAGGTGATCCCAAACTCTGGCCTTGTTTAGGCACCCAACTAGTGCAAGTGTTGCTCACACGCAAACGACTCACCATATCATCGTTCTAATCCTCAAACAATTGAGCTTTGACCACGGCATTAGCTAAATCATAGGGCCTAGAAATGAGTAATTCATGACAGATCTCAAGCATCAGACCCCACACAAAGAAATTTAGATACACTTGCTCTGAGGCTCTATTAGTTTCTATCATAAGTTCCTCAAATTTGGCTCTGAATTGAGGTATGCGACCTATCTAAGTGAGCTTAGCTATATATCCCAAGGGATCATCATAAACTGAAGCTCCAAATCGCATATGTAGAGCACAAATTAAAGATTCCCAATCCGCAATTTTGCCTCACTTCTCCATCCACTGAAACCATGTTGATTGTGTTCCATCCAAAAGAAAAGGCACCAACAAGAGGCACATTGTCGTATCGACTCGATGAAGATCAAAAAAATTGATCTTATAAATTCAATCATCCACCTCATTGCCATCACATCTTAGTACCTTAACTCTCAGTGTCTTGAGAATTTGTATTAACATCACGACAATCCATTTTAGCATCTGACAATTGCTTGAGTCGTAATTGGAGATACATTGTTCTCACTACCAGTGCTAGGCAACAGTGGAGGTGAAATGTGAGACAAGTGCTCATTGAGAATAGCCTTGAGTTCTTCCATCTGAAATTTTTTAAACAGTATAGAAGTAATTTTGAGAAAATTATTGAGAAAGTGTAGATACCTCAATAAGTATTTCACTTATCAAATGAGTTTTTTTCCTAGTCTATCTACGAGTTCTCTTTGTATTGAGTTGAATTTCACGTAGCTAAAGATTGAAAGTTCTATGAGGAAATTATATTCAATATGGTTTTTTAATATTTTGTTGCAAAAATATGATACTTTTAGATTTGATCATTTTTTATGGTATATTTTAGTTTTTAAATTATTTTATGGTTTTTTAATATGTTTAGATCGATTATTTTTAAAAAAGTAAAAAATTTTAAAACTATTTCTTCTCCTTCATTCAAGTATCCTACTTGTCTCACCCCCAACAGTGCACCAACTAACCTCTGTTCACTAGCGACACATCCGGTGACTGGCAGTTCAAACAGACCATGGATATGAGATCTCCACCACCAAAACTCTAAAGGATCGAACGGATTCCACCGCAATTGGAGATTTAGAAACCAGTTTACTAAAAAATCGATTTCATAATAAACAAATCTTATATGAGTTTTAGTATTCGTAACTAACTTATTAATGTTATGATTACATGGAAGTAACTGATTTCTTAATTGATTACCTTAACAGAATTATTTTTAACTGAGTTATTTATCATGAAACGATTTTGATAAATTTTGATTACATAGAAATAAAATTTATGTGATTTTTTTAAGTGTTTGATGGTATTTATTTTTATATGTATGATAATTTCTCTCATATTTTTAAGATTTTTTTAAATGTTATATTTAGTAGAATTAAGTTTGTATATTATAGTAGCCACAGGCATAATCTAATAGTTCTACAATTAAGTATTAAATTCAAGATTAGTTAAGTTAGTTAGGACTGTTAAGGATGTTAGTTATTTTCTGTTATTCAAGTTGTTTTACCAAACAACCCTTTGTTTACTGCTATATATAGCAGGCCATTGTATCCCATTTAATCAATTCTCAATTGAATAAAATCAAATAGTTTTTCCTCTGTCTAAATCCTAATATGGTATCAGAAGTTCACCTCTGAAGCTCCAAGAAATCAAATTGCAGCTTCATTTTCCACTGTCATTAAAGCTTCAAGAACTCAAATTGCAGCTTCTCCAACGGCAAGAACTCGGGCCACCTTCTCTGCTACCACCACTGACAACGACACTCCAGTGGTCGATGCACCTTCCGCTCCACAACACACTGAATTGGCCCCTGAAACTTAGGTTAATCCTAATCCTGTTCTTCCAATTAATTCAATCTCTACTTCTTCTCATTCTTTGCACGATCGTCCTGCATATGAGGACATTCGATCCCCATATTACCTTAGTAATGCAGATCACCCTGGTTTAGCATTATCCACTCCTGTCTTAACAGATCGCAATTTCCAACCATGGAAACGCGACTTTAAACTCTCCATTGGTGCAAGAAATAAAACTCCTTTTCTTGATGGCACTTTAACCCAACCTTCCCCAACTGATTCTTTGTTCAGTTCTTGGAATCGATGTAACCAAATGGTTATGTCTTGGATACTGCACTCTGTTTCACCAGAAATCAAAAGTAGTATCATGTATTTTGATACAGCTTCAGAAATGTGGACAGTGCTCAATAATCGTTTCAATCAAGGAAATGGACCACGAATCTTTGAGTTAAATGAAACTCTCACATATCTTAACCAAGGAGCTGAATCTGTGAGTGCTTATTTCACTAAGCTCACGACCATATGGGATGAGATTAATCAACTCAGACCCCGAATCCCTTGCACCTGTACAGTTGCTACACAAAATCAAGATCACTTAAATCATGACCAAGTCCTTCAATTTCTTAAAGGCCTCAATGATTCATATCATGCCATTCGAGATCAAATCTTGTTACTTGATCCTTGTCCTCCATTAAACAAGGTCTTTTCTATGGTTATTCATCAAGAAAGACAAAGGATTTCAGGCAATAGAACAATTCCACCCCTTGCTGCATCAACAACCACGAACCCCACTGTTTCTGATCCAGCAGCAAATCAATCTTCTAAAAACAAAAGGCCACGATCTCATTGCACACATTGCCAAAAACCTGGTCACTATAAAGATAAGTGCTACTTTCTTCATGGTTTTCCCCCTGGCTATGGAAAACCAAGAAACAATGACACTGCAAATCAACAAACCAGAAAGCAGGAATCTGGCTCTACCTCACGGACTACTGCACAAACTCATCAGGTTTCTCTCCCTACCAGTGATCAGACTCTTACTCCTGCCCAATGCCAACAACTCATCTCAATGCTTAGCCAACAATTACAACCAACTGATGCTTCTACATCAGATGCTGCAGCAGTGAACAATATCTCTGGTAAATTCAATCCCTTTTCAATTCATTCTTGGATCGTTGACAGCGGTGCCACGCACCATGTTTGTTGTTACAATCAATGTTTTTCCTCTTTTACAAATATCTCAACAAAACAGCATGTCACTCTCCCTAATGGCACCACTGTTACCATTGAAAAAATTGGCACAGTCACATTAAATAAGCATATCACCTTACATATTGTGCTTTATGTTCCAACATTTAAATTCAACTTACTTTCTATAAGTGCCCTTCTCAAAGACAGTTTTCATACTATGACTTTCACTTCTAATCAATGTTATTTGCAGGACCCTTCACTGATATTGAAGATTGGGACAGCTAGGAAGTTTGGCAACCTATATTACATTCAGCAAGAACCAATAACACCAACTGTTTTTTCATTTTCTTCCTGTAATGTACAATCTCAAGACCAATGGCATACTCGCCTAGGTCACCCCTCTGTACTCATTACAAATAAAATACATAAACAGTTGCATTTCAATACTTCACTTGCTAATGTTCATAATTGTCCTACTTGTCATCATTCAAAACAAAAAAAAATTACCTTTTTTGTCCAATAATAACATCTCTAACTCAATCTTTGATCTTATCCATTTGGATCTATGGGGACCATATCCCTTACCATCCATAGAAGGACACAAATATTTTCTAACAATTGTAGATGATCATTCAAGATATACATGGATACATTTACTCAAGGCTAAATCTGATGCCCAATCAATTATTCAAAATTTCTTCACATATGTTCATGTTCATTTCAACTCAAACATCAAAGCTGTCCGAACTGACAATGCAAAAGAATTAACACTCACTACCTTTTATGCTAGCCAAGGCACAATCAATTATCATTCTTGTGTAGCTCGACCTCAGCAAAATGAGGTTGTCGAAAGAAAACATCAACATTGTAAAGCCCGCTTAGTTAATTTGGAAATTAGCAGTTAATCATGATTATTTATGAAAATTATTTATAGCTATTTAAATAATTTATTATATTGTTATTTATGGAATTCAGAAATGCATGGTTATGTTATTCAGTAGTTTTCATATTTTGTATTTTCTATGGTCTCGTAGGTATTTTGGAACTCGGCGTTTGGCTCAGTAGAAATCACAATTTAGTATGTTAGTAGTTTGGGACGGGTTTTAGACATTGGGAATGTCGGGAATGGCCGGGAATTTAGAATTTCCCAAAAATACCCCTTTAGTATTATTTATGTGATTTTAGTGTAGAGGGGCAAAATGGTCTTTTTGCCCCAATGACTTTTGTCTTTTAGTGACTTGATTAAATTGAAAATAAATGTTATTTTATTTAATTATTGGCTGAAATGTAATATGATATGTGGCTTTAATTCATTTTCTTCATTTTACAAAAAATACTAAGTTTAGAAAATAGAAATTGGAAAGCTCTCTTTCTCTCTTTTCCTCTCCTTTTCGGCTGGGTTGTGCAGCAAGGAAAAAGGAATTTTCCTTGGTAATTCAAGCTCATCTTGTGTAGATTTTGTGATCCCTAGTTGCTAGTAAGTTTTTCTTCAACCTTTCTTTATGTTCTTGAAGTTTTTGAGGTGAAAATGGTAGGTTGCATGTTAGTTTGTATGAGTACATTTTATTCTTTTGTGTTTAATTGTTGTTTACAGAAGCTTAATTAGGTTTAAAATGAATGGATTATCTAGGTTTTAATGCATGCTTGCTACCTTGTTTAAAGCTTTGAGTTTTCTATGTAAAATATGTGATTTTGATGAAATGTTGTGTAATCTGATTCTGTGTTGTTGCTGTTGTTTTTGTTTGTTTTCAGAAGCTTAATCATGCATATTTAAGTAGAATTAACCAGGTTTGAATGCATGTTTGTGGGATTTGCTCAAGTTTGAGTTTAGAACTCAAAGCTTGAGCTTTAATGGCAAATTTTGTATCTGAGGTTTCTGGGTTGTTTTTATGCTTTGAAAATGTTCTTTGGGGTATTTAGAGCAGGTCTGGAAAGTTTGGTTTGAATTGGGTTTGATTTGAGTCAGTTAGGAATTTTTGTGTTGTTGCTGTTGTTTTTGTTTGTTTTCAGAAGCTTAATCATGCATATTTAAGTAGAATTAACTTGACTTTTTAATGCATGCTTGCTACCTTGTTTAAAGCTTTGAGTTTTCTATGTAAAATATGTGATTTTGATGAAATGTTGTGTAATACGATTCGTGTTGTTCTTTCGTTGTTTTTGTTTGTTTTCAGAAGCTTAATCATGCATATTTAAGTAGAATTAACCAGGTTTGAATGCATGTTTGTGGGATTTGCTCAAGTTTGAGTTTAGAACTCAAAGCTTGAGCTTTAATGGCAAATTTTGTATCTGAGGTTTCTGGGTTGTTTTTATGCTTTGAAAATGTTCTTTGGGGTATTTAGAGCAGGTCTGGAAAGTTTGGTTTGAATTGGGTTTGATTTGAGTCAGTTAGGAATTTTTGTGTTGTTGCTGTTGTTTTTGTTTGTTTTCAGAAGCTTAATCATGCATATTTAAGTAGAATTAACCAGCTTTTAATGCATGCTTGCTACCTTGTTTAAAGCTTTGAGTTTTCTATGTAA
This sequence comes from Cannabis sativa, assembly GCF_029168945.1. Classification (NCBI taxonomy): domain Eukaryota; kingdom Viridiplantae; phylum Streptophyta; class Magnoliopsida; order Rosales; family Cannabaceae; genus Cannabis; species Cannabis sativa. The sequence continues at coordinate 24,790,054 of NC_083608.1, forward strand.
AATATGTGATTTTGATGAAATGTTGTGTAATCTGATTCTGTGTTGTTGCTGTTGTTTTTGTTTGTTTTCAGAAGCTTAATCATGCATATTTAAGTAGAATTAACCAGGTTTGAATGCATGTTTGTGGGATTTGCTCAAGTTTGAGTTTAGAACTCAAAGCTTGAGCTTTAATGGCAAATTTTGTATACGAGGTTTCTGGGTTGTTTTTATGCTTTGAAAATGTTCTTTGGGGTATTTAGAGCAGGTCTGGAAAGTTTGGTTTGAATTGGGTTTGATTTGAGTGAGTTAGGAATTTTTGAAAAGTTCCTGCGAGGAACCGGAATTCCGGATGAGGGTTCAGTAATTCCCAGAACCGGAATTCCGGTTGGGCAACCGGTCTGCCGGTTGGGGAATTTTCAGAACCCGTGTTTTTCCTCGTTTTTATGTTTTAAGGGGTATTGCCATGCTTTTTATCGATAGGGAAACTTTTAGTTCCTAGTTTAAGTCCGGGAAGTGATTTAGCGTGTCAACTTATAGTGTTGTGATTTTTATGGTTTAGGAGCTCGTAATCCGCCGCTCGGCTAAAGTTCCGGTCGGAGTTGGCCAAGCACACCTGAATTCGGAATCCAGGTAAGATTACTATAACAGTATGCATATGTAGATTACATGTTTAGCGTGCATGTAGGAAGCCTATTAGATTACATTAGTTATGTATGTTGGCTTCGAACCATCTAACCCTGTCACGTCGGTACAGGCTGGAGTATGACCAGCAGCCGGAGTATGACCGGTTTAACCGATCAGGCTGACACTTGGTTGGTGGTTCCGTACTATTGACGTATCCCGTCGGTACAGGCTGGAGTATGACCAGCAGCCGGAGTATGACCGGTTCGACCGATCAGGAGGATATAATAACACGTCGGTACAGGCTGGAGTATGACCAGCAGCCGGAGTATGACCGGTTTGACCGATCAGGTTGTTACGTGTCAATAGTACCGTCCCTATGAACGTTCAAAACTCAGTACCATGTTGGACATGGCAGTAGTGGCTCAGTACCGTGTTGGACACGGCAGTAGCGGGACTCAGTATCGTGTTGGACACGGCAGTTAGGGTTATGATCAGGGGTATGGGCGTCTGATCGTAACCGGGATTATGTATGAGTATTATTATGCTTTTCTTACTGAGTCTGTCGACTCACAGTTTACGTTTATGTGTAGGTAAAGGCAAGGCTAAAGCTGATGGGTCGTGAGCGAGCTTGTGAAGATTGTATATGTCGGGGCGGTTAGGCCTGGAGCGTACGATCATCGAGACAGCGAGGCTGATTTTTGTAACTGGTCGTTAGACGACCTTTATTTTGTGTATCAGTTAAATAGTTAAATCTTTTTGTAAATAATTTTATAATCGGGATCCCGAGTCTTTTGTAATATTATTTTATAAATTTAATTAAAAAGCAAAATTTTAATTAATCACGTTTTTCCATAAACCTCGTTGATTAGCAACGAGCTGCACAGCATGTTTAAAAATCACGTAATACGCCTATGTTAGTTAGGGTGTTACAATTTGGTATCAGAGCCGCCAGGTTGTCTTCCGAAGATCGTCACGACATGTACAATGATCATCAACAGTTAGCTCGTTTCACGGTTCAGTAAGCCTTTATTGCTTTAGTAGTTTATTTTATTCAGTTATGAAAAAGAAAAGCCTGTTAGGAAGCATGTTAGTAGCCTGATAGTAGAATAGGCGCATGTTTCGTTTTTAATTTCCAAATTAAGCGGCATTAGTAAGCTCTCCTTGAATACGACCTGATATGCCAACTCTTGGTTTCGCAGGCGGTTCTAATCAGATGGACGCCAGGCGGACTACCAGGAGTCAGGGCAATTCCGTAGGGTCCAACCAAGGACAGGGAGCTCAGTTTCCCCCACCTGTTAGGGGCCGAGGTAGAGGTCCCCGAGGCAGGGCTCGTGGTCGGGGTGATGAGAACCCACCACAGGCTGCCCAGGCTCCTACAGCCGATCAGGGAGCCCAGAACTGGGAGTTGCGGTTTGCGGAAATGCAAGCCCGGATCGAAGAACAGGACCTCGAGATTCAGAGGTTGAGCATGCAGGTGCTCCTGTAGTTCCGGTGCCCATAGTTCCGGTGGCACCCGCCCCTCGCCGCCTGTGCCGAGATAGTGGTGGCGGCCCATAGATTGGAACCTCTGTATGAGCGGTTCCGGAAGCAAGCACCCCCAGTTTTCCTGGGAGGTCCGGACGTAATGAAAGCCGAGCACTGGCTGACGGTGATCACCAAGATTCTGAATTTCATGGGTGTCACCGGTAACGACAGAGTGGTGTGCGCCACATTCCAGTTCTAGGAGGACGCTCTGGTCTGGTGGGACATGGTGTCTCAGATCCATGACGTCACCACCACGACCTGGGAAAGGTTCCAGGAACTCTTTAATGCAAAGTACTACAACGAGGCGGTCAGAAGCGCCAAGAGGAAAGAGTTCGCTCACCTGACTCAGCGTGAGAACATGAGCGTCACTGAGTATACTACTCAGTTTGATCGGTTGGCGAGGTTAGCCTCGAGAATTGTGCCGACCGACTTTAGCAAGAAGGAGAAGTATCTGGACGGGTTGAATGCCAGGATCAGGCATGATTTGATGATCACCACAGACGACAACACCACCTATGCTCAGATGGTGGAGAAGGCACTGCGTGCTGAGGGCGCAGTTGGGTGCATGTCAGAGTCAGCCAGTACTCCGGTGAGTGGCGGAGCTCCTACCCCTCTTGCATCAGGCTATAGCAGGGGGAGTAGTGGTTCGGCCATTGATCAGAGGAAGAGAGCACCCACTGCTTCCGGTGGCTCGAGTCAGAACAAGAGGTTCCGGGGGAACCAGAACAGAGGGAGTCATCCTGGTGGTACTGAGACCCGATTCTCCTATCCCGAGTGCCCTAGCTGCAAGAGGCACCATCAGGGCGAGTGTAAAGGTCAGGGATGCTTTCACTGTGGCATGCCCGGACACTTCAAGAGGGACTGTCCCCAGCTCCGATCAGAGGCACCGAGAGCTCCAGCGATACCCACTCCAGCCAGGGTATTCGCCATCACTCAGGCTGATGCAGATGCCAGCCCATCAGTTGTCACATGTCAGCTTTCTATTAACAACTCGCTATATTCAGTGCTGTTTGATTCTGGGGCTACACATTCTTATGTGGCGGCCAGAGTCTTTAGTAAATTGGGTAGACCGTATGATAGATATGAATCAGGGTTTGGAACCCTATTACCTGGCGGAGAATTGGTTATCTCCAATAGGTGGATTAGGTCTATGCCGATCAGGATAGATGGTAGAGAGTTAAGTGCTGATCTGATAGAGATGAGTTTAGTCGAATTCGATATTATTTTAGGAATGGATTTCCTATCTAAATATTCGGCGAGCATTGATTGTAAAAGGAAGATGGTGGTCTTCCAACCGGAAAGTGAAGAACCATTTGTGTTTGTTGGTTCAGTTCAGGGATCTCGGATCCCGGTGATCTCGGCTATGTCAGCTAGAGAATTGTTGCACGGCGGTTGCTTAGGGTTTCTGGCCGTGGTGGTGGACACCACTCGGCCAGATACCATTCGGCCAGAGGACATCAGAGTGGTTCGGGAATTTTTGGATGTTTTTCCCGAAGAACTTCCAGGGTTACCACCTCAGCGGGAGATTGATTTCGTGATAGACTTGGCACCAGGGGTGGAACCGGTTTCCAAAGCCCCGTATAGAATGGCTCCAGCTGAACTTAAGGAATTAAAGATTCAGCTCCAAGGGTTGCTTGACATAGGGTTCATTCGGCCCAGTGTGTCACCCTGGGGAGCCCCGGTTTTATTCGTCAAGAAGAAGGATGGATCTATGAGGATGTGCATCGACTACAGAGAATTGAACAAGCTGACGGTGAAGAATAAATATCCATTACCTAGGATCGATGATTTGTTCGATCAGCTTCAGGGGAAGACGGTCTTTTCTAAGATTGATCTCCGTTCGGGTTATCATCAGTTGAGAATCCGAGAGGAGGACATTCCGAAGACGGCTTTCCGCACTAGGTATGGACATTATGAGTTTCTGGTTATGTCATTCGGACTAACCAATGCTCCTGCAGCATTCATGGACCTGATGAATAGAGTATTCAAGGATTTCCTCGATATCTGTGTGATTGTGTTTATCGACGACATCCTCGTGTACTCTCAATCAGAAGAGGAGCATGAGTTACATCTTCAGATGGTACTGCAACGGCTTCGAGAACATAAGCTTTATGCCAAGTTCAAGAAATGTGAGTTCTGGCTATCTCAGGTGTCCTTCCTAAGGCACATTGTGAGCAAAGATGTGATCAAGGTGGATCCCGGGAAGATCGAATCCGTCAGGGATTGGCCGAGACCGAAGACAGTGACAGAGACCAGAAGTTTCTTGGGTTTATCTGGGTACTACCGTAGGTTCGTCGAAGGGTTCTCTAAAATTTCAATGCCCCTAACCGAGCTTACAAAGAAGAATCAGCGATTTATTTGGTCAGACAAGTGCGAAGCTAGTTTTCAGGAGCTAAAGCAGAGGTTGATTACCGCTCCAGTACTAGCTTTACCTTCGGACAAGGAGAAGTTCGTAGTATATTGCGACGCATCCAAATAGGGTTTGGGGTGTGTATTGATGCAAGCCGATCGGGTCATCGCTTATGCCTATCGTCAGTTAAAGGATTATGAACAGCGATACCCGACTCATGATCTAGAATTGGCCGCAGTGGTTTTCGCATCTAAGATTTGGCGACATTACCTTTACAGGGAGAAGTGTGAGATCTATACCGACCATAAAAGTCTCAAGTATTTGTTTACTCAGAAGGATTTGAACATGAGACAGAGACGTTGGTTGGAATTAGTGAAAGATTACGATTGTGAGATCCTCTATCACCCCGGAAAAGCCAATGTAGTGGCCGATGCCCTGAGCAGAAAGGGTCCCGGGCAAGTAGCTAGTATGGTTCAGATCTCACCTCAGCTAGCAGAGGATATGGTTAGATCCAGCATTGAGTTTGTGGTAGGTCAGCTTCACAACTTAACGCTGCAATCTGATCTGTTGGAAAGAATAAAAGTCGCTCAGATGACGGATCCAGAGTTAGTAAAGGCCCGAGATGAGGTGTTGGCTGGTCAAGCCAAGGACTTTTCAGTGTCAGACAGTGGGATGCTTTTGTATAAAGCCAGGGTTTGTGTTCCGAATAGTGTGGAACTTAGGAATGAGATCTTTGAGGAGGCTCATTCTACCCCGTATTCTCTGCATCCCGGCACCACTAAGATGTACCAAGATTTGAAACCGTACTTCTGGTGGAACGGTATGAAGAAGAATTTGGTAGAATTCGTATCGAGATGCCTCACTTGTCAGCAGATTAAGGCTGAACATCAGAGGAGACCGAGCGGGGGTTGTTGCGGCCTGCAACCTACCAGAATGGAAGTGGGAGGATATTACGATGGATTTTGTGGTCGGGTTACCTAGGACCACGGGTTTATTTGATTCCATCTGGGTAGTGGTGGATCGATTTACGAAATCTGCTCATTTTCTGCCGGTTAGAACAACATTCACAGTGGATCAGTTGGCAGAATTGTATGTTAGGGAGATTGTAAGACTTCACGGAGTACCGAAGTCTATAGTTTCGGACAGGGATCCGAAGTTCACCTCCAAATTTTGGCAAAGTTTGCAACGGGCAATGGGTACAAAACTGAAATTTAGTACAGCATTCCATCCTCAGACAGATGGTCAGTCCGAAAGGACAATTCAGATATTGGAGGACATGTTGAGAGCCTGTGTTATGGACTTTGAAGGCTCATGGAATAAATATCTACCGTTGATAGAATTTTCTTACAACAACAGTCATCAGAGTACGATAGGGATGGCTCCCTATGAACTGTTATACGGTAGGAAATGTAGATCCCCTATCCACTGGGATGAGACAGGGGAGAGAAAATACCTAGGTCCAGAGTCAGTGCAGCGGACCAATGAGGCAATAGAGAAGATAAAAGCTAGAATGCTTGCCTCACAGAGCAGACAGAAGAGTTACGCAGATCCGAAACGCAGAGATGTTGAGTTCCAAGTAGGGGACCATGTGTTTTTACGGGTATCTCCGATGAAGGGGATTAAACGTTTCGGGAAAAGAGGCAAGTTATGCCCTAGATTTACAGGACCTTTCGAGATTCTCAAGAAGATAGGTCAAGTGGCATATCGCTTAGCATTGCCTCCAGCCTTATCAGTAGTTCACAACGTATTCCATGTCTCGATGTTGAGAAAATACGTTTCAGATCGCTCTCATATACTCAGTTATGAGAGCCTTGAGCTACAGCCAGACATGACTTATGAGGAACAGCCAGTGCAGATCCTGGATAGAAAGGATAAAGTCCTTCGGAATAAGACCATAGCTTTGGTCAAAGTTCTCTAGAGAAACAGCAAGGTGGAGGAAGCCACCTGGGAGCTAGAGTCAGATATGAGAGCTCAATATCCAGAGTTATTCAGGTTAGATTTCGGGGACGAAATCCTTTTTAAGGGGGGGATAGTTGTAAAGCCCGCTTAGTTAATTTGGAAATTAGCAGTTAATCATGATTATTTATGAAAATTATTTATAGCTATTTAAATAATTTATTATATTGTTATTTATGGAATTCAGAAATGCATGGTTATGTTATTCAGTAGTTTTCATATTTTGCATTTCCGGTGCCCGGTATTTTGGAACTCGGCGTTTGGCTCAGTAGAAATCACAATTTAGTATGTTAGTAGTTTGGGACGGGTTTTAGACATTGGGAATGTCGGGAATAGCCGGGAATTTAGAATTTCCCCAAAATACCCCTTTAGTATGATTTATGTGATTTTAGTGTGGAGGGGCAAAATGGTCTTTTTGCCCCAATGACTTTTGTCTTTTAGTGACTTGATTAAATTGAAAATAAATGTTATTTTATTTAATTATTGGCTGAAATGTAATATGATATGTGGCTTTAATTCATTTTCTTCATTTTACAAAAAATACTAAGTTTAGAAAATAGAAATTGGAAAGCTCTCTTTCTCTCTTTTCCTCTCCTTTTCTAATTTGGAGTTGTGCAGCAAGGAAAAAGGAATTTTCCTTGGTAATTCAAGCTCATCTTGTGTAGATTTTGTGATCCCTAGTTGCTAGTAAGTTTTTCTTCAACCTTTCTTTATGTTCTTGAAGTTTTTGAGGTGAAAATGGTAGGTTGCATGTTAGTTTGTATGGCTGTTTGTTACTGTGTTTAATTGTTGTTTACAGAAGCTTAATTAGGTTTAAAATGAATGGATTATCTAGGTTTTAATGCATGCTTGCTACCTTGTTTAAAGCTTTGAGTTTTCTATGTAAAATATGTGATTTTGATGAAATGTTGTGTAATCTGTTTCTGTGTTGTTGCTGTTGTTTTTGTTTGTTTTCAGAAGCTTAATCATGCATATTTAAGTAGAATTAACCAGGTTTGAATGCATGTTTGTGGGATTTGCTCAAGTTTGAGTTTAGAACTCAAAGCTTGAGCTTTAATGGCAAATTTTGTATCTGAGGTTTCTGGGTTGTTTTTATGCTTTGAAAATGTTCTTTGGGGTATTTAGAGCAGGTCTGGAAAGTTTGGTTTGAATTGGGTTTGATTTGAGTGAGTTAGGAATTTTTGAAAAGTTCCTGCGAGGAACCGGAATTCCGGTTGTGCAACCGGAATTCCGGATGAGGGTTCAGTAATTCCCAGAACCGGAATTCCGGTTGGGCAACCGGTCTGCCGGTTGGGGAATTTTCAGAACCCGTGTTTTTCCTCGTTTTTATGTTTTAAGGGGTATTGCCATGCTTTTTATCGATAGGGAAACTTTTAGTTCCTAGTTTAAGTCCCCGGGAAGTGATTTAGCGTGTCACTTATAGTGTTGTGATTTTTATGGTTTAGGAGCCTGTAATCCGCCGCTCAGCTAAAGTTCCAGTCAGGTTGACCGGCACACCTGAATTCGGAATCCAGGTAAGATTAGTATAACAGTATGCATATGTAGATTACATGTTTAGTGTGCATGTAGGAAGCCTATTAGATTACATTAGTTATGTATGTTGGCTTCGAACCATCCAACCCTGTCACTTCGGTACAGGCTGGAGTATGACCAGCAGCCGGAGTATGACCGGTTTAACTGATCAGGCTGACACTTGGTTGGTGGTTCCGTACTATTGACGTATCCCATCGGTACAGGCTGGAGTATGACCAGTAGCCGGAGTATGACCGGTTCGACCGATCAGGAGGATATAGTAACACGTCGGTACAGGCTGGAGTATGACCAGCAGCCGGAGTATGACCGGTTTGACCGATCAGGTTGTTACGTGTCAATAGTACCGTCCCTATGAACGTTCAAAACTCAGTACCATGTTGGACATGGCAGTTAGTACCGTGTTGGACACGGCAGTAGCGGGACTCAGTATCGTGTTGGACACGGCAGTTAGGGTTATGATCAGGGGTATGGGCGTCTCATCGTAACCGGGATTATGTATGAGTATTATTATGCTTTTCTTACTGAGTCTGTCGACTCACAGTTTACGTTTATGTGTAGGTAAAGGCAAGGCTAAAGCTGATGGGTCGTGAGCGAGCTTGTGAAGATTGTACATGTCGGGGCGGTTAGGCCTGGAGCGTACGATCATCGGGACAGCGAGGCTAATTTTTGTAACTGGTCGTTAGACGACCTTTATTTTGTGTATCAGTTAAACAGTTAAATCTTTTTGTAAATAATTTTATAATCGGGATCCCGAGTCTTTTGTAATATTATTTTATAAGTTTAATGAAAAAGCAAAATTTTAATTAATCACGTTTTTCCATAAACCTCGTTGATTAGCAACGAGCTGCACAGCATGTTTAAAAATCACGTAATACGCCTATGTTAGTTAGGGTGTTACAATTTGGTATCAGAGCCGCCAGGTTGTCTTCCGAAGATCGTCACGACATGTACAATGATCATCAACAGTTAGCTCGTTTCACGGTTCAGTAAGCCTTTATTGCTTTAGTAGTTTATTTTATTCAGTTATGAAAAAGAAAAGCCTGTTAGGAAGCATGTTAGTAGCCTGATAGTAGAATAGGCGCATGTTTCGTTTTTAATTTCCAAATTAAGCGGCATTAGTAAGCTCTCCTTGAATACGACCTGATATGCCAACTCTTGGTTTCGCAGGCGGTTCTAATCAGATGGACGCCAGGCAGACTACCAGGAGTCAGGGCAATTCCGTAGGGTCGAACCAAGGACAGGGAGCTCAGTTTCCCCCACCTGTTAGGGGCCGAGGTAGAGGTCCCCGAGGCAGGGCTCGTGGTCGGGGTGATGAGAACCCACCACAGGCTGCCCAGGCTCCCCCAGCCGATCAGGGAGCCCAGAATTGGGAGTTGCGATTTGCGGAAATGCAAGCCCGGATCGAAGAGCAAGACCTCGAGATTCAGAGGTTGAGACAGCAGGGTGCTCCTGCAGTTCCAGTGCCCATAGTTCCAGTGGCACCTGCCCCTGCTGCCCAGGCCGAGATAGTGGTGGCGGCCCATAGATTGGAACCTCTGTATGAGCGGTTCCGGAAGCAAGCACCCCCGGTTTTCCTGGGAGGTCCGGACGTAATGAAAGCCGAGCAGTGGCTGACGGTGATCACCAAGATTCTGAATTTCATGGGTGTCACCGGTAACGACAGAGTGGTGTGCGCCACATTCCAATTCTAGGAGGACACTCTGGTCTGGTGGGACATGGTGTCTCAGATCCATGACGTCACCACCATGACCTGGGAAAGGTTCCAGGAACTCTTTAATGCAAAGTACTACAACGAGGCGGTCAGAAGCGCCAAGAGGAAAGAGTTCGCTCACCTGACTCAGCGTGAGAACATGAGCGTCACTGAGTATACTACTCAGTTTGATCGGTTGGCGAGGTTAGCCTCGAGAATTGTGCCGACCGACTTCAGCAAGAAGGAGAAGTATCTGGACGGGTTGAATGCCAGGATCAGGCATGATTTGATGATCACCACAAACGACATCACCACCTATGCTCAGATGGTGGAGAAGGCACTGCGTGCTGAGGGCGCAGTTGGGTGCATGTCAGAGTCAGCTAGTACTCCGGTGAGTGGCGGAGCTCCTACCCCTCCTGCATCAGGCTATAGCAGGGGGAGTAGTGGTTCGACCATTGATCAGAGGAAGAGAGCACCCACTGCTTCCGGTGGCTCGAGTCAGAACAAGAGGTTCCGGGGGAACCAGAACAGAGGGAGTCGTCCTGGTGGTACTGAGACCCGATTCTCCTATCCCGAGTGCCACTAGGCCGCAAGAGGCACCATCGGGGCGAGTGCAAAGGTCAGGGATGCTTTCACTGTGGCATGCCCGGACACTTCAAGAGGGACTGTCCCCAGCTCCGATCAGAGGCACCGAGAGCTCCAGCGATACCCACTCCAGCCAGGGTATTCGCCATCACTCAGGCTGATGCAGATGCCAGCCCATCAGTTGTCACATGTCAGCTTTCTATTAACAACTCGCTATATTCAGTGCTGTTTGATTCTGGGGCTACACATTCTTATGTGGCGGCCAGAGTCTTTAGTAAATTGGGTAGACCGTATGATAGATATGAATCAGGGTTTGGAACCCTATTACCTGGCGGAGAATTGGTTATCTCCAATAGGTGGATTAGGTCTATGCCGATCAGGATAGATGGTAGAGAGTTAAGTGCTGATCTGATAGAGATGAGTTTAGTCGAATTCGATATTATTTTAGGAATGGATTTCCTATCTAAATATTCGGCGAGCATTGATTGTAAAAGGAAGATGGTGGTCTTCCAACCGGAAAGTGAAGAACCATTTGTGTTTGTTGGTTCAGTTCAGGGATCTCGGATCCCGGTGATCTCGGCTATGTCAGCTAGAGAATTGTTGCACGGCGGTTGCTTAGGGTTTCTGGCCGTGGTGGTGGACACCACTCGGGCAGATACCATTCGGCCAGAGGACATCAGAGTGGTTCGGGAATTTTTGGATGTTTTTCCCGAAGAACTTCCAGGGTTACCCCCTCAGCGGGAGATTGATTTCGTGATAGACTTGGCACCAGGGGTGGAACCGGTTTCCAAAGCCCCGTATAGAATGGCTCCAGCTGAACTTAAGGAATTAAAGATTCAGCTCCAAGGGTTGCTTGACATAGGGTTCATTCGGCCCAGTGTGTCACCCTGGGGAGCCCCGGTTTTATTCGTCAAGAAGAAGGATGGATCTATGAGGATGTGCATCGACTACAGAGAATTGAACAAGCTGACGGTGAAGAATAAATATCCATTACCTAGGATCGATGATTTGTTCGATCAGCTTCAGGGGAAGACGGTCTTTTCTAAGATTGATCTCCGTTCGGGTTATCATCAGTTGAGAATCCGAGAGGAGGACATTCCGAAGACGGCTTTCCGCACTAGGTATGGACATTATGAGTTTCTGGTTATGTCATTCGGACTAACCAATGCTCCTGCAACATTCATGGACCTGATGGATAGAGTATTCAAGGATTTCCTCGATATCTGTGTGATTGTGTTTATCGATGACATCCTCGTGTACTCTCAATCAGAAGAGGAGCATGAGTTACATCTTCAGATGGTATTGCAACGGCTTCGAGAACATAAGCTTTATGCCAAGTTCAAGAAATGTGAGTTCTGGCTATCTCAGGTGTCCTTCCTAGGGCACATTGTGAGCAAAGATGGGATCAAGGTGGATCCCGGGAAGATCGAATCCGTCAGGGATTGGCCGAGACCGAAGACAGTGACAGAGATCAGAAGTTTCTTGGGTTTAGCTGGGTACTACCGTAGGTTCGTCGAAGGGTTCTCTAAAATTTCAATGCCCCTAACCGAGCTTACAAAGAAGAATCAGCGATTTATTTGGTCAGACAAGTGCGAAGCTAGTTTTCAGGAGCTAAAGCAGAGGTTGATTACCGCTCCAGTACTAGCTTTACCTTCGGACAAGGAGAAGTTCGTAGTATATTGCGACGCATCCAAACAGGGTTTGGGGTGTGTATTGATGCAAGCCGATCGGGTCATCGCTTATGCCTCCCGTCAGTTAAAGGATTATGAACAGCGATACCCGACTCATGATCTAGAATTGGCCGCAGTGGTTTTCGCATCTAAGATTTGGCGACATTACCTTTACGGGGAGAAGTGTGAGATCTATACCGACCATAAAAGTCTCAAGTATTTCTTTACTCAGAAGGATTTGAACATGAGACAGAGACGTTGGTTGGAATTAGTGAAAGATTACGATTGTGAGATCCTCTATCACCCCGGAAAAGCCAATGTAGTGGCCGATGCCCTGAGCAGAAAGGGTCCCGGGCAAGTAGCTAGTATGGTTCAGATCTCACCTCAGCTAGCAGAGGATATGGTTAGATCCAGCATTGAGTTTGTGGTAGGTCAGCTTCACAACTTAACGCTGCAATCTGATCTGTTGGAAAGAATAAAAGTCGCTCAGATGACGGATCCAGAGTTAGTAAAGGCCCGAGATGAGGTGTTGGCTGGTCAAGCCAAGGACTTTTCAGTGTCAGACAGTGGGATGCTTTTGTATAAAGCCAGGGTTTGTGTTCCGAATAGTGTGGAACTTAGGAATGAGATCTTTGAGGAGGCTCATTCTACCCCGTATTCTCTGCATCCCGGCACCACTAAGATGTACCAAGATTTGAAACCGTACTTCTGGTGGAACGGTATGAAGAAGAATTTGGTAGAATTCGTATCGAGATGCCTCACTTGTCAGCAGATTAAGGCTGAACATCAGAGACCAGCAGGGTTGTTGCAGCCTCTAACCCTACTAGAATGGAAGTGGGAGGATATTACGATGGATTTTGTGGTCGGGTTACCTAGGACCACGGGTTTATTTGATTCCATCTGGGTAGTGGTGGATCGATTTACGAAATCTGCTCATTTTCTGCCGGTTAGAACAACATTCACAGTGGATCAGTTGGCAGAATTGTATGTTAGGGAGATTGTAAGACTTCACGGAGTACCGAAGTCTATAGTTTCGGACAGGGATCCGAAGTTCACCTCCAAATTTTGGCAAAGTTTGCAACGGGCAATGGGTACAAAGCTGAAATTTAGTACAGCATTCCATCCTCAGACAGATGGTCAGTCCGAAAGGACAATTCAGATATTGGAGGACATGTTGAGAGCCTGTGTTATGGACTTTGAAGGCTCATGGAATAAATATCTACCGTTGATAGAATTTTCTTACAACAACAGTTATCAGAGTACGATAGGGATGGCTCCCTATGAACTGTTATACGGTAGGAAATGTAGATCCCCTATCCACTGGGATGAGACAGGGGAGAGAAAATACCTAGGTCCAGAGTCAGTGCAGCGGACCAATGAGGCAATAGAGAAGATAAAAGCTAGAATGCTTGCCTCACAGAGCAGACAGAAGAGTTACGCAGATCCGAAACGCAGAGATGTTGAGTTCCAAGTAGAGGACCATGTGTTTTTACGGGTATCTCCGATGAAGGGGATTAAACGTTTCGGGAAAAGAGGCAAGTTATGCCCTAGATTTACAGGACCTTTCGAGATTCTCAAGAAGATAGGTCAAGTGGCATATCGCTTAGCATTGCCTCCAGCCTTATCAGCAGTTCACAACGTATTCCATGTCTCGATGTTGAGAAAATACGTTTCAGATCCCTCTCATATACTCAGTTATGAGAGCCTTGAGCTACAGCCAGACATGACTTATGAGGAACAGCCAGTGCAGATCCTGGATAGAAAGGATAAAGTCCTTCGGAATAAGACCATAGCTTTCGTCAAAGTTCTCTGGAGAAACAACAAGGTGGAGGAAGCCACCTGGGAGCTAGAGTCAGATATGAGAGCTCAATATCCAGAGTTATTCAGGTTAGATTTCGGGGACGAAATCCTTTTTAAGGGGGGGATAGTTGTAAAGCCCGCTTAGTTAATTTGGAAATTAGCAGTTAATCATGATTATTTATGAAAATTATTTATAGCTATTTAAATAATTTATTATATTGTTATTTATGGAATTCAGAAATGCATGGTTATGTTATTCAGTAGTTTTCATATTTTGCATTTCCGGTGCCCGGTATTTTGGAACTCGGCGTTTGGCTCAGTAGAAATCACAATTTAGTATGTTAGTAGTTTGGGACGGGTTTTAGACATTGGGAATGTCGGGAATGGCCGGGAATTTAGAATTTCCCAAAAATACCCCTTTAGTATGATTTATGTGATTTTAGTGTGGAGGGGCAAAATGGTCTTTTTGCCCCAATGACTTTTGTCTTTTAGTGACTTGATTAAATTGAAAATAAATGTTATTTTATTTAATTATTGGCTGAAATGTAATATGATATGTGGCTTTAATTCATTTTCTTCATTTTACAAAAAATACTAAGTTTAGAAAATAGAAATTGGAAAGCTCTCTTTCTCTCTTTTCCTCTCCTTTTCGGCTGGGTTGTGCAGCAAGGAAAAAGGAATTTTCCTTGGTAATTCAAGCTCATCTTGTGTAGATTTTGTGATCCCTAGTTGCTAGTAAGTTTTTCTTCAACCTTTCTTTATGTTCTTGAAGTTTTTGAGGTGAAAATGGTAGGTTGCATGTTAGTTTGTATGAGTACATTTTATTACTGTGTTTAATTGTTGTTTACAGAAGCTTAATTAGGTTTAAAATGAATGGATTATCTAGGTTTTAATGCATGCTTGCTACCTTGTTTAAAGCTTTGAGTTTTCTATGTAAAATATGTGATTTTGATGAAATGTTGTGTAATCTGTTTCTGTGTTGTTGCTGTTGTTTTTGTTTGTTTTCAGAAGCTTAATCATGCATATTTAAGTAGAATTAACCAGGTTTGAATGCATGTTTGTGGGATTTGCTCAAGTTTGAGTTTAGAACTCAAAGCTTGAGCTTTAATGGCAAATTTTGTATCTGAGGTTTCTGGGTTGTTTTTATGCTTTGAAAATGTTCTTTGGGGTATTTAGAGCAGGTCTGGAAAGTTTGGTTTGAATTGGGTTTGATTTGAGTGAGTTAGAAATTTTTGAAAAGTTCCTGCGAGGAACCGTAATTCCGGTTGTGCAACCGGAATTCCGGATGAGGGTTCAGTAATTCCCAGAACCGGAATTCCGGTTGGGCAACCGGTCTGCCGGTTGGGGAATTTTCAGATTCCGTGTTTTTCCTCGTTTTTATGTTTTAAGGGGTATTGCCATGCTTTTTATCGATAGGGAAACTTTTAGTTCCTAGTTTAAGTCCCCGGGAAGTGATTTAGCGTGTCACTTATAGTGTTGTGATTTTTATGGTTTAGGAGCACATGTAATCCGCCGCTCGGCTAAAGTTCCAGTCAGGTTGACCGGCACACCTGAATTCGGAATCCAGGTAAGATTAGTATAACAGTATGCATATGTAGATTACATGTTTAGCGTGCATGTAGGAAGCCTATTAGATTACATTAGTTATGTATTTTGGCTTCGAACCATCCAACCCTGTCACGTCGGTACAGGCTGGAGTATGACCAGCAGCCGGAGTATGACCGGTTTAACCGATCAGGCTGACACTTGGTTGGTGGTTCCGTACTATTGACGTATCCCGTCGGTACAGGCTGGAGTATGACCAGCAGCCGGAGTATGACCGGTTCGACCGATCAGGAGGATATAGTAATACGCTTGCGTACATGGGGGCCGGAGTATGACCAGCAGCCGGAGTATGACCGGTTTGACCGATCAGGTTGTTACGTGTCAATAGTACCGTCCCTATGAACGTTCAAAACTCAGTACCATGTTGGACATGGCAGTTAGTACCGTGTTGGACACGGCAGTAGCGGGACTCAGTATCGTGTTGGACACGGCAGTTAGGGTTATGATCAGGGGTATGGGCGTCTGATCGTAACTGGGATTATGTATGAGTATTATTATGCTTTTCTTACTGAGTCTGTCGACTCACAGTTTACGTTTATGTGTAGGTAAAGGCAAGGCTAAAGCTGATGGGCCGTGAGCGAGCTTGTGAAGATTGTACATGTCGGGGCGGTTAGGCCTGGAGCGTACGATCATCGGGACAGCGAGGCTGATTTTTGTAACTGGTCGTTAGACGACCTTTATTTTGTGTATCAGTTAAACAGTTAAATCTTTTTGTAAATAATTTTATAATCGGGATCCCGAGTCTTTTGTAATATTGTTTTATAAGTTTAATTAAAAAGCAAAATTTTAATTAATCACGTTTTTCCATAAACCTCGTTGATTAGCAACGAGCTGCACAACATGTTTAAAAATCACGTAATACGCCTATGTTAGTTAGGGTGTTACAAACATATTCTAAATGTTGCTCGAGCATTGGCCTTCCAATCCAATTTACCTATTTCATAAAGGAGCCACATGGTAAAAACAGCTATTTATCTCATAAATAGAACACCATCAATCCTTTTAAAAGATAAAACACCATATGAACTCCTCCACAAAAAACCACTACAATATTCCCACCTCAGAAATTTTGGTTGTTTAGCATATGCCTCTCATGTGTCCACACCAACCAAATTTTCTCCAAGAGCTCGAGCATGCATTTTCATAGGATATCCCGATCATATGAAAGCCTACACTCTCCTTGACATCCAAACTAGCTACATCTTTCACTCTCGAGATGTTATTTTCTATGAATCCATTTACCCTCTTGTCAATCAATCATCCAACAATTACAACACCATTCACAATATTTTTCCCACTAAATTTTCTTCACTTAATCCCACAGACACCACTAATATCCCATCTAATGCAGAAAATACAAATCCCACACACATACCAGCAATATTTCCAACTGCAACATCACAACCAACTCAGGTTATTCCTATCAATATAGCAGTACCACCCCCTGCTTCAACATCAGCAGCACCTGCTGCCAATAAAAACATAGCAGTGTCATTCCCTGTATCATCAAAAGTAGCTTCTCCTGCTACCAAAAATTCAGCAGCCATTCCCACTGCTACCACGACAGCACCTTCTACTGCATCAAAAAATTCTGTAGCCACTCCAACTGTCATATCAGCTGAAACAAATCCTGATAACATTGGCACCAAACCACCAGATCCCCCCATCCAAACCAAAAAAGGTAGAACCATCAAAAAACCTACATATCTTCAAGACTACACATGCACTTTAAATGCATCCAACACCATCTATCCTATAACTAACTATATCAACTATGACAAGCTTTCACCAAAATTCAAAGCAGCCATCCTTGCTGCCCATTTATTCGAACCAAAAACATATAAACAAGCTTGCAAAGACAAGATATGGAACCAAGCAATGGATACTGAGATTGATGCTTTAGAAGCAAACAATACTTGGATTGTAGTTCCTCTACCTCCTGGACAACATGTCATTAGCAATAAATGGGTATATCGAATCAAATATAACCCAGATGGATCTGTCGAAAGATGCAAAGCTCGCCTTGTCGCCAAAGGCTACACTCAACAACCTGGAGTTGATTATTTCGAAACTTATGCTCCCGTAGCCAAATTCAGCACCCTCAAACTATTATTTGCCCTTACAGCAATAAAAATTTGGCACCTCCACCATATGGACATCAACAATGCCTTCCTTCATGGTGATCTCCATGAAGATGTCTATATGACATTACCACAAGGTTACACTCCTAAATAACCTATTCCCAAAAATGCAGTATGCAAATTGCAAAAGAGCCTATACGGACTCAAACAAGCTTCAAGGCAATGGTATGCCAAACTCAGTCAAACACTACTCCAGCAAAACTTCAAACAATCCAAAAATGACCATAGTCTGTTCATTCGAACAAAAACTGGCATTTTCCTTGCCTTACTCATCTATGTAGATGACATAGTGGTAGCCACCAACAGTCTTGATGAACTCCATCACTTTACCACAACTCTTGACTCACATTTTAAACTCAAAGACCTTGGACCATTACATTTTTTTCTTGGCCTTGAAATTGCCAGATGCAACAAAGGCATTTCTGTATCCCAACGATCCTTCACACTTCAATTATTACAAGAAGCTGACTGTCTTGCTATCAAACCAGTTTCTACTCCCATGGAGACCAACATCAAACTCAATAATGAAACTGGAAAATTGCTTACCAATCCCATACAATACAGAAGTCTAATTGGCAAACTTATCTATCTCACTATTACACGGCCAGACATATCTTTTTAGTCAACAAATTAAGCCAATATTTTCAAAATCCAAGAATACCTTATCTTCATGCAGCTACCAGAATTCTTCAATACTTGAAAAACACTCCTGGTCAAGGACTCTTCTTTCATGCTCCCACTCCAGAACCTATTCATCTACAAGCATTCGCTGATGCTGATTGGGCTGCCTGCATTGACACCAGACGTTCAATTTCAGGGTATTGTATTTTTCTTCCTCTGTCTAAATCCTAATATTAAGAAGGTCTAAATTTAAATTCCCCTTCGATTTGTATGCAATATATATATATGTATTGGGAAATTTGATTTTCTATACTTATTAACCTTGGATTTTTTTTTTAAACCAATACATTTTACACTATAAAAAATATGCCAATTTTTTGAAAACCCCAAAAATACCCCCCTCATAACTCAAATCCTTTCTCTCTCCTACCTCACTCTTAGCCAACTCTCTCAACTCACCAACCCACCACCCACGGCAGCCACCACCCTCACCCACGAGCAACCCACGGCAGCCACCACCCCCACCCACGAAAACCCCAACCCCGACGACCCTCACCCACGCCCCAGTCCCCTTCTCTCTCTTCTTCTCTGAAAAATATTCAAAAAAAAGGGCCTGGTCCGATGGTCGGACCATGGGGTCCGATCGGACCCCATGGTCCGACCATCGGACCAGGCCCTTTTTTTTGAATATTTTTCAGAGAGAGGAAGAGAGATAGTGGCCCGATGGTCGGACCATGGGGTCTGACCAATGACCTGGGCTTTATTTATTTAATTTTTTTTGTTTTCATTCGGTTTCAGGGAGAGAGAAAGGGTTTGAGTTATGAGGAGGGTATTTTTGAGATTTTCAAAAAATTGGCATATTTTTTATAGTGTAAAATGTATTGGTTTAAAAAACAAATTTTTAAATTTAATAAGTATAGAAAATCAAATTTCCCTATGTATTTTATATAAAATGTAAAAAATTATATTAAACCAAAAATTTACATAAGCACATTTTATAAATATTAATTTTTTATTTTTTCATATTTTTATTTTTGTAAATGGCCAAGTTCTATCTTCTATCTTTCCCCTAGAGTCCAAATTCGTCTGGTAATATTTCTACGTGAGTTTAGAATTAGAAGTAGAAGTTTGTCCTATTCCGATTAAATTGGAACGATAGAAGATTAGCATTACCAGGATCAGACGCCAGAAAATGATCCAAAAAAATTTCATTTCCCAGCCCTCTGATTAATCCTTTTGATTTTACCAATTATCACTGCAAATCTCTCTGATTTGATTAACCTTCTTTCTGCTGTAAAAAATGGATGCGAGATTATAATTTTCTCAATTTTGGCTATCTCGAATTCCAGATTTTAGAAATAAGGCTCAACTTCTTTTATACTAATTTTGCTTCTGCAGTGGTTTCCCTCTTCCGTTTCTGAATCAATATGCTAACCAGCAAGTGTTCGCGTAAACTATTGAGGTATGTTTTTCGAAAACCAATCTTTTACCTTTCTCTCAGTTAGGAGTTTTAAGATATCTTAAAATGATTTAGCAATCAAAAGTCAATTTTGAGAAAATTAGGAAATTTCCAATGTTAGCAGATGGCATTTTTCTCCCAACTTCTTCATTGTATTTTTTTTTTTCAGTAAAGGGTATGCAAGAGATGTGTTCAAGTGGTGTAGAGAGTCCAGAAATGTGTCTCAATTTGGTATCACGAAAAATGGTGAATCGGCACATCACGGATGGAATTATAGATGGATTGTTGGTTATGGGCATGATGCTGAAAATTTCTCTGTTCGTCATTATAGCTCTCACGTCAATAACAAAGGCGCAAGGGAATTAACAAATAAGGTGCTTTTGATTTTGTATTAACTTTGCTTGTTGGTCCAGTTTACTTCATTGGAAAAATCACTTTGAATGATATAATATTGGGCAGGAGGGATGGGAAAAAAAATATAATGGCAATGTTCTAACTCATTAATATGTTTAGGTACATTTCTTTGCCTCTTTCTGTTCTTACTAGTTATCTCTTGATAGAAGTTTCAATTTTTGTTTTTGCACTCCACAGTTCATGGATTTTGCAACTTTTTAATCTATTGATGCTGCAGGTTCTTAGAAATATTCCAGAATTTGTAAAGGTAGTTGAAGTTGGACCGAGAGATGGATTGCAGAATGAGAAGAAAACTGTCCCTACCTCTGTAAAGGTTGAATTGATTAAAATGCTAGTCTCTTCGGGGTTGCAAGTTGTAGAAGCTACAAGTTTTGTCTCACCAAAATGGGTTCCACAGGTAAAAAATTCTGAAATTATGTTGAAATATGAATTTCACTATGTTAGTCAAACTTTCATTTTGGCCTTTTGTTGGTTGTACACTTGTAGCTGCGTTGCTTGCTAGAGCTGTAAAAATATTACTATACTTGTTCCTCCTTTTCTTGTTGTGGTCTTTTTTGTCAAAAGTTTCTTTCCCTCTCATTGAATGTTGGGAATCTTCTTGTCTCAGATTTATTTTACCTTCTCATTTTTCTGGTCATAGATTCTTTAGTTTATGATTCTTGCTAATTGTAGTTGGAGCTCTAAACCTTTGTCATCTTTAGTTTGATGGACTTATGTTTTACTGCTATCTTGTTTATCTATCAGCTATCAGATGCTAAGGATGTAATGGAAGCAATTCAAGATGTTGAAGGAGCTAGTTTCCCTGTGTTAACCCCTAATCTTAAAGTAATATTTTTTATGCAAAATATAGGCAACTGACTGATATCAGCATAGAATTACTGACATGCTCTTGTTCTTTCTGTAGGGTTTTGAGGCAGCTGTTGCTGCTGGTGCTAAGGCAGTAGCCATCTTTTCTGGGGCCTCCGAGTCCTTTTCAAAAAAAAATCTCAACTGTAGCATTGAGGATAGTTTAGTTCGGTATCGTGATGTTTCCCTTGCTGCTAAAAAGCTTTCAATTCCTGTTCGTGGGTATGTGGTCTCTAACGGTCCATGCTCTTACATGTAGATGAACTATATATTGTTTTTAAAAATACTCTACTTGCTTAGTTTTTTGAACACCTAGTATTCTTGTACCTCTTTTTGGTAGAAGATTAGAACCAAAGATCTTAGAAAAATGCTATTCTTATTAATCAACAGGAGCATGGTTTATCCTTTTGGTTCTGTTTATTAATCAACTAAAAAAATTTACATGCTAAATTCTTTTTATGAGATGAAAAGGAGAAGTGTATCCCTTTACCTATATACATTAATCTTGTTAGATACATTTCATGTGTTGTGGGGTGTCCACTGGAAGGAAAGGTTTCTCCATCACAAGTAGCATATGTGGCCAAAGAACTGTATGATATGGGTTGCTCGGAGATCTCTCTTGGTGATACGATCGGTGTCGGTACTCCTGGTAATCTTAAAGGGTTACGTCCCTTTCTTTCTTTTTTTTTTGTATGTCCAGTAAAATTCATATGTAAAATTCCTCATTTAGTGGATGTTATTTTATCTCGTCCGCTGTCTGTCCCCTCAGCATGTTTTAGCTTTAAGGACAAAGAAGCATTCCAAAACCCTGGCTAGGCTTGTCTAGGGTCACCTGTTTAGATCGATGAATAATAAATGTTATTAAATTCCCTTACTAATTTAATTGCTTGATCACTTATTTTAATTTCTCCAATGTATAGCTGTGGTTTATCAACCCTCCCAGTCTGATGTTTAACTTTTGCCTGTATATTTCTTTATAGGTACCGTTATTCCAATGCTTAAAGCTGTTATTGATGTCGTCCCTATTGATATGCTAGCTGTCCATTTTCATGATACATATGGACAGGCTCTTTCAAATACACTGGTCTCCCTCCAGGTTTGCAGACTTCATGACTTAGTTTTAAGAGACATAAACCAGTTGGTGTGTGTAGATATATAACATCATCCTTATGGATTTTGGTTTACTTAGTACCAATATGAGGATAGCAAAAATTTGTTCTGGCCATTTTGTGTTGAACTTATTGATAAGGTCTGCAATTGGAAATAGTTGGACACAATGATTTTAGTTAAATCTTGTTAGTTTTATTCGCAGATAGGGATCACCACCGTGGATTCCTCTATCTCCGGTCTTGGGGGCTGTCCATATGCGAAAGGAGCTACTGGCAATGTCGCAACTGAGGATGTTGTGTACATGCTTAATGGACTTGGAGTGAAGACTCACGTGGATCTCGAAAAGCTCATCATGGCTGGGGAATTCATTTCGGGTCACTTGGGACGTCCGTCTGGATCAAAGGCAGCAACTGCCTTGAGAAAAGTTACTTCTTGTGCCTCCAAGCTATGAGGTAATGGGGCTTTGTTTGCTCCTTGCACTCTGTAAATTTATGTATGCGTGCATATTCACATATGTATAAGATCGAATTGTTCCAAACTGAACAATAAAAACAGAATGAAAAATAAAAATTTGAGCTTTAGAACCCAATCCCTCCTGAAGAGTAAGACAGAGAACGTAATTGAATAAGAAATATATCACATTGAATAGAGTACTCTGTGAAGCTACTATTCAATTTATCTGGAGTTAATTTAGACGGAGCAGGATCTACTCTAGCACTTATAGCTCTGACATTTCATAAGTCCATGGGATTAAGTTTGGACCTTATAACCGTCAATTCACTCTCCAACTATATGTTATTGCTGAGCTGATTCTTTTTTAGTAAAAGCTTTTTGCAAGAAAAGCGTTCATATAAAAATTAATAAAAGTTGTTAGACCCGCGGTCATTAAAAAAAAAGTTTTCAAAGACAGGAAACCGGAATACAACTAAAATTCTGGTGAGTAAATGCTCACTATGAGCAATAAAATTACAGTCTCTACTAATATTATTGTAAATACAACTGGTCAAATATGCTTTGCTCACTTTGGGTTTCTAGTGGCAGAAAGGCTAACCTGAGTTTTAGTAATAACTGGTCAGTAATGCTTAAAGCACTAAAGTAGGGCTGTACATCGATTTTACGGCGTAAAAAGACTTTTCTAAGACCACGAGAGGAGACTGTATTCATAATTTCTATCTCTTCGAGTAAAGTGAACCAAGATCCCATACCCTTGTGACCATTTTCGAAATGAAGCAATGGGTATTATTACACAGGAACCAGCACCTAGTAGTTTGAAAAGTGATCATCATTATTTTAAAAAAATTGAGTTCTTTTATTTTAGTATTAATAAAATTACAATGAGCTTTTATAAAATGTAAATATATATATATACATATTTATATTTATATAAGGAGAGTCTACAATGCGGTACACTCTTTCTTTGCAGTTGTTCGACACACTACGAACTAATGATTGCACGCATTTTTAGAAAACATAAACGGGGCTTTTAACTAGGGGTGGCAATTCGTGTTCGCAAGTTGTGTTCGTGTCGCGTCGAGACCTATGTATAATAGGTATATATTTCATTTAATAATCGTATCAGAAAATAAAACCCGAACACGACCCGTTTATAAATGAGTTGGCACGACATGACCTGTGTAACCCGTTTATAAGCATATTTAGTTTAAACATGTTAAAGCAATAACACGTTTATGAAGTATTCAACACGTTTATAACTTATTTATGACATGTTAAAGTATTAAAATAACTTTAAATAGGTCATTAACGGGTCAATTTTGTGTTAGTCGTGTCAACCTGAAGATGACCCATTTATTAAACGGGTAAGACGAGTCAATCCAAATATGACCCGAATCCATTTGAGGCAAACCCAAACCTGTTAACTCTCGTGCGGGTTTCGAGTCATGTTATCTTGTCTGACCTGTGCCTACTTCTCTCCACTAAATCCATATTTCTAAATTAAATTATTTATTTTTAAAAATAAAATTAAATTAAAATTGTCACATCAATATGTCAGTTGGGTTAGAATGTCACATGGGCTGGATTAAATGACGTTAGGCGATCTTTCTACCCTCTTTTCCATCGTGTCTTTTTCATTTTCTACTATCTCTTTCATAGTCTTTTCATTGATTAGAAGCAATTTTTTTTGCTCATTGATATTCTCTACTATTGATTAAAGTTTCAATTTAGATCTATAAAATTAAAATAGGATTGTTTTTGAAACTATCTAGCTTCTTCGATTTGGTATAAATACCTAAAGTTCTATAAATATTGAATAAAAATCAAAATCATTATTGTTTTTGAAATTACCTACCCGTTCCAATTTGGAATAAATGCCTTAATTTCTATGAATATTGAATAAAATCAAATTTTGAGTGTTTTTTAAATTTCTTCTTCAAATTCATAAATTTGTTAGTTTAGAATTTTTACAGGTATTCTTAACGGTTAAATAGGACTTGTTGATTGGGATGATTGACCATTTTGTTTCTTGTAATATATATTAAACTGTTAGAATATCTTACACTTTCTCATAAAATGTGATATTTTAAAATCACAGAGATTTATTGAAATACAATATATATACCAAAAGGTTCGAGTGTCAAACTAATTTAAATTAGTGATTATTTTAACATATGAAACATTAAAGCTTAATGAGAAAAAAATTAATGTGAAAGTTAACACTTTTTAATTTCGAATCTTGGAGTCGAAATATGACTATTCAATAATCACATTAATAGTAATTATTCAATACATTAATATGATATTGAATATAGAATTTCAATAAGTGATAAACTTTAACCTTATTAAAATTGATTATGGTATATGAGTAGTTCGAAAAAAATATCTATTCAGAAAAAGATGACTAATAAATGGACACTTAAATTATATTTGGATTTGAATTTTGATGGGATTAAATTCAAACAATATAATAAAGTAGTAATTACTAGATAAAAAAAAAAATATTCTTAAGAAAATTAAATGATTAATATCTATGATTCTATGATGTATAATTACTAATAAATCGTATTACTAAATATGGATTTTATAAAACAATATGAAAATTAGGGATGTTATTAAAGTATTAGATAAACAATTTAAAAATATATTCAAAGTATGGGATACACGTTTTGAATATCATAATTGTCTAATTATTGAAATTTAAGAATACTTGTACAATGAGATTAAACAAGTAATAATTTCAAATCATAAATTAAAAACAATCTCAATTAAATGATCAAAGACAATGATAAAAGAGGAAGTGTCTAATTGAGTGGGAGTATTGAGGGCGCACAACTTTTGGAAAAGCTAAAAGTTACTTTTCAAAAAAGCTGTGACAAAAAAGTGTTTGGTAAGCAGTTAAAAAACAGCTTATTGAAGAAATTATGGAAAAGCTACGCCTTAAAAGTTTAAGTTTAGTACAACCCAACTTTTAGAAAAAGCTGTTTTGATTAAAAGACTTTATAATAAATTATTTTTACTAAAAATTTATTTAATTATTTATTATATATTATAAAAAATAAAAATATTTTTTAAATGAAAAAATATTTAAAAATAAATAATATTTAAATTTCTAATTTTTTATTTTATTTTAAAAAATATTTTATATTGATTTTTTTATTATTAACAAATAATATCAATTTATGTTTCTTATAAACTACAATTTTATCTTTTGCAAGTGATAAAAATATAATTTAAAAATATTAAAAATTATTTTTATCAAATGCATATAAATTTATACTATAGAAAAAAATAATTAAAAATATATAAAAAAATAAAAAATTTATATAACATATTTTTTTATATATATTTGTAATTATAATGAACTAGATTAAAATATTATCATTATTGTAATAGAATCTTAACAACTCACAGCACTTTAAAAATTATAATTTACCAAACACTCAGCTCAGCTTTTTTCCACAGTTCTGCTACAGCTGCTTTTTCCCACAGCACAGCTACAGCTGCTTTTCCCCACAGCACAGCTGTGCCAAACTGGCCCTGAGTATGTTGAGAGTATATTTAAAAGATCATTCAAGAGGTGCATTTATTTGTAATGACTTATTAGAGTTTAAGATTAAGAGAGATAATTAATTTAAAAATAATATAAACAAGAAATAAATAATTTTATTAATTATGTAATCTCAAATAAAAGAATCACTTAACTGTATCAGTAATTTAAAACAAGAAAATATGTGAAATGAAATGGTTCATAATAAACATCTGACTTGATTATTCATGGGATCTATTGAGTTCATTAATTATCTTAATCAATAGAATCAAATAGATGTGACCGATGGAGAGTTCTAGATTAATCAAGTTCAAAATACAGTTTTGAATAAAAATATATTTAATATTGAGAATATTAAATGATTAATCAAACAAAAATGAACCTGAAGAAAATAAAATAATAAATAAACTAAATATACTAGAATAAAATTCTATATATTTGTCTAATGATGATGTGGTGATCTCTGAGATTCGGAACTGCATTATGTAAAGGTCTCGTTCATATGACTTAGCCTGAACAGTGAATGAGACACAACATCTATAAGAGTTATAGAATATGCTGCACTTACACACATGCATCTATTTATACTAATCTTACCTTGATCCCGAATGCAAGTATATCGGTAAACTTGAGTGAAAACTACTGCTCAAAAATTTTAAAGGCCCTAAGTCACATTTAATGCAAAATTGGTAAGCGACTTGCTATATCACTTTTGGGGACTTAAATTCAAAACTAAAAGTTGTTTTATCGATAAAAATAGTGTGACAATACCCTAATATCGAGAAAACATCAAAAACAAGACTTTGGAGAAATTCCCCAAAACACGGTAAGTCGTTTCTATGAAAATGACAGGCCGTTTTTTTGGGTTACTGCCAGTAAAAAAAGTAGACCAATTTTGTAATAACCGCTTGCTATTTTCTACTCCAGAATTCTCAAACCTCTCTCATTTCCAACTCAAAACTATCCCAAATAACCTATAACTTTCCAGAACACTTAAAAACACCATATATGACAAATTCCAACTAAAAATTACACGAATCTTATATCAACGTTTTCCATTGTTGAACAAGCTTTGAGTTCTAAAACCTAATAACAGTCATAACCAACTATAATTAGCTCTCCAAAATAGTTTATAGCTCTCGCAAAACTAGACAGAAACCAAAATACAACTTTGCATGCTCAACTTAACTTGATGCTTAAAATTCAAAAAGAAAAGATAGAGCAGCTTACCTTGAGCTGAATCTTCTAAACCTATGAAATCCCTAGCTAGAAATCTTTAGTTTTAGTCTCAAATTGAAGAAAATTTTTTAGTCCCCTTGATTTTTTTTGGGCCAAAGGTAGACGAAGAGAAGAGAAGATATGACCTTTTGTTCAATTAATCTGTTGGTAAATGGGATAAACTCTAATCTTAATTTGTCTTATTCAATCACAATATCAGCAAGAAGTAACTAAGGAATTACTAGAATTCCACTAAAAACATAATTCAACATTTTAAGACAAAAAGACAATTTTATCTTTACTTAGTTATGAAATAATAGAAGTAGAATGGTCCAAAATCATAAATTCAAATAATTTCGGCATTGCAAATGTTTAGTTATCTTGCCCCATTAATTTTAAAATACTCAACTATATATAAGTGACTCTAATGATCAAATCGTCGCATTTCACTATTACCGGGCATAAATATAAAAAATATAAAATTTCATATATAGCATATATAATACACCTAGAATTCAATTGAGAAATTATTTTTTTAAAACCTGACACTAAGCCATAATTTTTCACTAAGAAACACATAATCATAAATTAGTCATTAAATCTCTAATTATCTGTTAATTCTTATGATTTAAACTATGCGATCATTATATTGTCTATCTACGATATTGTTGGAACTGATTCTACTATATGTCAGGTTGATGCTTCTATGGAGCATTCTTTTGGAGGTGTAGTTGTGATTCAGAAAAATGTTTCTAGTTTGGGCGATGCTTTGGTGTACCTGAATTCTTGCTCTGATTTTGGTGTCCTTGAAAGTGAGTTGAATGCTATCTCCTTAGGCATTCAACTTCCATCGACATCAGTAGGGGTGTTCACAAAGTATCCGATCCAATCCAATCCGCACGATTCAATCCAATCCAATCCGCAAAATGCGGATATTCGCACTTGTGCGGATTGGATTGGATTGAAAAATCTAAAATCCGCACTTGTGCGGATTGGATGTTGTTTGACCTCAAAAAGTAACTGATCCAATCCAATCCGCACTTAATTACATATATTTTTAAAAAATTATATTATGTAATATATATTAATTAAAAAAATACACAAACTTCTAATTTCTTAATCTTTTTTAGTAATATATTGAGTTGGTACATTTTATTTATTTTGTAATAAAAATACAAGAAAAATAATTCTTATTTACATAGACACATACACATAAAGTTTAAATATATATATATATATATACTAGCTTATTTATTTTAGTAATGAGATACATATATATTTTAGTGTAAATTTAAAGATAAGTATATATATATTGATATATATATATGGGTGACTATTCAATGGTTACATTTTTATTGTAACTATATGGTTACATTTTTCTTTAACCTGTAATAGCAGGTTACTAATAGGTAGACTTTCCTTTTTTAGATTTAATTAATTATAATTAACTATTTTCTTAAAATAATTAATTAAATAGACATTCTTTTTTTAGAATTATTTAATTATAATTAATTATTTTCTTAAAATAATTAATTAAATATTTAACAAGACCTCTTTTAGCAATTAATATTTATATTTAAATCCTTACTTGAATTATTTTAATAATTAAGCCATTTAATTATAATATTTACAATAAAATTTATTTTTTTTACAAAAATTAAACTTCTTTTGACACAAATTAAAATTCTCTTCTTATAATAAATTTACAAATAATTAATTATTTTTAAATGATATTTAATTATTTTGTTACAATTATATGAACTAAGTATGAGACCTCAAAACAAGTGCAGCCATTTTTTTTCTAAAAAATTCTTCTACTTATTTCATTTTTTACTTTTTAAATATTTAAATAAAAAAATTAAATAATTAAGTGTAATAATTAAATTAAGATTACAAGTATAATAAAATTTAAATTATGAAATTATATGTGTATAATTTTAAATTATAAAAAGTTTTGCTATAAAATTTTAAATAATTTAAGTATAAAAAAATAAATTGCTAAAATATCCTTATATAGTAATAAATTGCAAAAAATTAATTAATAATTATAATTAATTTAATTTTAAAATATAATTAATCTTAATTAAAGTTTTATAAGGAAATAAATGATTAGGTTACTTTCAGGTTACAAGTTATTTATTATTTATTTTTATTTAATTTTCAAATTAATCACAACCATTTAATAGTAATCCAATGGCTTAAAAAAAATGTAACCATGATGGTTACAATAAAAATGTAACCATTGAAACCTCTTCCATATATATATATGTATATTGGTTTAATTTGTATATAAATAGAAATGAAAATAGATTATTATTGGAGATTAAGATATTAGAATATTTCTAATTAAGGAAATAAAATAATATTATTGATTCTGATAAATGAATATTTTATATTCATTGAATCTGGACAGAATCAATTACGTAATATTCTATATATGGTCATATTTCTATATTCATTACCTGATTTGATTTCCTGAATTAATTGTCAAAATATTCTGACAATTAATGTGGCACAGATACTGATGGAGTATCTCACCTATAAATATAGGGTCTCGGTCCCCGAGCTCCTCACTCATTCTGTTCATAACAGCAAAATCCATCTAAAGAGAGTTGAGAGAGCGAGGAAGCCCGATTACCCACATCAACCAGTTTTCTTTGCAGATCAAAGCTTATGTGGGACTAAAGCTCAAGAATCAATGGCTGGAGGTATTTCGATCCTTATTCATAGTGTATATATGTTTGATTTAATTCCGCATTTTATACATAAACATATATATTTCAGTTTATACATATAAATGTCTAACAGTTGGTATCAGAGCGGATTATATATCTCTGCCTTGATTTATTTTGAGTTTCATATATATATATACATACATTTACGGGGTTCTTCATTTATAATATAATATATATTTTATATATATATTTTCATATTATATAATTCCCGATTATATATATTCATATACTCAATTTTTTATATATACATATATATATTCATCTTCATATTTACGTTCATATATATATATTATATACATTCATTTATACCGTATAATATATATATTTTTGAGTATACACTTTCATATTATATTCATTGATTTCTTTCCATATAATTGATTATCATATTCTTTTATATATCTTTATGATATTTTATATGGTTTAATGTGTATATGTAAGTATATATGTATATATATACATATCCAGTATTGGTTTTTGTTTGTATATATATTTTATATACATTTTCTTTTCATTTACGTATATATATTCATATTTATATATATACTTTTATATTAATATTTCATAATCTATATGTTCATATATATATGCACATTCATATTTATATTCATATACTGTGTGTATACATATAATTTTCATGTATATATGTTTATGTATAATACTCAATGCTTTCATATTTTTGTTGCATAAAATTGTATGTAATACTCTCTTTCATACATTAATGATGATTTTATGCAGTATATATACATTGTATACGAGTATATATATACATGAAAATTTTATTTTTCGGTCTATAATTTTTCCGTTTTCATTTTCGGTATTTATTTTAAATCCTCTATTCATTACTATATTCATATAATATTTTAGATCGATTTTATGAATGAAAAGGATTTAAAACCCATCTGAAAACTGAAAAAATTCTCTTAAGAACACGATCGGACCCGAAAGAATTTTTTATGAAATTAAAGTCTACATTTTACGTGTTTTCGATGCTTGAAATCAATATGGATCTCTTAATTTATTCATTTAGATCATTTTGGAATTGGTTTCATGAATTTTGGTCATCGGTGTTGTTTTTCATGGCAGTTTTTCAAAAAAAAAAAAAAAGGAAAATTAAGAAAAATTTAAGAAAATTCCGAAATTTTGTTACTTTGATTTATTTTTGAAATTTTATTTTATTTCCTTATTTTTGTTGATTTAGTCAATTAAATTACATTTGTTTAACTTTCCATTCTTATTTAACATATATCTTCATATATTATATGTTATTTAGTAATAAATTATTATGGAAAGTTTTTAATTTGGTAAATTAATTACATGCTTTATTTTTACATGTAATTACAATAATTGTGATATTTTAAGAATGTGAATATTTAATTATTCTACAATTAAGTGCGCAATTATTATATTTATTTACCAATTAAGTAATTTATTGATTAAATTAATTGATAATCTGCCATTAAGTATATTCTTTAATTTTGCATTTAATTGATTTCATATAATTAATTGTACTAATTTGTATATTTACCTTATTTATACAAATTAATTATTAGTACAAATAATTAAGATATTATATGGTTATAAATGCATAATTAATTACATATCATGGAATTAAGCATTTAATATATTATCATACAATAATTGTTTTAATTTGTATTTATTTGGAAAATTTATTTTTAATACAATTAATTTTGATTTGTATGATTTAAATGCTATACATAAATTCTTTTTATAGTGCTAGATATATTTAGAAATGTTCAAACATTAAGATAGATTGAATATTTTATCTAGCACATTAAGTTTCATAAAACTTCATAAAATTATTCATAAAATATTCATAAAACTTCCTAAAATGAATAAAATATGAATAAAATGTAAGTAATTTTGTGGTTTGACATAAGAAAACATGAACTTGGGACAAATGCTCATATCTAGAACGGTTTTTAATGATCTTCGGACGACCTGTAACACCCTAACTAACATAGGCGTATTACGTGATTTTTAAACATACTGTGCAGCTCGTTGCTAATCAACGAGGTTTATGGAAAACGTGATTAATTAAAATTTTGCTTTTTAATTAAACTTGCAAAACAATATTACAAAAGACTCGGGATCCCGATTATAAAATCATTTACAAAAATATTTAATTGTTTAACTGATACACAAAATAAAAGTCGTCTAACGACCAGTTACAAAAATCAGCCTTGCTGTCCCGATGATCGTACGCTCCAGGCCTAACCGCCCCGACATGTACAATCTTCTCAAGCTCGCTCACGGTCCATCAGCTTTAGCCTTGCCTTTACCTACACATAACGTAGAACTGTGAGTCGACAGACTCAGTAAGAAAAGCATAATAATACTCATACATAATTCCAACTGCCGTGTCTAACACGATACTGAGTCCCGCTACTGCCATGTCCAACATGGTGCTGAGCCACTACTGCCATGTCCAACATGGTACTGAGTTCTGAACGTTCATAGGGACGGTACTATTGACACGTAACAACCTGATCGGTCGAACCGGTCATACTCCGGCTGCTGGTCATACTCCAGCCTGTACCGACGTGTTACTATATCCTCCTGATCGGTCGAACCGGTCATACTCCGGCTGCTGGTCATACTCCAGCCTGTACCGACGGGATACGTCAATAGCACGGAACCACCAACCAAGTGTCAGCCTGATCGGTCAAACCGGTCATACTCCGGCTGCTGGTCATACTCCAGCCTGTACCGACGTGACAGGGTTGGATGGTTCGAAGCCAACATACAACTAATGTAATCTAACAGGCTTCCTACATGCACGCTAAACATGTAATCTACATATGCATACTGTTATACTAATCTTACCTGGATTCCGAATTCAGGTGTGCCGGTCAATGTAAAGCCCGCTTAGTTAATTTGGAAATTAGCAGTATTTATGTTAATCATGAAATTATTTATAGCTATTTAAATAATTTATTATTGATATTTATGGAATTCAGATATGTATGAGTATGTTATCAGTAGCTTTTATATTTCGCATTTCCGGTGTCCGGTATTTTGGAACTCGGCGTTTGGCTCAGTAGAAATCACAACTTAGTATGTTAGTATTTTGGGGACGGGTTTTAGACATTGGGAATGTCGGGAATGGCCGGGAATTTAGAATGTCCCAAAAATACCCCTTTAGTATGATTTATGTGATTTTATGGTGGAGGGGCAAAATGGTCTTTTTGCCCCATTAGTGTTTTGTCTTTTATGACTTTATGAAATGGAAAATAAATAATTACTTAAGTGTTTATTTGGCTGAATATAATGAAATGTTATAGCTTTTATTCATTTTTCCAAACTTAGAAAATAAAATCATTTTTCTCAAAGCTCTCTCTTTCTCCCTCTTTTCGGCTGAGACTTGGGCTGCTAGGGCTGGGAATTTTCTGCCTAAAGCTTGTGATTTTCTTCTCCTCTAAGTGTAATTCAAGTCAAGGTTTGATCCCTTATAATTTCCTTTGTGTTTTCTTGAAATTTAAGTGAAAATAGTTGAGTAAATGCATGTGATTTTGAGAGATGTTACTGCTGTGTTTTTTGTTGTTGATTTATGAGGATTAAAGCATGATTATTGTTGTTGATTGAGCTGTGTTGAAAGCATGTTAGATTGATTGTTTAAAGTTTGAGTTTTATATGCAAAAATGTGGTTTTTGGAGTAAAATAGTGTGATTATGTTTCTGTGAATTGCTGGGTGTTCTTGTATGTTTTCAGAGATGATTATATGCTTACTTGAGTAGAATTAAATAGGTTAGGATGCATGTTAGGTGGTTTTGCTCAAGCTTGAGTTTGGAACTCAAAGCTTGAGCTCCAATGGTGAATTTTGCATATGTGATTTCTGGGTAGGTTTGATGCTCTAGAATTGTTATATGGGACCTATAGAGCAGTGCAGGAAAGTTTGGGACCAATTGGGTTTGAATTGGTCAAGTTAGGAGATTTTTAGTTGGCTGCCTGCGAGGAACCGGAATTCCGGTTGAGCATCCGGAATTCCGGATGGGGGTTCAGAATTTCCCAGAACCGGAATTCCGGTTGGGCAACCGGTCTGCCGGTTGGGGGATTTTTCAGAACCCTAGTTTTCCTCGTTTTTCGGTTTTTAGGGGTATTGCCATGCTTTTTATCGATAGGGAAACTTTTAGTTTCAAGTTTTAGTCCCCGGGAAGTGATTTAGCGTGTCACTTATAGCATTGTGATTTTTATGGTTTAGGAGCCAGTAATCCACCGTTCAGCTTCAGTTCCAGTCAGGTTGACGCACACACTTTGAAATCGGAATCCGGAGTAAGATTAGTATAACGGTATGCATATGTAGATTACATGTTTAGCGTGCATGTAGGAAGCCTGCTAGATTACATTAGATATGTATTTAGGCTTCGAACCATCCAACCTGTCACGTCGGTACGAGTGGAGTATGACCAGCAGCCGGAGTATGACCGGTTCGACCGATCAGGCTGACATTTGGTTGGTGGTTCAGTGCTATTGACCTATCCCGTCGGTACAGGCTGGAGTATGACCAGCAGCCGGAGTATGACCGGTTCGACCGATCAGGAGGATACTTGTCAATAGTATCGTCCCCTTAACGTTCAAAACTCAGTACCATGTTGGACATGGCAGTAGTGCTCAGTACCATGTTGGACATGGCAGTAGCGGGACTCAGTATCGTGTTGGACACGGCAGTCAGTTTTATGTATGATATTAGTATGCTTTTCTTACTGAGTCTGTCGACTCACAGTTTATGTTCATGTGTAGGTAAAGGCAAGGCTGTAGCTGATGGACCGTGACCGAGCATATGAGATTGTACATGTCGGGGCGGTTAGGCCTGGAGCGTACGATCCTCGGGACGACAGGCTGAGATTTTTGTAACTGTCGTTAGACGACTTTCATTTTGATGTAAAAGTTAAACAGATAAAACGTTTGTAAATATTTTTATAAATCGGGATCCCGAGACTTTTGTAAAATGGTTTATAAGTTAATGAAAAAGCAAAATTTTAATTAATCACGTTTTTCCATAAACCTCGTTGATTAGCAACGAGCTGCACAGTACGTTTAAAAATCACGTAATACGCCTAAGATAGTTAGGGTGTTACAATTTGGTATCAGAGCCGCCAGGTTGTCTTCCGAAGATCGTCACGACATGTACAATCATCATCAGCAGTTAGCTCGGTTCACGGTTCAGTAAGCCTTTATTGCGTTAGTAGTTTATTTTATTCAGTTATGAAAAAGAAAAGCCTGTTAGGGAGCATGTTAGTAGCCTGATAGTAGAATAGGCGCATGTTTCATTTCTAATTTCCAAATTAAGCGGCATTAGTAAGCTCGCCTTGAATACGACCTGATATGCCAACTCTTGGTTTCGCAGGCGGTTCTAACTAGATGGACGCCTGGCGGACTACCAGGAGTCGGGGCAACTCCGTGGGGTCGAATCAGGGAGAGGGAGCTCGGTTTCCCCCACCTGCTAGGGGCCGAGGTAGAGGTCCCCGAGGCAGGGCTCGTGGTCGGGGAGTTGAGGACCCGCCACGGGCTGCCGAGCTCCCCGGCCCGATCGGGAGCCCCGGCCGGGAGTTGCGGTTTGCGGAGATGCAAGCCGGATTGAAGAACAAGACCTCGAGATTCGAGAGGTTGAGACGGCGGGGTGCTCTGCCGGTTCCGGTGCCGGTAGTTCCGGTGGCACACCTTCTGCCGCCTGTGCCGAGATAGTGGTGGCGGCCCATAGATTGGAACCATTGTATGAGCGGTTCGGAAGCAAGCACCTCCGGTATTCTGGGAGGTCCGGATGTATCGAAAGCCGAGCAGTGGGCGACGGTGATCACGAATCTTGAACTTCATGGGTGTCACCGTGTAATGACGAGTGGTGTGCGCCACATTTCGGTTCCGGGAGGATGCCACAGTATGGTGGGACATGGTGTCTCGGATTCACGATGTCACCACCATGACACTGGGAAAGGTTCCGGGAACTCTTCAACGCGAAATACTATAATGAGGCGGTCGAAGCGCCAAGAGGAAAGAGTTCGTTCACGACCCGGCGGGAGAACATGAGCGTCCGCGAGTATACCACTCGGTTGTGACCGGTTGGCGAGGTTAGCCTCGGGAATTGTGCCTTGACCGACTTTAGCGGGAAGGAGAAGTATCCGGACGGGTTGAGTCCCAAGATCAGGCATGACCTGATGATTACCATCGACGACAGTACCACCTATGCTCAGATGGTGGAGAAGGCACTGCGAGCTGAGGGCGCAGTGGGGTGTATGTCAGAATCAGCCAGTACTCCGGTTGGTGGCGGGGCTCCTACCCCTCCTGCATCGGGCTTCGGCGGGGAGTAGTGGTTCGGCCATTGATCGAGAGGAAGAGGGCACCCACGCTTCCGGCGGCTCGAGTCGAACAAGAGGTTCGGGGGAACCGAACGAGAGGGAGTCGTCTGGTGGTAATGAGACCCGATTCTCCTATCCCGAGTGCCCTAGCGCAAGAGGCACCATCGGGGTGAGTGCAAGGGGCGGGGATGCTTTCATTGTGGCATGCCGGGCACTTTAAGAGGGAATGTCCCCGGCTCGGCCGGAGGCACCGAGAGCTCCGGCGATACCCACTCCACCGGGGTGTTCGCTATCACGCGGGGCGATGCGGATGCCGGCCCATCGGTTGTTACGGGTCGGCTTTTTATTAACAACTCGCTTTATTCGGTCTTTGTTTGATTACGGGGCTACACGTTCTTATGTGGCGGCCGAGTCTTTAGTAAGTTGGGTAGACCACTTTGATAGATATGAATCGGGGTTTGGAACCACCGTTACACAGGCGGAGAATTGGTTATCTCCAATAGGTGGATTAGGTCTATGCCGATCAGGATAGATGGTAGAGAGTTAAGCGCTGATCTGATAGAGATGAGCTTAGTCGAATTTGATATTATTTTAGGAATGGATTTCCTATCTAAATATTCGGCGAGCATTGACTGTAAGAGGAAGATGGTGGTCTTCCAACCGGAAAGTGAAGAACCGTTCGTATTTGTGGGTTCGGTTCAGGGATCTCGGATCCCGGTGATCTCGGCTATGTCAGCGAGAGAATTATTGCACGGTGGGTGCTTAGGGTTTCTGGCCGTGGTGGTGGACACCACTCGGCCAGACACCATTCGGCCAGAGGATATCAGAGTGGTTCGGGAATTTTTGGACGTTTTTCCCGAAGAACTTCCAGGGTTACCACCTCATCGGGAGATTGACTTCGTGATTGACTTGGCACCAGGGGTGGATCCGGTTTCTAAAGCCCCGTATAGGATGGCTCCAGCTGAACTTAAGGAATTGAAGATTCAGCTCCAGGGGTTGCTTGACATAGGGTTCATTCGGCCCAGTGTGTCACCCTGGGGAGCCCCGGTTTTGTTCGTCAAGAAGAAGGATGGATCTATGAGGATGTGCATCGACTACAGAGAGTTGAACAAGCTGACGGTGAAGAATAAATATCCACTACCTAGGATCGATGACTTGTTCGATCAGCTTCAGGGGAAGACGGTCTTTTCTAAGATTGATCTCCGTTCGGGTTATCATCAGTTGAGGATCCGAGAGGAGGACATTCCAAAGACGGCTTTCCGCACTAGGTATGGACACTACGAGTTTCTGGTTATGTCATTCGGACTAACCAATGCTCCCGCAAAGACATTCATGGACCTGATGAATAGAGTATTCAAGGATTTCCTCGATATCTGTGTGATTGTATTTATCGACGACATCCTCGTGTACTCTCAGTCAGAAGAGGAGCATGAGATACATCTTCAAATGGTACTGCAACGACTTCGAGAACATAGACTTTACGCCAAGTTCAAGAAATGTGAGTTCTGGTTGTCTCAGGTGTCCTTCCTGGGGCACATTGTGGGCAAGGATGGGATCAAGGTGGATCCCGGGAAGATTGAATCCGTCAGGGATTGGCCGAGACCGAAGACTGTGACAGAGATTAGAAGCTTCTTGGGATTAGCTGGGTACTACCGTAGGTTCGTGGAGGGGTTCTCCAAAATTTCGATGCCCCTAACCGAGCTTACAAAGAAGAATCAGCGATTTATCTGGACAGATAAATGCGAAGCTAGTTTTCAGGAGCTAAAACAGAGATTGATTACTGCTCCGGTACTAGCTTTGCCTTCGGACGAGGAGAAGTTCGTGGTCTACTGTGACGCATCCAAACAGGGTTTGGGGTGCGTATTGATGCAAGCCGATCGGGTTATCGCTTACGCCTCCCGTCAGTTAAAGGATTATGAACAGCGATACCCGACTCACGATTTAGAATTGGCCGCAGTGGTTTTTGCACTGAAGATTTGGCGGCATTACTTGTATGGGGAGAAGTGCGAGATCTATACCGACCATAAAAGTCTCAAGTATTTCTTTACTCAGAAAGATTTGAACATGAGACAAAGGCGTTGGTTGGAATTAGTGAAGGACTATGATTGTGAGATCCTTTACCATCCCGGAAAAGCCAATGTAGTGGCCGATGCCCTGAGCAGAAAGGGTCCCGGGCAAGTAGCTAGCATGGTTCAGATCTCACCTCAGCTAGCAGAGGATATGGTTAGATCCAGCATTGAGTTTGTGGTAGGTCAGCTTCACAACTTAACGCTGCAATCTGATCTGTTAGAAAGAGTAAAGGTTGCTCAGACGACAGATCCGGAGTTAGTGAAGATCCGAGATGAGGTATTGGCTGGTCAAGCCAAAGACTTTTCAGTGTCAGATAGTGGGGTGCTTTTGTATAAAGCCAGGGTTTGTGTCCCGAACAGTGTGGACTTGAGGAACGAGATCTTTGAGGAGGCTCATTCTACTCCATATTCTCTACATCCCGGCACCACCAAGATGTACCAAGATTTGAAACCGTACTTCTGGTGGAGCGGTATGAAGAAGAATTTGGTAGAATTCGTATCGAGATGCCTCACGTGTCAGCAGATCAAGGCTGAACATCGAGACCCGGCGGGGTTGTTGCAGCCTCTAACCCTACCAGAACGGAAATGGGAGGATATTACGATGGATTTTGTGGTCGGGTTACCTAGGACCACGGGTATGTATGACTCCATCTGGGTAGTGGTGGATCGATTTACGAAATCTGCTCATTTTCTGCCGGTTAGAACAACGTTTACAGTGGATCAGTTGGCAGAGTTATATGTTAGGGAGATAGTGAGACTTCACGGGGTACCGAAGTCTATAGTTTCGGACAGGGATCCGAAGTTTACCTCCAAATTTTGGCAAAGTTTGCAACGGGCAATGGGTACAAAGCTGAAATTCAGTACAGCATTCCATCCTCAGACAGATGGTCAGTCCGAAAGGACAATTCAGATATTGGAGGATATGTTGAGAGCCTGTGTTATGGACTTTGAGGGTTCATGGAGCAAATACCTACCGTTAATAGAATTCTCGTACAACAACAGTTATCAGAGTACGATAGGGATGGCACCCTATGAACTGTTGTACGGTAGGAAATGTAGATCCCCTATCCACTGGGATGAGACAGGGGAGAGGAAATACCTAGGTCCAGAGTCAGTTCAGCGGACCAATGAGGCAATAGAAAAGATAAAAGCTAGAATGCTTGCCTCACAGAGCAGACAGAAGAGTTACGCAGATCCGAAACGTAGGGATGTTGAGTTCCGAGTAGGGGACCATGTGTTTTTGCGAGTATCTCCGATGAAGGGGATTAAACGTTTCGGGAAAAGAGGCAAGTTATGCCCTAGATTTACAGGACCTTTCGAGATTCTCGAGAAGATAGGTCAAGTGGCATATCGGTTAGCATTGCCTCCAGCTTTATCAGCAGTGCACAACGTATTTCATGTCTCAATGTTGAGAAAATACGTTTCAGACC
Organism: Cannabis sativa; assembly: GCF_029168945.1. Lineage (NCBI taxonomy): Eukaryota > Viridiplantae > Streptophyta > Magnoliopsida > Rosales > Cannabaceae > Cannabis > Cannabis sativa. The sequence goes on from NC_083608.1 coordinate 24,829,727, forward strand.
CCTCGCATATACTCAGTTATGAGAGTCTTCAGCTTCAGTCAGATATGTCTTATGAGGAACAGCCAGTGCAGATCCTGGATAGAAAGGATAAAGTCCTTCGGAATAAGACCATAGCGTTGGTCAAGGTTCTCTCGAGAAGCAGTAAGGTGGAAGAAGCCACCTGGGAGCTAGAATCAGATATGCGAGCTCAATTTCCAGAGTTATTCAGGTTAGATTTCGGGGACGAAATCCTTTTAAGGGGGGGATAGTTGTAAAGCCCGCTTAGTTAATTTGGAAATTAGCAGTATTTATGTTAATCATGAAATTATTTATAGCTATTTAAATAATTTATTATTGATATTTATGGAATTCAGATATGCATGAGTATGTTATCAGTAGCTTTTATATTTCGCATTTCCGGTGTCCGGTATTTTGGAACTCGGCGTTTGGCTCAGTAGAAATCACAACTTAGTATGTTAGTATTTTGGGGACGGGTTTTAGACATTGGGAATGTCGGGAATGGCCGGGAATTTAGAATGTCCCAAAAATACCCCTTTAGTATGATTTATGTGATTTTATGGTGGAGGGGCAAAATGGTCTTTTTGCCCCATTAGTGTTTTGTCTTTTATGACTTTATGAAATGGAAAATAAATAATTACTTAAGTGTTTATTTGGCTGAATATAATGAAATGTTATAGCTTTTATTCATTTTTCCAAACTTAGAAAATAAAATCATTTTTCTCAAAGCTCTCTCTTTCTCCCTCTTTTCGGCTGAGACTTGGGCTGCTAGGGCTGGGAATTTTCTGCCTAAAGCTTGTGATTTTCTTCTCCTCTAAGTGTAATTCAAGTCAAGGTTTGATCCCTTATAATTTCCTTTGTGTTTTCTTGAAATTTAAGTGAAAATAGTTGAGTAAATGCATGTGATTTTGAGAGATGTTACTGCTGTGTTTTTTGTTGTTGATTTATGAGGATTAAAGCATGATTATTGTTGTTGATTGAGCTGTGTTGAAAGCATGTTAGATTGATTGTTTAAAGTTTGAGTTTTATATGCAAAAATGTAGTTTTTGGAGTAAAATAGTGTGATTATGTTTCTGTGAATTGCTGGGTGTTCTTGTATGTTTTCAGAGATGATTATATGCTTACTTGAGTAGAATTAAATAGGTTAGGATGCATGTTAGGTGGTTTTGCTCAAGCTTGAGTTTGGAACTCAAAGCTTGAGCTCCAATGGTGAATTTTGCATATGTGATTTCTGGGTAGGTTTGATGCTCTAGAATTGTTATATGGGACCTATAGAACAGGTCTGGAAAGTTTGGGACCAATTGGGTTTGAATTGGTCAAGTTAGGAGATTTTTAGTTGGCTGCCTGCGAGGAACCGGAATTCCGGTTGAGCATCCGGAATTCCGGATGGGGGTTCAGAATTTCCCAGAACTGGAATTCCGGTTGGGCAACCGGTCTGCCGGTTGGGGGATTTTTCAGAACCCTAGTTTTCCTCGTTTTTGGGTTTTTAGGGGTATTGCCATGCTTTTTATCGATAGGGAAACTTTTAGTTTCAAGTTTTAGTCCCCGGGAAGTGATTTAGCGTGTCACTTATAGCATTGTGATTTTTATGGTTTAGGAGCCAGTAATCCGCCGTTCAGCTTCAGTTCCAGTCAGGTTGACCGGCACACCTGAAATCGGAATCCAGGTAAGATTAGTATAACAGTATGCATATGTAGATTACATGTTTAGCGTGCATGTAGGAAGCCTGCTAGATTACATTAGATATGTATTTAGGCTTCGAACCATCCAACCCTGTCACGTCGGTACAGGCTGGAGTATGACCGGCGGCGGAGTATGACCGGTTCGACCGATCAGGCTGACATTTGGTTGGTGGTTCAGTGCTATTGACCTATCCCGTCGGTACAGGCTGGAGTATGACCAGCAGCCGGAGTATGACCGGTTCGACCGATCAGGAGGATACTTGTCAATAGTACCGTCCCCTGAACGTTCAAAACTCAGTACCATGTTGGACATGGCAGTAGTGCTCAGTACCATGTTGGACATGGCAGTAGCGGGACTCAGTATCGTGTTGGACACGGCAGTCAGTTTTATGTATGATATTAGTATGCTTTTCTTACTGAGTCTGTCGACTCACAGTTTATGTTCATGTGTAGGTAAAGGCAAGGCTGTAGCTGATGGACCGTGACCGAGCATATGAGATTGTACATGTCGGGGCGGTTAGGCCTGGAGCGTACGATCCTCGGGACAGCAGGGCTGAGATTTTTGTAACTGTCGTTAGACGACTTTCATTTTGATGTAAAAGTTAAACAGATAAAACGTTTGTAAATATTTTTATAAATCGGGATCCCGAGACTTTTGTAAAATGGTTTATAAGTTAATGAAAAAGCAAAATTTTAATTAATCACGTTTTTCCATAAACCTCGTTGATTAGCAACGAGCTGCACAGTACGTTTAAAAATCACGTAATACGCCTAAGATAGTTAGGGTGTTACAGTCAACCTGACTGGAACTGAAGCTGAGCAGCGGATTACTGGCTCCTAAACCATAAAAATCACAACGCTATAAGTGACACGCTAAATCACTTCCCGGGGACTAAAACTAGGAACTAAAAGTTTCCCTATCGACAAAACGCATGGCAATACCCCTAAAAACATAAAAACGAGGAAAACTAGGGTTTCTGAAAATTCCCCAACCGGAATTCCGGTTCTGGGAAATTCAGGACACCCATCCGGAATTCCGGATGCACAACCGGAATTCCGGTTCCTCGCAGGCAGCAACATCAAATTTTCATAACTTGCACAATTCAACCCCAAATCACCTCAAACTTTCCAGACCTGTTCTATACCTTCCCTAGAACATTTCTAAGGCCTCAAAACAACCCAGAACACACAGAAACAAAAATCACCATTGGAGCTCAAGCTTTGAGTTCTAAACTCAAACTTGAGCAAATCTAAACAACATGCATACCAAGCAGCTTAATTCTACTTAAACATGCTTAAAATAGCTTCTGAAATCAAATAAAAACATCAACAACAACCCAGCAACAGATTCAATCAATTCTCTTTGAAAACCATATTTTGAGCTAAAACTTCCAAATTTGAGCAAAGCAATTTAACATTCATTACTAACAACCTAAATAATCACAAATCAACATACTTAAATCTCAGGAACAACAACAATATTTCAGCAGCAACAAAATCAAAGAATCAAGCATGCATCACATTAGAACTCATCCAAAATTTCAAAGAACATGTAAAGAGGCTAGAGCAAAGTTTACCTTGTCTAGGATTACTTAGATTTTGCTAAAATAACTTGAATTCACCAAGAAAATCCAGCCCTAGCTGCTCCCTAAGCTTGGCCGAAAATGAGAGGAAAGAAAGAGAGAGAAAGCTTTGAAAATTCTATTTTTCCTTTACTTAGTAATTTTGTAAAAATTTGGAATAAAGTATATACACTTAACATATAACACTTTCAGCCACATAACATTAAAATAAACATTATTTTCCAATTCATCAAGTCACATAAGACAAAACACTAATGGGGCAAAAAGACCATTTTGCCCCTCCACCATAAAATCACATAAATCATACTAAAGGGGTATTTTTGGGAAATTCTAAATTCCCGGCCATTCCCGACATTCCCAATGTCTAAAACCCGTCCCCAAACTACTAACATACTAAGTTGTGATTTCTACTGAGCCAAACGCCGAGTTCCAAAATACCGGGCACCGGAAATGCAACATATGAAAACTACTGAATAACATAACCATGCATTTCTGAATTCCATAAATAACAGTATAATAAATTATTTAAATAGCTATAAATAATTTCATAATTAAACATAAACAACTGCTAATTTCTAAATTAACTAAGCGGGCTTTACACGACCACACTAGGAGCACTAATCTCAGTGATTGTCTACTATGTTAATAACGAAATTACTTTTAGGTAGAGCCCAATACCTAATGTCAAAGTGAAAATATAATTTTATATAATTAGGGAGTAGCCACAGCATCCTTATTTGTATAAAATTAAACATTAATTAAAATTCACCTTAATGGATATAACTTGTAATTAATTATATAGGTATAATAATTTTACCCCACAGGGATTTTATTATATTTGTATAATTAATTAGGATAATATGTTAAATTAAATTCTCTTAATTTACCCCACAGGGAGTTATGGGGATTTAATTTAATAGTGTTATCACAAATTTAATTAAAGATAGATAATAAACCTTCATTTTCCAAAACTAATTGTTTAATTAAATCTATCATAAAGTTCATCTAATTTTATTAAATTTAAAATTTAGCCCACAGGCTATTTTGGATTTAGTAAAATTTTAATCTTCAGTTTATACTTTGGTGTCTAGTGAACCACATAATTTTAAATAATTAGGGAGTAGCCACAACATCCTTAATTATATAAAATTATATACATTAAGTGGATCAAGATCACATAATGGACATGAATTATGTGAACATAATAATCTTACCCTACAGGGATTTTATTATATTTACATAATTAATATGTTAAATTAAATTCTCTTAATTTATCCCACAGGAAATTATGTAGATTTAATTTAATAATTTTATCATAAAGTATAAAATTTTGAAACATTTATAAATAATTAAGTGTTTCATACCTTTCATTGAGATAGAAATATTAAACTTTAAGTTTTTCATAAATTGTGTAAATCTATCATAATCTACATCTAAATCTAATCTTATTAAATTAAAAATTTAGCCCACAGGCAATTTTTGTTTAATAAGATTTCATATGTAAGCATGTTTATTCATTGGTAAAAACATGATTCATTTAAACCTCAAAACTATATATGTAATTTTATTACATCACTATTCATAAATTTCTTCCATACCAGTAGAAATTTCCAAAAATTTATTCTGATAACTTAATCTAAAATGTACAGCTTTTACTGTATAATTAAGAAAAATAAATCACACTTTATTATCACCAATAAATTTTAATTTATTGTGTATGAATTCATTCTAATATAGTTAATGTGATTATTAACACATAGTGGATTATTTTAGATTGTTATTCCACATTCATAATTTCTTGCAAGGTTTACAAATAAACCTAAGAAAGTCAGTAACTGTGAGCAAATCTTATCCACAGACAAGATAAGTTCTCACATTTAGAAGTTTAAGGAACAAGCAATATAGTAGTGGCTTTGTTTTAAAATTGGCAAAGACCTTTATGTTCCAAGATTCTATTGAAACTTGATTTAGACACATTTAGAGGTCTTTACTACAAATGATGTCACTCATAAAGATATGCAAGTTCAATCTGACAATAAGAAATGTGTTATTAATAAGAATTCTTCTACATTATAGCACCAAAAATTATGGAACATATCTCCATAAATAGAATAAATGTTAGTAAATGGTGGGGATCTTCATTACACTAGATTTTACTAACTTTATTTAGAACTTGTGTGAATTTCATTAAGAATATGTATTCCAACAAGTCAAAATCGGTGCATACTAGAATTCTATCATATTAGAAATCATACAAGTCAATTAATTTTGAAGACATGGACTCAAATTTTGCATCTCTTTTTTAACGATTACTCACATAAATAATTTTTCTACAAAAGTATAGATTTATATGTTTCAAAGACATTTAAATCTTAAGTAGAGAAATGGTGCATTTTGCATATTAAGATAGTGAGATCAAATATAAAATGGAGAATACTACATTAAAATTCGTGAGTATGGATAAACTCCCAGTTTATTTGCAAAGTTTCTTTAAAAGCATGGGTTCATTGCCCGATACATATGCTTGGTACACCTAAATTATAGTGTGTAACAGATTTAAGAAATTAAGCATTTTTTGGACATGGGGTGGAGCCTACATAGCAAACTCCAATCTTTCCTAAATCTTTGTCTATTGATACTCAACAATGGGGTGTACATATCGAATCGTGTTCTAACCAAAGTTGTTTCTCAAACATATTTTGAGTTGTGATAAGGTTGAAAACCGACTTGATGACATGTACACATTTTATAAATACCCATATATAGTTAGAGTACAATTGTCAAAGAAAAGATCTGGGCCCTAAACCATAAATGAGCATATTTCATTTGAAAAGCTATAAGGTTTAAGGGTTACATATTTTATTATCCATCTCACAACACTAGAATTGTGGAATTAAGAATTGACTTGATCAGTGGGAGTGATCAATCTAGGAACCTAGTTTCCGAGAAAGATCATTCATATTTTCTCAAACTTCCACCTCAAGTGTTAGATTAATTATGATTCACAACAACCCTTAAGATTACTGGTTATTGAGAATTCATAACTAATCATTAATAATATACAAGTCATTGGTAAAATTCTAATAAGTTACGTTATTTAGTAATTGCTTACAATTTCTAAAATAACATGCTATTGAACCATTTGCTCTTTTAAGAGTTTGTTGGTCCATCCTTAAGATAACTTATTAGAACAGTAAGATCAATGTATTCTAGTGATCACATTTTGTACAATAAGAGTTCAACTACAATATTAATTTGAGACACAAATTAAATTATAGAATGATAAAGAATTGAAGTTGTAGTACAATATGCCATGAATGAAGAAATGAATATCTTAAATAGCAATAAAGTTTATCTTTAGTAAAGTTGCCTAATGGGGTGGAGAACATTAATTAAGCATAGGTTTTTTCACCAATAATATTCATTAGGCAACATTGAGAAACATAAAGATATAAAAGAATATTCATTGCTAAGAAGTTCATTTTGAACTAAGAATCAATAACAAAGGAGATTTACATTCTCAATTGTTTTTATAAAAGATTCTATTATAGACCTTGGCATTTGTTGCTTGTTTTAATTCATTAATCAATTCCAAATAGTGAACTAGAGGAGAAGGTATATAGACTGCCATAAAGATTTTCCTCTAATAGTGGTGAACATATGCAAGCTTAAAGTGTCTACCTATAGATTAAAACAAACATCTCACAAATTGGTATTATATCATCTTTTCCTTTAGGTTTGAAAAGAGAATTATGGAAATAATTATATACCAGAAAGTTAGTGAGAGTAATATTTGTTTTATACGTCGACAATATGTTACTTGCAAATGATGATAAAAGTTTTCTATATAAGTTGAAATCATTCATATCTTAAATTATTATTTTGAGATAAGGAATATAAATAATATATATAATTTTAATTAATTAGAGAGTAGCCACAGCATCTCTGATTAAATAAAATTATGTATTATTCATCAGATATAACTTTTATCTTTAAGTGTGATAAATTCAACTCGAACCAGCATCTGAAAAATGATCTGAAGTGAGAATAAATTAAGAACATTCATTTGCTTCTATTTTAGAAGCCTAATGTATGCCTAAGAGTCTGAATAAGACTTTGCATTACATTTGTTTCAGGATCGTTAAGTAGTATCAGAATAACTAAAGTTAAGACCACTTTATTTTTCATACAAAGTGATGAGGTATCTTTAAGATACTAAAAATTATATTCATACATATTTTAAGATGAATTGACCATCTGGAAATATAGTTAACCAATTAGATTCTAACATACTTCACTGGTTGTATTTATTCACGTAAATCAATATTTTATTACGTCCTTAAGATTACCAGTAAGTTATATTGTAGAGAATCTTGATTGTTATTTCCACTATAGAAGTCAGATTCATTTATTGTTTTGAGGATACATCTCGTATGATGTATTATAGAGTTTCATAGTAGGCCTAGAGTTCAGAATTACAGTTTCATTAGGCCATTAAGAAAATTTTGCGATAAATTCAGCTACAATATTTATGGCTAATAACTCTAAGAGTACTGGTCGAAGCTAGCATATCGACATTAAGTATTTAGCCATAAAAAGGCGTGATAAGTGGTCATTAATCACGCAAACTGAATTGGGTGATCGCATAGATCCTTGACTAAAGGCATGCCGCAACACAAATTCAAGGATCATAAAGTAAATATGGGATTCAGTTAACCCATATGCAGTTTTTTTTTTATTTGTACAACCAAAAATTATTTTATGAAACTCTAATTTCGATATTTTCTCATATTTATGTGCACCTTAATTTCATCTGAGAAAATTATCGTAAGAGGACCTGAATAAACATAAGGGTTAGGGTTTATTCACTTAAGTACATTGCCACATAAAGTACATTGTTATATAATAAATATATCGTGATACATGGAAGATAATACTCGACTTATAATGAGGACATGTCGCTATGATTCGTATGTTTATTATATAATGAGGAACGTTTGGGTTTGAATGTTTTAGTTTAAATGCTGACCAAGTGGGAGAATATTAGAATATTTCTAATTAAGGAAATAAAATAATATTATTGATTCTGATAAATGAATATTTTATATTCATTGAATCTGGACAGAATCAATTACGTAATATTCTATATATGGTCAGATTTCTATATTCATTACCTGATTTGATTTCCTGAATTAATTGTCAAAATATTCTGACAATTAATGTGGCACAGATACTGATGGAGTATCTCACCTATAAATATAGGGTCTCGGTCCCCGAGCTCCTCACTCATTCTGTTCATAATAGCAAAATCCATCTAAAGAGAGTTGAGAGAGCGAGGAAGCCCGATTACCCACATCAACCAGTTTTCTTTGCAGATCAAAGCTTATGTGGGACTAAAGCTCAAGAATCAATGGCTGGAGGTATTTCGATCCTTATTCATACTGTATATATGTTTGATTTAATTCCGCATTTTATACATAAACATATATATTTCAGTTTATACATATAAATGTCTAACATAAGAAACAATAGTCTTTTTTTAATTTTTTTCTATAAAATATTTAATAATTTATTATTAAAAAAATTACCGAGCCAAAATAACCGATCCAATCCGCACTATTGCGGATTGGATTGGATTGGATTTAAACTCTTTTGCGGATCGGATTGGATCCAAAATATGAAATCCGCACTTAGTGCGGATTGGATGTTGTTTGACCAAAAAAGTGCGGATTGGATCGGATGAACACCCCTAGACATCAGGGTCTCTAAAGTGACCATCAAATTGAATTTTCCTACTGTTGTGAAGGCCTTTTGTTTTAGGTCCTTTCCATTTGGTTGGTATACTTACCATTTATTTGTTAAGGTAGCGTTTGGTAATACTTTTTTAATAAGTTTTCTGTTTTTAAAATTGAAAAGGTGAAAATATTTTTAAAAAATATGTTCTATAAAAATGTTTTTACTTTTTAATTTTTTAATTATAAGAATCAAAATTTTAAAAACAAAAAAAAGTCACTTTCAATATTTTTTTAAACAGTTTTTTTTTTCTTAATCAATATTTTAGACTACGACTTGACCCGGATCCAAATCCTCTCCACGACCCTCGCGTTGAACCCAACCTCTGACCCAAATTTGATCCCAGACTTAGACCCGACTTAAATAAAATAAAAAAATAAAATGAAAATGAACTTTACAGAACAGACTTTTGTTTTCTGTTTTTAAAATTGAAAAACAGAAGCGGTTACATAACGCATTTTGATTTTTCAAAAACAAAATTTTTAAAAACAAAGAGCTTGTTTGGCTGTGTTTTCAATTTTTCAGTTTTTAAAATTGTGTTTTTAGAAGTGGGAATAAAAAACAGTTTTTTGTCATTTTAAAAATTTAATGGTGTTTGACACAAATTTTTAAAAACTGTTTTTAGATTTTTTTACGAAAAAAAATCAATATTTTAGCACCATACCATGACATTAACCCATCCGGGTCTAGGTTCGGGTATGGTTTCGGGTTTAGGATCCGAATATGTGAGCAAAATATAAAATATAATATGTTAAACAAAAAAAATTGTTTTTGAAAATTAAAAACAACATTTTGATGTTTTCTGTTTTCTAGTTTTTTAAAACTCAATTTTTAAAAAATAGTTTTTAAAATTTTTTGCCAAACGACTCCTAATAGTTTTTTTTTTTAAAAAAAAAAAAACTGTTTTATGTTTTAAAAAATAGAAAACAGTTTTTAAACTGTAAAACCAAACAGCCTCAAAAATTTTACTCTTATTTTGTGATTAAAAAATTAGAAAACAAAAGTGTTACCAAACGACACTTAGAGGCGTTTGGTTGGGAGGAATGAAAATATAGGAATAGGAATGGGAATGGGAATGAGAATAGGAATGGAATGGAATAAAATTTAAAATGCATAAAAAAATTGATAAAAAAATAATTAAATTTTTTTTCTTGTTACATTGGAATGGTCATTCCTTTCTTTTTAAAATGGAATAGCCATTCCACTAAAATGGTAGAAAGAGCATTCTATTGGAATGTCATTCCAATACTTTAAAATGCAACCAAACAAAGGAATGGAATGAAAATTGTTTCCTTTCCATTTCATTCCATTTTATTACCTCCAACCAAACGCTACCGTGTTTAGACTTATTTTGTCTTTTTGATTCTATTGTTTTCAACTTTATCCCTTGTTTCCCAATATACTGTGGCTGATTGTTTGGCTAAGTGGGCGAGGTTGAACGGGGTTTGTTTTGCTGGCTGTTTAAGGGAAGTGACTTCCTTTGTGCTTACTACTTTCGCTTAATTTGTTTTAATAAAGAGGGTTGTTCATAATATATACACGCTGACAAAGTTTATCTAGAGAAAAAACTCAAAAATATTATCAAAAGTTAACAACACACTAAAGCCATCTCCAATGTATGAGCTAAAAAATGTGCTAAATTTAACATAAAAAATTAATAAATGTTGTATTTAACACATTTTTTACAATTGTGTTACAAATGTATAATTACAAATTAATATGTATATTGACCTAAAATGTAATTATCATTAATAATAATTAATACATTAAATATATATTTTTTAAAAAATAATGATAATATTGTAATTAGAAAAATGTATTAAATAACTTATTAATGCTAAATGCAATATTGTAAATAATAATAAAAAAGAAAATTATATTAACTGTGTGTCAAATTTAACATAATATATATCTTTGTGTTAAATTTACATAACGTTAAATTTAGCATAAGTTTTAGCACACTATTAGAAAATAAATTTTTATAAAAATATCAAAATATAACACATTACACCATTTACTTGACACTCCATTAAGATGCTCTAATTAAAGAGTTTTATATATATAGGCAAAGTCAAATACAAGATGTTGTTACAAGAAAACTAATTAGGTAAAAACTTAAACTAAAACAGTTACAACAACTCTCTAATTAACTATTAACAGAAGCAAATACTGTTAGGTTAGGTCGTTGATATCATCATACCATAAAAATAAATAACATATATATTTATGGGAGCTATTGAGCAATGGGGAAAGTACGTATATTTTTTTTTTTTTGAAAGAACTTCTTGTTCATTAAAAAAAAAAAGTGATGGGAACTACAGGGGGCATTCCCTCCCCTTGATACAAAACATCAAGAAAACTAGACAATCTAGCATTCTTTGAAACACCATCAGCAACAACATTTAAACTACGGTTTATAAAAATAAACTTGCTAACTAACAGCTTCCTAGATAGATTAATAACTGAAAAAAACAGACTTGCACACTTCCAATCAGGACATCCCTCGTTTGCCGAAAGAGAATTCACAGCAATCTTAGAATCTGAGAGAATGAGGACTTTCATCTTCTTTTCTGCAAATGCCCACTGCAGAGCCATTTTTATGGCTTTAAATTCTGCTTCCAAGGAACATGAGGCAGTAGTTTTCTTAGCCTTCACAAGCCAATTCCCCTCTGTCATGTTGATGATGATTGCTGCAATACCAGTCTCTCCCTTGTCCCATGAAGCATCGGTGAATATAACATAATCGACTTGCTCATGACAGATATAAGTGGGAGCATCAGGATAATCCGTAGTCTCAAGGCTAGGAGTGGAGACCAGAGAGTCCTTAGCTGAATCCACTTCCAACACTTTAAAATCAGTTAAGGCCTTTCCAACATTCCAAAGAGCTTGAGTGGGATTACCTGTGGCATTACGAATGCAGGAAGCATTCCTCTCATTCCATATCTCATTGCACAAGCAACCGAAGAAGAAAACAAATTCAATCCTACGGGAATCAGGGATGACTGATATTAAATTTTTCAGAAAAATTACCATTGAATCCCCTGGAATGTTATCGATCCGCAGTGGATACTGACTTCCCATCCACATAGCCTTAGTGAAGCTGCAACTTCGAAATAGGTGAAGAGACGATTCTCCATCCTTTCCACATAAGCTGCAATCTTTGATTGGGACAAAAGGCAACTTGTTCTTGGTTGAGATTGCTTCATTTAAGATACGCCAAAGGAAAATCGAGATCCTTGGATGTATCCTCCCATCCCAAATCCATTTCCAAATTCTTTGGACAGGTTCAAACCGCCATTTTTGATCCACAACATACGCCGACTTAATAGAGAATTTACCATTGCGATTTTCCTTCCAGAAAATTTGGTCAGAAGAAGGGCTTGGAATTCTCGGTATTTTAAGAATCTGTTCCCCCAATTCATGACCGAATATCTGGATAATCATCTCTTCATTCCACCTATTTCCCAAAGAAACATCTGCTATAGTTTTAATTGTGTACCTTCTTTCTCCTAGCAGCTGCATCAGGTCGTGAAACTCTCTGTATTCCATCCAGGGTATCCATGGTTGCTTCCAGAAGTTAATTGATTCTCCCGAAGCAGCAGTTGCCATCGAACCTTGGAGCAGCACTTCCCTTGAGCCTAAAACACTTTTCCATAGAGGGGAGTCATTGGATTTCTGGTTTACACACCAGAAACTGTCATGCTTGCAATACTTTTCCAATAAACATGTAACCCACGGTCTCTCCATCTTGCTTCCAAGACACCAAGCCAATTTTGTCATGAGCGCCCTGTTCATATCTTCACACCTTCTCAACCCCAGCCCCCCCATTGACTTTGGAGTACATATCTTATCCCAGGCTCTATACGCCATATATCTATCCTTTTCTACACTTCCTTTCCACCAATACTTCCTCATTAATGAATCTAAGCCTCGACAAGTGGATATAGGAACCTTCTGAGTGGACATGGCATAGATCGGGATCGAGGCCGCAACTGACTTGATGAGACTTAACCTCCCAGCATAGGATAGCGATTTCATCTTCCAACCCTCCAGCTTTGACCTCATGCTATCCTTAAGCCTATTGTAATCTTCTACTTTTTTCCTTTTGAAAATGAATGGATTTCCCAAATGTTTCTCTTCTCCACTGACTTGATTAATATTAAGGATGTTGAGGATATTGTTTTTCAAGCCAGCATTGGTATTCTTTGAGAACAGAATCCCAGACTTTGGTTTGCTACATGTCTGTCCCGACCAACTCTCATAATCGGATAGGTACTTGAGAAGGTTCCTTGCATTTGCTTCATTTGCTCGAGCGAAAAGGATAGTATCGTCTGCAAACATTAGATGAGAAACCGAGGGGCAAGACTGAGCAATCTTAATTCCATGTATGCAACCTTCCTCTTCCGCCTGAGAAATAACTTTAGATAGCACGTCTTGACAAAGGAGAAACAGGAACGGTGAAATCGGATCCCCTTGTCTCAACCCTCGTTGAGGATACAACTTCTTCAGAGGACAACCATTCAGTAGAACAGAGTAAGAGACACTAAGCCATCAGAAGCCGAATACTCTTGCCATAAAACCCATTCTTCCTAAGTACTTTTTCGATGAAGCTCCATTCCATCTTGTCATATGCTTTGTGCATATCCAGCTTTATTGCCATAAGACCTCCCCTACCCCTTTTTGATTTAATTTTATGGACTAGCTCTTGGGTAAGGATTGAGGACTCGGCAATCCATCTACCTGGAATGAAAGCCGATTGGAACGGGGATACCAACTCCTCCATGAAAGGTCTCAGCCTATTTGAAAGAATCTTTGCAATTACCTTATAAGAAAAGTTGCATAAGCTAATTGGGCGATATTGATCAACTCCCAACGCAAATTCAACTTTTGGAATAAGACACACAAAGGTATTATTGATTCTTGGATCAATCACCCCTGTTTCGAAGGCTTCTTGAACCAAGGAGCAAAGACATGGGCCGACAATGTCCCAAAATTTCCTGAAAAAACATCCCGGAAATCCATCCGGACCCGGGGCTTTGAGAGGGTGAAGGCTGAAGACTGCACTTTTAATCTCCTCGACACTAGGAGTTCTTGACATTTCCTCATTATCTGAGTGGGATATGCTCTTCACCTCTAGATTTTCCAACTTATCATCGAATACCGGTCTCATAGAAGTATACAGTTCTGTGAAATGAGCATTTATGACCCTGCCAATATTCTTCTTGTCCTTCCAAATTCTTCCCTCTTTATCTTTGATGGCCCAAATGCTATTCCTTCTTCTTCTGATGTTAGTCGCAGTATGGAAAAATTTTGTATTCCGATCTCCCAAAGCTAGCCAAGTTTCTCTTGACCGTTGTCTCCACATGCTTTCTTGCTTCGACCACGAGATTATCAATTGATCTTGAATGAGAGCTTCTTCTCTTTTCAGGTCAGCCGAGATGGGCTGTTGTTGGATCCAATCTAACCTTTTTTCCATTGCTTTGATGTCTGTGTCTGTTACTCCTTGAAGCTTTTTCTTCCACCCTTGGAGCGCTTTCCTCGTATTACTGACATTTCGAACTAGAGCTGTTGTGGCTTCAGTGCTTAGGCAGCACCAAGCCCTTGCAATTTCTTCCCTACACGAACTTTCCCAGGTCCAAGCTTCATAAAATCGGAAGGGAATGAAACCTTTGGAAGCAAACAAGTGAGTATCCAGTATGATAGGAGCATGGTCCGAAATAGTGATAGGCAGGTTAAGAACCCCAGAGTAATCATAATTATTCATCCAATCTCCCGAACAGAGAACTCTATCCAACCTTTCCATAATTAAACCACCAGAAAATCTCTTATTTTGCCATGTGAATTTGTTACCAATGAAACGAAGATCCACGCATCCCGTATTATCTTGAAAGTTCCTCAACCATCGTAAATCTGTCATGGTAACTTTAGTCCCCCCAACTTTCTCTTCCTTACTCCCAATACAATTTAGATCACCCAAAATAACCCACGGCAATTGGAAGTGATTTGCCTCAGTCTCAAGATAATTCCAGAAATTCTCCTTGTCTCGAACATAAGGCGTCCCATAAACCGCCACCAACTTCCACAGGAATGTTGGGTTTTATGCCCTAAATAAAACTCTTTACAATCTGATTAGTTATCAATATAAGAAATTTGAAGTGATTGATGTTTGCATGAATTTTACATGCTAATGGTTTAATATGTTTAATATGTTTATTACATTCATACACACAAAATCAGTTAAATCCAGATCATATGTTTATTCACAATTACAGTATCGTCAACACAGTGAAATGTGATTGTGATCATATGAATCAAAAGTTTTGGTCCCTGTTTCATCAGTGTTATTGGATTTACACTAATGTGATAATCAGCGATGATGTGTACTTACACTTGGAGTAAGTGTTATGTTCTTTCCAGGACATTAGTAAAGTATACTAGTTTCGAATGTATGGAGTATACATTGGACTGGACCGATATTGCAACTAAGTTAAGATATTACAAACTTACCGTTATACATATCTTTCCAAGTCAATATCAATAGTTGATCTTAAGATTAAAAGAATCTAAATCCTGATATGCTTGGGCTCAACTCAAGAGTGCTATTCATGTTCTTAGATTTATTAGTTAAGCCTACTTTCGGGTCAGGGTGATACGTATATTTCGGGAACATGATAGAATGATTGAGTGGGAGTGCTGAACATAAATATGGAATCTATAGCTTCTACTGGTGTATAGAAGTCAAGTGATGATTCCCTTCGAGCTTAGCAAATAGAAGTAAATGGATGAGCTCTTGTTTAACTGACTAATTATTAGATCACTAAACACCATTTACAGGTAGCTAAGTGTTTTAAGGGGCAAAATACATTGAGGGGTGAGAACGGTAAAGAAATCCCATCTCGATGTAAATCATCTATATAGAGGATCTTTAAATCACAATAAGATTATAACAATGGTTAAATGAGATAGTATATTGGTATCGTGAAACATACAATATGCTCTATATAAGTCTGAGAGTGCAATTCTAAGTTCTAAGAGTGGATTCAACGAAGAATTAATAAGTAGGAATTTACTTGGTAAATTTGGTTCACTTATTGGAAGCTCAGCATATAGATCCATGGTCTCCATTCTAGTTGAGAACATTCTGCTTGTAAGACTCATTAATTGATTCGTGATTGATCAATTATAATTCTAAAGTTAGACTATGTCTGATTTTATGAATTTTCACTAAGCAGGGGTGAAATTGTAAGGAAAAGAGTTTTCTAGGTTTATTTATTTATTAATAGACTTTAAATGTCTAATTAATAATTAAATTAAATGACAATATTATTTAATAATCTTTTTTAGTTATTAAATAATTAGTTTTGGCATTTAAAAGGTTAGAATTGGAAAATTGGCGTTTTTGAGAAAATAGAGATAAAATTTGATAAAATTGCAAAATTAAGTGAGGCCCATTACAACACCTAGGCCGGCCACTTAATATGATTTTTCAAATTATTATTTTCATTATTTTAATGCCAAATAATTCTAAACCTAGACCTAGTAGTTGCCTATAAATAGAAAGTGATGGCTCAGTCAAATAACAAGTTTTCAGATCAACTTTTTGACAGAAATTTCTCTCTTCAGAAAACTGAGCCTTCCTCACTCTCTACCTTGGCCGAAATCTCTCTCTCTCTCTTTTCCCTTCATCTTTTTCGTGACCCTAGTGAAAGAGTAAGTGCCCACACACAGCAAGCAGTAACTCAATCATAGATTGGAAGACTGTGAAGGATCAAAGCTTGAAGAAGAAGGAGATTCGGGCTCAGATCTTGATTATACTCTGCTACAGAAAGGAATCAAGAGTTAGAGATCTGAGTGGAAGGAGACATTTATTCCGCTGCATCAATGTAAGATTTTCTTAACTTTATATGTGTTTATTTTATCGTTTTAGAAAGTTCATATTTAGGATGTTAATAAACATACTTGTGAGTAGATCTAAGATCCTGGTAAAAATAATTCCCAACAACTGGCCTCAGAGCCATGGTAATTGATTTACTTGCATGTAATTTGGACTTTAAAACGATTGTTTGTATGTTCTTTGGATGGTATCATGTTGTATTGAGTGTTATTTGATGATTGATTGATGATTGTGAAATTTTCGTGAAAAATAATTCTTATTTCGATTCTGTAATTATTTTTATTGGATAGTATGGAAAAAATTAAGCAAGTTAGCCTTTTACAGAACTCAATTTGGATTTTATTTGAATTAGTTATGATTTTTTGAAGATTTGACAAAATCGGGGCTGTGCTGATAGTTTCCTGCGATCGCAGAACTGTCCGTATAGTTTCGAATTTTTTCAATTTTCTTCAATTTTTCATACTTTTTCATGGAATTAACTTCCAATGTAATTTGAATTTGAATATAACTAGTATTTATCTTTTTGCTTAAAAAATCTATCTTATTTTTAAATTTGATTATATTTTTTTTAAATTTAAGGTCAGATTTTTTTTAAGATATTTAAAATATCTTTTATGATATTTATAATATCTTTTAAGATATTTAAAAATATCTTATCTTTTAAGATATTTATAATATCTTTTAAAGATATTTATAATATCTTTTAAGATATTTAAAAATATCTTATCTTTTAAGATATTTTAAAAATATCTTATCTATTAAGATTTTTTTTTTATCTTTTTAGATATTTTGACCTTATTTAAATTTAAAATAACATATTTATAATCATGTAATTTTATATAGATATAAGATATTTTGCTAACTTTTAAATTTTGTTATTTTATTTATTTAAATTAAATTTAAAAATCTGAAAAGATATTTTATTTATCTTTTCCGTTTTTATTTAATTTTTATTTTTAAAATAACATTTAATTTTAAAAAGTAGTTAGCAAATTTTAAAATGATATTTAGGTTGGTTGAAACCTAATTTTTCAAATAGTAGGTTTAATTTTTAAATATTTATTTTTAAAATAATTTCGAAATTTTAAATTTATTTTTATTTTATTTTCGAAATTAATTAAATTTTTTTTTATTTTTCGAAATTAATTAAAATATTTTTTTTAATTATTTATTTTTCGAAATTATTTATTTAAAATTAAATAAATCCTACTTCCAACTATCCAGCTAACCTTGTTGCAGGAGTATGTGTTTTTAGCTTGTGTGTAAGTTTTAAAAACCTATTATTACTTGATTGCAAATAGCCATGGTTACTTTTTGCCAGATCTAATGATCTGATGGCTCCCTTGGTCAAGTTAATAATTTGTAACAGGTAAATTTTACAATCTTCTTTCATCTGTGTATGACCTAGCAACATGATAGGATCCATCCAAAGTGTGCCTGTGTGAGCCTATATGTTTATTTTGTTTTAATATAGATACATATAGGTTGTTGCTAAATAAAATGTCACACCATGATAGATTTTATTTAGGTCCACTTAGTTATTGGACCTATTCAATTAATAACAGTTATTCATTTTAAGGTTAAATTCCTCTCTTTTGGGCCTTGTGTGAAAGTTGGGTGCCATAGAAGTGGGTACGACATACTGAACCCAGCACCCCCTCACATGAACTACCCCAATTGTGAAGGCCCATTTGCACGATTTGAATAATCGTATGCTAGGTTAATTATATTAGTTTGACCTAATAAAATTGAATTAGCAACATAATTAACTTTTAAAATATATGAAAATTTATTTTCATTTTAATATTTTAAAGTTAATTTTAAGAAAAAAACTTTTAGTTTTAGATATTATTTCTAGACAAACTATTTGTATTTTTCTTGTATTTAATTAAATATCGAATTTTAACTAACTAAGATTCTTTCTGGAGCTTATTTAATTAAATATTCCTATTTAAGTTATAAATTAGTTGTATCAACTGATTTTTCTTAACTAACTTAAATTTGAATATTTGATCTAAATTTTAAATCAAGTTGAGGAATCTTAGGCATTAGTTATTAAAGATTCTTAAGATATTTTTTAAGTTAATATCTTTTCAAATATTAACTTGAAATGGAATGTCTTAGACATTTTTTGGTTAATATCTTTTCAAATATTAACTTTAAAAGATATCTTCAAATTAAGTGGTTACAACTTAATTTGTGATATTTAATTAAATCTAGATTTGAAATTATTTAAGTTTTAGATTTTTTCTATACAACTTAAATTAGATATTTTTCAAATTTTGAAAAGATACTTAGTCAAATAAGATATTTTCTAGATAGTAATTTCTAGACTACTTATTATTTCTAATATTTAAATAGGAAAATATTATACTTTTGTGAAATTAATTATTTAAATAATTAATTTTGGTACAATTTTATTAAGTATATTTTTCCTAGTATTAAATAGAAATAAATAATTAAGCCTTCACTACACTTAATTATTTATTTCTTGAATTTAATACATTTAATTAACTTGAAAAATCTAAATATCTAAGTTGATTTTCATCATGATACTTAAATATTTATTGATTTTTCATGACACTTAATTAAATAGAAAATTATTTTTAGGTTGAAATTTAATTTTTCAACTTAAATTTAAATAATTTTCAATATATATATATTTTTCTTTATTTTATTAATCAATTTCGAAATTTGCATTTTAATTATGCAATATTTTCGAATTTTTTGAAAAATAGATTGAGTTGTAAATTAATTATTTATTTTAATTAATTCTTGGACCAACTCAAGTCAATGATTTTTTCATTTAATTGATTAATTTAAAATAAGTGAATTTAATATATATATATATATATATATAGATATATTATTAGAAATTGAATTAACTAGTCAAAAGAATATCTAGATAGGTGATATTTTTGCTTGAAGTATTTCTTTTCTATTTTTTATTATTTTCGAAAATTGTATATTTTTATATACTTTAAATTTTCGAACCCAATAAATATATTCTCAAAGGAAATTTTTAAGTTGCTAATTATTTATTTAATTCAACGTAAA
Source organism: Cannabis sativa (assembly GCF_029168945.1). Lineage (NCBI taxonomy): Eukaryota > Viridiplantae > Streptophyta > Magnoliopsida > Rosales > Cannabaceae > Cannabis > Cannabis sativa. The sequence continues at coordinate 24,849,733 of NC_083608.1, forward strand.
TTAATTTCCTTAATATTTATATTTAAGATTATTACTAAGATGGAAATAATTAATTTTATTTCAATCACCATCTAAGTATAATTTTATAAATATTATATTAAATTCTTATTTTTTGAATTTTAATTCTTAATTTAGAATTTAATGAGATTTATTTATTTGAATAATAAAGAAAATACATTTTAAACAATGAGCTTTATTATTATTTAGATATTCGATCTCCATTGTGGGTTTTACACCGCGTTTGTTTTAGTGAGTAATCCTCCCTAATGGAGGAACGTTCATTAGCAATTTCGCACCGTTTAATCTCGCATGATAAGTGGTTTGTAAGTGTTTTATATGGTATAGATCACCCTAATGGTGGCGACCATATTTGACTTGCAAATTGCGAAACAATGGTAGAAGCTCATGAGATAGAATAGCCTTGACTCTCGCCTAAACGGGACAACGCTGGATTCTGATCTTGATCGAATAAAAGGTTGCTAGAATGTTTAACATTTTAGATGAGCTGACAACTCTATTCAATGAATGGTAGCTTTGACTCTCGCCTAAACGGGACACTGATATCAGTTTGTTGAAAACCTTGGAAATTATTTAGGATTGAATTTTTAAGTATTTTCTCATATCATTCCTACTTGCTATGTGCTTATAATTTCTGAATTGATTTTGTGTATTAAACCATTATTAATTTCTATTTGTTGATTTCTATTATTTTGTAGTATCCTGTTTTGTCAAAATGAATCCCATGTTATCACTTGTTATTGAAAATAAAATTTGAATGGATCTAACTTTAATAAATGGAATGAGAACATTAATATTGCTCTCATAGGAGAAAGTGCCTTGTTTGTTTTAACTGAACCGTCACCTGAAGTGTCTGGGGACAATGCAACCAAAGCTGTGAAAGAAAAGTATGAGCGTTGGCAGAAGGCAAATGACAAAGCTCTATACTTTATGCTTTCTAGCATGGTTGACACCCTCAAAACTCGGTTTTCTAAAGGCGAGAAAATTTCTTGAGATTATGACGAAGTTAAATGAGCTATTCGGTAAGGCATCACTTCAGTCACGCTTTGACGCGACTAAGAAGTACATTAACGCACGGATGGAACCTCATCAAAACGTGCGGGATCATGTTCTCCTCATGTCCAGTTATTTCCAAGAAGCCCAGGATCATGGTGCTGAAATGGACAGTGCTACTCAAGTTAGTCTTATCTTGAATAGCCTGACTCCAGCATTTCTACCATACACATCAAATTATGTCATGAATAAGAAGGAAATTGACTTTCATGAATTAGTCAATGACCTTCAAACTTATGAAAATTTGATTGGAGGACCCAAGAAGAAAGGGAATAAACCTCATAATCCTGGTAATGGTAATGGGACGATAAAACCTGAAGCAAATGTTGCCTCTGCTTCAAAGCCCAAATCGAAGAAGAAGTGGAAGAACACCAAGAAGCGAACAAAAGCCAATAAAAAGGCTGTTCCTTCTGGTGATGCTACACTTAAAGGAAAGTGTTTCTACTGCAATGAGAAAGGTCATTGGAAACCCCAGTGTCCTAAACTTCTTGCAAAGAAACAAAGTATTTCCATTAATAAACTTTAAAAAGTTTAGTGAATTATTATCCAATTGGATTTTTGATTCTGGACTGACTTTGTTTATTTGTTTTCTTCTTCTTATGGCCAAGCTACTTGAACTCAATTGAGTTGGATCAGAAAGCTGGGCCAAAGGGTGAAATCGTCCAGATGAAGATGAAGCTCTTCAATTTTTGAATTAATTGTTTTAAGTTTAAAACAATTTGGATTTCAAATTTTAGTTAGGGATATTTATCCCTGTTTCTCTCATATTGTTGCAATATTTTTTTTTATTAATAAAGTTTTAATTTTTTGAAATCACCATTGCAACTTATGAGATTGAGCTTCATTTAATTTTATCTTCGTCAATTATTACCACATTATATTTGTATGTTTGTATGTGTAAGTGTTTTTATTATTGATGCAAATTCTATAATATTTACAACTCTTCATAGAGTTATATTATATAAACACTAGAAATTATTTCTATGTTTATCAATAATTGTTAATTCTCATACAATTATTAAGAATTTGTTTAATAAAAGGATCTTATGATCTGATAGGGGTGGAGAAAAGTTAAGAAAACTATGCAGTTCAACGATCTTTTATATCTAATGAACTCTGGACAGTATTCAACTCCACATAAACTCTATCACACTAAGAGAATCATGATCTTTACAACCTTTAGGGGTGGATCATAATCTCTATATACTTAGGGGTGGAGGTTATCCATAGTACCCTATATGTATATTCTTAGGGGTGGAGTCTATTCCACAATTCCCTATGAAACACATATCTTGTTTAAATATAGAAGTAATATAATGAGTCAGCTATTGTCAATATAAATTCTTGATCTTGATTGTATGTTCCATTTCGTTTTTACTGTTGTAAGTAAAAGTTTGATACCTTTGGAAGTTCTTTGTTAAAGTTTCACACTACCTTAATTGAGTGGGAGAATTTTAAAGTTCTATACCCATCTTCATTAGGTTGATAATTGTGATAGGTACTTAAGAACACTACTGAAAAGCAAATCTAACCATTCACATGGATAGGTATAGCTTATCAGAATTATGAGAATAAGATAAAGAACTCTAGTTCAGTCCATTCGAATGACTTGAACCAAGAATTCTTAATCCTCATAAAATTTGATGTTATCTTAATTTTGATTACTTTTATCTCTGGCATGTATTTTTCACTTCAAATACTAGTCTGCTATGTTGATGACTTAGTCTTAACTTAAAGTTTAAGAATAATACAAAAGTCACAACTAGGTAACTCTCCAAACAGTCAGAGGTTAAAAGTATTATTTAACCAGACATCTGCTATTGAGTGGGAGCTATCTGAGATGTAATCAAATAGGGAACATTAGAAGATATTCAAGAAGGATTTATGAAAGTGATCTATATGTTAGATATTAAGGAACTGTGTATCAGTTGTCTTTGTGTCTCACCATCTAATTTCGATTTATATGAGATGGTGCTTACTTTGGGGGTGGAGGAATTATTGAATAATAATTCAAGCTCTACCAGAGAAGAATTGTAACTTGGTCTATTCGAAAATACCAGAAAGTTATGTCACTGAAGAAAAGTCTACACTGTATTATCTCAATTACATATTTTAAAATATGAGAGATATGTCCTCTGTTAATTCAGATGTACTTTTAAAACAGTAAAGATCTCAGTATCCCTTGATGAGTAAAGCATATAGTAAAGGATGTTTCATAAGTGTATTTATGAACTAGTTTCCAGAAGTTTGGGTGGATTCAAATATACTACACTTGATCTGAAGATCAAGATATCAGATTGACCTATTTGCATAGTTTGTTTTATATTAGTGCAAGTGGGAGTTTGTTGGGTTTTATGCCCTAAATAAAACTCTTTACAATCTGATTAGTTATCAATATAAGAAATTTGAAGTGATTGATGTTTGCATGAATTTTACATGCTAATGGTTTAATATGTTTAATATGTTTATTACATTCATACACACAAAATCAGTTAAATTTGAAGTGATTGTGATCATATGAATCAAAAGTTTTGGTCCCTGTTTCATCAGTGTTATTGGATTTACACTAATGTGATAATCAGCGATGATGTGTACTTACACTTGGAGTAAGTGTTATGTTCTTTCCAGGACATTAGTAAAGTATACTAGTTTCGAATGTATGGAGTATACATTGGACTGGACCGATATTGCAACTAAGTTAAGATATTACAAACTTACCGTTATACATATCTTTCCAAGTCAATATCAGTAGTTAATCTTAAGATTAAAAGAATCTAAATCCTGATATGCTTGGGCTCAACTCAGGAGTGTTATTCATGTTCTTAGATTTATTAGTTAAGCCTACTTTCGGGTCAGGGTGATACGTATATTTCGGGAACATGATAGAATGATTGAGTGGGAGTGCTGAACATAAATATGGAATCTATAGCTTCTACTGGTGTATAGAAGTCAAGTGATGATTCCCTTCGAGCTTAGCAAATAGAAGTAAATGGATGAGCTCTTGTTTAACTGACTAATTATTAGATCACTAAACACCATTTACAGGTAGCTAAGTGTTTTAAGGGGCAAAATACATTGAGGGGTGAGAACGGTAAAGAAATCCCATCTCGATGTAAATCATCTATATAGAGGATCTTTAAATCACAATAAGATTATAACAATGGTTAAATGAGATAGTATATTGGTATCGTGAAACATACAATATGCTCTATATAAGTCTGAGAGTGCAATTCTAAGTTCTAAGAGTGGATTCAACGAAGAATTAATAAGTAGGAATTTACTTGGTAAATTTGGTTCACTTATTGGAAGCTCAGCATATAGATCCATGGTCCCCATTCTAGTTGAGAACATTCTGCTTATAAGACTCATTAATTGATTCGTGATTGATCAATTATAATTCTAAAGTTAGACTATGTCTGATTTTATGAATTTTCACTAAGCAGGGGTGAAATTGTAAGGAAAAGAGTTTTCTAGGTTTATTTATTTATTAATAGACTTTAAATGTCTAATTAATAATTAAATTAAATGACAATATTATTTAATAATCTTTTTTAGTTATTAAATAATTAGTTTTGGCATTTAAAAGGTTAGAATTGAAAAATTGGCGTTTTGAGAAAATAGAGATAAAATTTGATAAAATTGCAAAATTAAGTGAGGCCCATTACAACACCTAGGCCGGCCACTTAATATGATTTTTCAAATTATTATTTTCATTATTTTAATGCCAAATAATTCTAAACCTAGACCTAGTAGTTGCCTATAAATAGAAAGTGATGGCTCAGTCAAATAATAAGTTTTCAGATCAACTTTCTGACAGAAATTTCTCTCTTCAGAAAACTGAGCCTTCCTCACTCTCTACCTTGGCCGAAATCTCTCTCTCTCTTTTCCCTTCATCTTTTTCGTGACCCTAGTGAAAGAGTAAGTGCCCACACACAAGAAGCGCAACTCAATCATAGATTGGAAGACTGTGAAGGATCAAAGCTTGAAGAAGAAGGAGATTCGGGCTCAGATCTTGATTATACTCTGCTACAGAATGGAATCAAGGGTTAGAGATCTGAGTGGAAGGAGACATTTATTCCGCTGCATCAATGTAAGGTTTTCTTAACTTTATATGTGTTTATTTTATCGTTTTAGAAAGTTCATATTTAGGATGTTAATAAACATACTTGTGAGTAGATCTAAGATCCTGGTAAAAATAATTCCCAACAAGGAATTGGGTATTCATATCGCAAACTGTTGCTTCAAAGTATCCATCAACCGCATAATTCACATGAAGATTTATATTTTTATTCCATAACAAACAAGAACCTCCAGCCAAACCTCTTGCACATATACAGACCGCACCAGTAAATCCCAAAATTTGAGCCAAGTTCTCCATTCTTTCCTTACTAACTTTCGTTTCCATAAGAAAAATACAATCAACATTGTATTTTCTTGCCCAAACCTTTAAGGCTTGGGTTGTCGGGTCTCTTGCGAGTCCCCGACAATTCCAAGATATGCACTTCATGGGGTTGGTGGGGGCTTGATAAGGGCCGCCTCCTCGCCTGATACAAAATTCTGTGTGCTCTCTACTTGGACTTCTATGAGATTCAGGGACTCAATCAAATTCCTTTGTGCCTCCTCCATTGTAAACTCCCCTTTTTGACTGGTAGTTTTAGCAGCTGATGTCAATTTCAGCCTAGAACTTTTCCTTCTCTTTTTTTCGTTTTTTATGGATGAAGAAGTGCCTCCTGATCCCATTTTGAAAGGTGTATCTAAGGATTGGGAAAAACAAGGAACATTTGGTATCTCCTGGGAAAACTCCATAGTATTTTCGGGAGTGTGTTGGACGTATGGAACTAAGGTCAAACTAGCTTTTCTTTTCCTTTGTTGGGGACAAGGGTGAATTAATTCAGTGACATCAACTGGGTCATGAAACAGGGTTGGTGTGGGTTCAAACTTGTCAACTGGGGCAGGACCCATTAATTCTTCCACTAACCCAATTTCTTCAGCATATATGGGCCAAGGAAAGTGAGTGGGCTCAGGATGTTTATGGGGTTGTCTAGAACTACACACTTCTACATGGGCCTTATCTATCATTTGGTCATAAGTGGGTCCTGTTTGGGCCATAATGGTAGTGAGAATGTCGTTATCAGCTGGGTTGGGTGGGGGTCTGGAAAGTACGTATATTACTAGCTGGAATAAATGTCCTATACACGTATTAAGAAAAAAAAAATCTAAACTCATGCAAATTACCATTAAAGTGAGAGAGCAAATTAACCAATTATCATTTCAAGCATGGAATAAAGATAGGGCAATAGATGATGATGATGATGATTTGCGATTTCTTAAAAAAGAAATTCAATAAGCCACTTTAATTTACAGCCAAATAGAGCCAAATCTTCTGTCCTTATTTTCTCTGTCTCCCTATTCGAATCCAATTAAAATACTCCACCTCAATTAAATATATATTTATACATTTTTCTTTCTAAAATAAAAAAAGAGAATTAATATATTTAAGGACTATTTTATTTTATTGTTGATAATAATAATTTATTGTCATGTGACTATTTTAAAAAGAAAATAATAAAGACATTTGAATAAATCAAATTTTACCCTAATATATTGTTAATAATATTAACGTAAGTTGTAATACTAATACATTTAAAAGAATAATATATTATTAATATTAATATTTAAAAAATATTAAAGACACAAGTCTAATTTCTTTTAAGAAAAAAAAAGAAGATTGTTGATAAAAAAAAATCTTAAATAAGGAGCAGTAGAAAAAGAAATAGGTTTTTTTTTTTTTTTTTTTATAGAATTATATTATTTTTTATGGATATTACCCTATATACTGTTATTTATTTATTTTTTTTCAATTTTACGGTTTGAGTTTCTAAAGTGGTTGCAGCGCTAATTGCAATAGAAAATTCTATGCGATTTTTTGTTAAGTTGTAGCACTAGTTGCAATATGAGTTTCTATATAGAATTCTGTAAAAATAAAAAAAATATATATTTTGAAGTGTAAAAATGAACAAGTTCTTATTTTTTAACTAAAATCTTCTTTTATTCTTCTTTTTTTTTTTTTTAAACGAAATTCATTTTATTTTATTCAAGGGTCTTTATTATTGAGGTGCCAATTTTAAAACAATCTTCTCTTGTCTAATACACAATATCATTTATTAAACTGTCCTGTTATATACCATGCATTTTTTCTTTTTTATTTCTCAACTTGCAATTCTTATATATCATAACCATATATATATATGTGTATATAATGTATGTTCACGTATAAAATAAGATATATATATATTTTACCAAAGTTTAAATATATTGACATACTATTATGAAGCTAGAGAATATAAAATGCATGTAAATATAAGGATCCTATAGTGGACATTTGGCTGGCAAAGAGCAGAATAAATCAAACAATAGAGTGGGGCCTACACTCATAATCATTCTAGACATAGAAATTAAGATGACTGAATGGCCTTAGACAAATTCAATCAATGTCTACTTGCTTCATCATTGTAACTTCTTATTACGAATTGTTAATTTAATTTTGTTAAACTAAATAAAATTTATCGCAAAACTTCATACTGCTCATCTACATGTACTTATCAATCTTGATTGAGGACAGTCTAAAAGAAATATTATAACCTTTTTTCCTTTTATTTTATTGATTTACAAAATACTACTATGATTGTCATTAATGAATATAGGTTATAAATTTACCTAACTAACAATATAAAATATTAACATTTACAAAATCTTCTCATACCACAATATACACAAAATTATTTTAATAATAAAAAATTTCATAAATTTATTACCTTCTAGCTACTTGATGACAGTTTTATGATATAACCTTATATATATATACATATTTGTATATTATTACAACTGTTAATTTATTTTGTATCTTCTTAAGACATATCCATGCACTCATACATGCCACTTTTTGTTGTTACTAAATGCAATTAAAGATAATCTAATAATTGAGGTCAAAGTAAGTGTAATCCTGTATCTATTTACATATACATATTACATAACTAGGAAGATGAATTAACTGCATAGAAGAAACCTACCTACCAATTAAAGCAAAACCAGACAAATATTTATAACACCAACAACTACATCATAAATGACATTACCTAAATATCTGCTGGAATATATATTTTTCTTACATTATCTAAGTAGGACTTGTTTTTTAGTTTATATATATAATTTTTTATTGTTAAGAAAAATAAAGAACTAAACAAGTATATTTTGCTCACCGGAAATCTCACAGGGAAAAAAATCATATACATCTGTAAGATTACTTGAACCATTCCTGTGAACAGTACTATTTATACAGCCACCATAGCCTCAACCAGAATAAAAAAAAAATGCCTCATAAAATATTTCTTTTATGATAGAATTTATAAGAAAGAGAAAAAAAAAATCATATCTTGACAGATAAAAAGGGAAGAGAAACACGGAAGTAATTTTTGATCTGATTATTAATAGTAACTAACTCATCTATTATGGAGAGGATTTGGACCAGTGTACACTTTTCTCTTCTCAACACCAAAAACTTCATCTTTGTTATAATCTTCTCTTGCATTTCGAGACCTGTGATTATGATGAGAACTGGACACTGTACTTCTGAATCTTTCAGATTTCCCATTATGCCCCTCTGCAAAACATGCACTGCTCTCCAACTGTAGTAAAACAAGAAGAAGGAGAGATAGTAATACTAATAAGCAAGCCCACTCTCTTTTCCTTCTCATCATCTGGTTTTTGCTCTTCATGACCCCAATCATGGCATGTGATGAAATTACCCTTCTCTCTCTCTCTCTCCTATATATATGTATAAAAGATTTAGTGGGTTTTGGTTATAAGATGGAAGATGATATTTGGGAAATAGTAATAAAAGTAGTAGAGTAGCCGAAGGATTATTATATTGAGAAAGAACTTTTGGAGTTTGTCTGGTATTAAGGGCCTTGGAGTTTGAAGAAGAGGTAAGTCAATGTGGTTGTGGGGTTGAGAGTCAAAATGCATAGGACTTGCTGCCTGGTTTCTCTCTTAAAGTTATAATATATATAAATAATAATACATTTAAAAATAGAACAGAGGAGGGGTTTTTAATTGGCAACAAACTTTTTCTTGGCTTTCATCCTAGTAATTTCAGAGCCAACACCACCCCCTTTTGTTTTTTTTTTATCTTCTGGGGAATGCATTAAAAGAGAAAAAGAGACTCCAACCAAAGAAAGACAGAGAAAAGAGGGAAGAGTGTATTAAAAAGAAAAAATAATAACAAAAAAAGAAAAGTGAGAGAAATGGGCTTATTTATTTATTTATTTTTCTTATAAAAAAAAAAAAACACTGTTGGTTTGTCAATCTTGTGCATTGTGATTGTGATGATTAATAATCAAAATTATATTCTTCCTCAAAAAAAAAAAAAAAAAGAAAAAAAATCACAATTGTATAGGGTTACCTTTCTTTTGCTTAATATTGAGAATGGGTTCATGTGTTTTTGGTAGTTTTTTCGGTACTATATGTATTTATTAATATGGAATTTAAAATCTTTCGTGTTCTATGCTTTTGATTATTAAATTTGTGGTACATAAGAGTTGTTATTAGACTCACTGTTCCACTGTCAACCTGCCACGAATCAAAATTCTGGTCTCTTATTATTATTATTATTATTATTATTATTGATCCATGTAACACTCCATATAATTTTATTTATATATATATTTTTAATGATACTCCAAAGTTTTATTTAGTGAGGATAAGGACTAGGAATATGAAGAACAAATAAACAAAATTAACTATACTTCACTTAATTCTAATTGTGTCCTTAAAAGTGATACAAATTTACTTTTAGAACATAAAAAATATTGTGAGGAATTCATCGAATTTAACACAACATTTACTATATGGTGTAAATTTTGTATCATCACACTATATAAATGAAAGATGTAAAAATTGTACTATCTTTGATACAAGAAATAACTTTGTGAGATATTTAAATTAGGTTTTAGCATTATATTCTATTGCACAATTATAAAACTTAATGCAAAATTTAATGTGAATCAATATTTTTATTAAAAATATATAAAAGAAACAATAATTTTATTATATTATTAAGAATCATGGGGTTCCATCTCAAAACTAATTAGCAACGAGAGGAGTAACTCATTCATATTATATATCACAATTTATTTCCACACATTAGCAATGCGGGACTAACTCTTAATACACCCTCCTCACGTTTGGGTCTGGAAAGTGTAGGCCAAATATTAGGAAATTTATGGGTGTACACGTCGGGAAATTTGTGGATTTTGAAACAGGTCAAATACTCCAACACTGGAAATTGTCACACATTGGCCGAAAGGTCCCAAATAGAGGTTAAAGGGGAGACAGCAGAAGTATCTGTTTGAACCGGCAGCACTTTGGCTCACATAGGATCACAAACGACTTTTTGGACCGGTGGCAATTTAGGCTCACAACGGATCACAAGTGGCTCTGATACCATGTTAAGAATCATGGGGTTCCATCTCAAAACCAATTGGCAATGAGAGGAGTAGCACATTCATCTTATATATCACAATTTATTTCCACACATAGCAATGTGGGACTAACTCTTAATATATATAAAATAATAAAAAATAAATATAAAATATTTACAATTTAATGCAGTAATTAAAGTAATAATAAAATATTAAAAATGATATAAAAATAATTATAAAAACAGTACATTTATTGTTATGTAATATTTGCATCATAATATATTATGATAAAAATTTGGATCAACTTTCCACATATTATTGCATCAAATTTTTTAAAAGATGAGCTATATTTTAGCAATTTTATAAGAACCAATATGTTTGTTATGACAAATTAAGTTTAGTTGTCTCTAGCTAGCCTCTTAGGCTCCGTTTGGGGGAGCTTTTTAAAAAGCTAAAATCACTTTTGGAAAAAGTTATGTGTTTGGTAAAATTTAAAAAATAGATTTTTCAAAAACTTAAGTGAAATTTATAGCTTTCAGGAAAAGTTATTGGCCCACCCTAGCTTTGAGATTTTAGCTTTTAAGGGAAGCTACAATTTTGGTTAAATGAATTTTTTACTTGACCCAATTGCCCTCATCTAATTTTAAAATTCCCCATTTACCAATTAATTTTAGGACTTCTTACCTACTTTCAATTTCATCCTTATTCAAAAAAAAAAAACTCTTCTCTGATCAAAAACTACTCAACAGTCATCTTATTATTATTTTTAGTAAAAGTCTAATTTATTATTTTATTATATAAATATTTAAAAGAATTAAATATTATAAGAAAAAAATTAACGTAATTTATAATATAATAAATAATATTTATAAATATATTAATATGTATAAAATTATTTAAATAAATTAGATAACAAATGTCATACCGATTTTAGTAATTATATATTTAACAGCTATTTAATCATTTAGCTTACCAAACACTTATATACAACCTTTTTAACTCACAGCTGTTTTAAAATTATATTTACCAAATACTCAGTAACTTTTTCTCACAACACAGCTACAGCTGCTTTTTCTCACATCACAGCTACAGCTGCTTTTTCCCACAGCACAGATGTGCCAATGTAATATCCCGGAAAATAAATAATATTTAAATAGACATATTTTATTAAATCTATAATTATTTTGGTAACAAAGTAATATTATGATCTTGCTTAGGGTAATTATTGAGAATTTACTCAATGAAATAAAAAGCGTAATTTATTAATTACGGAGATTCTATTAGGATATGTGAGTACTGAAGATATCAATTTCGAAATAAAATACTTTTTCGGGCCCGACAATTGTGGAAATTTAGCAATGTGGTTGGTAATGTCACGACGTTAATGGAAGAATTATTTTGAGAATATCCCGGATTAGGTTAGAATTTTATTAGAATGTCAGTTTAATGGAATTAGCAAAATTACAAAAATGCCCTAGGTTACTTTAAAGTTTATTTTTTTTTCATTGGGGGTAAATTAGTCTTTTACCTTTTTACTTTTTAGGGCTGCCTATTTTAAAAAAAAAAAAAGAAGAAAAAAGAAGAATGGAAACCCTATTTTAAGGAATTAACTTCCAAGACAAGAAACCAACTCTTTTCTTCTTGTCTCTCTCGTGCAACCTAGAAGCTAGCTGAACCAAGGGAGTTCTTCCTCAAATTCTTTTAGTTTCTAGCAAAATTTACTCCCAAGCTCAACTTAAAAGCCTTGAGGACCGGGATCGTCTAGCTTGTTTTCCACTCAAGTCGGCCCGTACGCTTGAGTTTTGAACTAAGGTAAGAAAAGTGGTAAGCACCGTATGTGGTTAAATATTAATGGTTGAATGGTTATGGCCTTGATTATTATCAAGACTATGATTAAATATTTGTTGAGTCTAGGTTATGATCTAGGGTTGGAAACGGTTAATACCGTTACGAGTAATTACTCTTGAAATCGCGATTAGGTTTCTTACTTATCGTTTGCTTCATCGGGCAACGATAGTGACATATACAACTCGTGGTTAACGAGTGGTAAAGGGGTACTTTATGAAGTACCAAGATTGTGTGTCTATGATATTATGTAATGTGTAAGCATGATGACATGAGATTAATTGATGATCATTTTCAGTTATTGTCTATTTCATTTTTCTTGCTGAGTCTTTGTGACTCACAGGTGCTTATGGTGCAGGTAAAGGGAAGATTAAAGTTGAGCAACCATGAGTGCGAGGTCGTAGCAGCAATGTACATATCAGCCGCAGTGTATCGGCCCAATAATCAGGATGCTCTATTTTGAAAGTATTTTAGGAATACAAAGTTTATGTTGTAAAGCCACTATTAAACCATTTTGTGAACATTTTGAAAACAGGGGGATCCCATGGTTAATACCACTTATCTTTCATCATATAGTTTATATGTTAAATTGTTAATTATTAAAATTTAATTAACCACACTTTTGGTATAATTATATAATATCTATATAAGAATTTTATCAAATTGCACACACGTGGCGTCCTTATTGGACAAGGCATTACAGTCAAACTGGCCCTTAATCTGTTATGTTTGGAACTCTTTGCTTAGTTAATGTCCACATCAACATATTTTAAGTTATTCATTACAAGTGATTAGTTTTCTGAGAATATACCTCAATCAACTTGGTATATATATATAAGTATATAATATATATAAATATATATATATATCATGGTCTAAATTTTGTTAAGTTTAATACTTTTAATTGGAGATAGTTTTTCTTGGTTTTATCTTTCAACTCTTTTCGATCTTATCTTTCTTGCAGGTTGATTCTCAAAAAGTTGTTAATGGCGAACTCAATTTTGGATTCTCACTAGCAATCTGTTTGTGCTAGCTGAAGGAAGTTCAACTTTGTCTGTGTGAAATGATCTGAAAGGTTTTCAGATTGAAGAAGCTTGTTGAAGAGATTTCAACAATTAAGAAGAAATGGATCTTGCTCATTTTGGCTAAGGGGATTTAGGATAAATTTTACTGTAAGGGATTTGACAAAATTGTACGAACTGGATGTTATAATTTTGATATTACATAGCAGATGTTACTTACCCTAGTTTGGAGAACTTAAGCAATACTCGGTTGGAATGTGTTTCTAATATTGTTAGGGGAATTTTGTAAATTGAGTGTATTTTACTGCTGTTTCTTTATTCTTTTTAAGCTTAAAATTGTTAATTGAATCAGGATCAAAATTAACGTGAAACTCATTAATTGAACTTAGTAAATATGTTTGTAAAAACTTACATTCGGTATCAAAGCAGGAAAAGTTAGGTTAACTTTATTGGATCTTGTTTGCTTAGTTACATTATTCAAAGATCTGGTTATTTCACTTGCAAGATTACGATTCTCGATTTTTGGTTTACTCAGTCACCATTAACCCTCTCTGTGTTTTCACTCTAAGAGTTGTGTATTGTCTTAGTTAGCTGTTGTTGTGCTTGCATGATGGATATGTTGAGAGAAAGCGCCCAATGCTGGAAGGTGTCAATTATCCATTCTGAAAAACTAAAATGCTAGCATTCTTGAGGGTAGTGGATGAAAGAGTTTGGATGGTCATCGAAGATGGTTGGACATTCCCAACGATGATGGGTAATAGTCTCACCAAACTGAAACATATGAGCTCGTGTACACCTTATTTTGTGGTATAGGTTTTGTTGTAATTTTTTATTTTAAATTTATTTATAAATTTTGTTAAATAATATAACACCAAAAATCCACAAATCTTCTATTGATGACTGAGCTCAGGTTTAAGGAGTAAATCCCGTCCTTATCGAGATGATGATATTTGAACCTTGAATGATGAGCCACCAACCCTGAAGGGTTACAGTTGGAAGCCATGAGGCTCAAAGGGGTTAATCACGTGATTTCTCACATGTTCATGCAAGTAATGCAACCCCATGCACGTGAAAGAGAGGGAGCTAAACCCCATGATTTCTCCGTGACCAGAGTAAGTGGGGTCGACCGACCTTCCAAGGCCCGAGGTCGATATCAATGGTGGAAGAGCTAAACCACTGTGGGACATGAAGCCTCCTAGCTCCAAACAGGTCACACGACCCGATTTCTCTCCACAAACAGAGCTCGGCTCCGTACATCCTCCATCACCGCCGGTTTGACACTAGCATCCACCCTCGTACGTCGTCCCTTAATGGTTGACGACCACCACCTACGACCATATAGGTCGGCCCTACCAATGTATATATGTAATCGTATATGTATGTATAGATATATTATCTTTTTATATATTTTTTATTTTAATAATTAGATTATTAATTTGGAAAATAAAATAAGATAAAAGATATGTACATTATTCTTTTTATTTTAATTGATTAAAATATTTTTTTTTTCAAAAATTAGTTATTATTATTTTTTAAGTATATATTTTATTTTTTAAATAAAAGGATGTTTAGATATTTTATTTTTCAAATTATAATTTTTTATATACAAAGATATATATACTATATAAAAGTAATATTTTTTAAAAAGTGGTTAGTAATAATTTTTGAAAATATATTAAAATAATATTTTTTAAATTTTTTTTGTTATAAATGTCCTTTAAATTAATTATTTATTTTGAATAAATATGATAATAATTTATAAATATATTATTATATTATTAATTAATCATTTTCTTAAAAACAAGTTATAAGTTGGTATAACCTACTGTAAAATTAGTATTATGATATTATTTTAAACTAAAGTGAAAGCAAAATTATTTTGATTAATAGTAAATAAATTAAAAATATTTTAATTACTTAACTATATGTGATATATTGTATACAATAATTAATTTCTAAAACTAATTAATTATTTATTGCTTGAAATATTTTAAAATATTTTTAATTTAAATAATTAAACAAATATCAATTATTTAATTATTAAATCACAATTAATAATGACAATATAAAAGGGGTTTAAATTACTTAATAAAATTAATTAATAATTAAAAAAGGCATTTCCAATTACAAGGTGGTGGATAAATGGTGATTGGAGATGGTGTCAAATTCCTAAAGCTACATCAAGGAACAATAAAGAAGAGTTCTTATAGGAGAGAGATTGTTCTTAGTGTAGTTTATTTCTGTTGTGGTAATTTCAACACGCAAGTGTACGTGTCGTAACAAGTAGTAGACTCACTAAGAGTAAGGTCGATCCCACAGGGATTGTAGTTAAGTACTATAAAATTAAACTTTTACTCATATTTAGTTGAATAAAATTAAGAGAGAAAATATAATTAGAAAAAAAAATAGGAAACAAATAAATAAATAAAGGAAATTAACATTTAATAAAAACTAAAGTTTTCGATTTCAATTGTATCTATTGATTATGGCCTAATGTGATTATCTTCCTATTATCAATTTCTATAAAATAGTTGGTTTACTAAGGTAATTTATAGTCCTCTCAGATATATAAATCTTAATTATATACAAATTTTCTACTCTCGTGATAAATTAAACATGTATCAGACATTTAACACAGAACCCCTATAAGTTATTTAAACAATACAGGTACTCTCGTCCTATATCGAAATTCAGTTCTATTTCACTATAGCATAATCGACACTCACTTCTCAAATCTCGCATCGAAATCATAGACAGTTAATTAATTCAGACAATTAAAAGTAATTAAGTGTGAATGAAATAAAATACATAGAAACTGAGAGAAAATAAATCATATTAAAACCATAAAACAATGTCAAACAATATCTATCTAGATCCTAATGAAAATTCCTGGCCATAGTAACCCCTTGAAATTCTGTAAAAGGCTTCTGGAATGCCGTGTTTCATAATCATTAGACTCATGCAATTTGAACGATTCCACCTCTCAAATTCTATTTTATCATCATGAGAACTTTCCTTAGTGAGAGGTGCATGTTGTTCATTCCTTAGTGCATGGTCTAAATCTATACATCCTAGAACTATAAGTAAGTTCTTTTTCTAATCCTTGAAATTGGTCTATTAAGCATAGGAATAGAATTAATATTAGCAGATATTGAGGCAACAGAAGATGAACTGGCAGAATATTGAACAAATAAAATTAGCTCACATTAATATGCATAATAAAATAATAAATTCAAAAATTAGTTAATCCCATCTCAATATACCGAACACACATTAATATCAAGTCTTTGGACAGTAATATTAACTGTAAGTGGTACTCTTGGTGTAATAATCAAACATTGACAATAAAACTGTGTCAAACAATAGATTAATCTTTGGACTAACGTATTGTTCACACAAAATACGTTATAATTGTCACACATTTACTGCCAGAGGTATGTTTGAAATTTAGCAAAATATTCATTTACCTTTGAGTTAGTCAATATATGCATCAATTACAAACACACAATCATCATAATATTTAAATAAATTAATTTATACAAAAAAGGTCACTTTAGCGATATATTGTTTCAATTAATTTACTCAAATATTAAACATAAACCAACACCAAAATTTCAATTAAGTTGTTACTTAAGATTACTCAAAAAAAAAAAAATTAATAATAATACTTAGAATCCTCATACAATATGATACATATGTATTATGTAACATGTAATCGTATCTAGGGGTGTTCATCCGATCCAATCCGCACTTTTTTGGTCAAACAACATCCAATCCGCACTAAGTGCGGATTTCATATTTTGGATCCAATCCGATCCGCATAATAGTTTAAATCCGATCCAATCCAATCCGCAATAGTGCGGATTGGATCGGTTATTTAATATTTCATAGAAAAAATTTTTAAAAAAGCCTATTGTTTCTTAATCTCCAATAATAATCTATTTCCATCTCCATTTATATATAAATCAAACCCATATACATATATGTCAATATATAATTTACACTAAAATATATATGTATTTATTACTAAAATAAATAAGTTAGTATATATATTTAAATTTGTGTGTATGTGTCTATGTGAATAGAATAATTTTTCTAGTGTTTTTTATTATAAAACAAATAAAATACACTAACTCAATATATTACTAAAAAAGATTAATAAATTAGAAGTTTGTGTGTTTTTTTTTAATATTACTAGAAAATTAATATATATTATATATTATAGTTTTTTAAAAATATATATAATTAAGTGCGGATTGGATTGGATCGGTTACTTTTTGAGGTCAAACAACATCCAATCTGCACAAGTGCGGATTTTAGATTTTTCAATCCAATCCAATCCGCGCAAGTGCGGATATCCGCATTTTGCGGATTGGATTGGATTGGATCGTGCGGATTGGATTGGATCGGATACTTAGTGAACACCCCTAATCGTATCACACTATAATGAGGAAAAAAAATCACACCTAAAATGTTACGAGGCCGAGACAATATCATGATATAATATAATATATCCAAATGATAAATCCAAAAAGTAGCCAACACATGAAAGGACTGTACATACACTAAAATAATATATATATATGGAATATTTTTTAATGGGTATGACCCATGAATGATTACTAAACAAATTTAACTTCAGATATTAATTTTAAAAATATCAAATCATCGAATTTTGATCTAATAACGAATAATGAAATCACAAATTTGAATTTCTATGCTTAATTTAACTACTTAATTAGAAAAAATATCAAAAAATATCTCTTTTTACCCTCTATCAAAAATATGTTCATACAAAAATATCTAACTCAAACTCAACTTTTTCTTTTATAATTTTTCTTGCTATTTTTTTTTTTTTTTGTAATTTTTTTTACCGATGGAACAATCTCAGCCCATATGATATAAAAATGAGAGATTTTTTTTAATTAGATAGAAAAATTAAGCATAAAAATTCAAAATTTTCTAATTTTACCTATTCATGGGTAATACCCATTAAGAGTGCACCCAAAAACAAAAACAACATACATATATATATAAATGTATTTATTTCACAAAAATATAAAAACAAAAAAAAATTATAAAAATACGGTTTCACGAAATTTTAAATATTTTTAAAATTTTTTTTATTTTATTTATAGAAAATACGGTCTTTTTATGTTGTAATCTTGTTAATTTGTTGTTAATTTTTTGTTATCTGTATGTTATTTTTTGTTATTATTTTAATGTTATTTTTATGTAGCTTTCTTGTTGATTTTCTGTTGTTTTCGTATTATTTTTTAAAAAATCGTAAAAATGTAAAAAAAAATAATTCTTTTGAACATAAAAATATAAATATTTTACAAAAAATGGTGCCTTATGTAATTATTCCTATATATATATATATTTAAACCTACGACATATACTGAAGCCACAAAATATCAAATACAGTTGAAATAGATATAAAACACGATTCCATATCAATCAAATTAAGCCATGTACCAATTAAAATAGATATATATATAGGGCCGACCCTGAAATTTAGTGGGTCGTAAGAAAAAAAATTATTTTTGGGCCCTTATTTAGAAAAAAAAAAAAAAGTAGAATTTTTCAAAATCAGCCAAAAAATTGTGTAATTTTAAAACGGAAAGATTTTTTTTGGGCCCCTGGACTAGGTGGGCCTTAGGCACAGGCCTAGCCTGCCTATGCCCAGAGCCGGCCCTGTATATGTATATATATATACAGTACAACTCACATACCGTATATGAACCAAAAGGGAAAGAAAGAATAAAATCCTAATTTTCAAAATCCTCAAATTTCATTAACAATAAAATCATCTGATTTTCAATCAACTTAGCAAAAAGTGGCTCTGATACCACTTGTTAGGATTTATAAAACACTTAAGAAATGTATGTATCACAAATTTAAATATATTCCTAAATGTACTTTAATATAGAAAATCCTAAATCATAAATCTATAGAACCTTTGCTAAATTAAAGAAGAAGATTGTGATAAAAGATGAGCGAAAGCACTAACCTGAAACTATTATTGGAGATTGCATAGAAGGTTATGATCTTCCAAGAATACACTATTTCTTAAAGTATTTTCTCTTATGGGGAATGAGAGAATACAGAAACATTCATGTTTCTTGGGGACCACTACCTATTTATAGATTCATCTTAGAATGAGTTTTGGGTATTTATAATTTAGCCCCTCAACAAATTATAAATTAACTTATGGTGTTTACACATTATTTCCATGACAACTTAATATACTTTTGATACACATAACATAATTGACTACTTAATTTTGTATCACACTTTATAATAACATATACATTATACATAAGTGCCCACAATGAAATTTTAATCCAACAATTCCTTCATTTTCTCC
This sequence comes from Cannabis sativa, assembly GCF_029168945.1. Classification (NCBI taxonomy): domain Eukaryota; kingdom Viridiplantae; phylum Streptophyta; class Magnoliopsida; order Rosales; family Cannabaceae; genus Cannabis; species Cannabis sativa. The sequence goes on from NC_083608.1 coordinate 24,869,520, forward strand.
TCATAAAATGTAAAGTAGTCTAAAAATAAAAAAACTTACAAAAAAAAAGAAGTTAAAATTACGAAAAACATCAAATACCTAACATCCATCTAAAATGAAAAAGAACTTCCAAATGTATACAAAAAAGTTTTTATCATTATTTTTTTAACAGAGTATTATTTTACTGTACTACGTACCCATTTTTTAAATGTTTCATGGTAGTTTATCATTGGGGACTAATTAAAGGCATGTTTGGTACACTCTATTGTGTTATGTTGTATTGTATAATATTATTATGTTAGATTGTATTATATTGTATGAAATTATTTTAATACAATACTCTGTTCAGTATTAACTTGTATTAATATATTGTAAAAATTTATACTATTTTTTACCATAAACCTAACCTCGATCGCACCCTGCCTCATACTCGCACCCAAAACCTGACCTTAGAGCCCAACCTAAACCCTAGCCTAGACCTAGACTCAGACGCCGACTCTGACCCTAGATTCGATCCCAGCCCCAAACTCGGACTTTGACCTCAAGCCCAGACCGTAACTCGGGCCCTTGCTCCCGATCTCGGACCTCGAACTTGAACTCGGACCTCGACCGAACCTCAACTCCCGACCCTAGACCCCAGCTCAGATGCGAACCCTACGGACTTGGATCCTAAACCTGATCCCTCAAACTCAGCTCCGAACCCCGAACCTGGCCCCGAATGCCGAACCTCGGCTCCGAACCCCAAACCTTGGCCTCGACCTGAGCCTAGGAGGCGAACCTCAACCTCCAACCTAATCTTGGAATTTGACACCAAACCTAGACCTTGGCCCCAAACCGGAACTACAACCCTAACCTCGGACTAGACCATAGATCCAAATTCCGACCCCTGACCCTGACCTTGAACCCAAGCCACAACCCTAACCTCGAACCCTAATCTCGAACCATTTCTAAATATTTATTATGTATTGAATAATATAGTTTGTATTATATTAAAATTTATAATGGTAATTATTAATACAATATAAAGTCTATTCAAACATAATTTTTTTTCTTTAATACAATAGTATAATAAGGTGCCTCTCTCTCTTCCTTCATCATTTTTTTTTTTTTGAGACAGATCTTCCTTCCTCAATTCTCAATTGAATTAATCTTCAACCCAAATTTTAATGTACTATTTAGCCGTTAATGTAGTGTTGACAAGTCAATCTTTCGAGTATGTTTCAATATAATTAACTTTGCTAATTTTGATGAAATTTGAGCTGGGATTGCACCACTATATACACATAAAGTGATAAGACAAACAGAATGGCTAGGTCGGGCGTTTTTAAATGGAATTATTTATTTAGGCATACAACTTGTAATTATTTAATTAGAATTGGAATTATTAAATATATAAATAATAAAAATTCAGTCTTACAGCTCGCACAGTCTATGGATATATTTATAGAACATAGTGATGATCAAGCTATGTCTTTATTTAATTTTATAAATAGTTTAAGAGAAAGACAAATACACTTTAACAAAGTACGGTGTATGAGGATTTTAGGGCCACCTTTTTAATTTCTGGGTGCTATAATCATCGAGTGTGTATGACTTTGATATACACATATATATATCTTTTCTCCAAAAATTAAAAAGTGACTAACAACACAATCATATCTCCTAAGAAAGTAAATATTATATACACACATATTACCATCCCACTTCTTTTATGGCCCACCCGACCCAAGCTTCTCTGTCTCAATTTTCAACTCCACAACTCTAATTTTATTTTATTTTTGCTCAATATTTTCAAATTTAAATTAAATTTCCTAATCTTTTTAAATTTTCTTCTAGTTAGTAACAATATATATTACATATATACGTACGTACGTAATTCGGTATAATTGATGTTATTATTATTAGTTGGCAATTATATCTGTAATACGTATTATATATTATATGTTCTTGAGTTAGGTTATGTTTTTTTTTTTTTCATTGAATGTATCTGGTTCCTTTTTTTGCAATTGATGCTCAATATTTTCATTGAAATGTACCAAAGGGTATGTGCCATTGAAGAATAAAATCAAATATGGAATGTTTGAAATATTTCTACTCGTGGGTTGTGTTTAACTCAAGATGAGTACAATTTCTCAAGTTTCCTACTAACACACTACTTAAAATTTTAAAATAGGCGTACGTGTCAATATAAAATCAAAACGGATGAAAAAAGCATTTCGACCACACGCCTATATGTTGGACAATATTATCTCATAGGGATAAAATGAAATAATATTATATCATTTATAAGAACATGAGTTATTATGCTCACTATCAATTGATTGATTGTGAGATAGAACCTCAATTACTTTACCATACACATTCATCCTACTTTCTAAACCTCATTTCCACCACACTTTTAAATTCTAACATAGTATCACTCTATTCTAAGTGATACTCAGACTTTTGTGGAAGACTGTGTTGAACACCATCGAAAGAGGAGAACATTCAGGTTCAGATCTTGATAATTCTCTGTTATAGACATGAATCAAGGGCTAGCTAGAGATCTAAATGGAAGGAGTCATATTATTCCATTGCCATCATTGTAAGGATTCTTTATTGTGTTATTTCATTGTTTTAGGAAATTCATATTTAAGATGTTAGATTATAGTATTATAATCACAATCACGTAAACGGGTAAACCACACGCCAAAACCCTTAACCCAAACCCCTAACTATGGGTTCTGCTATTGATGATAACTAACTTAACAATACCTTAAGTAACAAGGAATTAACCAACCAAGACTCTGAAAATAACACGAATTGACGAATCAGCTTGTTCGAAAAACCTGTCCCACAACTAGTTAACCGATTTTACACTACCTGTCAAACCGGTTAACCTGTTTGCACCTGGTAACCTAAAACAAATTCTTTCACCCATGTTAGACTTTTGTACTAAAATTGGACAAAAATTCTTAAATCCAATGAACTCAATAGTTCAGGATGTATTTTTAACGACCTTAAAAGTTTAGAAGGCATAATTTGGTACATGTCAAAGTTCAAGGGGCAAAAATCCTAATTAGCCAAAAAAATATATACAAGTAAGAAAGAAATGTGGGCTTTAGATCTTTATTTAAGAAATTAATCAGCATTTGTCTCATATGTATGCACATTATGAAGAATTGGTTACATATACCAGAATGAATTCCATATCGCATACGCATACATTTATATAGACATAGATATCAATTCAAATAGGACGATTACAACCCCAAAGTACTAATCGAAATAGTACATTGTTAAAAACAATCACAGATTATGAGTATTGAAAGCAAATATTTTACTCACCAACCAATATTACTCATAGTAATAAATCCAATATCAAGTATTTATTTAGAGCATCAAATAAAATAAATACACATACCTCCCAATCCATCCATATGAGCCATTTTGCTTCAATGTCTCCAACAAGATCACAAACAAGATCTCAAGATTGGACCCAAGCCTTAGAGCCACAATATAGAGCTATCTCTTCTTTTTTTATTACCATACACCTTAAAACCACTCTATCACCAAATAACATATATATATATACATCCCATACCTTATAACCCTAAGGGGTTATTCACTAATAAGGCTTAAGTAGTCTTTTTATGGTATACTATAATTTAATGGGCCAATTATAATATAAAGGGTGCTCTCATGTGCCTCTAATACATAATTAATTTATCAACCATCCCATTATGGTTATGAACAAATATTGGGCACATAGTTAATGATTGTGTTTATGGTATTAAGCTTATGATTATATTAGTCCACAATAATAATTCTAACATTCTCCCACTTGGACAATATAATCAACTACCATAACATTATCTATCACACATAAGGTAACCAATTGAGACGTATATGATATCATATTGACAGGATACATATATTATGTATGAATTGACCTTGAAGACATTTATCCATTAACAATCAAACTAAACACGCTTGAGGTACAACAAAATTGAGACTATGCGCATTCATCTCCTTTTGTACCTGTCATTTCAATAAACAACACATACATGCATACATATGTCAACAATAACTAGAAGTGACTACAATATCATTATGCATGTTCAAAACATCATAAGCATTCCATATAAGATACTAGCATGTTCAATACATAATAGAAAAACTCCCACTGAGCTCGACAGCTAGGCTGCTAACAATTCCATTCGAGCAACATGCTCCAAAAATACACATATGGGTAAGCCTTTCGTTAGTGGGTCTGCTAACATGCCAGTGCTAGGTGTGTATTCAATAGAAATAAGAGACTCTATAACTTTCTCTTTAACAAAATAGTACTTTATGTCAATGTGTTTAGAACGGGAAGTACTTCTAACATTTCTAGCGAAAGCTACTGCTGCGGAGTTATCACAGTACAATTTCAGCGGCCTCGAAATAGAGTCTATAACACCCAATGCTGAAATGAAGTTCCGCAGTCATATTGCCTGACAAGTAGCCTCATAACACGCCATATACTCTGCCTCTATTGTTGAGGATGTTGTGAGTGTTTGTTTGACACTTTTCCACGAAACAGCTCCTCCATCAATCATAAAAATGTAGCCTGATGTGGATTTCTTATCATCCACACATCCTGCATAATCGGCGTCACTAAACCCAACTATATCAAGAGTGCCAGCTTGCCGATAGGTCAACATATGATCCTTGGTACCCTGAAGATATCGCATGACCTTCTTAGCCGCTTTCCAATGGCTAAGTCCAGGATCACTCAAGTATCGACCCAACACGCCAACAACAAAAGCAATATCAGGGCGTGTGCATACTTGAGCGTACATCGGGCTACCCACAACTGACCCGTAAGGAACCACTTTCATTTCATCTCTCTCTTTGTCATTTTGTGGACATTGGCCCTTTGAGAATTTATCACCTTTCACTATTGGTGCCTTTCCAGGTGAACAAGTATGCATATTGAATCTTTTCAAAATCTGATCAATGTAAGTTCTCTGAGACAACCAAAGAATACCTTTAGTTCTATCCCGAAGGATCTGTATCCCAAGTACATATGAAGCCTCACCAAGGTATTTCATATCAAAATGGTCAGATAACAATTGCTTTGTCTCAGACAACAGATTTTTATCATTAGAAGCAAGTAAAATATCATCAACATACAGTACCAGGAAGATGAAGCTGCTCCCACTGACCTTCATATATATATATATATTGATCAACTTTATTCTCCATGAAACCATTTGCACTGACAACTGCATCAAACTTTAGATACCACTGTCTTGATGCTTGTTTAAGTCCATAAATAGACTTATTGGGCTTGCAAACCATATGCTTCTTGCCAGGCTCCTCAAAACCAACAGGTTGAGTCATGTAGATATCTTCATACAAATCTCCATTTAGAAAGGCAGTTTTTACATCCATTTGTTCAAGTTCCCAATCAAAATGAGCAACCATAGCCGTGATGATTCGCAAAGAATCTTTGGTAGAGACAGGTGAGAATGTTTCTTTGAAATCAATACCTTTTTTCTAGCTATATCCTTTAGCAACAAGTCTAGCCTTATAATTTACTGGCTGCCCACTTGAATCATATTTGATCTTGTAAACCCATTTGCACCTAATGGGTCTGCAACCTTTCCGTAGGACAACTAAATTCCATACTTTGTTTCGCGACATGGAACTTGACTCATCTGTCATTACATTCAACCATAACTTAGATTGAGGACTCTTCATGGCTTCTTGATAAGTAACTGGTTCAGAAGCGTCTCCTACATCATAGTCATGCTCTTGCAAATAGACAAGGTAGTCATCATGAATAGTAGGTTTGCGAGCTCTCTCTGATCTTCTCAACACAACTTCACCACCCTCAATATTAGGATTTTCATCTTGCATGTGATTCTGAGGTTCATCATGAGCTTTTGTTGGAATTTGTTTAATCACAGGATCAATAGTATGAGCGGAAGCGGAAGCAACAGGTACAGGGACATACATACGTTCTTCCCTGAATATAATTTCTCTTGACCCTTGACTTGAACCAAATTCATCTTCAAAATAGACAGCTCTATCTGATTCTATCACCCTGGTGGTGTGAGAAGGACAATAGAATCTATAACCCCCTCGAACCAATAGTGTAGCCTACAAAATAGCCATTGATAGTCTTCGGATCAAGATTTTTTGATTGTGGGTTATAGGGCCTTACTTCAGCTTTACATCCCCAAACATGAAAATAACGCAAACTCAGTTTCTTGCCTGACCATAACTCGTATGGTGTCTTTGTGACAAATTTGCTAGGTACTTGATTCAAGATATAAGTAGCAGTCATTAATGCCTCACCCCATAAAAATTCTGGCAAGATATAAGTAGCAGTCCTTAATGCCCGGGGTTCCTTCCAGTTTCATCATAATGTCCATAATACTCTGCACCTCTATCAGAATTGACAGCTTTAATCTTCTTTCCCTTTTGAAGCTCAACATTTGACTTGAAAATCTTGAAAGCATCTAAAGATTCAGATTTTTCACGAATGAGCTCAATATGGCCATATCGGGAAAAATCATCAATGAAGGTGATAAAGTATTTATAACCACCCATAGCAGGTGGAACAAAAGGCCCACAAATATCAGTATGAATAAGCTCTAACACATCTGCAGATCAGTCTGACTTAATCTTTCTAACCTCGGCAATCAACTTTCCTTTTATACAATCAACACAGGCAGTAAAATCAGAAAAATCAAGATCTTGAAGCACACCATCTTTCACCAATCTCTCCATTCTATCTCTAGAAATATGGCCTAAACATTTGTGCCAAAGCATGGAAGATTTCAAATCTGATCTTGCACGTTTAGAACCAACAACAACATTAAGAGAAGAAGAGGAAGGACAAGAGGAAGAAGTAATAGGAACAACATCATGTAAATCAAGCTTATATAAGTTTCCACATAAAGTTCCATTTCCAATCAACATAGAGTCACGATACAAAGTTAGTATTCCAGTTCCAAAATGAAGATTATATAACCTAGTCTATCCAAAATAGATACAGAGATCAAATTCCTCCTAATAGAGGGTAAATAAGCAACATCATGCAACTCCAAAAAATGCCCAGTATTCAGCTGCAGTTTAACACTCCCAAAAAATTTAACTCTGACTTTAGTATCGTCTCCCATGTATACATAATCCTCCATTCTACTCGGCCTTCTTCGACTTGTCACTGCCTGCATAGAATTCGTAACATGAATTGTAGCACCAGTATCTAACCACCAAGTGTTTGAGGGCACATCAATAATATTGGATTCCAAACAAACCATCACAAGACAATTACCTTTCTTCTCTAAGTGAGCTTTGAGCTTTCGGCAATCAGCTTTCTTATGCCTGAAGCATTGACAAAAGTTACACTTCCCTTTGAAAAACTCACTCTTATGACCAGTTGAAGAAGAGCTTGCTTGTCCATTTCCCTTAGGATTGGTGGCTTTCTTTTTATGAAACCTTTGGTCACTAGAGTTGTTGGGAGTGAACTTTCTCTTGTGAGAATTGTTTGGATTGGTCACCATGGAGATACTTCTCGCTCTCCCCTTTTTCATGTCCTCTTCTTCTTTGGCGGGAATAGCAGTCATCTCCTCAATGGTCCACTGCTCCTTTTGAGCATTGTAGCTTGATCTGATCGAATCAAATTGAGAAGGAATGGTTTCCATCACAAACCACACCATGTAATCCTCACCAAGATCCAATCCCATACCCTTAAGCTTCTGGTAACAACCCATGAGCTTGTCGATGTGAGCTCTAATGTCACCCGTATCAGCATAATTAGTGCGATGGAATAAAGTTGAGCACTCATTTTTCTCATTCTTTAAGAACTTCTTATACTTTTCCTTAATGGCAGTAAGAAAATCCTTTGCATTTTCAATCTGAGGAATACTATCACGAATGGACTCATCCATGTGATATCTCATAAGCATCAAACAACAGCGATTGGAATGCTCCCAATCCTCATAGGATTTCTTATCCTTTTCAGTGGCATCATCAGTAGGTTTAGGCGGTGTCTCCATTCTCAAGGCCAAATCCACTCTCATAAGAGTCAAATTCAACATGAGAGATTCTACCCACTGTTTTTGGTTGGTTCCATTCAGTGTCAACATGGCAGAGGTTCTTGGAATGCTTAAAGCTAAATGAGAAACAAGAGCAATAACCATTAAATGCATGTTATAACAAAATCATATCATTTGTGCTCTTTTTCTCATAATCAAAATAACAAATCATCATGTATGCTAGAGTTCTTAAATGAAATTAATAAAGTAGAACTCATACACAGGTAAGAAGAATCTATTAAATATTATAATCAAATACATTAATTTACTATTGAAAGGATAGATAAATTGTGATTCATAATATTTCATAAATTTTCTTCACCATATTAGACATTCTTAGCAAGCATTATTATCGATAGGATAATTAATTACTTATAAGGATCTTAATGTTATTTTAGAGAAAGATACAATATTTAAATAAATTAATATTTAAATGTTCCTCATTACCAAATAATTTTCAATGCTTAATTTTACGATAGGTAAGAAAATAAGCACAAATTGTTTAAATAAACATTAATATATGCCATAACATGATAATATTAATAATTAAGATTATCAATAAATTTATGAATTAATATTATGCATAAAATTAAGATGTGAAAATGATAGAATGCTAAAAATAGAATAAACTAGTGAAAATGGCCCAAAAATTGACCTTGCACGCGCCCACACGCGCCTTCTTCTTCTTTTTTAACTGCTCGAACGACATGTCATTTTCCAAAAACGACATGTCGTTTGTGGAGGATGGCGTGTCGCAGGGTAAAAAATGACCCGTCGTTTGCTGCTCAAAAAAATGACCTCTATTCTATACAAAACGATATGTCGTTTTCCCGATAGAGGCCAGACGACAAGCCATTTTTCTGCTCCAAAAACGACATTTTCACCCATTCAAAACGACATTCGTTTGCCGGACAGAGGCAAAATGACAAGTCATTTTTTGTCACTCCTGTCACCCAGCAAACTTCTCCACGGGTCCACGGGTCTGCAACTCGGATCGGCGCGACCCATTTCGTGACCCGGTCGGATAGACCATGTCCGATCACTAAATTTGACGCCATTTGAGGGGTTTTGTTCCATTTTCAACCTTCTATCATTTTCCAATACCCATTTAATTCAAAAATACAAAATAATATACAAAAAAATGGTAAATCCGAAATGGGTATCCTCCATTGTTAAACTCATATGTACCTCAATGGAAAATATAAAACAATAGTTCCCAAAACATATATGAATTCATTTGAAATCATAGAACTCACATTCATACAACATTAAACATATTAATCCTAAAAAATTATCACAAATTTTAGATTTGGAAAAAAAGGGTTTATGAAAAATTTGAGCTCTAAAATCAATAACTTTGGCTCTTGATACCAATTGTTAAAACAATCACAGATTATGAGTATTGAAAGCAAACATTTTACTCACCAACCAACATTACTCATAGTAATAAATCCAAGATCAAGTATTTATTTAGAGCATCAAATAAAATAAATACACATACCTCCCAATCCATCCATATGAGCCATTTTGCTTCAATGTCTCCAACAAGAATCACCAACAAGATCTCAAGATGGACCCAAGCCTTAGAGCCACAATGTGGAGCTATCTCCTCTTTCCTAATTATTATACACCTTAAAACCACTCTATCACCAAATAACACATATATATACATCCCATACCCTTATAACCCTAAGGGGTTATTCACTAATAGGGCTTAAGTGGTCTTTTTATGGTATACTATAATTTAATGGACCAATTATAATATAAAGGGTGCTCTCATGTGCCTCTAATACATAATTAATTTATCAACCATTCCATTATGGTTATGAACAAATATTGGACACATAGTTAATAATTGTGTTTATGGTATTAAGCTTATGATTATATTAGTCCACAATAATAATTCTAACATACACAAAGGCAAAAGCAACTTTGTGAAATAATAAATTACCATAAATCTTGAAGAATTAATTTAAGATGCTCTAATATTAAATGTTAGAATACTCTAATTTACATTTAGCTTTAATTAATTCATAAAAAATCTAACAATAGAATCAAAAATTAGTAAAAGCATACTTGATCTATAAAATCAACTTTAAAATTGTATGAGCTTCCAACTTTGCATCAAAACTTTTTCTCTGAAACCTTGGTCTCTTGATGATGAAGATTCAAGAATAAAAAGATATGATGCAAATTAATTTAGCCCCACATTAAATCAAAAATTGTATTTATGATATCTACATATTAAAATTATAACAATCATGCTAAATTGTATTCTAAAATAGACCGCATAAATTTGACACGTTTATAAGATGACTTAACACATATTTATATATATATAATTGTGGTCCCAAATAAATGAATTTCTAACAGTAACTTCATACAGTGGGAGATTGTTCACATATCTTGTAAATGCAATTTCATGGCTCATAACACTGCTAAGTGAGCAAGGAAGACACATATCACAAGTCTCTTACAGCCAACTGACATGCGATTTTGTATTATGTTGATTGAAGATGTTTTATTTTTTTTTTCTTCTGTGTTTCCTGCTGTTTCTTATTTTTCTTTTTTGTTGGTTGTTTTTGTTTTTGTTCTTAAACTTCAGCTTGTATTTTGTTTAGTTTTATTGAATACGGTGCTTAGCACCTCCTTTCCATTAAAAAGAAAATTTTAGTGTAAAAGAAAAGAAAAGACTAAATAAAACTATTTATAAAATCGTCAAATAATAAAATTGAACAAGTGAGAATCGCATTATTTATTTATTTATTTATTTTGTAAGGATATAATGTTTACTGTAAACAATAAGAAATACAATTGTGCGAAGAATTATATTATTAGAGTAGAAAAGAATAATTTAGAAATATTTTGTGAAACTAAAAATTATCTGGCAGTGGTTTCCCGGCTAGAAATGAATTGAAGAGAACTAGAGATCTCTCTGGCTGAGAAAATGGAGCTTCGTGAGATGCTCCTCTAATGGTGGCATAAGATAAAATATCACCATGCACTTGTGTCCACCCCGCCACCTGCAATTTAATACAAATGTCAATAAATAACTCAAAATAATCTCAATGTTTGATCCAAATATTACTTTACATTTATAGTTACAAAGTCCTTATGTTTTAACTCAGTGAGATTTTGATAATTAAATAAAGAGAAATGCTAAAGGGTACCAGTGGTGCCTAGCACCTTCCTATGTGTCAATATCGCTATTGGTACAACTAAGTATCGGGTTCCATATAATTTAATATAATAGTTTTTAGGGAGTATCGCTAGCCAATCGCAACGCGACATGTCGTAAAGGTGCTAGGCACCACTGGTGCCTAATAGCAATACTCTTAAATAAATGGCATATGTATAAATTAATTAAATGAAAAAAAAAATGTAAAAATATTTGAGCCTAATAATGTGAAATTAATTAAATTTTATTATGTTTAAGTTCAAGTAAAAATTAGAAATACATTTAATGGATTGATTACCTTATAATTATAAGTATAAATACTGAATTTGATATATTTCTTTGTTATTATCTCACATGTATATCATTATTTTATTAGGAGTATTTATTAGACCACATTTAATATTGTTAGATCTATTCAAATTCGATCTAATTATATATTAGATGTTAGATTTTACCATTCGATTTGATTTAATTAATTTCAGTCATTCAATCGATTCAACATCCATTGGATGTTGGATTAGATCGTAACTATCAATTGGATGGATTTCATGCATATTTATTAGTTTAATTTGGGTTTATCTAATGTTTTAGGCCTAGTATTTTTTGAATCGGATCATATCAATCCATATTTTAGATCCAGTATTTATTAGATTAGATTGGATCCATCCAATCCAAAAAAAAAAATTAATGTTTATTTTTATATATACATATATTTTTTTTCAAGTATAACAACATTTTTAATTACTCATCCAAACTAAATGAAAATATTAATTTGTTCGATTGGATGTTAGATATATTGGATTTTTAGACACCCCATCCAACATCCAAACCGATCCAATCGGATATTCAAAAATAATATTCATTCTGATCCGATTACAATTAGATATCCAATGTTTGGAGGTAAGTTGTAACTGGATCAATCAGTTATCATGAGATTGGATCGATTTATGCACACCCCTAGATTCTTTATATATTATCACACTTTTTATGGAAAAATCATTTTTTATTAATATATTGAACGAATTTTTGGATTAAAATGTTTTTTTCAACTTTTTTTTTACTAATTTTAATAAAATATTTATTATTTATTGTAGTTAATTTTAATAAAATATTCATTATTTACTATTTTGAACGAAGTTTTGGTTTAAAATGTCCACAAATGATAATTTTGCTGAGAAAATCCGAAAGAGTTAGGAAGAGCCAATATCAAGAACCACAATGTACAAAGTGCTTAAGATTATCAACAAAGAAGGTTTCAATGACATTCACAAGGTTGATACTCAAGCAAAACAGGCTATGTTGGAGATTATAGAAGAGCTAAATAAAGATCCTCTTAATTTCCTTACAAAAAAATCCTCTTAATTTTATTTTAATGGAATAGGAACAAAGGGCCAGAGACAAATATTTCAATTTTCATAAAGTCTATAATTTATTTTTAGCTCAAAAATTTAAAGCAAATTGGGTTAAGAATAGGGATGAAAATACAACAATATTTCATGCATCCTTGAAGGCTCGAAGATCTCAGAATCAAATTTACTCTATCAAGAATGATGAAGGTTTGGGGTGTATAATGCAGAAGGTGTCCAAGAAGCTTTTTTGAGCTATTATCAAAAGTTGTTAGGAACCTCTACGAGCAACAGAGTCAAAGTGTATTAATGAATAGTCGATTTAGGTCTATAGAACAAGAAAAGTACATAGCACAAAAATAGAGCAAGGCTCGAGAGAACAAGAAGGAAAGAAAGAAAGAGAGAAAAAAGCTTGACTATTCTGTTAATAGATTAATATTTATATATCGTGATTATACATGGATTGAGCATAAAACTGTGATAACTAACTAACATTAATTACTTAACTAACAATTGACATATGTAACTGATAACAAACATCAAGTCATATTGAATTATACTAACATCCCCCCCCCCCACCACAAATAAAAAAGAGTAGCAGCCATTTGAAGATTGGACTTTAGATAGTTGAATCGATCAGTTGAGAGAGACTTGGTGAGAATGTCAGATGTTTGATCCAGAGAATGGACATATCGAACAGACAATTGTTTTGCTATGATTTGATCTCTAACAAAATACAGATCAATCTCTATATGCTTGGACCTAGCATGAAATACTAGATTTGATGCAAGAGTTGTAGCACTCTAGTTATCAACCCATATAAAAGGGTAGTAGGCAAGTGGAGCTTGTAATTCAGTAAGCAGAGATGTAATCCATCTTAGTTCAGCTGCAGCATTGGCTAATGCCTTGAATTCACTTTTAATGCTGGATAGAGCCACCACACTTTTCTTTTTTCCAGACCATGATATGATATTTCCCCAAAAAAGACAACATAGCCACTAGTTAAGCGTCTGTCATCTACACAACTCGCCCAATCAGCATCAGAGTAGCATTCAATGGTCATTGCAATAGCATGTCGTAATAGTATGCCAACCAAAATAGTGCTCTTAAGATATTTTAGCAACCGTTTGCATGCTTCCCAGTATATGGTTGTTAGAGCTTGGATGAATTGACTTAGTTTGTTGACTATAAAAGCAACATCTTGCCTTGTCAATGTAAGGTATTGCAGAGCACCCAAAGTTGATCTATATAAAGATGGATCTTCAAAAGGATCACCCTCTGTCAAAGAAAGCTTGGTGGAGGCACTGTTGGATTGGGGCAGCTCTTTGCTCCATCCATATGTAATTTGACCAGCAAATCAATGATATATTTAGTTTGGGATAAGTACATTCCATGTGAATCTCTATGAATCTCAACTCCCAAGAAATAGTGAACTTCACCTAGACTTTTAAGGGAAAATTGTGTGTTGAGATCACGAACAAGTTTGGAAATCAGTTGCTTATTTGGACCTATCAAGTTTGGAAATGTTTCCTCATAGTCAAGGCCTGGTGTTTGAGAGTAGCCCTTTGCAACCAACCTGGATTTGAACCTGTTTAGGGAAGCATCAACATTTAGTTTAACTCGATGCACCCAATTGTTCTATATAATATGCATGGTAGGCTGCTGAGGGACAAGGATCCATGCTCCTGTAGCTTTTAAAGCTTGAGATTCACTTGTCATGGATTTAAACCATTTGGGATCTTGTAATGCTTCTTTGAGAGATCTTGGCTCAGATGGGAGAAATGATTCTGGGAGAGGATATTTAGTTGAATAATAAGCCTTTTGTTTGGTGATGCTACTTTTAGATCTTGTAATCATAGAATGTGTGCTGACAATTGGTTGTGGAATTCTTGCAGAAGCAGATGATAGAGCTTACACTAAAGGGTTATCATTATTTGAGGATGAAGGAGGTAAGTTATGATCTGTGTGTAGATTGTTGGTGGGGAGAGGATTAATTTTTGATAAGTCAAGTTCAGTGTTTAGGATAGCAGATGTTGTAGGTAGAATATCTGGTGTTATGTTTAAGATAGTAGGTTGAGTGTTTGAGATAACATGTTCATTTGGTGGTAAGTCTGTTACTATGTTTGGTATATCTGGTGGAATAGGGACAGTGTTAGGTGTTGGTGTAGTCTAAGTTGGGTTAGTTGCATGCTCAGTAGAAGTGTGCATAGGCAAAGAAGAACCATCAACATTAGATGCAAAATAAGTAGAAAAGGTTGTAGTAGGAAAATAACAGGTATTAGGTTTAGATTGTACCTGTGTTTTCATGTTATTTGAGTGAATTCTAGGAAAGAAGGCTTCATTAAAAACTACATTCCTAGAAATGTAGATTCTTCCTTGATCACTTTCACATAGGTAGCCTTTGTGATATGGAGAATACTCCAAGAACAAGCACTGTTGGGATATGAAATCCAGTTTATGAGAGTTGTAAGCTCTCAAGTGGGGAAAGCAAGAACAACCAAATAGTTTTAGGATAGAATAGTCAGGGGTAGTACCAAAGAGACATTCAAGAGGTGAGATATTGAGCAAAATAGGAGTAGGCAACCATATGATCGTAAAAGAAGCACACAAAAAGGCATGCCATAAGTACTTTAGATCTAACCTTGCATGAACTAACAAAGTGTGGCCATTTTCGGTAATGTGTTTGTGCTTTCTTTCAGATCTACCATTTTGTTCATGTGTATGTGGACAAGGATGAGAGAAAAGTATACCTTGATCAGCCAGAAACCTTGCAAAAGGCTTGTATTCTCCACCACCATATGCTTGAATACTTTTTATTGGCAAATCAAATTTCTTCTCAACCATACTTTTGAATTTGACAAACATGTCAAATGCTTGGGATTTCAGTGTTAAAGGGTAGAGATAAGTAAACCTGTTATAGTCATCCATAAACAGAATATAGTATTTGTAACCATCTCGACATGGAACATGGGAAGGGCCCTAGAGATTAGTATGGATGAGTTTAAGAGGTTTAATGGCCCTATAACTAGACATATAAAAGGGTAATCGATGGCTTTTTCCCTGTTGACAAGCATTGTAGAATGCTAAAGTCTTTAAGGAGCCAAAGTGTTTGATATGAGGAAGTATTTTACTAAATGTATTTTGGTTAGGATGGTCAAGTTTGTAATGCCAAATGCTAATATCACCATAGTTATTTCAGTAATAAGCAGTAGGCACAGAACAAAAATAAGAATTTTCATTTATTGATGAATTATTACAATCATGATTATCATGAAAAGTGTTGTTTACAGATGAACTAGAAGAATTACAAAGATATCTAGTTTGATGGGCTGTAGAAGTAGCTAGATGACATTGTAGAGGCTTCTTGAATTTACCAGTAGCATCACCAAGGAGATATAGGCCATCCTTAAGTTTCCCATTTACCAGTACTGCTCTAGTTGCCTTGTTCTTATTAAAATACCAATTTTTGTGAAATTCCAAGAAGACATCACTATCATGTGTTAGATGAGAAACACTAACAAGGTTTTTAGTCATAGTTGGAACTTTTAAGATAGAATTCATATGTAAAGGACAAGAATGTAAAAGAAGATGGTATAGTAGTAGACAGCTAGTGTTTCATGACCTTGATAAGGAATAGAGGTTTCAAGATTGGAATTGTCAAAAGTAATGTAATTGGTTGCACCAGTATAAACATACCAAGAATGACGATCACCAAAATCTTGAACAGTGGTTGAGGAGTAAGATACATGAGGTTCAATCTCAAAATCAGTTATCAATGAGAGTAGTAACTCATGGATCTTATATGTGGTATTATATTTGCACACATTACTAATGTGGGACTCTCTAACTTCGCCCCTCAAGATGGTGACTATTTTTTGCTCACCAATCTTTGATCACTCGACCACAAGTAGCACTTTGTTAGGTTATATTAAGCCTATATTTCAAGTTTGAAAAGTAAGCATTTTCTCGTCTATTGGTGTCTTTTGGAGCAGTTTTACGCTTGATTTTCATTGTTTCAGGTTCCCGGGGTATCAAATAATTTATTGTTGTTGATATTGGGCTGTTTAAAATTATATTGTGGTATTGAGTTGTTAGTGATATTAATTGCACTGTTTTGGGTGATTGTAAATGTTTGGGAAGTAGAAAATTAAGGGGAGGTGCTGCCCAATTTTTCATAGAATTATTTTGAAAAAAAAAAAGAAAAAAATCAAAAAAAAAATTATTATAATTTCTAAGAAAATGGCACCCAAGAGAACTAGGCACGTTGAAGAAGGTTCATCATTAAACCCACCAACTACGGGTTTTGATAGGACCCGGTTTGTCAATGAGGAGGCTCAGAATCGTTTCATGAGGCTAAAAATTAGGCCTTACATTGAAGACCGAGGTATTGAATTCCCTGAAAATCCATTAAGGCGTCAACCTAGGTTCGAAGCGATTCGGGCTCAAATTGAGAAGATGAGATGGGGTAGTTTTGTGGATGCTCGGGGCCGGGCTAATCTGACTATGGCATGTGAATTTCTCGCCAATTGGCCCGTGCGCAGAAATGGGGAGGTGAAAGTGCGAGGAAAGAAGGTTCCCGCCACTGCTGATGCATTCAATGTTATGTTTTCTGTCCTAGATTATTCTAGGGAGGAACAACGCCTCTGAATTATTGAGGAGGAAGAGCAGTTTGATTTGGTGGACGTGGCTGAAATAGGGGGATTCCCGGGGTTAAGGTTCCATGATTATGATGGCCAAGATGGGTCGCCAAACATCCTATATAGGTGTGAAATAAACCCGATGGCGAAGACATGGCTGCACTTCGTCAGTGCTCGGTTGGTGCCAAATAAACACTTCTTAGATGTCCAAAT
This sequence comes from Cannabis sativa, assembly GCF_029168945.1. Taxonomy (NCBI): domain Eukaryota; kingdom Viridiplantae; phylum Streptophyta; class Magnoliopsida; order Rosales; family Cannabaceae; genus Cannabis; species Cannabis sativa. The sequence continues at coordinate 24,886,945 of NC_083608.1, forward strand.
GGATCGCCTCAAATATGTGTACGCCATTATGAAGGGGTACAACATAAATATTGGACAAGTCATTAGAAACAGCATTGACCAAATTGTACAAGTAGCCACTGGAGGTGGTCTTGGTTTGGCGGGTGTAATAACTGAACTCTGCAGGGCATATGACGTGCCACAACTGGAGTATGATAACACTGTGGTGCCACTTCGAAAGATGGATATCACGTTTGTCAACAGGCTAAAAGAGCCACATCCTTATGGCCAGCCTCCACCTGATGCACCGCAAGGCCGAAGGCGGCAAAGAGAGCCTAGTGTCGAAGAAGAAGAGGAACAGCCCCCACAATTGCTTGGGCCTATCGATCGGACGATGCAATATACTCATGCACAGCTGAATTATATAATTCAGCAAAACAACCACATGCAAAACTATGTGGTGCAGAGGAGTATCCATGATGAGGGACAAGTTCACCAACTTAACTCTCTCATCAACAGAATGAACATCGGGATTGATGACCCGAATTACTTGGCGCCACCTCCTCTGTTCTATCCATATGATCAGCCGCCGCCACCCAACCCTTTCTGAGAGGGTCTCAGGTAAGTTTCTTCTCTCTGCATTTCATTGTATACATTGGGGACAATGTCATATTTAGTTTGGGGGGAGAGATTTAAAAAATTTTATTTTCTGCACTTTAATTTTCTGTTTTAGTTTTTATTTTTAGTTAAGGAATGACAATAAGCTAGAAGATAGTTGTATGCTGCTGCTTAGTGTAATGCGATCTGAAATTGTAAAATAACTGTGTGCTTGATTCTGTTAACTCTTTGGATTAGTTTCGATGCTCAGAAACCTGTGTATAATTGAGCCTTTCTAGGCTATCCTGTCAATCTTACCACAAACCATAGTAAAACAATTATAACAATTTTCACAGAGTGAGAAGTTGCAATTATACACAGGTTTCTGAGCATCGAAACTAATCCAAAGAGTTAACAGAATCAAGCACACAGTTATTTTACAATTTCAGATCGCATTACACTAAGCAGCAGCATACAACTATCTTCTAGCTTATTGTCATTCCTTAACTAAAAATAAAAACTAAAACAAAAAATTAAAGTGCAGAAAATAAAAAATTTTAAATCTCTCCCCCCAAACTAAATATGACATTGTCCCCAATGTATACAATGAAATGTAGAGAGAAGAGACTTACGTGAGACCCTCTCAGAAAGGGTTGGGTGGTGGCGGCTGATCATATGATAGAACCGAGGAGGTGGCGCCAAGTAATTCGGGTAATCAATCCCGATGTTCATTCTGTTGATGAGAGAGTTAAGTTGGTGAACTTGTCCCTCATCATGGATACTCCTTTGCACCACATTGTTTTGCATGTGGTTGTTCTGCTGAATTATATAATTCAGTTGTGCATGAGTATATTGCATCGTTCGATCGATAGGCCCAAGCAATTGTGGGGGTTGTTCCTCCTCTTCTTCGACACTAGGCTCTCTTTGCCGCCTTCGGCCTTGCGGTGCATCAGGTGGAGGCTGGCCATAAGGATGTGGCTCTTTTAGCCTGTTGACAAACGTGATATCCATCTTTCGAAGTGGCACCACAGTGTTATCATACTCCAGTTGTGGCACGTCATATGCCCCGCAGAGTTCAGTTATTACACCCGCCAAACCAAGACCACCTCCAGTGGCTCCTTGTACAATTTGGTCAATGCTGTTTCTAATGACTTGTCCAATATTTATGTTGTACCCCTTCATAATGGCGTACACATATTTGAGGCGATCCATTTGGACATCTGAGAAGTGTTTATTTGGCACCAACCGAGCACAGACGAAGTACAGTCATGTCTTCACCGCCGGGTTTATTTCACACTTATATAGGATGTTTGGCGACCCATCTTGGCCATCCTTATCATGGAACCTCAACCCCGGGAATCCCACTGTTTCAGCCACGTCCACCAAATCAAACTGCTCTTCCTCCTCAATAATTCAGAGGCGTTGTTCCTCCCTAGAACAATCCGGGACAGAAAACATAACATTGAATGCATCAGCAGTGGCGGGAACCTTCTTTCCTCGCACTTTCACCTCCCCATTTCTACGCTCGGGCCAATTGGCGAGAAATTCACATGCCATAGTCACATTAGCCCAGCCCCGAGCATTCACAAAACTACCCCATCTCATCCTCTCAATTTGAGCCCGAATCGCTTCGAACCTAGGTTGACGCCTTAATGGATTTTCAGGGAATTCAATACCCCGGTCTTCAATGTAAGGCCTAATTTTTAGCCTCATGAAACGATTCTGAGCCTCCTCATTTACAAACCGGGTTCTATCGAAACCCGTAGTTGGTGGGTTTCATGATGAACCTTCTTCAACGTGCCTAGTTCTCTTGGGTGCCATTTTCTTAGAAATTATAATAATTTTTTTTTTCTGATTTTTTTTTCTTTTTTTTTCAAAATAGTTCTAAAAAAAATTGGGCAGCACCTCCCCTTAATTTTCTACTTCCCAAAAATTTACAATCACCCAAAACAGTGCAATTAATATCACTAATAACTCAATACCACAATATAATTTTGAACAACCCAATATCAACAACAATTTTCCCACAACATTCACTATTACGACCCAAAATGTATAAATAATCAATCAAATTCCTAAATATGATAGGAAGTGATACTTACAAACCCAAAGAAGCTTTTACTCCACCTCCATTGTTGAATATCCTTGAAAGCTTGAGGTTGAAGATGAAGAACAATGGTATTTTCGGATTTGGGATGGTATTGGTGATTCTTGGGACGGTTTTTGATGGAAAGTGTAGATTGATGAGTGAAATTAGGTTTTTAGATGGATTGGGATTGAGAAATTGGATTGAAGATGAAAGAATTGAAGATTTGGGGAAGGAACTTTGAAATTTTTGAATGGAAAGGGGTTAGGGTCGGCTGAGAGAAGAAGAAGAAATTTGAAATTGGTGTAGGGTTGAATGGGGGAAAAATTGGGGTATTTATAGAAAATCGTAAGTTGGTCACGACTTTTCCAAAGGCTGGTCGCGACTAGCTTAAATTCAAAAATTAGGGGTTTCTGGAAAAGAGGCTGGGTCGCGACTTGGAAAAAGGGTCGCGACTACCAAAGGCTCAGGTCGCGACCACTGGAACCTAAAATTTTTGTGGTTTTTGTAAAAGCTCAGGTCGCGACCAGGGTCGCGACTACCAAAAAGGGTCGCGGCCCTAGAACCTGGTGGTCGCGACCACTGGGTTCCCAATTCCAAAAATAAATTACTTTTTTCACGTTTTTCACGATTCAACTGGAAAAAATTTAATGTCTGGTACTTAAATAAAAATTTAAAATACAAGAAATACTAAAACATAAACTGAAAACATAACCAAAAAAAGTCTGAAAAATGAAAGAAAACACTTGGGTTGCCTCCCAAGAGCGCTGTCTTTATCGTCATAAAGCCGGACGCTGAGCTGTGTCTACAGAGGGGCCAGAATAATGGCGGACTTGGCTTGGTCAAATTGACCGCCCAAGTAGGGCTTCAAACGTTGTCCATTAACTTTGAAGGTTGTTGGACCTTCACTTTTTAACTCCACAGCTCCATAGGGAAACACCTTGACCACTGTAAATGGTCCTGACCACCTTGACTTCAGCTTACCACGAAACAACTTCAACCATGAATTGAATAGTAAAACTTGCTGCCCAGCTTGAAACTCTTTCCTAACTAAGCCTTGGTCATGCCGCTTCTTGGTTCTCCCCTTGTAGATCTTTTCATTCTCATAGGCCTCATTACGAAACTCCTCCAGTTCATTCAATTGCAATAGTCTTTTCTCTCCTGTAGCTTTCAATTCCATGTTGAGAGTCTTCATAGCCCAAAAAGCTTTATGTTCTAATTCCACCGGCAGATGACAAGCCTTTTCGAACACCAACCGATATGGTGACATGCCAATCGGTGTTTTAAAATCTGTTCTATACGCCCACAGTGCGTCATCTAACTTTCTTGACCAGCCTTTCCTTGATCTCTGCACTATTTTCTCCAGAATCATCTTTATCTCCAGATTAGAAATTTCAGTTTGGCCATTACTTTGGGGATGGTACGGTAGAGTAGTTCGATGTCGGACACCATATCTTGAAAGGAGTGCTTCAAACTGTTTGTTGCAGAAGTGACTCCCTTCATCGCTTATGATTGCTCGGGGAGTACCAAACTGAGTGAAGATGTTCTTTTGATTGAAGCGGAGAACTGTTTTACCATCATTCTGTGGTGTTGCTGCAGCTTTAACCCATTTAGAAACATAGTCCACAACCAATAAGATGTACTGATTGCTAAAAGATGAAGGAAAAGGACCCATGAAGTCTATTCCCCACACATCAAACAATTCCACTTCCAAGATTCCTGTTAAAGGCATTTTGTTCCTCCTTGAGATATTACCTGTATGTTGACAACGATCACATGCCTTCACAAAAGTACTAGCATCTTTAAAGAGTGTCGGCCAAAAGAATCCACTCTGCAACACCTTAGCAGCTGTTCTAGTCCCACCGAAATGTCCTCCACATGGCAAAGCATGACAATGATTTAGGATAGAATACATCTCCTCTTCAGGCACACATCTTCTAATTATCTGATCAGCGCAGTGCTTGTAGAGGATTGGCTCTTCCCAATAATAATGTTTCACCTCAGAAAAGAACTTCTTCAATTGTTGACGAGAAAGCTCAGGAGGAGTTATTTTTGCAGCCAAGAAGTTGACATAATCAGCATACCACGGTACCATCAGGTTTTCCCTCACACTAAAGAGTTGTTCATCAGGAAATTGCTCATCTATCTGTACCTCTTTCGTATTCTGGCTCTCTTCCAGCTCTAGTCTTGACAGATGATCTGCTACCAGATCTTCAGTGCCATTTTTGTCCCTTATCTCTAAGTCAAACTCTTCAAGTAGAAGTACCCACCGAATCAATCTTGGCTTTGCATCCTTCTTGGTCATAAGGTATTTAATCGCTAAGTGATCTGTATAGACAATAACCTTATTCTCGATTAGATAGGGTCCGAACTTATCACAAGCAAACACAATTGCCAGCATCTCTTTCTCTGTAGTGGCATAATTTAGTTGAGCATCATTCAGGGTTCTGCTAGCATAGTAGATTGTGTGAAACACCCTGTCAACCCTTTGACCCAAGACCGCTCCGATTGCATAATCACTTGCATCGCACATCAACTCGAAAGGCAACTCCCAATTTGGTGAAGTGACTATTGGTGTTGAAATCAATTTTTCTTTCAGAACCTGGAATGCCTTCAAACAATCTTCTCCAAACTCAAATGGAACGCCATTAACAAGTAAACTGGACAATGGTTTGGAGATTTTTGAGAAGTCCTTAATAAATCTTCGGTAGAAAACAGCATGTCCCAAGAAACTCCTTACTCCTTTTACAGAAACTGGAGGTGGCAAATTCTCGATTGTTGACACTTTAGCTTTGTCCACCTCAATCCCTGCTTTTGAAATTTTGTGTCCTAGAACAATTCCTTTTGTTACCATGAAGTGGCACTTCTCCCAATTTAGCACCAAGTTAGACTTCTCAAATTTAAAAATTTTTATTTTCTGTACTTTAATTTTCTGTTTTAGTTAAGGAATGGCAATAAGCTAGAAGATAGTTGTATGCTGCTGCTTAGTGTAATGCGATCTGAAATTGTAAAATAACTGTGTGCTTTGATTCTTTTAACTCTTTGGATTAGTTTGGATGCTTAGAAACCTGTGTATAATTGCAACTTCTCAATCTGTGAAAATTATTATAATTGTTTTACTATGGTTTGTGGTAAGATTGACAGGATAGCCTAGAACTTGCATGTTTATTCTTTTGAGGCGAAATCCTTGATGGTGTCAATTTGAATATGATTTAGGCATTTGTTGGATAGTTTGAGCCTTTCAAGCCTACCATAAGAATGTTTATCCCTAGTTAACCCTCTTGAGCCTAAACCCGTTATGTTTTTCACCCAGTGAATCGAAAATTGTAACCACGCTATTAATTTTTCGTCACTAGCTACATAATTAGTTTGGGGGAGAAGAAATATTTAGTGTGAGAAAACAGTTAGAGGGAGAAGAACTTGCAAGATTGAGAAAAGAAAAAAATGTGTAATTCAATGTCACTGAAAAAGAAAAAATAAATAAAAAAAAAAGAAACACAATAAAAAGTAAGATGTGTTTGAAAAAAAAAAAAAGAAAGTAAGAAGCTTGTGGGTTCTGTTTGTGTGCTTATGATATCTTGAGCCAAAATCGTCTTTTGTCGATTTCTGAATATTTGAGCCATAATTCCTAAACCTCGAAAAGACCTAATGATTACAAAAGATATTGTCAACATTAGTGGAGAAAGGTAAGCATGCAAGCTTATGAGTTACCGAGCTGTGGGACAGCTGGAAAGAGTAAAACTTTTATAACGATGTTTCACGTGTGAATAAATTTTGTGGTTATGCATAGTGTTATGAGTTGAGCATCTGAATTAATTGTTAGAGTTAGTAGGATTGAAATTCTAGTTTATGCAACGAAGAAAGCAGAGCATGAGTCAGCAGTGTAATAATTATCTGATAGCGTAGTTAGTTTTTTTATTTTACTCGGGGGCGAGTGAGAATCTAGTTTGGGGGAATTTTGTTAGGTTATATTTAGCCTATGTTTCGGGTTTGAAAAGTAAGCATTTTCTCGTCTATTGGTGTCTTTTGGAGCGGTTTTACACTTGATTTTCATTGTTTTAGGTTCCCGGGGTATCAAAGTTCAAATTCAGTCAATTGATGAAAAGACGGGACAAACTGGCGAAAAAGTCGGAAAAATCTGCTCAAGAGGTTTCAGTAGTCGCGACCCTTTTCTGTGGTCGCGACTTCGAGGATTTGGCAGAAACTCAGTTTTTCGAGTTTTGCCTGTAGTCGCGACCAGCTTATAGGCTAGTCGCGACTAGGTACGAAAAACGTAGTTTTAACCTAATTCTGATTTTTCTCTCAATTGGAGGCACACCTTTCATCCCTATATAAGGAATACGACTCAGAAGGTCAAATTAAGCAGAAACAGACCTGAAGAGTGGATGAAAGTGGAGAGGAAGCTATCTTGAAGACCCGGAGCGATATCACTTTCTAGTTTCTTTCTTTTACCCTTTATTCTTTCTTTTATGTCTATTGATGTTTCAGATTTAACCATGGATGTTTTTATTGTTTTTATGAGCTAAATTTCCCATTAAGGGAGGATGATGAATGTTGTTTAAGTTTTTGCCTAGTTAATAAATAATTGTCATTCCTCCATCTTGATTGTGAATACTATCTATATTTGTGTTTAATTCCATGTGCAAGATTGATCACCTTTTACATGTTTAATGATCTCAATTCGAAATCTGAAAAGTGAGAATTGAGAATGCTAAAATTGGATAGTCTAGGTTTTGATGTGAAACGAAAGTATTTACATAGCCTTAGTGATAAATAGATTATTGCTTAATGCTGATTTCATGTTGGTTTAATTAAGAAGTTAATTAGAGAACATGAGATTTAGAACCTAAAAGATCTGAAAAGAGTTAGGTTAATTCATAATCTGTCATTCACTTCAAGAAAAGGATAGCAATTAGGCATTAACATTGGTAACTTAACAACAGGATTCTCCTCCCTAATCTCTCATCTTGATTAATCTTCATTTAGTATTTTAATTTTCTGAATCGTCTTATTTAATTCACAAAAAGTATTGTTTTACCCGATAGAATCATAAGTATAATTTAGTAGTAATTAGTCCAATTCCTTGTGGTTCGACCTCACTTGCGTGAGCTACTACTTGACTGTGTATACTTGTGTAGTGATCATAATTTTCGTAATACACTTTTCGCTCACTGAATCACAAGCGGCTCTTTTTTGCTATTCTTTTTGGATGAGCGGTACTTTTGGATCACAATGGTCCTTTTTTGGTTCACTGTTTCCTCGAATCACAATCAACTCTTTTGAACCGTTTTATGAAATTAGATCGGATACTCTAAAGTCTAACGATTATTATTTGGCTCTCATACCATATTAGAATTGTAAGATGCATGAGGTTCTATCTCAAAATTAATTAATAATAAAAGGAGTAGCACCTTATATGTGGTATTATATTTCTACAAATTAACAATATAAAACTCTCTAACTACCCTAAGCCATTAAAGCTCCGTATAAAATAGCTCTTTAGGGATTTGGAATATTAATGTACTGAAGCCTTGTTAAACGGAAATACATTCTCCTTCTTCTCCATTGTTAATATGTTATATTTCTCATCATCTTCCTTGGTTTCTTCTAAGCTCTTAAAATTTCATCTTCTTCATTGCTTTTCCATTCTAACTTGGTTAAATAATTTCTAAAGATAACTCTTAGTGAATTAGCTAAATTATATATTTTTTTTAACATAATGCAATAACTTTCCCACTTACATATATTATTAATCATCCTCCAGATATTTTTTTAGTAATTATTTATCACTTATATTTTTTTTTTCATCTCATATATACATATAAAATAGACTAAGTAGTATTGGAAAAGCTAATACGGATTAACAAAATATAATTTATTAAGTAATTTGCGGTATAAATACTTAAGTTTAACTCTCGGTTATAAATAAATACCTAAGTTTAATTTTTGGCGGTAATAATACCTACCTAAATTATATTTTTAAATTGTAAGTACCTAACCGTTAAATGTTAAATCATTATATCCACGTGTCATTTTCTTATTAGTATATTTAAACTAAATTTTTTTAAATAATAAAAAATTAATGACTTGGACTAATCAGGGATTGCCACGTGGCAATTTATTTAAGCAGATACCTACAAAAGTTCCAAAATTATAACTTAGGTATTATTAATGCCAAAAATTAAACTTTGATATTTATTTGCAACCGAAAGTTAAACTTAGGGTGTGTTTGGAACTAACTGTGTAATTACTAGGTATGGTAATTACTAGGGTGGTAATTACACAGTTTTGTAATTACACTATATTTTAAAATGCAAGGTGTGTTTGGATATGATGTGGTAATTACATATGAATTCCTAATATCTTGTTTGGCAAAATAGTTAGTAATTACATGAAAAAATAATATTTTTTAGTATCTAATGTTTAATATGGAATTTTTTTTTTTTTTTCATTCAAAAAAAAAATATAGAAAGTTTTTAGTAATTACACAGTGTAATTACATTCAATTCTCATGGGGGGCCATGAGAATTGAAGAGTGTAATTAAAACCTCTCAATTACTTCCAATTACACAGTTACAGTGTAATTACAAACATGCCAAATTGTGTAATTACCTTCAATTACACAAATCCAATTACACCGTGGCTTTCTAAACGCAGCCTTAGTTATTTATGCAGCAAATTATTCTAATTTATTTTATAAACTACCATCATTTAGATTTGGAATTATAGTTTTATGATATTGGCATATATTAATTGGACAAAACTAGCATGAATGAAGGACAATGATAATGCTCAATGCTAAATTTTATGGAATTGGTTGGTGGTGGTGGTGGTTGAGATTTTGAAACAAAATTGTATATTGTAAGCTAAGCGAACCTGATTTGTTTCAAACCAGGCTCTATAAGCCACAGTTGTGTTTAGTCCCAATTCCTTTGCTAGCCCAGTTACCAGAGTTCTCGATCCTGTTAGTGGAAGAACTGAATCTTGATCTCCGCTGTATATAACACATTTAAAATTCTCAGTGTTATAACAAAATTCAATTCAACCATATTATATTATACTATGATTCACATACATATTTACTTCATCTAAATTCTAATATTACTATCTTTCAATGATTACCTGTAAACTAACACTTGAATTCCAGACTTGACAAGGGAACGAAGTACATGAATTGTGGGTATCTCAAGGTCTTTCATATCATACCTGAGAACACTATTTTTCGAAAAAAAAAAAACAATAAATTATGATTAATCATTATTATGAAATTGTACATAATTTAATTTTGGTTATATAGCTTTGTCTAATTATTTAATTTTTTTATAAAAAAAAAAAATTGTGTGTTAAACTCTCACGTCACGTCTAACTAATGGTTGTTTTTTCTTATCATGAAAAAAGAATTACTCAACTGTTTCTTTCTATTGTTTCTTCTTTCAAATTAATTTATTAACTTTAAAAGTAAGAAAATACATTACTCGCTGCAAACACTCCATTCTGTTACTCCAACAAGCTCAGCATGGAAAGCTTTCTGCACGTCTTTTCTGTTCAAGTATTTGATTGTTTTATCTTCAACACATACATCAATTTTTGCTGCTTCATCCTGTAAATAACCCATTATAAATATAACAAAACATACAAATGTCCTTATTATAAGTGCCTTTTTAATCTTAGAATTAGCAAAGATTTTCCTATAACTTAAAAAGAGAAAAACTGACCAGTTTATTAAGCATGGCAGATTGAGCAAAAACTGGGGGCAAACAGACATCAAGAGTAACATCATATGAGTCAACGAGTCTACTCATTTCGTTTGACACTTTTCTCCATACTTGAGAACAAACAGGGCTGAGGTTTCCATCAACTTGAACTTGTCTCCTGTATGTTGAATAGTTACACACTGAATTGGCCATTTCATAACTTGAATCTGAAATCAATCCATGAGACCAAATGAACTCAGCCCTTGAGTTAAAATCTGTATTGAATTCCAGAAGTGGATTGCCTATCTGAAAAATCAACATATATTTCCCAATCCTATTTATAATTAAACAAAAATAATAGTCTTACCAGTATCAGAATAAAGTTAATGATATAGTTTTCTTACTGCTATTCCTTTTAGATTAATACTGGCTTTTGATTGGACAATGAGTTGAGCAAGCTGTGGAACATAGTGTCCTGATGACAAAAACAGTTTCAATTTGGATACTCTTTGAACTTTTTTTTATTATTTTATTTGGTTCAGTTAGAAAATTACCTCCATAACTCTCTCCTGTAATGAAAAATGCCCTGTTTCTGTAGTTGGGGAATTGGATGAACCATCTTTTGAGGAACATAAGATTATCTTGAGCTGAAAGGAAACAGAACCCATCATCAAATTTCTTAGATAATCCTGGATTTAATGTAGTTTCGTTTAAAGCCAATGTTTGTACCAGTCTTCTCATCATTAACTTCTGTGTAGAAAGATTTGTTAGCTGAGTAGGAGAAACCAACTCCAGCAGGGGAGTCCAAGTATATCATGTTTGCCTCTATAGAAGAAAACTTGTCAAAATCAACAACCAGTGAGAGAAGAAGGAAAACAAGAAGAAGAAGAAAATGTCATTTATTAGAACCTTTATTCCAGCTATAATCATTCTTAAGAAGTGAATTTCCACTTGGTTTGAAGGGTCCATGTTCACAAAATGCACCAGCTCCAATAGATGAACAACCAGGCCCTTAAGATTAAGAAAACCAGAAAAGTATCATCTGTTAAGAATAGCACTAATGACAGAGCCAAAAGTAGAAAAGTTTAAGAGCAAAATATTTACCTCCATTTAACCATAAAACCAGTGGCTTTGAATCAGGGTTGGCTTCAGCTTCAACAAAGTAGTAAAACAGTTGTCTTTTTGGGTTTTTGCTCACTGCTATATAGCCTGAATATTGCTGGAAATTGACTGGTGGCTGCCCTGGAAAGCTAGTGATTTTAGCAGCCTCTGATATGGAGTCTCCATTCAACAAAATTTCTTGTATAATAATTATTAGTGCAATGCTTTTGAGAACAGCAAGTAATGGCTGGAGCTGCATAATGTGAATGAAAGAGATAAGAAAAATGAAAGTTGAGAGCTTCAAAAGTTGATTTTTGAGTCCTTGAGAATAGAGTTTGGGTTGGGTGTGACTTTTTTTTCGAATTCTGAGATATATGACAAAGTTAATAGTATATAATTATTATAATGTCTCGATTACAGCCTTTTATCTTTTTGGACTGATCTGTGGAATATCATTATATAGAAAATATGATTATTTTAGTGGTAACATGTGATAATGGTAACTTGTGAGGTGAATATAATTGTATAACAGTAGAGTCAAGATCAACCCAGAGAGATAGACATATGTGGTCATACACTAAGTTAGGACAAATAAAGTAGAAAGCTAAAAACAGTCTTTATGTAATTATGTTTACTCCCTAACACACAAACTAAACTACCCTTTTAGACTCATACATAACCGTAGTGGTTAACTTACCAAAGAAAATTATAACTATCTATTTTCTTAAATTTGATTAATCAAAGAAGAAGAATCAAGGAATCTGTCCAAGCTTATCAAGTCAATTATTGTGCTCCCCTCAAATAAAAGACATTTTCTTTTTCCAATACTTCTTCGGTTTATTCCATTATCTTTCTTCCACTCACTCTTTTTGTTTTTTTCTGCATTTCTCTGCGTGAAATCTATAGTTGGGTAACAACTTCGTGACTTAACAGATAAATAGAACTTCAGAATTGAGATCCCCAAGTTTTTGTCCAACCTGAAATTTTTTATTTTTTATTTTTTTATTAAAAAGAAGAATTTAATCCTTTTTGCAAAAACATTTATGCTCTTATTTTTAAGATTTAACCATTTTGTGTCTTTTTAACACTCTATTGTGTTTTGTTATTAATATTTATTTCGAAATTTCATTTAAAAAAAAATTACATTATAGGTATGCTTCTAATTTTTTCTTTTTTTTATTTGCTTTAGAAGTGATGTAATGGGAGGGGGTGTTGGGAGTGCAGCTTTGGGAGTTTCTTACTAATTTATTGAACTGCATCACATATTTTTTCTAAATCATACAGGCATTGCATAGACCTCAAAACACACTAAATTGCACCACCAAATGCGGTATAATGCGGTACGATGTAGGGGTGAGCATCCGATCCAATCCAACCTTTTTTTCCTCATCTGATCCAATCCAATTAGTAATTGGATTTGGAAAATCACCATCCGATCCAATCCAATTAGACCTCAAAATCCAATCCAATCCAATCCAATTACTAATTGGATTGGATCGGTTTTTTAATTGGATATCCAATTACATACCTAAATTTCAATATTATCTTAAAAATATAAAGGAAAATACGTAAAAAAACTAAGTATCACTTTTTATTTAAGTTTAATACTCCATAAATATACTATTCTTACAAGTGTATTGTAACTAAAAGGTTTAAAAATTAAAACAATAACATTTCTAAGTAATAAAATAGAACAAAATATCATGAAAATAAATACACTAAATAATCAAGTGTTACAAATTCAACATAAAAAAATCTAATAAAAATATAATAAATAATTAATATATATTAATATTTTTTATTATACAAATAATTTTTTAATATACATTAATGTAATTGGATTGGATCGGTTTTTAATTGGATTTTGAGATTGACATCCAATAACCGATCCAATCCAATTAGAATCCAACTTTTAGCATCCAATCCAATCCAATTGTAATTAGATATCCAATTTTTTGTAATTGGATTGGATTGGATTGGTTCGGTTCAATTGGATTGGATTGGATGATGCCCACCCCTAGTACGATGTGAGTGATTTACACCTATCTCAAAACATTACAATAAAGATTCTTCATACACAATAATTTGAAAGCTAAAGTTATAATATTCCTAAACTAAGATTAGATATACATAATAATAATAAAGAAAAATATTCAAACAAAATATTTTTAATTATTATAAGAAAAACAAAATCACTTGTTCCAATATACACCAACTTGACTATTAAGTTTAACTTTAATTAAGTTGGCCTATTAGACCCTGTAAGGGAATGATGGTTTTCATGGATCCTAGTTACTCTGAATATTCGATGACTCAATTTTGTTTATTATGGTGATTAATATCAACAAAGACGTAGTGGAAGACATGATCTTTAAAACAAACCTTATGACTGCATGGAACAGGAAGAAAATATTGAAGAATTTGAAGAATACTATAAAGTGATTATTAGGCAACAGAATGAAGAAAAATGGATTGTGAATGAAGAAGACATAAAAAGCTTTGGAAGACAATCGATTGTTGACAAAGTTTTTTCAAAGAGACGATGTATGAGAAAATTTGTCAAAAACATATTTGGAGGATATGAAAAACCAAGAAGCCTTTGGAGAGTGAAGGGCTTGAAAGATGATTCGATGCAGTGACGGACCCACTACTATCAATGTGGGGGCTATAGCCCCACTAACAAAAATATTACCTTTTAAAAAATTAAATGTAATTTTTTTAATTTGATAATTATAGACTAAAATAATAAAAAAAAGTCTCTACAATTAAATAGATCTAATAAGAGTGATTATAATAAAAGTATAAATATTTTTTAATAATAAATAAGCTCCCACAAAGTAAAAATTCTGAGTCCGTCACTGATTCGATGAGTTCATTTATTGGAATAACATTTGAAAGTGAGAAGGATTTTGTGGATGTGTAAAAAAAAGAATGTGGAACTTTATCGGGGGATTTATGCTAGTTGAAAGATGGCCTGAAAGTAGAAATTGGGAGGAGGTGAAACTAGACAGAGTTTCTTGCAGGATACGAATGGTGGGATTCCTCATTATTGGTTTTAATCAGGCTAACATTAGAAGGATTAGAGAGCTAGCTGGAGACGTTATGGGGGTTAAATGAACCAGCAATAATAATAGGTCCTATGCTTATTACAAATGTGGCTAATGGGGCATAATATAAAGGATTTCCATGAAAAAGAATTATGATTAGAGGTCTTAATAGAGAAAAGGCAACACCATATGGAAGCTGGTTGAGTATGGAGAATATGATGATGTGATGTTTTGATTACAACAATAGAAACATCACTAAGGAACAAAATGAGGAAAGGGCAGAAGAATGGTTGAACTTAGGGCAACTGACGAAGGTGCATGATGATCAGAGCTTGGGAAGAGGAAAGGGTGCTGGTATGATGCATGAAGGAAAACAAAAAGTCATCTTGGCCAATGGAACATGAGTTATGGGAAAAAAGAATCTAGAAACAGCTAAGACAACTAAAGAGATTCATGATTGAGATAACAATTACATTAATAAGTGCGGGAAAAAATAAGGAGTGAGGAAAGGGTAATCAACAAAAGTTAAGGTTTTATACCCTAAATAAAAATCAATTTAAATGTAATCTTATTTACTAATCAATAAAAGATCAAAAATTATTTTATTACTTTTGTATATTATTGCTTAGTTCACATGTTATATTCATGATTATATGTTTAAAATATAAATTATGCTAAATCCCAAACATATAGCTATTCACGATTATAATGTTGTCAACACAGTAGAAAATATTAATTTGTTCGATTGGATGTTGGATGTCTTGAATTTTTAGACACTCCATCTAACATCCAAACTAATTGGGTTGAATGCTACTAATGTTGTTTTGATTTCCAAAAAGAAGAATTCGCTTGATATGGGTGATTTGCATCCTATATCCCGATGTAATGTGCTTTATAAGGTAATTTCTAAAATGTTGGCTAATAGATTGAAGGAGGTTCTTTCTTGGGTTATTTCGGATACTCAATGTGTATTTCTTCAAGGTTGCCTTATTTTTGATAATATTATGGTGGCCTATGAGGTTATGCATTATCTTAAAAGGAAAACTAGAGGTCGAGATGGTTTCATGGCGCTTTAACTCGTTATGAGTAAGGCCTATGATAGGCTTGAATGGGGATATCTTAGAGCTATATTGGAGAGAATAGGCTTTGATGGGCGTTGGATCAATTTGATAATGCAATGTGTTTGCTCGGTTTCATATACATTGGTTCATGGTGGTAAAGAAATGGGACCAATTACCCCTTTTAGAGGTATTCGCCAAGGTGATTCCTTATCCTCATATCTGTAAGTCTTCTCAAGCCTTATCCGTAATTATGAGACGCGTGGGTTACTGAGGGGTTGTAGAGTTGCTTGGGGAGCGCCAGTAGTATCCTAAATGTTGTTTGTGGATGATAGCTACATTTATTATAAGGCAATTGAGGAAGGGCGCAATGTATTCTCAATTTGTTACATACGTTTGAACTAGCCTCTAGTCAGAGAATTAATTTCTCCAAGTCCTTAGTTTTCTACAGTTCAAATACTGAGGTTGTTATGAGAGATAACATATGTGATTTGCTGGGTATTTTTAAGGCAGATGAGAATGGTACCTATTTAGGCCTATCGAATACCATGGGTAGGAATAAAATGACCACCTTAGGCTTTTTAAAGGATAAGCTTCGTAAAAGGATCCAAGGTTAGGAGGGTCATTTACTCTCGAGAGCAAGTAAGGAGGTTCTATTGAAGATAGTTGCACAAGCTCTTCCTAACTATGCTATGAATGTTTTTTTGCAACCTGTGGATACTTGAAAAGAATTAGAGTGTCTTATGTCTAAATTCCGGTGGCAAACAGGTTCATCTCAAAAAAGAAACATTAATTAGGTGAGTTGGGAGCGTATGTGCAAGCACAAGTATGAAGGAGGGCTGCATTTTAGAAACTTGCGAGACTTTAACTTGGCTCTCTTGGGGAAACATGGGTGGCATCTCCTCACTCAAGAATCTTCTCTAGTGGGGCAGATTTATAAAGCTCGATACTATGCGCATGGATCCTTTCTTTCAGCAACACTTAGTGATAACCCAAACTTTATTTGGTGAAGCATTATGGAGGCACAACCACTTATTTTGAGTGGGATTCAGCGGAGTATCAGACCTAGGCATTCAATGAGCATTTTACACGACCCTTGGCTCGATTGTGTGAAAAATCCTTATGTCATTTCCTCTTACCCTGCATTAATTAGTAAACCAATAAGTTCTTTGTTTAATTTTGGATTCTCAAAGCTGGGATGAGGAACTGGTTAGAGATTTGCTCGAGGTTAGAGATCAAAAATTGATTTTTTCAATTCAATTGAGCAATTTTGTTGAGTTTGATTTCTGTTCTTGGAAGTTTGACAAACATGGTATCTACACTATTAAGAGTGCATACCAGCAACTTCGTGAATTAAAAGGGTGTTGCTCTGTGAATAATGCAGCATGTTTTTGGAGAAAGTTATTGAACTTAAAGATCCCACCTAAAGAGTAATTTTTTGTGGCGTGCAACATCTAATTCTCTTCCTACTTGTGCTCAACTTCAACATAGACATATATCAATTAATAGAACATGTCCAAGATGAAATAATTTTTCATGCATTGGTGGGTTGTTCTTACTCTCGGGCTTGCTAAAATCGTGTTGCAACTAACATAAGTTCTTGGAATGAGACTCGATTTTTCGACTGGTTGCTGGTTTTATTTAATAGGGATAAGGATGATGTGTTAGAAGAAGTTGCAATGATTAGTTGGGCTATTTTAAAGGCACAAAATGAGTTTAGTTGGCAAAGAAAAAAGACTTCCTTGCTGCAACTATTAATCATTCAGTAAGAACAATTCTTGATCAATTTAAGTTTGCTCAATTTAGAAAAGGTTTATCTTTTTCTTCATCTCTTGATGGAGGAAAGGAAACAACGTAATGGACTTCACTAGTTGTCGATGCGATCAAGGTTAATGTTGATGGGGCAATCTTTGAACAAGAGGAACGTTTTGGCATGGGTGTTGTAGCTCGTGACTTTTTTGGTGAAATTATTGAAGCTTTTATGACGAGTGTTGTTGGAAAAGTACAACCAGAGATTGCAAAAATTGTGGGCATCAAGGAGGCTTTGAGCTGGATTAAGAAATATTTGTGGCCTAGAGTTGTCCTTGAAATCGATGGTCTCTTGTATGTTCGAGCTATCTCTAGTTGTGCCACTTTTTCTTCTCAGTTTGGCTTGTTAGTTATTGATTATCGTGTGTTACTTTCTTCTAATAGTAATGTTACTTTACGTTTTGTTAAACAATCTGCAAACAAGGTAGCTCATTGTCTTACAAAAAGCTCTTATTTCTTTACTATAGAAGCTATTGTAATGGATGAAATTTCTAGTTAATTGAAATGCTGATTTTATTTAAAAAAAAAAAAACATTGTATAAAAATTATTAATTAAAATCTTATTGCATTTTAATTACTCAATTATCATAAAATAAATACATAATTTTTTTATATATGATTTGAAATTTATATATATAAAATGGAGAGATAAAATAGTGACTTGACTCTTTAAAATCACTGAATAACTTTATTTATTTTCTCCTTAACTCATTGCATAGTAATTAACTTATAATGACTGAGACATAAGGCGATTAACATAATGATTTTCTTCTATAGTAGTTTATAGGGCCGACCCTGAAACAAAGTGGGCCACAAGAAAAAAAAAATATTTTTGGGCCCTTATATTAGAAAAAATCTGGTATTTTTTAAAGTCAGTAAAAAAAATATATAATTTTAAAAGGGAAAATAATTGAGCCCCTGGGCTAAGTGGGCCCTAGGCACAGGCCTATTCCGCTTATGCCCAGGGCCGGGCCTGGTAAATAATTTATTGTTAGATTTATTTTATGTGGAAAGTAAGTCTAACAACAATGATAATGCTGACTACAAGCGCGATACAGTGATAACATTAATTTTGAATGTAATGATCACTATAAATGAAATATAGTGATTACAATTATTTTAAATATAGTAACAATAACAAATAACAAATAAGATAAGAATTTTGAAATCATATGATAGGGTTTCAATATATAGATTTATGAATTATTTTTTAAAATTTTTATTTTATATGAGAATTTTTTTAGCTAACATTTGATAATATCTTTATTTATTTTTATTTATAAAAATTGTTTATTGAATTTTTTTAAGTAAACAAATTTATAGAACAATTATTCTTATTATTTAAAACAATTATGTCAAAAATATTAAAATTTGAAAACAAAATAGCTTTTTTTTTTTAAAAAAAAAAAAAAAAAAAAAAAAAAAGCCACAACAAAATACTAAATAGCACAGGATTTTCTAGTTTTTTTTATAAATAAAAAAGTACAAAAAAATTCAATAATTAAAAAAAGGTAAATTGCGGCATAAATACCTAATATTTCTGATTTTTTACACTTAAATACCTAATGTTTATTTTTAGTGGCAAAAATATCTAATGTTATAATTCTCTTACACCGTTACTACCACTTCCGTTATTAACTCATAAACATAGACACGTGGAGGGCCCAAATGCATTACATTTATTTATTTTATTTTAAAATTTGATATTCTTAATATAAAAAATTAAATATTACTTGTTTTTTTAAAAAAAAAAAATAAGAGAGATACAATACTAAATTACCATAGCTGAATGAACCGGTGTAGTATATGGAACATGATAACTGAATTGAAGTGTCAATATCATGTGAAAATTGTTAATGAGAACACATTTTTTTATAAACAAGTAGCATTTAGGTTCTGATGTTAAGAATATTAAGTTTTAAAATAAAATAAAAATAAATGTAATGCATCTGAACCCTCTACGTGTCCATATTTATGAGTTAACGGAAGTGGTAGTAACGGTGTAAGAGAATTGTAACATTATATTTTTGCCACCAAAAATAAACAATAGGTATTTTTTTTTTCAAAGTGATTAAAATCACTCATGAATTTACGACGCCCACGTCCGCCACCGGCGCTAGAACCTCTTCGAACCAGGATAGCTCATCGTCTAACCGCAGAGCATGCTTTGCCAACCATGAGCCGCTAAAATCTTAGAGCAAGCCCCATGGGACAAAAGTGCCCCCGAAAATTTAGACAATAAAGCTATAACATCTTCAAACAACGCTCCTAACTCAATAAAATATTGAAGTTCCAACTGAAAAAAACATCAAAAAACAGCATAAATCTTTAATTAAAAAACTATTCAAACTGAAGAGAATCAACCAACCACCAAGACTAGGCAACTAGATCTCCTTATAAAATACTAGAACTAGCCAAAGGGTTTACCCTATGGCTAGTAACAACTAAATTATAGCATTCTACTTCATAACCTTCAAAGGATCCTTATTCCTTACTTTTACCTAGGGGTGTTCACTAAGTATCCGATCCAATCCAATCCACACGATCCAATCCAATCCAATCCGCAAAATGCGAATATCCGCACTTACGCGGATTGGATTGGATTGAAAAATTTAAAATTCGCACTTGTGCGGATTGGATGTTGTTTGACCTCAAAAAGTAACCGATCCAATCCAATCCGCACTTAATTATATATATTTTTAAAAAATTATAATGTATAATATATATTAATTTTCTAGTAATATTAAAAAAAACACACTCTTCTAATTTATTAATCTTTTTTAGTAATATATTGAGTTAGTGTATTTTATTTGTTTTATAATAAAAAACACTAGAAAAATTATTTTATTCATATAGACACATACACACAAATTTAAATATATATACTAACTTATTTATTTTAGTAATAAATACATATATATTTTAGTGTAAATTATATATTGATATATATGTATATGGGTTTGATTTATATATAAATGGATATGGAAATAGATTATTATTGGAAATTAAGAAACAATAATCTTTTTTTAATTTTTTTTTCTATGAAACATTAAGTATTTAAATATATAAAATCGGAAACATTAAGGTGGCGTTTGGTAATACTTTTTTAATTAGTTTTCTGTTTTTAAAAGTAAAAAGGTGAAAATATTTTTTTAAAAACATGTTCTATAAAACTGTTTTTACTTTTCAATTTTATAATTAGAAATCAAAATTTTAAAAACAAAAAAAAAATCACTTTCAATATTTTTTTAAACAGTTTTTTTTTTCTTAATCAATCTTTTGAATTACGACCAGACCCAGACTCAAATCCCCTATCCACGCCCTGGCGCTGAACCCGACTTTTAACTTGAACCCGAATCCAACCTCGGACCTAGAACCGACTTAAATAAAATCAAAAAATAAAAATAAAAATAAACTTTACAATCACAAATCTTTACGAGACGAAAAACAATAGCTGTGCTCTCTATACTATACCGCATATATGTAAACATCTCTTGAGAAATAAGGCACAAAGGAAATTTGAAAGCGTCCTACCGCCTTCAAAAACCCAAAATTGTACAGAAGAGGGAACACACCACAACCCCACCGCCTTCTATTTCTTCGACACCCAAATACGAGCCATGGAGGACGACGGCCCAATGAGGTTCATCAATCTTCTCCATCATTGGCGAGAGTTTCCAACCGACCAAGATGATTTTGTCTTTTCTTCTTCTTCTTCCCAAGATACTCTCTCTCAGTCCCTCTCTTCTTCCTCCGAAACCTACATGCTCGGTTTTGTCATCGCCAACATTGTTGGGATGAAGTACTACTCGGGCACTATTAATGGCCGAGAAATGGTTGGTCTCATTCGGGAACCCCTCAACCCTTACGATTCCAACGCCATTAGAGTTATCAACACGAGAATGGCTCAGGTCGGCCACATTGAGCGAGCTGTGGCAGCCGTACTGGCGCCTTTGATTGATTCCAACTCTATCGCTGTCGAAGGCATTGTCCCCAAAGGAAAAGCTGCCGCTAACAGGTACAAGATTCCTTGTCAAATTCATATTTTCGCTAAAGTTGAAGCCTTTCCCGCTTTGAAAGATGCAATATTGCGATCGGGGTTGCAGTTGATTTCGGATAACGACGTGTCTTTTACACTCTCTGAGGCTATGGTGGTTGAGGAGAAAAAGGGTAAGAAGGGGATGAAGAGTTTGGATAAGATTTTCAAGTTGGTGGATAAGAATTTGAGCAAGAAGGGGCAATTGCAAGTATTGGAGCCCCCAAAAGAAGCCATTAAATCAGAGCTTTTCTTGCACCAGAAGGAAGGGTTATGGTGGCTGGCCCAAAGAGAAAATTCCCGTGAATTGCCTCCTTTTTGGGAAGACAAAAATGGTTGTTATGTGAATGTGTTAACGAATTACGAAACCAATTCTCGACCGGAGCCTTTGCGAGGTGGGATTTTTGCAGACGATATGGGATTGGGTAAGACTCTAACTTTGCTCTCTTTGATAGCTTTTGATAAATATTCTAGTAGTGGCAGTGTTAGTAGTAGTCTTCCTTTGTCAATTGGAAATGAAGATAAGCTCGATGAAGTTGGCGAGGAGGGTCAGGAAGTTTCTGTTTTGGGCGGTAATAAAGGCAAGAGGGGAAGACCCAGCAAAAAAACTACAGGGTCGAAGAAGAAACAAAAAGTTGGGGACACCACCAGTTTGATATTTGACAAGTCTTCAGGTTGTAAACCAACGTTGATTGTATGCCCTCCTTCTGTTTTTTCAACATGGATCACACAGTTGGGAGACCACACCATGACCGGAAGTTTTAAGGTATATATGTATTATGGAGATAGGACTAATGATGCTGAAGAACTGAAGAAGTACGATATTGTTTTGACAACATATAGTACATTGGCTACTGAGCATTCTTGGCCTAAGTCTGCTGCTAAGCAAGTTAACTGGTGGAGGGTTATTTTGGACGAGGCTCACTTGATTAAGAACTCTAATGCTTTACAGAGTAAGGCTGTTTGTGACTTGAAGGCTAACCGGAGGTGGGTTGTCACCGGAACTCCTATTCAGAATGACTCGTATGATTTATTTTCTTTGATGGCATTTTTACGGTTTGAGCCATTTTCTGTCAAGAGTTACTGGCAAAGCTTAGTCCAGCGACCACTTGCTCAGGGAAACGAAAAGGGGCTCTCACGTCTGCAGGTATATAATCCATCTTCATATTATCTCACCCAGAGTTCAACATGTTTAATGTACACATACATGAAAGATACTTTTTCTAGGGCTGGACTGCTCTTCTCACACATATCACAAGTGAATATCACCATAATTTTTCGTGATGTTTCATGAAATTATGAATTGGAGACAATAAGATGCATACTTAAAGTTAAGTCTGTTTGGTTGATTTTTAAGCTGTATTGTCTTTTTAGGACCAGGTTGAATGTTAACCCTTTTAGCACGTGCCTGTGTAAGGACTTTTATTTTTGGTTATGACTTTGGGAAGGTTGCATTGTTGACTGGTTGAAGTACTAAATAGAGAAACATAATTGATCCCTAGTATTTATTTTGTGAGACTTGAGAAATGGAATAAAACAAAACATTAGCCTTTATAAATGTTTTTGAATTCAAGTTGTTTCTAAATAACTTTAAATGGTTTCAGGTTTTAATGGCAACCATTTCCTTGAGAAGAACAAAAGACAATGGACTAATAGGATTGCCAACAAAAACGGTAGAGATTTGTTATCTTGAACTTTCTACAGAAGAACGTGAAGTGTATGATCAGATGGAAAAAGTAGCAAAGAATGTTTTACAAGGTTATATTGATGCTGGTGGTCCCATGTGCAACTATACTACTGTACTGAGTAATATTCTACGACTTCGCCAAATCTGTACTGATCTAGCCTTGTGTCCTTCAAATATTAAATCCTTGACTCCTTCTAATAATATTGAAGGTATTGTATGCCCATTTCTTAATTTTCTTTTTGTTAGTTATGCAGCTTTACATCTTCACCAGATTCCACTAACTTCTGTACTGTACTGTATTGTATTAATATATTGTATATTTATATATTTTATTTGGTGTGCCTGTATCATTTCTGTTTTCATGTTTGCTTGTTAAGAGTTTTTATGCTACATTCATTGTGTGGTGTTAAAGAATTTCGCAGCTTGTGGATTGTTTTAATCCCTAACTATTTTTAATGCATTTCTTTTTTCTACTTTACATAATAATAATCTGTACAAAGAGAAAAGAGTTCTTACTGCCTTACATGATGACTATTATCATGTCTGTCATGCTAGAGAAAAAAAACTAAATCACATGCTATGTCCTACATTTAGCCAATTTATCATGTCTGTGAATTGATGCATAAAATCAGTTTCCACATTTCAGTCAGTGTTGTATTGCCAGATTGGGCAATGTATCACTGCCATTGTTTGTTTGGGATGTGTCATTATTTGTCTTTCCCTAGAGGCAATTAAGATGTCCTATGGAACATTTTCACTTATCTTTGCACTGCTTTGGAACCTCAACTCTTACAAAATAGTTGAATGGAAACAAGAAACAGAAGCTTTTTTGTATTGGTGTAGATGCATCCACAGCAAAATTAATCTCTGCTGTTAGTCTATACTGCTTTCTGTATACTTTTGAAAACATTGAAAGTCACTTGATTGTACTATCATTGTCTAGAAAAAGTAGGAAAGGTCTACATTAGTTCATAGTTCTACCATGAGAGATGGTTTGACTAACGGTTTTCTCTCATGAGGTCTAGGTACCTAGCAACTTAAGTTTAGGGCTCTGCCTACAAAACTAAATGTTAATGTTAACTCTAACCGAATGAAATTTCAATTATCAAATGATTTCATGCAAGTTTCTTTGCTGTGATTGTTCACATGCTCCTACTATTACAAACTAACAGCAGTTGTTTCTGAGCAGATGCATCCAACAACCCAGAGCTGCTTCAAAAGATTGTCGAGGTACTGCAAGACGGCGAAGATTTTGACTGTCCGATTTGCATTACACCCCCAACTGATATGGTGATTACGCGTTGTGGCCATATCTTTTGCCATGCTTGTATTTTGAAAACTCTAAAGCACACCAAGTCTTCTTGCCCTCTTTGTCGACGTCCTACAACTACTTCTGACCTGTTTTCTGCTCCACCAACTTCTTCG
Source organism: Cannabis sativa (assembly GCF_029168945.1). Classification (NCBI taxonomy): domain Eukaryota; kingdom Viridiplantae; phylum Streptophyta; class Magnoliopsida; order Rosales; family Cannabaceae; genus Cannabis; species Cannabis sativa. Next base: position 24,911,443 of record NC_083608.1, read on the forward strand.
GATGCTGATAATGATTCATCCTCCTCAAGGCCATTCATGTCTTCAAAAGTGTCTGCTCTTCTGAAACTTCTTGTGGCATCAAGAGATCAAAACTCAGCAACAAAGTCAGTAGTATTTTCACAATTCAGGAAGATGTTAATCTTACTTGAAAAGCCACTAGAAGAAGCTGGTTTCAAGACTTTGCGATTAGACGGTTCTATGAATGCAAAGAGAAGGGCTAAAGTTATTGAAGAATTTGGAAGCTCAAAAGATGGACCAACAATCTTGCTTGCAAGTCTAAAGGCTTCAGGAACTGGTATAAACCTTACAGCTGCTTCTAGAGTTTACTTCTTGGAGCCATGGTGGAACCCAGCAGTTGAAGATCAGGCCATGGACCGAGTCCATAGAATTGGACAAACAGAGGATGTGAAGATTGTGAGGTTAATTTCTCGAAACAGCATCGAAGAAAGAATTCTGGAATTACAAGAACGTAAGAGGAGACTTGCAAAAGAAGCTTTTGGAAGACAGGGATCAAAGGATAGAAGAGAAATTGGGATCAATGATCTTCGCACCCTAGTGTCTCTTGAGCCCAAAGTATGATGAGTATGCTCACATAGACATGTACATTTGTTTTCTGTATAGGATAGGAACAAATGTCAAATCTCTCTATAATGCATTTTTACATTTTTCATTGCTTTTCTTAGAGGACTCGTAGAATTTTTAAAATATTTGAAGAACCAAAGACATAATACATAGGTACATTCAATAGTCAAACTTTTTATTTAAATTTTTTTTATAAAATTAATACTTATGTTTTACGTTTTTAAAATATTATTTATTACTTTAAATATATTTTATTAAAAGTGTATTTGGTAATATTTTTTTAATCAATTTTTTAATTAGAAAAATAAAAATATTTTTTATAAAACTTTTTTTACTTTTTAATTTTTATTTAAGAATCAAAATTTTAAGTTTTAAAAATTTTGAAAACAAAAAAAAAAGTTACTTTTAAAATTTTTTTTAACAATTTTTGGATTTTGACCCCAATTTGGACCTTGACACTCGGACTTGAACGCTGATCATGCCCCAGACATAGATCCTGGATCCAAATCCTGGCCTGGACCCCAGACCTTGACTTGGACCCTGACCCTGGCCCCGAACCCGATCTCTTACCCTGGACACAGACCTCGACCACGACCCTAGACCTGGATCCTCGATCTCAAACCCAGACCTTGGCCCCGAACATCGGCTCTAGCCCTGACCCCGGCTAAGGCCTCAGACTCCGGACCCGATCGGACTTCAGACTCAACTTAAATAAAATCAAAAAATAAAAATAAAAATAAAATTTACAGAACACACTTTTGTTTTCTGTTTTAAAAATGAAAAACAAAAGTAGTTATAGAACACATTTTTATTTTGCTATATTGGCAGCTAAACCACCTGAACTTTACGTTTTGTAACACCTACTGAACCCCCATTCTGTTTTGCTCTGTACCCCTCGGTCTAAAAATCACAGTTAAGTGTCACGGTGGACTGTCCACGTGTACACACTTGTATACGTGGCACGTTGTTAGTGGTCCACATAATATTAATTTCTAAAATATTAAAATTAAAAAAATCTTATTCTATTTTCTTTTTTTTCTTTTTCTATTTTCTTTTTTTTCTTTTTTCGTCTTTTTCTTTTTTTTTTTCTTTTTTTTTTTGTTTTGCTTTTTTTCTTCTCTCGACAAAACCAGTGCCCTTCTTCACCCACACCTTCTTCTTCTCTAAACCTACAACTTCTTCTTCCTTCTTCTACTTCTCTAAACCCACACATTCTAAACCCACATGGAATGGACCACCTCCGTCCTCTTTAGCCCACACAGATCCTCCATTTGCACCGCTATCAGGAGCTCGCCGAAGATGAGGACCGAACGGACCACCTCAATCGGTCCTCTTTAGCCCACACGGACCCCAGAAATGGATTACCATGCATCGAAACCCCAACCCGTGTTCCCCCTTCACCATTTTGCCGCTATTCTCAGCTTCAATCTGGCCAAATCCGAGCCTCTTTGAGCCAAGTGAGTTGCAATTTCGTGTTTCCCTTCTCAAGAACTTTCAGATCTCGTGGTTCTCTCCCTCATACAACGCCATCAACCGGAAATTTTTTTTGAGCTCCATTTCTCTTTCCTTCTCTTCCCCTTGGTGTGATTCCTCATGAAACTCTTATTTGTTGTTTTGGTTTTGGTTTCCTAAAAAAATTAAGATCTTTGATTTTTAGTGGTGGTGGTATGGTGGTTGTAGTGGTGGTGATAATAATAGTAGGTAGTGTGGTGGTATGGGTGGTGATAATAATAGTTTGTAGTTTAGATGAAGAAGAAAGGGAAAAAAAAAGAGAGAGAAAAATAAAATAAAATAAAATATTTTTTATATATAATTTTTTTTTTTTAATTTTTATAACTTTTAAATTAAATTTCATAATATTTTAGAAATTAATATTACATGGACCACTAAAAACATGCCATGTGTACAAGTGTGTACACGTGGACAGTCTACTATGGCACGTAACTGTGATTTTTGGACGGAGGGATACAGAGCAAAACGAAATGGGGGTTCCGTAAGTTTTGCCGTCAAAAATTAAATTTATGTGGTTAAATGTTACAAAACATAAAGTTCGAGTGGTTTAGCCGCTAATATTCCTTTTGTTTTTCACAAACAAAATTTTAAAAACAAAAATGTTACTCATTTTTGTGATTAAAAAATTTAAAAACAAATGTGTTACCAAACGTCACTAAGTGTTTTAGAGTTTAACTGATGAGTTCATATTTGTCTTATAAATATGATCAATTTATGTATTAATATTCTTAAATTGATTCTTTAAATTATTGATTAGTGTGATTTTAATTATTTTGAATATTTAAAGACTAATCATGCATTTAGAGTCATTTGGAGGGATGTTAGCATATTTTGGTGGAAAATAGTGGAAGTGAGCGAGCTCGATTTTACAAGGCGGAACTTAATTACAAATTTTGGCAATCCTAGAAGTAGAATTGGACTTGGATCTCACCATGAAAGTTTTAGATCTCATTCTTAACTTTCCGGAACATCTTGAATTTTCCAATTCCGAGTTGTATTGAAGAAGTTATGGCAAAAATACTAACCAATAGTGTCGTACTTATCTTTTTTTTTAAAAAAATATATATATAAATTTATATATATATATATATATATATATATATATCCTAACTCTAAGGAGATTCATCTATCTTTCCAAGCAATATAAATAGAACATTTTTAGGCTACGAATTTCAGAATCCTAGAGCTACCAAATTGAGATAGAAACTTAGAGAGAGAACAAGGAAGAGACGGAGATTGCGGCTTCGAAGTGTTCTTCATCATAGTTCTTTCTTTTTTCTTAAACTCTTACTATTTATTATGATTATCGTTATAATATCTAGTTTTGAGTAGTTTTCTTTTAGTTAAGGGTTATTTTAAAACCCGAGACATGCATTCTTAATTTCATTATTGAATGTTAATTTCTAGTTTCTATTATATCAAATTGTTTCTTTTCTTCTATGCTCAAAGTCATGGTTATTGTTTTATCTTGTTTATATGGCCACTAAATTGGGTTTTACTTTAATCGACTGTCATCTTATGATTATTATTCACCTAATAGTCTAGGAGTCTAAGTGTTTGTGATAAATTATGATTTCTAATATTTTCTAAGGTATTTTTAATTGTGATGAAGAATAGGACCTAGGTTAAATGAATTATATGCTTCATTAATTTATTGTCTGGATTAGTCTATCTCCATAAATCTTAAAGCTTTATCTAAGTTAAATAAATTGCATGTTTCGTGAATTTACTGCTTAGATAAAAGAGTTAATTATTGAGTGCTTCGCCTTGATTACATGTAATATGAAGATTGTGATAATTGACTGCTTCAACATTCTCTACGGGATTAATAGTTTGATTGGAAATTGAATTACATTCATTAATAGGAATTAGGAATGATCGTTGAGGATGGCGAATAACCTTTAACTAGTTTTTCATATCATAATCTCAATTTAATTTGTTTTTTTTTATGCTATTTTACTCTAAACCTCAAAACTCCATTTTCTAACTTTTGTCACTAATTTTTGAATAATTAAATAAACATAGTCCTCGTGGGATCGACCCTGACTTACAATTATTCTAAAATAATTAGAGGTATTAGAAATATATATTAATAAATTTTTTATGGCTTACGACACACATCAAAGTTTTGGTACCATTGTCGGGGACTATTGTTTTATTTTATTATTTATATTTAATTTTTGCTTTACTAACTTTTTCTTCTAGTTATGGTTTTAATTTTCAGATATTCCTTTAGAAATATGGCGATATACAATCAACAATACTGTGATCCACATTATATCTCGTCACAAGTGTATCAATATGATCCCTACTATGATACTTACACATACAATCAAGGGAGATTATTCTAGCACTTCGTACAGTAGGATCAATCAATATGTTCAACCAACTTCTTACTATTCTCCTGTAGCACCACAAGATCAAGATCATTCTTTTACTGATCTGCTCAACACTTTGGTTGCTTCTACTACTCAGATGGAACATAATAATGCATAGTTTCTATAATCTACTCATGTTGTAACATATAGTGAAAAGCCAACTACTGTTGAGTTAATTGAAATGTCAGCAACTAATACCTTGCAATTTCAACAAAGTTGTCATGAAACTATGCAGAGCCTTCAACAATCTCCGCAAACGTTAGAGAATCTTGCAGAGTCAATGGAAACATCTATGAGTGAGTATGAAATTCAATGTTCAAACACTATGCCTTCACAAGTAGAGAGTAGTCAAATAGAGAATGTCAGTGGCATCACTATCCAAAGTAGTACACAACTTGAATTACCACCAATCCAAGAAGTTAATGATTTGATTCCAACTAAAAGAGTCAACAATTCATCCCTTGAAGAGTCATCTCCACCAAAGGTTGAGTCTCCTACTTTAGTTGGTCCACCATCACTGAAAAAATCGTACAAACCAGCTGTACCATGTCACTCCTACGTCTTTTCCAAGTAGATTGAAAAAATCCAAGAAAATGAGCCCATCAAGGAGATGCCTAAAACCCTTCCGAAAATTGAGGTAAAAATTTCATGTCTTGAGATAATCAAAGAAGAACTTCATTGTGCTAACATTTTTAAGGATTTGTGTCAAAATAAGAAAAAGTAAATGGAGGTGAGAAAATAAGTGTGGGGGAGAATGTTTCTGTAGTTCTCTAAAGAAAGTTGTGTTGGGTTTTATGCCCTAAATAAAACTCATTTCAATATAATCAGATTTACTTATTAATATAGATCAGAAATAACATTTAATGTTGCATGGTTCACATGATTTATTTCATGATTATATGTATATAATGTATAAATTCATCTGAAACCCTTTTCACATACTTGATCTTGTTTATTGTGCCGTCAACACATTGGAAAGTAAACATGACTATGTGAATAAAGATTCCTAGATTTATCAGACATAGGGTTTTATTGATATGATAATCTACAATAGAGTTTACTTGCATTTGGAGAAGTGCTATGTTCTTTCCAGAGCATTGGTTAAAATAAAGCTCAGGTTGGATGCATGGAGTATGCATCGGAAGGGACCGATATTGAACTTTGACTTAGATTTATTAAACTTACCGTAATATCTATTCAAGTCAATATCGCCTAGTTGATCCTAGATCAAATGATCTTAATCCTGATATGATTAGGCTCAATCTTGAAAGGCTATTCGTGTTCTTTGATTTGTTAGTTAAGCCTACTTTTAGGTCAGGGTGAAACGTACATTTTGGGAACACGGTAGTGCAATTGAGTGGGAGTGCTATCATAAACATGGAATCTATAGCTTCTATCTGGCGAATAGTAAGCAAAGGATGATCTCCTTCGAGCTTGACCAAACGAACATAAATGGTGGAGTACTCATTTCACATAAGCTGAAATATCATTTATACGGGGTCAAGTGTTTTAAGAAATAAATACATTGTAGGGTGTAACGGTAATTTAATCCCTTTACAGTGTAGATCATTCATATAGAGGATCATTGATCACATTAGGATTATAACAATGGATAACTAATGATGTGTCTATATGGTGGAACATATAGAGAATTCTATATAACTGAGAGTGCAATTCTAAGTTCTATGCGTGGATTCAACGAAGAATTAATAAGTTAGTGAATTTTAGTGCTAAATTCTTGATCTACTTATTGGAAGCCTTGCTTATATAGACCCATGGTCCCCGCACTAGTTGAGATAATATTGCTTGTAAGACTCATATAATTGGTTTTGATTAATCAATTATAATTCTCAAATTAGACTATGTCTATTTGTGAATTTTTTCACTAAGTAAGGGCGAAATTGTAAAGAAAGAGTTTTAGGGGCATATTTGTTAATTATGACACTTTGTATGGTTCAATTAATAAATATGATAAATGACAATATTATTTAATAATTATTTATAGTTATTAAATAGTTAGAATTGACATTTAAATGGTTGAATTAGAAAATTGGCGTTTTTGAGAAAATCAGATGCAGAAAAGATAAAACTGCAAAATTGCAAAAAGTGAGGCCCAAATCCACCTGTATAGGGCCAGCCACTTTTGTAGGGTTTTTCCCTCTGATATTTTCCTTATTTTAATGCCAAATAATTCAAACCTAACCCTAGTGGAATGCTATAAATAGATAGTGAAGGCTTCAAGAAAATTACACTTTTTCTCGACACTTTCGAATCGAAAACTCGAGCCTTCTCTCTCCCTATCTTTGGCCGAACCCACTCTCTCTCTCTTCCTCTTGAATTTCGAAATCCTTAGTGTATGAGTAGTGCCCACACACAGCAAGTGATACCTCAATCATAGTGAGGAAGATCGTGAAGAAAGACTTTCAGCAAGAAGGAGGTTTCAGCATCAAAGATTCGGAGAAAGAGATCCAGGTTCAGATATTGATAATGCTCTGCAACAGAAAGGAATCAAGGGCTAGATATCTGAACGGAAGGAGTCATTATATTCCGCTGCACCCAATGTAAGGTTTCCTAAACTTTATATGTGTTTATTTCATCGTTTTAGAAAGTTCATATTTAGGGTGTTAATAAACATACTTGTGAGTAGATCTAAGATCCTGGTAAAATAATTTCCAAAAACTGGTATCAGAGCCATAGTAATTGATTTACTTGCAAGAAATTTGGACTTTAAAACGATTGTTTGTTTGTTTTTGGATGGTATCATGTTGTATTGAGTGTTATTTGATGATTGATTGATGTTTGTAAATTTTCGTGAAAAATAATTGCGATTCTGTTTCTGGAATTATTTTTATTGGATAGTATGGAAAAAATTAAGCAAGTTAGCCTTTTACAGAACTAAATTTCGATTTTATTTGAATTAGTTATGATTTTTTGAAGATTCGAAAAAATCGAGCCGTGTTGAAATTTTCGCGATCGCGAAAAATCATCCGCACAAATTTCACAATTTTTTCGTTTTTCTTCGATTTTTCATGCTTTTTCATGGAATTAACTTCCGATTTTTTGTATAGTTTTGTATATATACTATTACTATTCCTAATTCAATTCTAATTATCATTTTGAATTAATTTAATATTTTTTAAATTTAATTCAAGATATTAGTGTAATTTGAATTTGAATAGAATTAGTATCTATCTTCTTGCTTAAAAATCTATCTTATTTTTAAATTTGATTATATCTTATCTTATTTTTAAATTCAAGGTCAGATTTTATATATATTTTTTAAATTAAATCTTTTTTTAGATATTTTGACCTTATTTAAATTTAAAATAAGATAATTATAATCATGTAATTTTAAATAGATGTAAGATATTTTGCTAACTTTTAAATTTTGTTATTTTATTTATTTAAATTAAATTTAAAATCTGAAAAATATATTTAACTTATCTTTTCTAATTTTTATTTATAAAATAATATTTAAATTTTAAAAGTAGTTAGCAAATTTTGAAATGGTATTTAGGTTGGTTGAAACCTAATTTTTCAAAATTGTAGGTTTAATTTTAAATTTAAATTTTTTTTAAAATTTCGAATGATTCAAATTTTTTTAAAAAAAATTTCGAAAATTTATTTTTTTTTTAATTAATTATTTTCGAAATTAATTATTTAATTTAAAATTAAATAAATCCTACATCCAACTATCCAACTAACCTTGTTGCAGGAGTATGTGTTTTAGCTTGTGTGTAAGTTTTCAAAACCTATTATTACTTGATTGCAAATAGCCATGGTTACTTTTTGCCGCATCTAATGATCCGATGGCTCCTCGTCAAGATAATAATTTGTACAGGTATATTTACAATCTTCTTTCATCCGTGTATGACTCAATAACATGATAGGACCCATCCAAAGTGTGCATGTGTGAGCCTATGTGTTTAATTTTATTGTAGATGCATATAGGTTGTTGTTGCTAAAATAAATTATCATAGTTCTTGATAGAATTTATTTAGGCCCATTTAGTTTTTGGGCCTATTCAATTAATAACAGTTGTTCATTTTAAGGTTAAATTCCTCTCTTTTGGGCCTCAGTGTGAGTTGGGAGCCATAGAAGTTGGGTACGACATACCGAACTCCAAGACTTCACATGAACCACCCCAATTGTGAAGGTCCATTTGCCTGATTTGAACAACTGTACTAGGTTAATTACACTAGTTTAACCTAATAAAATTGATTAGCAACATAATTAATTTTATTTATTTTGAAATTAATTTAAGAAAATTATAGTTCAAAGAATTCTTTATTCTAAGCTAAACTATATGTATTTTCTTGTATTTAATTAAATATAGAATTATAACCATCTAGATTCTTTCTGGAACTTAATTTAAATTTTTCATTAAATATTCTTATTTAAGTTGATATTTAGTTATCTACAACTAACCAACTTAAATCTGAATATCTTTTGAATTTCAAATTTCAAAATTAAGTTGAGGAATTTTAGGCATTGGTTATTAAGATTCTTTAGATATTGTTTAAGTTAATATCTTTTCGAATATTAACTTAAAATGGAATATTTTCAAATTAAGTGGTTACAACTTAATTTTTGATATTTAATTAAATTTAAATTTGAAAATATTTAAGTTCTAGATTTTTTCTAATACAACTTGAATTAGATATTTTTTCAAATTTTTTGGAAAAGATACTTAGTCAAATAAGATATTTTCTAGATAGTTATTTCTAGACTACTTATTATTTCTAATATTAAATAGGAAAATATTATACATTGTGAAATTAATTATTTTAAATAATTAATTTTGGTACAATTTAAGTATATTTTTTTCCTAGTATTAAACTAGAGATTAATAATTAAGCCTTCTCTACAATTAATTATTTATTTCTTGAATTTAATACATTTAATTAATTTGAAAATTAAATATCTAAGTTCATTTTCATCATGATACTTAAATATTTCTTTTTCATGACACTTAATTAAATAGAAAATTATTTTTAGTTGAAATTTAATTTTTTCAACTAAATTTAAATAATTTTCAAAATATATTTTTCTTTATTTTATTAATCAATTTTCGAAATTGCATTTCTTAAATGCTGGAATTTCGAAATTTATCTTGAAAAATAGATTAAGTTGCAAATTAATTATTTATTTTAATTAATTTTTGGACCAACTTAAATCAATGATTTTAACATTTATTGATTAATTTAAAATAAATTGAATTAAAGTATATTATTAGAAATTGAATTAATTAGTCAAAGGAAAATCTAGATAGATGATATTTTTGCTTGAAGTATTTTTCTAGTGTATTTAAATAAATAAAAAATGAATATTTAAGTTGATTTTCATCATCATACTTAAATATTTGAAATTTTTTTATATATTTAATTAAATAGGAAAATTATATTTTTTGTTGTAAATTAATTTTATTAATTAATTTTGGACCAACATTAAATTAGAATAATTTTTCCAGGATTAATTTTTTATTTTAACATGCATTTTCGAAAATTGTATCTTTGAATACTTTAATTTTTCGAAATGCAATATATATCTATAGAAAATTAAATTTGAGTTGTAAATTAATTTAAATTAATTTTGTAACAACTTAAATTGAATATTTTCTAAATATTTATTGGAAATTATTGCTAAGATGGAAATAATTCATGTTATTTCATATCCATCTAAGTAAAATTTATAAATATTAAATTAAAATTTATATTTAGAATTTTTCATTCTAAATTGGAAATTTTAATTAAATAAATATATATTTAAAATAAATAGATTAAATAAAGAGAATCAAAGAAAATACAACTCTCTTTAAATAATGAGCTTTATTATTAAGATATTTAATCTCCATTGTGGGTTTTACACCGCGTTTGTTTTAGTGAGTAATCCTCCCTAATGGAGGAACGTTCATTAGCAATTTCGCACCGTTTAACCTCGCATGATAAGTAGTTTGTAAGTGTTTTGTATGGTATGGATCACCCTAATGGTGGCGACCATACTTGACTTACAAATTGCGAAACAATGGTGGAAGCTCATAAGATGTATCTGCCTTCGACTCTCGCCTAAACGGACAACGCCGAATTCCAATCTTGATCGAATAAAAGGTTGCTAGAATGTTTAACATTTTAGACGAGCCGACAACTCTATTCAATGAATGGTAGCTTTGACTTCGCCTAAACGGACACCGATATCGCCTTGTTGAAAACCTTGGAAATTATTTAGGATTATAAGTTTTAGTATTTTCACTTGTCATTCCTACTTGCTATACGTTTATAATTTCTGAATTGTGTATGAATTTATATTGAACCATGTTATTTTCTGTTATTAAGTTGTAGTTTAATTTCGAATCTTCATTGTTGGTCTAACTTGGCTTGTTTATCTAATGAGATAAATCCCTAGTGGATTTTCACCATTAGACATACATAATAGTGTTAGATCTCGAAAGATAAATATTGTATATGCGACATCTAGCTGTTCATCAATTGATGACACCTTAGACTAGTATTTTTACGATATGAAACAAGAAGATTGTATAAATAAGATTACTTTGACTTTCGCTAATCGAAGCATCGTTGGATTCTTATTTTAAACGAAATTATCCTAATTCCTCTTAGCTTATTCATTTTGAATTAGCTTCAAAACATATCATTGGATGAATGGTCTATAAATCATTTCATGTCATTCTATATTTTCTCTTAAGAAATTAAATGACGCTTATGATTATAATCCCGAAATTCTATTCCCAATTGATATAAATCCTCAATCTTAGAAATCTCCTACTTGTATGGGCAAATAAGACTTAGAATTAAATAGTAGTGGTGGTCCAAGATAGAATTACTCATTATATTTGGTATAAATTTTAAGTCTTTGACTTTAATTTTAGATTCCAAATAGAAATTTTCTTATATTTCTAATTCCAGATACAATACAGTTACACTTTCTCAAGTGTTTAATATCCATCTTTTATTAATGGATTCAAACTGTATGGAATATGAGTTAGGTATTCTGTGACCAGGATCCACTTGCACTATTCTAAGAATTCTTTGATATAACTAAACCTAAGTCATCAAAAGACACTACCACATTTTTTTTAATCTATGGCATTTGTATCTTGTTCATAGTGGATTTGACAAGATGAATCTCTGCAAAGAGTTAATATGCCTATATCCGCTGAAAGTAGTTCATCTCATTCGCAGATGGATGTACATTCAGGGGTGGATATGAGTTTTTCGTTGTATTCTTAAAACGATAACTCTAGATTATACCTTTTAGCAAGAAATTTGAAATGTTTGAAAAATTTCATTAATTTCTAGCAATGGTTAAAACCATTAAGGTAAGTGGTTAAAGATCTTGCGAACTGATAGGGGTGGAGAAATAGTTAGTAGATATGCAGTTCAAAGATCATTAAATTAATTTTTGAATTATATCCAAACTTACCTCCCCAGAAATTTCGAGTTGCATGTTGATGATTAGTTACTAGTCGTTGCCTAATTCCTTCTATGGTAATACAATTTTAGAATGATGTAATGGTTGTATACTTAATGTAAATCATTACTAGATTCATGGATGACCTAATCAAAATCTTAAGAAAAGCTAGAATCAAGTTAACCATGGTTTGTTAGCTATTCTAAGTGATTAGGGGTGGACCATCCCATTGTCAATAGATAAGAAAGTATTTGTTCAAACAAATACTACTTTTCTAAGATAATGACTAAGTCTGAAAACAAGTAGCAAATAAAGGAGATATTTAATTCTTGATTCTAAAAGTGTTCTATCATCTTATATAACATATGATGATCCCACTGCCTCTGTTGTCTTGTCACAATCGAAGAGATCAATACCATTTAGTTTTCTTCGACATAATTCACGGTACCTTGTCGTAGTGGGAGAGTTTCTAGGACCTCACCTTCTTATGACTTGGGAGACACTAGTGATTAAAATCCATTGTGAGTTTAAACAAGTAATGGATTGTCAAGATAAGAAACTAAGAAGATAAGCCAATAGAACTATGGTTTAATCCATTCACATGGAGTAACCTAAAGTTTTCTATTACAAGGACATAAAAGGAAATTTTCGTTTATAAGTCTATTCAATGGACTTAACAAACTTCCTGTTCCTAGTATTATAGGTTTGAGTTTATCTAAACCTATGGCTTGTGGTATACCTGGTAATTACTTATTCTAATGCAAGCAACTTACTTTAGTAAGATGCTGAAGCATGAAAATCTATAGAAGTTTCACAACTTCTTAGGTATAGATTTTATTTCTCTAAGGAAAAGTCTTAACTATTCCAGAAAAGATAAAGTCATGAAAGAATTTCTTATATCAACAGTGAGAGGTCTTGGATATGCTTTTGTATGCCTTAGACCAGACACCTGCTGTTGAGTGGGAGTAATGAGTAGGTATCAGATTAATCCAGGAGAAGAACATTGGAAGACAATCAAGTAAATCCTAAGATTAATAAGAGGAACTATATGTTAGTCTATAAGGGTGTGTTTAAAACTCTTAGACTACACCATATCAGATTTCGAAATTTGCCTTTGTGCTAGTAAATCTTTCTGATAAGATGGTGGTTACTCTGGGGGTGGAATAGTGATTTTGGAGAAGTGTAAAAACCTATCTGAAGTTTCTAGCTACCGCAGTGGACCGAATGTTAAAGTTGCAGGAAAGGTACTTATTCGGGCCTTAAGGAAAGTTCTATACATCTTTGGCACCATTCCAAATTGCCTTAAACTACTAGTGTTAATTTCCTGATTAACCAAAAGTAGTTGCCAAAGATATAGAATCCAGTATCCCAAGAGAGTAGACATATAGAGAGGAATTTCACATTATCAATGATTTTGTGATTAAGGAAGAGTAATGGTGGAGAAAAGGTTGTGGTTAATTCAACCTTTCAGATCCTATTATGAGAAGTTTACTACTACTACACTTGATTTGTATATCAAGGTGTTGAGATTATTTGAAACGCACTTTTTGTTTTATATTAGTGCAAGTGGGAGTTTGTTGGGTTTTATGCCCTAAATAAAACTCATTTCAATATAATCAGGTTTACTTATTAATATAGATCAGAAATAACATTTAATGTTGCATGGTTCACATGATTTATTTCATGATTATATGTATATAATGTATAAATTCATCTGAAACCCTTTTCACATACTTGATCTTGTTTATTGTGCCGTCAACACATTGGAAAGTAAACATGACTATGTGAATAAAGTTTCCTAGATTTATCGATACATAGGTTTTACCGATATGATAATCTACAATAGAGTTTACTTGCATTTGGAGAAGTGCTATGTTCTTTCCAGCATTGGTTAAAGTAAAAGTTTCAGTTGGATGCATGGAGTATGCACGAAGGGACCGATATTGAACTTTGACTTAGATTTATTAAACTTACCGTAATATCTATTCAAGTCAATATCGCCTAGTTGATCCTAGATCAAATGATCTTAATCCCCGATATGATTAGTGCTCAATCTTGAAAGGCTATTCGTGTTCTTTGATTTGTTAGTTAAGCCTACTTTTAGGTCGTGGTGAAACGTACATTTTGGGAACACTCGTAGTGCAATTGAGTGGGAGTTGCTATCATAAACATGGAATCTATAGCTTATCCGGCGAATAGTAAGCAAAGGATGATCTCCTTCGAGCTTGACCAAACGAACATAAATGGTGGAGTACTCATTTCACATAAGCGAAACTATCATTTATACGGGGTCAAGTTGTTTTAAGGAATAAATACATTGTAGGTGTAACCCGTAATTTAATCCCTTTACAAAGGTGTATCATTCATATAGAGATCATTGATCACATTAGGATTATAACAATGGATAACTAATGATGTGTCTATATGGTGGAACATATAGAGAATTCTATATAACTGAGAGTGCAATTCTAAGTTCTATGCGTGGATTCAACGAAGAATTAATAAGTTAGTGAATTTTAGTGCTAAATTCTTGATCTACTTATTGGAAGCTCGGTTATATAGACCCATGGTCCCCGCACTAGTTGAGATAATATTGCTTGTAAGACTCATATAATTGGTTTTGATTAATCAATTATAATTCTCAAATTAGACTATGTCTATTTGTGAATTTTTTCACTAAGTAAGGGCGAAATTGTAAAGAAAGAGTTTTAGGGGCATATTTGTTAATTATGATACTTTGTATGGTTCAATTAATAAATATGATAAATGACAATATTATTTAATAATTATTTATAGTTATTAAATAGTTAGAATTGACATTTAAATGGTTGAATTAGAAAATTGGCGTTTTTGAGAAAATCAGATGCAGAAAAGATAAAACTGCAAAATTGCAAAAAGTGAGGCCCAAATCCACATGTATAGGGCCAGCCACTTTTGTAGGGTTTTTCCCTCTGATATTTTCATTATTTTAATGCCAGATAATTCAAACCTAACCCTAGTGGAATGCTATAAATAGATAGTGAAGGCTTCAAGAAAATTACACTTTTTTCTGACACTTTCTGAATCAGAAAAACCTGAGCCTTCTCTCTCCCTATCTTTGGCCGAACCCACTCTCGCTCTCTTCCTCTTGAATTTTGAAATCCTTAGTGTATGAGTAGTGCCCACACACAGCAAGTGATACCTCAATCATAGTGAGGAAGATCGTGAAGAAAGACTTTCAGAAAGAAGGAGGTTTCAACATCAAAGATTCAGAGAAAGAGATCCAGGTTCAGATATTGATAATGCTCTGTAACTGAAAGGAATTAAGGGCTAGATATCTGAACGGAAGGAGTCATTATATTCCGCTGCACCCAATGTAAGGTTTCCTAAACTTTATATGTGTTTATTTCATCGTTTTAGAAAGTTCATATTTAGGGTGTTAATAAACATACTTGTGAGTAGATCTAAGATCCTGGTAAAATAATTTCCAACAAGTTGTTGCCTAAGACAAGTACAATTCAATGCACAATTAGTAAAACTAGGTTTGTGTTGGGATTTTATGCCCTAAATAAAACCCATTACAATTTAATCTGATTTGTTATCAATAAAAGAGTATGAGTCATTTATGTTTACATGTTGTTTTCATGTTTATGGTTTAATATATATACATTATATACAAAATCTATTAAGTCCAGAACATATAGTCATTTACAATTACAGTGATGTCAACACAGTGAAATGTGATTGTGATTATATGCTTCGAAAGACAAAGTCCCTGTTTCATCAGTGCATTGGATTTACACTGATGTGATAATCAACGATGAAGTAGGGGTGTTCATAAAAACTGAAAAACCAAAACCGACCATCAAACTGACCAGACCATAACCGAATTTTCGGTTCCACGTCATCACCGAATTTGGTGGTCGGTTTCGGTTTTTTTGACATGGCGGTCGGTTTCGATTTTTGAAATAAAAAAATAGTTTAACCAAAAAACCGTCAAAACCGCCAAAAACCGCCTAAAACCGCCAAACCGAAAATCGCCAAAAACTGTACGGTCAGTTTTATACGGTTATAATTTCTAAACGGTCGGTTACGGTTTTCGTAAAATAAAAACCGTAACCGACCGTTCGGTTATAAAATTTTAAAAATCGACCATAACCGAGCGATTTTCACCCCTACGGTGAAGTGTACTTACACTTTGCATAAGTGTTTATGTTCTTTCCAGAACATTGGCAAAGTATACTAGTTTTGAATGTATGGAGTATACATTGGACTGGACCGATATTGATCTTGGTTAAGATATTATAATCTTACCGTTATATCTTTCTAAGTCAATATCACTAGTTGATCTTACATCAAAAGATCTTAATCCTGATATGCTTAGGTTTAATCTCAGGAGTGCTATTCATGTTCTTTGATTTGTTAGTTAAACCTACTTTCTGGTCAGGGTGATACGTACATTTTGGGAACATGGTATAGTATGATTGAGTGGGAGCGCTAAACATAGATATGGAATCTATAGCTTCTATAGGTACTTAGAAGTGATACGATGATTTCCTTCGAGCTTGGCTTAATAGATGTAAATGGAAGAGCTCTTATTTCAGTGATTATATTTCCCTGAAATATCATTTACAGGAAGTTAAGTGTTTTAAGGATCAAAATACATTGAGGGGTGAAACGGTAAATTTATCCCTACTCGGTGTAAATCATCTATAGAGGATCTTTGATTATTGAGATTAGAATGATGGTTAAATGTGATAGCGTATCTATATGGTGGAACATAGAGCGTTCTATATGACTGAAAGTGCAATTCCAAGTTCTATGAGTGGATGCAACAAGGAATTAATAAGTTAGGGAATTTACTCGGTAAATTCTAGTTCAGCTTATTGGAAGCTCAGTTATATAGGCCCATGGTCCCCATTCTAGTTGAGACCATACTGCTTGTAAGACTCAAATAATTGATTTTAATTAATCAATTATAATTCTAAAATTAGACTATGTCTAGTTTATGAATTTTCACTAAGCAAGGGCTAAATTGTGAAGAAAAGAGATTCTAGGTTTTATTTATTAATTAGAAGATTTTATTATGTTTAATTAATAAATATATTAAATGACAATATTATTTAATAATTTGTTTTAGTTGTTAAATAATTAGTTTTGGGATTTAAATGGTTAGAATTGGAAAATTGACATTTTTGAGAAAATAGATATGAAAATTGTCAAAATTGGAAAAATACCAAGTGGGGCCCATTACTCCATGGTCGGCAACTTATGAGGCTTTTTCCAATTAATATTTTCATTATTTTAATGCCTAGTAATTCCTAACCTAAACCTAGTGGTTACCTATAAATAGATAGTAATGGCTCACACTTAAGTGAAGAATGAGAAAAGAGAGAAATCAGATGAAATTTCGCCTTCAGAAAAATTGAGCCTACTATCCTATTGTCTATAGCCGAACCTCTCTATCCCCTTTTCTTCAATTTTTCGAAACCTTGAGTGATAGAGTGAGTGCCCACACACATCAAGTGGTATCTCAATCATAGTCTGGAAGATTGTGAAGAATCCAAACTGAAGAGAAGGACATTCAGGCTCAGATCTTGGTGATACTTTGCGACAGACAGGGTACAAGAATTAGAGATCTGAGTGGAAGGAGACATATTATTCCGCTACACCCAATGTAAGGTTTTCTGAAACTTTATATGTGTTTAATTTCATTGTTTTAGAAATTCATATTAGGATGTTAATGAAACATACTTGTTAGTAAATCTAGATCCTGGTAAAACATATTCCAACAGTTTGATCATTGCATGATAGATTTAGGAGTAATTATTAATAATATATCTTATTCTAATTTTGCTTCTTTAAATCTTGGTTTGTTAAGAGAAACTCATATTTTGATTCTATTGACTAATCAGACTAATCCTTATCTGTCAGGGATAGTTGAAGATGTTTTTGTGCAGGCTAATAGACTTGTCATTCCAGGTGATTTTTACATAATTGAGATGGAAGATGAGGGTGATCCCAATCCTACATCAACTTTATTTGGGAGACCCTTCTTACTCACTACTAAGAAGTTGTATATGAAAGTATGGATACCTACAATGTAATTTAATGGTGTAGTAATTAATTATAATGTGTTAGATTCCATTGATAAATACATAAAGAATGAGTCTTTGTTAGAAGACCCAACATGAAGAATGAGCACAACATACAGTCGAGCTAACGACACTAAACAAAGCAAACTTACAAGAGTTTTTCTTACCCTTTTCTTTAAATTTTGCATTAATTTTATTTAATTGAGCCTTGAGGACAATGCTTGTATTAAGTGTAGGGGAAGAGATTAATTGTCGTGTCTATCCAGTTTTTTTCTTTAGTTATTTAGTTGTTTATTTACTTATTTTTATCATTTTTCAGTTTATATTAATTTTTTTGGTTTTAATATTAGTGAGTGTGGGTTGAATGAAATTTTGTTGACAATGATTGCTTGTGTTTGATATGTATTTATACTTTGATGTCTTATGCATAGTCTTGGAAAAAATAATTTTGTTGATGATGAAGTTCTTGATTGCGTGATAGTTATAATTCTAAGAAAATGATAGATTCTCATAATTTGTGTGTTTAATCCATGATTAATTACTGCTCAAGCTTGATTTTTTAAAAAAAATTGCACATCAGTTGAAATATCATATTTGCTAATGTTTGGAAAGATAAGTGCATGCTTGACTTTTAATTTAAAGTCTCAATCACTCTAGAACTTATTTGATAATCATTTGAGGCGAAATCGACAAATTACACATGATTTTGAGATATGATATAGGCAAAAAAAATTATCGATTGAGCTTTTCAAACCTATCCTATTTGTTAATTCCCTAGTTTTACCAAATTTGAGCCTAAATATTGACATCTTATTTTTCTTGTGACCCTATATAATAACCTTTTGAGCTTAAAAAAAATCATGTGTTATGTATTTCTTTTGACCCTATATAGTATATAATAATCTTTTTTCACACCATAGTATATTGATGTTTTATGTATTTGTAAAGGTGTGAGAGTTTTGTTGAGGGAAAAATATTAATGGTTATGTATAAGTGATGATGAAGAAAAAATATTATTATTCCCTTAGAATAAATGTTTGTAAGTTGTAACTATTTCCAAAGAAAAATAATGAAAAAATCGAGAATAAAAATATATATAGGGTAAATACCATTTTGGACCCTGTGTTTTGCAAAAATTACAGATTGGACCCTGTGTTTTGTTAAATGACAAAATGAACCCTGTATTTTCTAAAATAGTAAAAATAGGACCCTGAGCTTAATTTTTGACAACTTTTTTTTTTTAATACAACAACTTGAAGACAATGCTTAATACGAACAGATACAAAAAATGTAAACAGTTTTGTCATAGCACTTTTAGATCGGATTATAATTAAACTTTATTTTGACAAAAAATCAATTCAGGGTCCTATTTGTACTATTTTAGAAAATACAGGGTCTATTTTGTCATTTAACAAAACACAGGGTCTAATTGGTAACTTTTGTAAAACAGAGGGTCCAAAATGGTATTTACCCATATATATATAAATGAATACTTGCAACAATTTAAGTGTGGGAGAATAGTAAGTTTTATGAAAAAAAAAAGATGCAACATTGAATTGTTGAGGAGAGTAATTGGGGAATACAAATGAGAATTATTTGAGAGAATATTATATATGTTATGGTGTGATTTGAACCTAAATTAACTTTATTTATTTACCTTTCATCCTAGACTTACATTATAAGCCTATAAAGTCCTATTGATCTTTAGATTGTGTGTAATTACATTAGTGGAGAATGGTTTGATAATTAAGCTTATAGAGTGGATTTTTGTTGAAATACACATTTCTTTTGCAATGAACATTGATTGTTGGCATGCATGAATTAATTTGAATGTTAGTAATATGATGAGTTGATTGAACACACACACACACATAAAAAATTGAGTTTAAAAAGTAATTATCTTCAGTTGAAATTCTAATGATTGAGTTTGAGGACCGATGAGAATAATAGTTTTTGTAGTCGTGAATTCAATCGGGACATCTCTCCCGTTATAAACACAACTAGATTAGAATCAAAAGAACGGGCCAACTAATTGGTCGTCTGATTCCCAAATCATTTTACAAAAGAAACTAAAATAAAGACAAATGAAAAATATTATAGCATCACAATTAATCTTAAAAATACATATATTCAGTTTACTCCACCACTCAAAGGACACAACACAATAAATCAATTGCAGCAAGTTTATACCAGGGTTGTTCATCCAATTCAATCCGCACTATTTTGTTTATAGTGCATCCGATTCGCACTAAGTGCAGATTTCTTTTTTTAGATCCAATCCAATCCGCACAATGGCTCAAATCCAATCCAATTGCGGATTGAATTTGTTACTTTTTAATATTAAATTATTTAATATTTATGAAAATAAATATTTTTTTCACATAACTGGTAACAAAATAAAACAAATTATAATTATTTTATGTCTCCAACAACACATTAAAATAAATAACAAATAATAAACTCAAACGAAGAAAAAAATTATATGTATAAAGAAACGTTTACTTTTATTTTGAATTGTAGGTAGAAAAAAAAATTACATATAGTAATAAAATATACATTTTATCTATTAAGTTTTGAAATATAATTGTATTATATATATTAAACTTTTAAATTACTATTTTCTTTACATCAAAATATTATTTGTATATATAATTTTTTTAATTTTTTTATAAACATGTGTAGATTTGATTGGATCAGTTACTTTTACATGTCAATCAACATTCAATCCGCACAAGTACGAATTTTGAATTTTCTAATCCAATCCAATCTGCACAAGTGCGGATATCCGCACTTTGCGGATTAGATTAGATTGGATCGTGCGGATTGGATTGGATTGATTATTTTATGAACACCCCTAGTTTATACTTGAGCATTCAACTATTGTGCAAGGTACGTAATTGTACTACTAACAACCTCTTCAACCGTAGAGAACTAGTTACAAAGATAAAACAAAATAAAACCACGTCACAGGAATAAGACTAATCGTAGTAACCTAAACAAAAGACACTCAAAAATATATCACAAAGACCAGACTTTGCAGTAACCTAAATAAAAACACTAAAAATTAAATCATAGAGATATATTAATCGTAATAGCAAAATTCTGACTAAGCCACACTTAAGTCCAAAAAAAGCCGATGAGCCTGATTAGAGAAAAAAACAATTTCATGAAGAATTTAGGAGAGACGCCCTAACATATAATTTCTATTTTATTTATTTATTTTTAAATAAAGGTTAGCCTAACTAAATTTGAATAGGATGTAGGTGAAACTAGTCCTAAACTTAGTTTCAGAAAAAAAAAATGAATAGGATGACTAGCGACTGTTCAAAAATCAAGACCTTACTCTAATAAAAGAAAATATATATTTTTAATATTTAATTATGATCACAGCCATAGTCATAGATGACTATGAGGGCTTTTACTCTCTGAATGAATGAATGAGTCACCATCTGTAGGCCCACCACCTTACCGACCTCACTTTGACATAACAAACAAAAGAAATCCTAAAATTTCGAAAGAAAAAAAAAAAGAAAAGAAAAGAAAATAGTCAATTCTTGTTGTATATATAAAATAAAAATACAATGGAATAATGGTACGCGTTACTGTTTGGCAAAAGCAGAACTGTTACGCGTACCTACTAACTATTGTTTTGTCACATTCTAAAACAAGCATGTGCTCCTAACTTATCAAAACAAAAAAAACACTGCCATTTCTTATTCTCTTTCCATTTCCCATCTTTGAAACTTAAATTTGCAAGTCATGTCGCATAAAATGAAGTCAATCATTTTTTCAGTGTTTATATTACATTTAATAGCTACTAAGTATTAACCTAATTATAGAGTTTTAATGATTAAATTAATATTATACTTGGTGGATTTTATCAAAAATAAAATAGCAAACAAATAGTTATAATTTATAACAATATATTGAGAACTATATGCTAGATTTTTTTTTAAATAAAGCAATAAATAATTAGAATTATTTCACAAATACACAAAATAATAAAAAAAAAATTACAAAAATACGGTTTTTACGGAATTTTAAACATTTTTACGATTTTATTTACAGAGAATATGGTGTTTTTATGTTACTCTTGTTAATTTATTGTTGATTTTTTGTTATTTGTATATTATTTTTTTGTTGTTGTTTTGATGTTATTTAGATGTTATATTCATTTTATTTTTATGTAATTTTTTTATTATTTTTGTATTGTTTTTATAGAAAATCGTAAAAATATATAAAAAAAAAATAAATGTAAAAATATAATTTTTTTTTTATAAAGAATAGTATCTTGTATAATTATTCCTAAATAAATTATAGAAAAAAATAAATAATGTCAAACTAATTATCTAAACATCATACAAATTATTCTTCAAAAATACTTTACCTAAATATGTTGTTCATTTATCTTAAAAGAATAGGCAGCTAGTCCGTAGACATTGAATTAATACACATGTCTCCTTTTGATCCATTCAAAAGAAACACACATGTCACCTTTTGATAAGTGATATATTTTAGCAAGTTTATTGTCTAAATTTCAAGAGTTTCCCTAATTCATCTTCAAAAATGCTTTACCTAAATATGTTGTTAATCTCTTTCAATAATATGTACAAAAAATTTCCTAAAAAGAAAGAATTCAATCCACTTTAATTGGACATATATTACATTTTAAATTTGTAATTTCTAATATTTAAAAAGTTAGTATCATTTTATACATGCATTAATCTCTATCGATTAATTAGACATATTTTATACATATTAAACAAGGTAATTTTACAAAAAATTTATTAAATTTCCTAAAAAGAAAGAATTCAATCCATTTTTTTTTTTTTTTTGACAAAGTGATTAAAATCACTCATGAATTTACAACGTCCACGTCCGCCACCGGCGCTGGAACCTCCTCGAACCAGGATAGCTCATCGTCTAACCGCAGAGCATGCTTTGCCAACTATTGGCCGCTAAAATCTTAGAGCGAGCCCCATGGGACAAAACTGCCCCCGGAAATTTAGACAATAAAGTTATAACATCTTCCAACAACGCTCCCAACTCAATAAAATACTGAAATTCCACCTGAAAAAATATCAAAAAACAGAATAAAACTTTAATTAGAAAACTATTCAAACTGAATAGAATCAACTAACCACCAAGACTAAGCAACTAGATCTCCCTATAAAATACTAGAACTAGCCAAAGGGAGTACCCTTTGGCTAGTAACAACTAAATTATAGCATTCTAACTTCATAACCTTCATAGGATCCCTATTCCTTACTTTTACCCTTTTAAAAACAAACATAAATAAAGTTTTCCTTTTAATATCCATTATTCCTTAAATATTCAAAATATTATATACTAATTCTTTCATTTATTTCTTAAAAGTATTACTTATTTTTAGACTAAAACATGTCAAAATTCTTAATAAGTCAAATTGTATATTATTTTATTTATAGCGTAAAACATGGTATCTATAATCTTTATTCAGCCTAAATTAAACCAAAATTGTATTAATCTCCTTAAAACTTAAGATTGTACTCTTCAAATTCAAAAATACCTTTTTCCTAATACCTCTTAATCATACATTTAATTATTAATATTAAATTAATATTAATTAATCCAATTCGGTATTATGACATAATGCTTCCTTATTTATTATTTAAAAAGATGACCTCCTAATTATTATACCATTCAAATTATTATAAAAACCATTAATATTAGTATCTTCCTATACTACTAATAAGGCAATAATCTCAATACTTCATTAGCATTTACTTCCCATTAATTTCAAATATCTTTCCAAAAATAAAAATAAAATAAAATAAAATATTCTCAATTCACAATAAATGTTCCTACCTCCAATTAATTACAAAATCTCACATTTATAATTTATATACCAAAATTAATATTATGTTATTTATAATATTATGTTATCTATAATAAACTCATATTTATAAATTATATAGCCAAAATTAATATTATTTTATCCATAATAAACTAATAAGGCAATAATCTCATAATTACATACCATAATTGTTAGCTATTAAATTTTATAATATTTTAATAATTAATGATATCTTGTAATTTTAACCAAATTACCCTAAATAATTAGGGGCCAGCCATAAATCAGACGCGAAAACCTTAAAAGGCACCAAAGCCATAATAATGGCGCAGCTCATCCATCAAATTTGTACTTCCATTTCTTCCATCAAAAAAGCTAATACCACTCATCCAGAAATTATTTAAAAATACTAATAATGTAATAATTTTTGTACATTCCCATAATATTGATAACAAACCAAAATTCCATAATAATTTGACTTCCCAAATATATCTGAAGCAATATATTCTCATTAGACCATTGGTATTACCACCTCCCTTTATTACAAGATCCTCAAGATTCTTATTCTTCAATTTATTTAATTAATTATAATATTAGAATCTAAATACTAAAATTTCAAACACGAAAAGTCTTAAAAAAATATAAACTAAAATATAGCTAATAGGAATTAGCGTTTAAAGTAAATCCTCTTAAACCTTATTTCAGTTTAAAATATTCTTTAAATTATACTTTAACCAAAATAATCCTTTTATTCTGACTAATAAATCTGTATAGTGCATAACTTTAACTTTAAAATATTATTCTGTCAAAATTTTCTTATACATTCAATACCGGAAAATGTAAAAATTTAAACAAACTACCCTAAATAATTAGGGGCCCAACCATATAATAGGTGCTAAAGCCTTGTAAGGCGCCAAAGCCATAAATAATGGCACAAAATAGAACAAAATCAATATAAAACAAAACCATAACAAAATTAACCGTATATCCCATTATATCAGCTCACCCAAAAAAGAACAAAATCAATAACAAACAACAAGATAAAATCAACTATCCACTATTTCAGCCTTCAACCCAGCACGACACTGACCGAGATCTCCCAGGCTCAAAACTAAATTTAAAAAATTTAACTCAAAATCTTCATCACACTGTGCAAACATTAAAGCAAAAATTCTAAAATCTATAGGCCTTTCACTAACTCAAAAAGAAACCAGCATAAATTCCCAAACAAACCAACTACAAACAATCTTAATGAATCTAAAACTAAAGGACTAGTGTTATCTAGATTCACATACTGTATGTATATACAATCTATGACACAAAAATGAAAAATAAAATAATATAAACTAGAGGAATAGTGTTACTATGTTTTAGAAATCCGTCTCCTATGGAGAAATTGGGGTCTCACGGGCCAAGAAAATTTAGGGGATTAAAGATTTTGGGTTCAAAAAGATATTTCTAAAATTCATAACTCATATGAATATCTAAAAAGAATGAAAGATTTAATTCAAAAACAAGAAAGAAACTCACCTCATAATCGAGTTTTCAGTTCAATCCAAAAGAGGATCTGAGATATCATTCAGATCTGATCTTTTATTTTCACAGAGTAATATAGAGAGAGATTGAACATATAGTATTATATATTGATTTTATTTTATTTTAGAATTCAATCCATTTTAATTGGACATATATTACATTTTAAATTTGAAATTTCTAATATTAAAAAGTTAGTATCATTTTATACATACATTAATCTCTATCGATTAATTAGACATATTTTATACATATTAAACAAGGTAATTTTACAAAAATTTATTAAATAACTCGTATTATTATTTCAAAAATAAATTAGCAATTTTATTAAAATAAAATGTCATCCAATAATAAAGATAAATTAGCGAAAACATTCCTTTCATTATAAGAACAATCAACTTTAAAATAAGCAGTTAATACTAATACATAAATTATTTTGTTTGTAGAACGTTTTAAAAAATTATTTTTCATCTCAAAAAATAACAATTTACAGTTATTTATATTATTCCTATATAAAGACACTATACGTATAGAACTTCAACAAATATAAAATTAAAAGTCGAAATTCAATTAAAAATAGTTTGAATAAAGAAACAAAATCTTAACATTAATCACATACATTATTATTATTTCAAAAATAAAGTAGTAACTTCATTAAAACAAAATATCATATAAACTAACGGAAACATTCATTCTATTATAAGAACAATCAACTTTAAAATAAGTAGTTATTACTAATACATAAATTATTTTGTTTGTAGAACGTTTTATAGAATTTAAAGAATTATTCTTCATCCCAAAATGTCAATTTAAAGTTATTAATATTATTCTTATATAAAGACATTATACGTGTAGAGCTTCAACAAATATAAAATTAAAAGTCGAAATTGAAGTTGAAATTCAATTAAAAATAGTTTGAATAAAGAAACAAAATCTTAGCATTAATCACATACATTATTATTATTTAAAAAATAAAGTAGCAACTTCATTAAACCAAAATATCATCCAATAACAAAAATAAACTAACGGAACGTTCCCTTTATTATAATTATAAGCACAATCAACTTTAAAATAAACAGTTATTACTAATACATAAATTATTTTGTTTGTAGAACGTTTTACAGAATTTGAAGAATTATTCTTCATCTCAAAAAATAACAATTTACAGTTATTTATATTATTCCTATATAAAGACACTATACGTATAGAGTTTTAACAAATATAAAATTAAAAGTCGAAATTGAGATTGAAGTTCAATTAAAAATAATTTGAATAAAGAAACAAAATCTTAGCATTTATCACATACATTTTGTTACTTGATTATCATTATGCATCTTATCTTATATTTTTTATCAAAGGGTTTTACACTTTTTTTTATTCCATGTTTTAACCAATTATTGATTTGGGTCGTATATTTTGAAAAGTTGGATCCGGTATTTTCTAAGCTACTAAAATTAGGACTCTAAATTCAAAATATATTTAAAATGACTACAATACCCTTAATTGTAATACGAGTGATATTATTTTAGCCCTATATTTGTCTTCTTTTTATTTATCTTTTGTTGTAAACCCTCTATATTTGTCTGTTACATATTTAGAACTCACATTTTCATAACTTATATATATTTCTAATAATTGAAAAGATATATATATTTTTTAATTTTATAATCTGCAAATGTTATTTTTGTTTTATAAGAAATACAAATATTTAAATCATATATAAAAATATTTCTACTAAATCTGGTTTTTGAGCCTTAATTTTAACCTTTTGTTTTAAAACCATAATTGATCAAAATATAGAGTCTCAATTAAGCATGTTGGAGCAATATAAATTACCACCAATGTAATATTATCTCCATTCTACACAAAATTAAAAAAAAAAAAAAAGTATTTGAAAATAAAAACATAATACTTCCATAATGTTCATTGCCCAAAAAAAAAAATCATAATTCCATAATAATGTTTTTTTTAGGGAAACAAATTTCCATTCTCTTTTACAAAAACACAATTCCAATCTGACCAATGATTTATAAAATAATTATAAATTTATAAGGTATAGGGTGAATCAAATTATTGAAATGAAATATGAATAGAGATTCTGTTTTTAATCTACAAAAAATGCTTAACATAAATTGGAGTATTATTTATATTGCATAAACAAATACACAATTACTTATGTGGCCTTAGCCTTACGTATCAACAATCACAAACATGATCCATTAGGGTCGCACGAGACAAGTTTATAAAATCAAATGAGATAATTTGGACTTCTTCTGACGAGAAATTGAAAAAACATCCGAGTTTTTACAACTCGACTATGAGAGAAAATGAACTGACTTGGTCCGAAACTCTAGCGTGGCAATAAGGTAATTATCTTCATCATTATAAAAAAATATATTTAATAATTAAATGAAAATACCAGAAAAGGCACTTTCCACATCTCTATCTCTCTAGCCAATGTTTCCAAATCAAAGTCAAATACAGCTACAAAAAAAGTAGATAAAAGGAAGGAAAGAAAACAATAGTTATTATTATTTTTATTAATAATTAAAAAAAAAATCCAATAATTTTATTTTCATTTTCGTAAAATGTACATTTTTTTTAAAATAATATTTTATTTATTTTAAAACTTACTCTTTATTCTAAGCACTGGTTTTTGTTTTGTGAAACTAAATTCTTTGTGGCTTTTCGTAGCACCTGGTATTTGTAGAGACCCGGGCAGAGGAGAGAGAAAGAGAAACAAAGGAAGTAAGAAATCCCCACAATTTTTTTTGGTTTTGGTTTTCCAGTTTTTTCTTTTCCTTTCTCAGGAAATTTTGGGCTGAACCGATCATCATCTTCAAAATCCATTATTGGTTTCAACGTTTTTGTGCTTTTCTACTTATCCTAAATCCTGTTACGTGTATTCCATTTCGTTACCATCACAGGCGTGTTCTTCTTCCAATATAATTTTTTTTTTAAAAAAAAGTAAAGAAAAAGAAATCAACCATATCAGGTTTTGATTATTGATATTCTGTGCCGAATTTCAAGTTTGTACCAAAATCTAATTTTTTTTTTTCCTATTCTGTGTCTTTATCAAAGTTACGTGGGAATCGATTCTTGGTCCTATATTTTTGGCTTCAAAACTTACAAAGTCCGGTCTTTGAATTCTGGGTATTGATCAAAATTATATGAGAAATCTCTTTCTCATCTGTGTTTCATTAAAATCCGATGGAAACCAATTTTTGATGTCTGGGTGTTGATTAGAAGCAGATTTTGTCGATTCTGGTTCCCGGATTTCATTTGTGGAGCGGCCAACCATGGCCAGAAAGTCAGGGTCTCTAGAATATTGGAGGAATTACTTCAGGACTGCGAATTCTGATATTTTTGATATAATTGACCATGCGATCATGGTGGCCGCTTCGGATTGCCCGAAAGAGTTTAGATTGAGGAGAGATCGAATTGCTGAGAGGTTGTTCAGTTGTAGATTAACAAGGTGTTCTGGCTGTGACCACGTAGAGTTAGCTGTGCCTGGTGGTGATGAAGGTGATGACTCCGATGATGGAGGTTTTAAGAGTGATTTTGATAGAAATGGAGGTGAATTTGAGGCTGGAGCTAGTAAAGAGAGCAAGGTGAATAGCACTAGAGATGATCAAGCTGAGATGAATAGGAACCAAGTTAGCAATTTCAGCTATGGAGATGCTGAGGCATTGACTGATGAGATTGAAGAAGAGTCCCAAATTGTTGAGGAAGTATTTAGGATCAAAGAGATTCTTCAGAATTGTAAAGAAGAGGTATATATTTGCTTACACATCCTCTATAAATTGCCCAAGTTTTATGTTTATCAAAGTTTCACATCTATCTATTCTTGTCCTGTTGTTTGTGTGATGTGATATCTTAAAAGGGTTTTGTCCATTGATCTTTCCATTACTGAATTTTGTAGTGTTCCTAAAATGGGGCTTCATTTGTTTAGTCTAATTTTAAGGATTCTTCTGCTGTGTTGGGAGATTATATTGGTTTAATTAGGTCCTAAGAGAATGTTGCTGATTATTTGTAATCTGATTCATCACTTTTGATGATCTGATTCTTGTTGTGCAGTCTGAATCAGTGCTGTACGATTCTTTGAGGAAGCTTCAATTAATGTGTCTAACTGTGGATACTTTGAAGGTCTGACTCAATCTTCTTACAGTTTGTCTTAGATACTTAATATCTAAATCTGGGATGGTTACTGAGTGGCTTTTTAGCTGGTTTGCTCTCTAAAGTTTTTTTGGCTTGATAGAGTTCTTGTTTGCCAGGCAACTGAGATTGGAAAGGCGGTTAATGGTCTTCGAAAGCACACATCAAAGGATATTTGCCTTCTTGCACGAACTCTTATTGAGTATGCATCAATAACCTTTGGCTTCCTGAACTGCTTTCAGTGTTATTTTCATTGTCTACAGCTGGAGATTAAGTTTTAATTTTCATTGTCTATGTTTTTGCTTGCTTCTACTATGTTAACATGCTTGTAAGATTGCAATGAAGATTAGCTTAGCCCAACTTTAATGATTGCAGTGTATGGAAAGGCATGGTTGATGAATGGGTTAGTGCTGCTGCAGCTATTACAAACCAGAACTGTATGTATTCTTTTTGTCTATCAACAATGCATCCAATTCTGATTTAATCTCAATTGAGTCTAGTTAATCATCATGATTTTATTAATGCGTTTTCAGGCACAGAAGGTACCCCAGATTCTGTAAATCCATCCGTTGTTGATGATGAAGAAGAAGAAGGGCTCCCATCTCCTCCTTTGGATGTAGGATTTTTCTTTGCTGCTCAACCATCTGCAATGGAACTATCAGGGGTAATGGTGCTCTTTAATTTGCCTTTTCAATTGACAACATGTTTTCTTTCTGTTTATATTGTAAACTAACTTTAATTCTTGGGTCTACTTATTGCAACAAATGAAGTTCTTCGACGGCATGGATGATGATGGAAGTGAGTTAACGTTGCAATTTTCTGCCTGTATTTGATAGATTTTGTTGTTCGGTATTTGAATTCCCCACTACCTAGATTTATAACTAAATTTGGGGAATGTTGTTTCAGATCCTAGGACCAGTGGGGAATTCAACAAGGACCGTGAGAACGGAAGAAAGTCATCCATGGAGAATAAAAATGTTCCAAAGCGAAAGCAGAAATTTCCTTCAGAGCTAAATGTGCTTCGTGTGGAAAATAAAAACCAACAAATGAAGAAACAAGAAATGGTCACCAAACCAACTAGACCTTTAAACACTGAATCTGGACCTGGGAGACCTCCAAACATTTGTAATGAGCACAAGGACAGCAACGACTTGAAGTTCCAGAAAAGAACTGATAAGCCTACTCTTCAGAAGAGGCCACCGGTTATTGCTCCACAAGATGTAAGTTCAATTAAGAGGAGCATGCATTAAAGTATACATTTCAACTTTCTTTTGATTTTTTTTCTTTATCTACTAGAAATTCAAGTCTTCTGATGAAGATGTGAAACTTGAAGCCACTAAAAGGAAACTCCAGGAGCGGTATCAACAAGCTGAGAATGGTACGTCTCTTTTATGTACTAATTCTCAAAATAAGTAACATATGTTTTGAATAGAAACTTCTTCCAGTACAAATGAATTCATCTCATGGATCATAATTCTCCCTGTTTGACAGCCAAGAGGCAACGGACGATACAGGTTATGGAATTGCATGATCTCCCTAAGCAGGGAATTGTGCACAGAAATCCACTCGTTAAACCTGGTAACCATAATCGACATTGGGGACATGGACGTCGATAGGTCGTCGGTTTTCTCAATAATACTGGTTTCACTAGACTTCCTTAAGTTTCTTCCATTTTTAATATGGTGGAAGACTCTAATAACCCAGCTTTTGGAGGCTTGCTTGACACTTGCGAGTTGTGAATCAGAAATAAGAGATTCATTCACCATTCTTACTGGCTGAGGTTCTGTCTCTGTTGTAGAGTGAAAAAAAATAGAATTTATGGAAACTTTTCCATTAGACATTTAGATAAAATTTTAATTGATGAAAACATTGAGAGACAGATTATAGATTTATGCAGACTGGACTAATCACGGTTGTTGTTCTCAGATAGTAGCATTCTGTACAAAAACTACACGGATTCGCTCTTACCCATTTCATTGGCTACTATATTGTTGGTCCTTGCTAACTAACCAAAACTTCTAACCCATTGTTATATAAGTTAATGTGCACATAATGAATAAGTGCACAAGTGCATTCTCTAATAAAACCAATCTGTAAGAACCTTCACATGTATGTATTAAGCTTAAATATTCACGTTTCCTTTTGAAGATAGTGTGCCAGCTAGAGAGTCATTTCTAGTCTTTTATACCAGAGAGAGAGGAATAGGGGTTAAGTTCTACCCGCTAAAAAGCTTCGCCCTTTAATTTTTGGTTGATGAATGAAGAATAATTAGTGTAGTGTGTAGACATTAGTTAGTATGAAGGATTCATGAGTTTAGTTTTGTGACATTTTTTTGCTCGTAATGTTGTGATTGATTCAATAAAATTAAGGGTTAGGAGGCTTGGAGGTTTTGATGTATTTATGGTGGCGTTTGGTTGGAGGTAATGAAATGGAAAGGAAACAATTTTCATTCCATTCTTTTGTTTGGTTGCATTTTAAAGTATTGGAATGGCATTTCAATGGAATGCTCTTTCTACTATTTTGGTGGAATGTCTATTCCATTTTAAAAAGAAAGGAATGACCATTCCAATGTAACAAGAAAAAAAAATTAATTATTTTTTTATCAATTTTTTTTATGCATTTTAAATTTTATTCCATTCCTATTCCCATTCCTATACCTATATTTTCATTCCTCCCAACCAAACGCCTCCTAAGTTTTCTTTCATTATCGTTGTTGAAGCAAAGATTGTGTAGATAAGGTTTGTTTGACTAAGGTTTTACTTTTAGTTATAAGTATAAGATAACTATAAGTTACTTGTTTGGATAATTATTATATGATTATTTTTTTAATAAAAAGTACTTTTTAAAGTATTTATCATTGAAAAAAGATTTTTTGTTTTTGAGTAAATTAAAAATTATGTAAATTATTTTAATTTTAAAAATAGCTTTTCAAAATTCTCAACAATACTTTTGGGAGAAGCTACAAATCTTAGATTTTTCTAAAAAGATTTTTAAATTAAAAATAACTTTTCATTTTTTATCTAAGTACTTTTAGAAGAATTTTTTTAAATCTAAAGACTAAAAAAAACTTATAGAAGTTAAGCCAAACATAACGATAGTGCTAGTGATATTGAAATGGGGCGCGAACAATTGCCTTTTCCGAAAGTGTTTAGTTTTGGAAACAGGAAAACATTGATATGGTAGTTTTGGTGTAGTTTTGTTACTGTGACTAGCTAGATAGAGAGTTTTGTAAATTATAGATTTTAGGGTTTTTTGAAAAATTACATAAGGGGTTGTATTGTATTAAATACGAAAAAATATTGTGTTTGAATAAAATTTTATATTATATTAATTATTACGATCATAATTTTTAATACAATATGAATACAATATCATTCAACAAATGAAAAATAGTTTGTATTAACTTGTAATGTAATATTTATGAACTTAGGTTGTATTGTGGTAAGGTTGGAGGCGGGTTCGAGGTCTAGGCAGGTGTTCAGGGAGGGTCAGGGTCCAAGTTGTGGCAAGTCTTGGCGTCGGATCGGGCCAGGTTCCTGGTTTGAGTCTGGGTTGGGGTTAAGGTTTGAGGCTAAGGCCTAAGTCCAACCAAGTTTAGGTCATTACTCTAAGGTCCAGGGTCTACAGTGTAGATTCAGGTCGGGACAGGGGCGGGGCAGGGTTCAGGGTTCGGGTCCCAACTCCTGGTTAAGGTACAGGGTCTAAATTTGGGCAGAGTCAGGGTGTGAGTATAGTTATGAGTTTGGGGTCTAAAGTCTAGGGTCACGTCAAGGTCAGGTTCGAGGTCAGGATCTAGGGTCTGGGCCAGGTCTAAGTCAAGGCCAAGGGTTGGGATCATGGTCAGAGTTGGGTTCCAAGGTCGGGGCCTGAGGTTTGAGGCCGGGATTGGGGTCTGAGTTTGGGCTAGCTCAAGGTGTTGGGATTTTATGCCCTAAATAAAACTTAATTTTATTGTAATCTTATTTGCTTTCAATAAAGATTAGAAATCATATCTTGACCTTGTCATATGCTTTGTTCACAATTACTGTGATGTCATCACAATAGAAAGTAATTGTGATTATATGCTTCAAATAATTTAGTCCCACAATTTATCAGTGTATTGAATTTACACTGACGTGATAATCAACGATAAGGTTTAATTACACTTAGATGAGTGGAATGTCTTTTCCAAGGTATTAGTAAAGTAAACTAGGATTGGATGTATTGGCTATACATCATACTGGACCGATATTGACAGTGGAAAAGGTATCATAAACTTACTGCTATATCTTTTCTAAGTCAATATCACGTAGTTGATCATAGATCATTTGATCTCAATCTTGAGATGGTTAAGCTCTAGCTTAAATATATTGCATGAGTTTTTTGACTTGTTCGTTACCAGCTTACCGTAGAACCAACTCAATACTTGCATCTTGGGAACTCGATAGTGCAATTGAGTGGGAGTGTTAATCGTATATTGACATCTATAATTTCTATGTTTATTAGAAGTGAAACGATGGTTCCTTAGAGCTTCGCTTAACACGATAAATGATAGAGCACTCATTTTAGTAATTATATTAATTTTTTTAATATCATTTACAAATAGCTAAGTGTTTTAAGGATAAAATATATTGAAGGGTAAAATAGTAATTTTGTCCTAACTCGACGTAAACCATATATAAGGGATCAATGATTGTTGTGATTGAAACAATATATAATTCGTAGCGTATATACTTGATGTATATAGAATTCTATGTAATCAGAAGTGCAATTTCGAATCTATAGTGAAGTCAGAAGTAATTAATAAGTTAGAAAATTTACTCGGTAAATTTCAAGATCTTCTTATTAGGAACTTGATTACATAGGTCCATGGTCCCCATATTGTCTGAGATAATATCATCTTGTACACTCAACTGATTCACTTATTAAGTCAATTAGAATTCGAAAATAAACTATGTCTTAATGAGAATTTTTACCAAATTTGGCCAATTTTGAGAAAAAAAGAGAAATAGAGGTTTATTTATTAATTAGTGTACTTTGTGGGTCTAATTGATAAATATATTTAAATTGTATTTTATTTAATAATTATTTATAATTATTAAAATAAAATTAGTATTTAAATAATTAGATAAGATAAGTGCTAAAATTAGAAAATACACTTTAGTTTTATTAGTTGAAATAAAGTGGCAAAAATCTAACTTTAAAGCCCACAATGCATTTGACCCTAAGAGTTAGATATCAACCCAAGTCTTTATTTAAGACCATATCATCTAAACCTTGCCTAAGTGAATGTCTCTATAAAGAAAGTAATGATAAAAGAAATTAACCCTAATTCTATGTCAACAACTCTCTTCTGTTCTTTTTTTTTGTAAATTCAAAATTCACTAAGTATTTCTCAATCTCTAAATTATTCAAAGGTATTTTGAGTATCAGTCCACACTATTCTAGTTTATACTCAGGCTTTTGTGGAAGATTGTGATGAATACAATTGAAGGAAAAGAAGATCCAAGTTCAGTCTTGATCATACTCTGCAACATAAATGATCAAGGGTTAGAGAACTGAACAGAAGGAGACAATATATTTCGCTGCCATTTTTGTAAGGTTTTCTATAACTTTATGTGTTTATTTTATTATTAGGTTATTTTTAGTATTAATTTTAAGTTAATTTTAGCAGATTTTTCTATTTAGTTTTGGAGCATTTTTACGCTTTTATCTTTTAATTTTGCAGATTTAAAATAGATGAAGAGTTGGAAAATATCAATAGAAAAAGGATAAAATATCGCATAAAAATATCCCGGTGGAAAATATCAGAATCAGATTCGGAAAAAGGATAAAAACATGTGGAATTTGGAGCAGAGGACCACACGGGCCGCGGCATGGTATTAGCATGCCACGGCCCGTCTACATGAAGAAAATCGAAGGAAGGATCTCACTTGGCCACACGGGCCGCGACATGGGTTTAACATGTCGCGGCCCACCTCTTTGTCAACAGAAAAAAAAAATATCTGGTGTGAGGTTTCCCAAAAATTTAAATCCGAATGGAATTTAAACATGTGTAGTATTCCATCTTTTTAGGACCTGAATGCCTATATAAAGAGCAGAAGGGAGTTGATTTCAGCAAGCAATTTTCAGAGAGAAAAAAAGAGAGAATTCAGATAAAGAGTGGAGAGATCAACTACAATACTGGAGACATACTGCTCAGGGTTTTCAGCATTCTTCTTTTCTTCTATTCTCTATTTTCATCTCTTTTCTTTAAGTTAATATGTGTAATTGTGCTTCAATGAACATGTGTAGCTAAAAACTTTATTAGGGTTAGATGGATGTTTAACGCCCAAATGTGACTTCCACTAGCGGTGGTTGTAGTATAGATCGGGCGGTCGATTCCACAGGAAGGTGATTATGGACAAAAGCGTTAGTAGAAAAATAAAAACAAAAGGTTAATAATAAGTGATAATAGTAACCAATGATTTTGTGATTTTTAATTTGATAATAAATATTAAAAGAAAGCAAATAGATGTGTAATCAATAGTAAAAGAGAGAAAGGCTTCAAGAATCATCCATATGCTTGTTTAGCTATTTTGTACCTTTGATTCACTAAGTTGACACAAATGATGTAACATTAAAGTTCATTATATTTTGAGTATACAAGTTCTTAAAAATAAAAGAAATAATTTAATCTTATGTAGAACCTAGAAATGACATTATACATCAAGTAATAATGCAATAAAAGATTAAATATAAAACTAAACATCAATATTATTTTTACTAAATAGTAACACATAGAAAGAGCATGACTAATCCTATATATTTTTAGTAAAAATAATGACAAAGAGATAGAGATGGAGATGGAGGTGATAGTGAAGGAAATGAACATTAATATTACTTTTATTAATTTTTAGACACATAGGGAGAGCATGACTAAACCTATATATCATTTAACAAAAAGTAAATAAAAATGAACATAAAAGATAGAAATGAGCAATACTACCATTACTATAATCACTAAATAAAAATATATAGAAAGAGCATGACTAAGTCTATATATATATTTGGTATAATAGCATAGATAGTATAGATGGAAGAAGAACATAAAAATAAAAGTGGAATATGAACTTGCATTACTCAAATAAACATTACAACAAAAAGTGAATCAAAGATACAAAATAACCTCACTTTGCATATGGAATCATCCCTAACCTTCCAAGGAAGATTAGGCCATTATGCTAATCATTCTCATAAAATTTCTAAAGAGAAAAGATGAGAAGAAAAGTTGAGAGAATTTTGCTATAGTTTTTCTACACTAAAAATTACACTCCAAATTACACTAAGTGAGCTCCTATTTATAGAGCCATAAAAGGACTAAAAATAAATAAATAAAAATTTGGGATTATAAAATAAATATTAAGATTAAATTTGACATTTCAAATCAAAAATAAAATTAATATTATTTTTGTTATCATTATGATTTGTCTTCTACTCTTTGGATGAAGGTTGAGTGTGGAAGAGGAAAATAGGGTTGATGATGACCTAGGCTTATCATCATTGCATCACATGCTTTGGAAGAGACAAAATTGATTATGAGCTTCATGGGCTAGGCTTGACCTTTTTGGGTTGGGTTGCTTTGGACTTCAACAAAAATGCCATTTTTTTCTTCATTTCTTTTCAACTTTGCTCCTTCCTCTTTCTTTCAACAAAAATACACTTTAATTCCTACAAGAAAGACATAAATTGAATCAAAATCAAATATTTTCATTTATAAAATATATTACAATAATTTCATGAAAATATCAATTAAAACTCAATTTATTTTATCATTTAAAATAAATAAAAGTGTATTTTTAACCACTAATCACAACCCCCAACTAGCTTATTGCTAGTCCCTAGCAATTCAAGCGGAGAAAAAGAATAATCGAATTGAATAAACAAGTCAAATCACGCAAAAATATCCAAGCATTTTCAAAATATTAGTAGAGAGTTAAAGATTGCTATCAGTGTTATTTCAGTTGTAACAACAGAGTTGTGTGTGTGTGCACTAAACTGTATTTATTTTATTTCAAGTCTTAACACAAATAGTATCGAAAAATCTCAAAAGTGTAAAGGTCTCAACTCCAATTTTTTTCACGGGTATTGAAAGTATTTATATTGGAAGGGTGACACTCTTTGGAGTTGGAAATGTAACAATTAACGCACAAATGAGAGAGGATAAACTTTTTAGGATAAGCAATTTGAACAAATATTGATCACAAGATAGACATATCAAACTAATAGAATTCAAATGACAAACAACCTTTGGGATTTACATGAAAAACTCACAAAATAAAGAGCCAACTAACTAACTAATAAATAAAGAAATATAATAACAATTTTTTTTTTTAAAAGAGACATGTGATGCTTCTTTTTTTTTTTTTAGTTAAAATAAACTAACATGAAACCCTTTTTTTTAGATATGGAAATAATGGAGGACAATAGAAATAAAATGATATTACTTAAAAAAAAAAAAAAAAAAAAGATGGAGACTACTTGAAAATCAAAATAAAATGATGTTGCTCTTGTTCTTTTTTTTTTTTTTCATTATATATATTTTTTTGATGATTTTTTTTCTCTTTTTTTTTTTTGATTTGATGATCTTTTTTTTTTTTACTTTTTTTCTTCTTCTTTTTTTTTTTTTTGACAAGAGACAACATATAAAAATAAAGATATAAAGAAATACAATAAAGTTACAAAGAAATAAACACAAAGGCTCTTTTGACATAAAATTAATCCCTCTAGTAAATGTCATGTTTGAAATTCCAAAAGTTTGACTTTACCAACTCAAATGATCAATGAAAGTTCAAAAAGTTATTTTCTCAACTCTCACAACTCACAAAAAATGAAAAACTTTACACTCAAAATTTTTCTTAACTATATGTGTTTACAACCATTTTACCACATGTTTGGAAAGTGCACAAAAGAACTCTGAAAATCACAACTTGGTAACAAAATATAGCAAATATTGACTCGAATCGTAATTTTACTATCATGCTTGGATAATTTTGAAAAATTTGACTTAAAAAAATTCAACAAGACAATTATAATTCTCTAAATGAACGCTCACCAGAGCTCACCACCCCCAACTCAAAATTAGACAGTGTCCTCAATGTCACAAAAAATATGAAATGAAAAGATAGGGAAAAGAGTACACCTGATCGACGATAATATGCACGGGGTGAGAGTGGAGATAACCTGATAACAGTAACCCAAAACAAACATAGAAAATACAAAAATACAAAAACACAAAACAAAAATAAAAATAAAATAAAATACTATAATATAAAGAGAGGGAAAATAAACATTTCAGAGTGTATAATCTGGGTCCTCAAGAAGGACCTCTTCAACAAGGCTCACACTCTCAATGTAATGTTTCAGTCTCTGGCCATTGACTCGAAAAATTCTCCCATCGGTTGGATCCTTGACTTCAATGTAACCGTTGGGAATACTTGTTTCACCACATATGGACCGGTCCACTTCGATCTCAACTTACGGGGTGGAGATGTAAACGAGAATCGTACAAATGTACTTTTTGATTCGGCCAAAATGTTTTCTTAGGATCCGATTTATCGTGAGCAACTTTCAGCTTTGCTTTGTAGATCCTAGAATTATCGTAAGCATCATTTCTCAACTCCTCAATTTCAGACAATTGAAGTTTTCGGTTCATACCTGCCGCACTTAGATCGAAGTTCAGGGCCTTAATAGCCCAATAAGCTTTGTGCTCAAGTTCGACGGAGTAAATGACATGCTTTCCCATAGACAAGCGATAAGGAGACATCCCAAGAGGGGACTTGTAGCGATGCGATATGCCCAAAGTGCATCTTGAAGACGTGTTGACCAATCTTTGCGGTCCTGGGATTTACGCGTCTTTTCGAATGTTTTTGATCTCCCTATTAGCTAGCTCAGCTTGACCATTGGTTTGTGGATGATAGGCATTTGCAACTTTGTGAAGTACACCGTACTTTCGCATAAGAGCCTCAAAAGATCGGTTGCAAAAATGAGTGCCTTGATCACTAATGATAGCGCGAGGGGTACCAAACCTCGATAACACATTTTCTTTTAAGAATTTCACAACAGTCGCGTTATCATTATTTCGACAAGGTACTGCCTCGACCCATTTTGAAACATAATCCACGTGAGAAGGATGTAAAGGTAACCAAAAGAAGGTGGAAATGGTCCCATAAAGTCTATCCCCCAACAATCAAATACTTCAATGACAAGAATTGGGTTCAAGGGCATCATGTGCCGACGGGACAAGGAGCCTAACTTTTGGCACCTTACACAAGAGCGACAAAAATCATTGGTGTCTTTGAACAAAGTGGCCAAGATAAAGACCGCATTGTAAGATTTTTACGCAGCTTTTCTTCACGAGAAAAGTGACCACCACAAGCATCATTGTGGCAAAAATTTAGCACACTAGATACCTCATCATCGGGAATGCATTTTCACATAATCTGGCTCAGACAATACTTGAATAAGTATGGATCATCCCAAAAGAAATTTCGCACCTCGACCAAGAATTTGCGTTTGTCTTGTGAACTCCACTCGAAGGGGAGCTCACCGAATACTAAGTAGTTAACAATGTGCGCATACCACGGTAACTTAGTAACAACGAATAATTGTTCATCTGGGGAAATCATCATGAATAGGTGGGCCATCAGCGGGATCACTAAATTCAAGTCGGGACAAGTGATCCGCGACTACATTTTCAACACCTTTCTTGTCTTTGATTGTTATGTCAAATTCTTGCAAGAGAAGGATCCACCTTATTAAGCGTGTCTTAGCATCCTTTTTGGAAAGGAGGTACTAAGAGGCGAGTGATCGGTGAAGATCGTAATAGGTGATCCAATCGGGTAAGCTCGAAATTTGTCAAGAGCAAAGACAACGCAAGCAACTCTTTTTCAGGTTGTGGAATAGTTCATTTGAGCACTATTAAGAGTTCTACTTGCATAGTAGACAACAAAAGGTTTCCCTCCCTTCGTTGTCCAAGAACAGCCTCAACAAAGAAATTACCGGCATCACACATGATTTCAAAAGGAAGACTCAATCGGGTGATTGAATAATGGGAGCAGAAGTGAGTGAATTCACAAGTGTTTGGAAGGACTCCTCACACTTTGGGGTCCACTCAAAAGTAGCATCTTTGGCTAGGAGGTTGCATAATGGACGAGAAATCATTGAAAAATTCTTTATGAACCTCCTATAAAACCAAGATGGCCAAGAAATGACCGAATGTCTTTGATCTTAGGGGTAGGAAGTTTAGAGATGAGGTCAATTTTAGATTGATCAACCTCAATCCCTTTTTCGAAACAATGTGGCCTAAGACAATTCCGAAGATACCATAAAATGACACTTTTCCCAATTAAGCACTGAAGACCTTTCTCGATGCAACGTTTTAAAACAAATTTCAAGATTGAGAAGGCATGCGTCAAAAGATTTTCCAAAGACGGTGCTAAGTCATCCATATAAACTTCCATGGTGTTTTCAATCATGTCACCGAAAATACTCATCATGCATCTTTGGAAAGTAGCCAGTGCATTACACGGTCCCAAATGGCATACGCCGGAAAGCATATGTTCCAAAAGGACAAGTGAAAGTGGTCTTCTCTTGGTCCTCTAATGCAATCTCAATTTGATAGTAACCCGAATAACCATCGAGAAAGCGATAGAAAGGATGACCGACTACGCGCTCAAGAATTTGATCAATGAATGGGAGTAGGAAATGATCTTTACGGGAGGCGGCATTCAATTTTCGATAATCAATGCACATGCGCCAACCCGTCACGGCTTTGGTGGGAACAAGGGCCCCTTTTTCATTTTGGACAACAAGTAACACACGATTTCTTAAGTACTACCTGAACCGGATCGACCCATTTGCTATCGGCCCACGGGTAAATGATACAAAGCATCAAGAAGTTTTAACACTTCATTTTTCACCACTTCTTTCATTGGTGGGTTCAGTCTTTGAGGGTCCCTTCGTGGGATAGCTTCTTCTTCTAGATTAATTCGGTGGGTGCAAATTCGAGGGCTAATACCTTTGATATCGCCAAACGTCCAACCTATCGCAAGTTTGTATTTCGCAAGAGCTCGAGTAACCGCAATTCTTGAGAAAGTTGAAGGTCGGACGAGATGATAACCGGAAAGGTTTGGCCATCTCCCGAAAAAAACATGTTTCAAACCCTTTGGAAGTTGGTTCATTGAACATTGGGAGGTTCTTCGGCGAAGCTTTTAGCGTTTCCCTCTCACGAGGTAATGCTTCAAAGTGTGCTTCCAAAATTTCTTCCTACTGTTTGTGTGTCCAATTGATCAACGGTAGCGAAAGAGCGGAATTCAACAAACCGGGATTTTCATTTTCAAGGCGTGAGAGGAGTTCATCAAGATTAACGAAATTTCTTTGCAATTGAATCTCTTCAGAAACAAGATTGTCAATCATGAATGTTTGATGACATTCTTCATCCTCTTGAAGTTGTTTCCCAATGTGAAAAATGTTGACCTCAAAGTGTCATATTTCCAAATGATATTTTCATTAGACCATTACGACAATTGATCAAAGCATTTGCGGTGGCAAGGAATGGTCTTCCAAGGATGATGGGAATTTTGGATTCCATGTTGACCACAGTTGAGTATCCCGAACAAGGAAGTCCACGGGATAATAGAATTTCTCAATTTGAACAAGAACATCCTCAACGATACCCCGAGGCTTTTTGATAGAGCGGTCAAGAAGCCGGCAAAGACAACAGATGTTGGCTTCATTTCTCCAAGACCAAGTTGCGAGTACACAGAGTAAGGCATGAGATTCACACTCGCGCCAAGGTCAAGCAAAGCTTGGCTGACTTCATGAGTCCCAATTTGGCATGAAATGGTGGGACAACCAGGATCTTTATATTTTGGCGGTGTCTTTTGTTCGATCACCGCACTCACTTGTTCACCAGAAAGCGATCTTCTTGACATGGTGCTTTCTCTTAGCGATTGCACAAGTCCTTGATGATTTTGGCATAAGCCGGCACTTGTTTTATGATATGAAGCAAAGGAAGATTAATCTTCACTTGTGTCGTGCTCAAGGAGTTCAAATTTCTGCTGTGAATTTTCCCAACGGGTGTTTAAGAGCCTGGGGAAATGGTACTTTTGCTTGAGCATTTATCGGTGCACTGTCAGGGGCAACTTTTGAATTTGAAGTAGTGGTTTTGATGGATGGATCTTCCAAAGCTTTACCACTTCTTGTTGTGATGGCGTTAACCCCTTTAACGATGTGATCATTAGAGGTGGAGGTTTCAGCCATATGTTGCCCTTGTGCATTGAATTGAGGTTGGGAAGGAAGTCTGCCTTTCTCAGAAATAGCTAAGGATGTGTTCAATTTTGAAAATTGACTTTTTATTTCTTGGACATCTTCCTTTAATTGGCGATTGATTTTCGTTTGTTCCTCAATGAATGCATGAATGGTATTTTCAAGGGAGTTTCCTTGTTGTTGAGCATGGTATTGAGGTGCATGATATGCCTTTGGAGGTTGAGCTTGATTCTCATTTCTCCATTGTCCTCCAGACGTTTGACCTTGGTTGGAATTATCTCTCCAATTGAAATTCGGGTGGTTTCTCCAACCAGGGTTGTACGCATGGGAGAATGGCTTGTTATATTGCCCTAAGGCATTGCATTGCTCCTCATGAACCCCCTTCATTTCTTTGTAAACTAAGCAGTCCTTAGCTAAATGGTCATTTTCTCCACAAACGAAACAAGGTTCGAGTGGTCTGGTGCTTGGGCAACCATGCGCCCTTTTTGGCCATCTTTAGTCGTAAGGATTTCAATTTGCTTTTTAAAGCTTCGACTTGGGCCTTTAAGCCATCCTCTTCCCGAAGTTGGTAAATCCCGTACCGGTCGATTTACGGTGCTTTCAAGAGCACCGATCCATGTGTGAGATTTTTCAAGCTCAATGAGAAACTCGAGCTTCTTCGGGTTCCTTTTGAAGGAACTCACCGTTGCACATCATTTCTACGTTGGCGCTCACGACTTGTGAGGCCTTCATAGAAGTAGCTGACGATGCGCCAACTCTCGTACCCGTGGTGTGGACACTGACTTAAGAGATCTTTAAATCTCTCCCAGACTTGATAGAATGTTTCATTGTCTTTTTGGGAAAATGTTGAGATTTGTCTTTTCAAACTGTTGGTCTTATGGACAGGAAAATATTTAACAAAAAATGTTTTGGTCATTTCTTCCCATGTTCCAATAGACCTAGATCTCAAAGAATACAACCAACTTTTAGCTTTATCCTTCAAGGAGAAGGGGAAAAACTTTAAGCGTGCAGCATCATTGATGGTTGCTCGGTCATAAAAAGTGTCAACAACTTCCTCAAACTCCCTAATATGCACGTATGGATTTTCATTTTCTATTCCATGAAAAGTTGGCAAAAGTTGAATAATGCCGGGTTTGACACCAAGACTTGGCATATTAGGAGGAAATATGAAGCATGATGGTATGGAAGTTTGGGTGGGGTGAAGGTAATCATTAAGTGTTCTCTGTTGTATTTCATTATTATTATTCATTGCGAAAGGATTACCGATTATCGTGTGAATGGGAGAAGGAGTAGTGGATGGATTGGACGAAGTTTCACTAGAAGTGGTTTCGTCAGAAGAAGAGTTACTCATCCACTCTTGTTTGCTTTTTTTTTTTTTTTTTTTCAAGAAATCATTTCTGATAAGGAAGATCGGATAAAACCGCAACCTTAGAGCATACTTTGAATTCTTGGTAATTTTTTTTTTTACAAATATTTACACAACATAAGACAATATTCACAAGAAAATAAAATGTAACAAAAAAAAATTACTAACCTCTTGATTGTAGATTTCACTAGCTTTCGAAAAATTACCTCCCCGGCAACGGCGCCAAAATTTGTTTAACGCCCAAATGTGACTTCCACTAGCGGTGGTTGTAGTATAGATCGGGCGGTCGATTCCACAGGAAGGTGATTATGGACAAAAGCGTTAGTAGAAAAATAAAAACAAAAGGTTAATAATAAGTGATAATAGTAACCAATGATTTTGTGATTTTTAATTTGATAATAAATATTAAAAGAAAGCAAATAGATGTGTAATCAATAGTAAAAGAGAGAAAGGCTTCAAGAATCATCCATATGCTTGTTTAGCTATTTTGTACCTTTGATTCACTAAGTTGACACAAATGATGTAACATTAAAGTTCATTATATTTTGAGTATACAAGTTCTTAAAAATAAAAGAAATAATTTAATCTTATGTAGAACCTAGAAATGACATTATACATCAAGTAATAATGCAAT
The DNA here is from genome assembly GCF_029168945.1 of Cannabis sativa. NCBI lineage: Eukaryota > Viridiplantae > Streptophyta > Magnoliopsida > Rosales > Cannabaceae > Cannabis > Cannabis sativa. The sequence continues at coordinate 24,956,225 of NC_083608.1, forward strand.
AAAAGATTAAATATAAAACTAAACATCAATATTATTTTTACTAAATAGTAACACATAGAAAGAGCATGACTAATCCTATATATTTTTAGTAAAAATAATGACAAAGAGATAGAGATGGAGATGGAGGTGATAGTGAAGGAAATGAACATTAATATTACTTTTATTAATTTTTAGACACATAGGGAGAGCATGACTAAACCTATATATCATTTAACAAAAAGTAAATAAAAATGAACATAAAAGATAGAAATGAGCAATACTACCATTACTATAATCACTAAATAAAAATATATAGAAAGAGCATGACTAAGTCTATATATATATTTGGTATAATAGCATAGATAGTATAGATGGAAGAAGAACATAAAAATAAAAGTGGAATATGAACTTGCATTACTCAAATAAACATTACAACAAAAAGTGAATCAAAGATACAAAATAACCTCACTTTGCATATGGAATCATCCCTAACCTTCCAAGGAAGATTAGGCCATTATGCTAATCATTCTCATAAAATTTCTAAAGAGAAAAGATGAGAAGAAAAGTTGAGAGAATTTTGCTATAGTTTTTCTACACTAAAAATTACACTCCAAATTACACTAAGTGAGCTCCTATTTATAGAGCCATAAAAGGACTAAAAATAAATAAATAAAAATTTGGGATTATAAAATAAATATTAAGATTAAATTTGACATTTCAAATCAAAAATAAAATTAATATTATTTTTGTTATCATTATGATTTGTCTTCTACTCTTTGGATGAAGGTTGAGTGTGGAAGAGGAAAATAGGGTTGATGATGACCTAGGCTTATCATCATTGCATCACATGCTTTGGAAGAGACAAAATTGATTATGAGCTTCATGGGCTAGGCTTGACCTTTTTGGGTTGGGTTGCTTTGGACTTCAACAAAAATGCCATTTTTTTCTTCATTTCTTTTCAACTTTGCTCCTTCCTCTTTCTTTCAACAAAAATACACTTTAATTCCTACAAGAAAGACATAAATTGAATCAAAATCATTTTCATTTATAAAATATATTACAATAATTTCATGAAAATATCAATTAAAACTCAATTTATTTTATCATTTAAAATAAATAAAAGTGTATTTTTAACCACTAATCAATGGATATTGTTTAACATTATTTATGGTTTTAATATGATTTATTTTCCCCTAATTTATATGTATTCTATTTTATTTGTGCTTCATTACTTTTAATTGCCTGGCCACCAATTAACTGTCTATGATTTTGATGCGAGATCTGAGAAGTGAGTGTCAAATATGCTATAGTAAAATAGAACTGAATTTCGATATAGGACGAGAGTACCTATATGGTTTAGATAGTTTATAGGGTTTTTATGCTTAATGCCTGTTGCATGTTAAATTTATCACGAGAGCAGAAAGTTTGCATGTAATTGAGATTTATATATCTGAGAAGACTATAAATTACCTTAGTAAACCTGCTATTGCATAGAAATTAATATTAGGAAAATAATCATATTAGGCCATAATCAATAGAAACAATTGAAATCGAAGCCCTAGTTTTTATTAACTATCAATTTTCTTGAATAATTGCTTCTTACTAGTTTTTTATTTTTAATTCTTTCTTTATTTTTATTTAACCAAATAGAAGTAAAAGTTTAATTTTAACGTATTTAACTACACTCCCTGTGGGATCGACCACACTCCTGGTGAGTTTACTACTTAAAACGATACGTACACTTGCGTGTGCAAAATATCGCAACATTCATCGTTTTAGGATTGTTCATATTTAAGTTGTTAGATTATAGAATTATAATCAACATACAAGTTAGTAAATATAGATTCTGGTAAAATAATTTTCATCAACTCGCCTCAGAGCCATGATCATCTATTTACTTTTATGAAATATGGATTAAAATAATTTATGTATTGTTTGTAATTGATTTGAATGTTCATGTTTGGTTTATGTGATGATAATGATGTTTGAATAATAATTGAAAATTTTCGATGATAATTTTATTGTAGGATTAAAATTATTTTAGAAAGATTCATTGTGAACTTTTAAGGGAATTAAGCTTTTACGGAACCCAATTTGGCTTAAAATTGAGTAAGTTATGGAGTTTTCAAATTTTAGGGTGTGGCTGTGTTGGAATATATTACCAGAACCTAGATTTGCTAACAAGTATGCTTATTAACATCCTAAATATGAATTTCTAAAACAATAAAACTTAAATACATATAAATTTTGAGAAACCTTACATTGGTTGTAGCGGAATAGAATGAATTATTTCACTCAGATCTCTAACCCTTGTTCCTTTCTGTCGCAGAGTATTATCAAGATCTGAGCCTGATTCTCCTTCAGTTGTTTGGATTCTTCACAGTCTTACACACTATGATTGAGTACTAGAGTTGCTATATCCAATCCACGAAATAATTTGATCTATGGACAGCATCGTTGTGGTAAAGGTCGTAATGGGTGGGCATGCACTCAATCACTAAGGCTCAAAAATTTTAATGAAGAACACTCTAGGATTCGAAATTTAGAAGAAAGAAAGAGGAAGAAGTCTCAAGAACTCTCTAGTTGTCTGACAAGATGTAAACTAGGTTAAGAGTCATTAGTTGGATTATGAGACTATCCTATTCTTTTTATGCTAATTCACTTAGGGTTAGGATTGAATTATATGAAATAAAAAATGATAAAAATTAGCCAAAAATAAGCCTATAGTGGTAGGCCATGAGAGTGAGCCCCACTAATTATGTCATTTTTCTCAACTATTTATCTATTATTTCACAAATACCATATTTTCCAATTTCAATCCTATAAATGCCAAAATTATTTATTTAATAATTATAATTAATTATCAAATAAAATTGTCATTTATATTATTTATTAATTAGACTCCACAAAGTCTCTTAATTAATAAATAACCCTAAAATCCTTTTTTCTTCACAAACAAACCATAACTTAGTGAAAATTCATAAATAAGACATAGTCTAATTTAGAATTATAATTGATTAATTAAAATCAATTAATTAAGTCTTACAAGCAATATTGTCTCAACTAGTATGGGGACCACGAGCCTATATAACCGAGCTTCCAATAAGTAGATCTAGAATTTACTAAGTAAATTTCCTAACTTATTAATTCCTCCTTGCACCACTATAGATTTGGAATTGCACTGTCAATTATATAGAGCGCTCTATATGTTCCACGATATAGATACGCTATGAATTATCTATTTGTTATAATTCTAATAATCAATGATCCCCTATAGATGATCTACACTGAGTAGGGATAAATTTACCGTTACACCCTTCAATGTATTTTATCCTTAAAATACTTAGTTACCTATAAATGATATTTCAGTGAACTAATATAATCACTGAAATGAGTACTCAACCATTTATCTCTATTAAGCCAAGCTCGAAGGAAATCATCATTTTACATCCATGTCCAGATAGAAGCTATAGATTCTGTATCTATGATTAGCGCTCCCGCTCAATTGAACTACCATGTCCTTAATCTATATGTCATGAGAAGATACATTAGTCGACTTTAATGAATAGATTGAAGAACATAAATAATGCAACTGAACTAGAACCAAACCATCTCAGGATTGAGATCCTTTGATCTAAGATCAACTAGGTGATATTGAATTGAATAGATATTACGGTAAGTTTAATTATATCTGATCCAAGCTCAATGTTGGTCACTTCTGATGCATACTCCATACATCCAATCCAAGCTTACTTTAACCAATGCCTTGGAAATGACATAACACTTATCCAACGTGCAAGTAAACTACATTGTAGATTATCTTATCAGTTAAACCATGTGTACTGATAAATCATAGGAATACATTTAATCTCACAATCTTGATTACTTTTCATTGTGTTTAACACAATAAACAAGAATATTAATGTGATAAGGATTTGGATGAATTTATAAATCAAATCAAATGAATAAATGATCACATGAACTAAATAACACATTAAATAAGTAATGAAAATAAATCTGTTTTCTTATTGATAAATGAACATAAAAGATTACATTGAAATAGAGTTTTATTTAGGGCACAAAGCCCAACAAACTCCCACTTGTACTAACATAAAACAACTAGTACATTTCAATTAATCCTAGATTCAGTTTGTGCTTTTCAAATGTAGTTACAGTCAAAATTTTGGTGAATGGATCAGTTAAGTTGTCTTCAGTATCAACTTTCTCCACCAATACGTCCCCTCTTGCCACATATTCCCTGATGATGTGGTATTTCCTCTCTATGTGTTTGCTTCTCTTGTGGCTTCGAGGCTTTTTGCTGTTGACTATAGCACCGGTATTATCACAAAGTAAAACCAATGGTTTTTCCATTCCAGGAACAACACAAAGTCTTGAGAAGAACTTTCTTAGCTAGACAAGTTCCTTAGCAGCTTCAGTGACAGCTATGTATTTGGCCTTCATGGTAGAGTCTGATGTTGCCGCTTGCTTAGTACTTCTCCAAACAACTGCTCCACCCCCAAGAGTAAATACCATCCCAGATGTAGACTTCCTGTCATCTAGACAAGCCTATAAATCTGAGTCAGTATAGCCTACGACATTTATAGAGTGACATATAACGGTCCATAATTAATTTGATTTAATTATTTTATTAAGTTTAAATAATTTCAATTAAATTAAGTTAATTATTTTTATTTATTAATTAAATACATTATTGAATAATTATTTAATTAAACGATAATTATTTTTATAAAAGATCTACTGATATTTTGATATTTAGCTATTAGATATTTATACTTGAATTTAAATTTTAAATTCAAAATTTTTAGATATTTATCTTTTATTTAAAATAAAAGATTAAAAAGGCTTTATTTATAACAATATGTATATGGATATATAGTATCGTAATTGAGAATGAAAAAATAATAGAAAATAAATAACTGAAAAGAGAGAAAATAGGATTGATATTTTCTCACTCCTCCTCCCTCTCTCTCATGCCATCTTTCTCTCTTGTCTTACACGCCTATCTCAAGTGTGTGTGAGATTAAACCCTAATCTTATTACAGTGTCTCATGAGTTGAGTACACACTGTAATACTTAAATCTGTTCATCTTGTAAGATCTAATAGCCCACCCTATTCCTGAGTATTGAGGCTGAATTAGAAGATCAAGGTGTTGATTCTTCAATCAAGTTCTTGGATTGGATGCTCGATTGTTATACAAAAAGAATCAAGGATACCCTGATAGACATCAAGAGGTATCGAATTTCTTTCAGTAGATTAAATTTAATCTATATTCATTTTGTTGAGATCCTTGGGCTTATGATTCATATTAGATAAACAATATTTTATCAAAATTTTGCTTCCGCTTTTATAACTCTAATATGGACCATAAAAATTAACACCCAGTGAAAGAATCATCTTCTCTGAGAAACTTTAACGAGTGAATCAAAGAACTCAATGAACACAAACCTGAGTTCATGTATATTCAGGATTTAGGTTGATCTACTAATGATCATCATTATGATATGAATAACTCTTTCATGGTAAACGATACATTAGTGAAAGATGTTACTACATATCGGTCCAGTCATGCATAATCAAATTATACACCACACATTTACTACATGTCTATCCACATATGTGATCCAAATCAAAATCACACACACACACACACACACACACACACACACACACACACACACACACACACACACACACACACACACACACACACACACACACACACACACACACACAACACACACACACACACAACGTATAGTGTGTAGTAAACCATACTTAATAGTTTCATATTAACAATTCCTATTACTTTAATACACTACCGACTTGTTTTATTCATATCGTATAACCTTAATTCTCTTGTACATCCTTATAAGATTATACATTCTCCATATGAATAAGGAGTTTTTAGATATTTATTAATTATACTTCTATAATTAATTAATTTATTTATCTTATAATTATATTTTATATATTCTATAATATATTCTCTATTAATTACTTGCTTTTAGGGCATAAATCTCAACATTAGTAAAGTAATCTTGTTTCAGATGTATTGGTTATACATCAAATTGGACTGATATATACAATAGAAAAGATATCGTAAACTTACAGTAATATTTTTTTCTAAGTCAATATCACTATGTTGATCTTAAATTAATGATTTCAATCCTAAGATAGTTAGGTTCTGGCTTAACTATATTGCACGTGTTCTTTGACATGTTTTATACAAGCTTACCCATAGGATTAGCCCAATACTTACATTTCGAGAACACGGTAGTGCAATTGAATGTGAGCACTAATCATAGATATGGAATTGTGACAGTCAGTAGTCCCGTGATCTGTAAGGGGAAACACCGGGTAAGCTGTGCAATCCCACACCGCCTGGGGAAGGTCAAGCGGGATGATTCTGATACTGTGTAGGTATGGGACTACACAGTTGAAGAGAGCTTAAATGGATTGATTGGTACTACCTATGTCAACAAGGTGCATCTTGTTTTTCGGTAGCCCATCTCGAAAAAAACTCCATAGTTAAGCGTGCTTGGCCTGGAGCAATTTCAAGGATGGGTGACCTCCTGGGAAGTTTTCCCAGGATGCGTGTGAGTGAGGACAAAGCACGCTGAAAACACTCGTGTTGGTCTGTAGGGTCAGTCATCGATCCAGGAAGTAGCCAGAGTGTGGCGTACTCGTGTATAAGAGCCATTAGTCCGTGGGTGTAAGGGCCTAATGGAGGCTTGAAGCGGGGACGTTACAAATGGTATCAGAGCCTTGACCCAGCCGGAAGTGTGGTCGACGAGGACGTCGAACCCCGTAAGGGGGGGTGATTGTGACAGTCAGTAGTCCCGTGATCTGTAAGGGGAAACACCGGGTAAGCTGTGCAATCCCACACCGCCTGGGGAAGGTCAAGCGGGATGATTCTGATACTGTGTAGGTATGGGACTACACAGTTGAAGAGAGCTTAAATGGATTGATTGGTACTACCTATGTCAACAAGGTGCATCTTGTTTTTCGGTAGCCCATCTCGAAAAAACTCCATAGTTAAGCGTGCTTGGCCTGGAGCAATTTCAAGGATGGGTGACCTCCTGGGAAGTTTTCCCAGGATGCGTGTGAGTGAGGACAAAGCACGCTGAAAACACTCGTGTTGGTCTGTAGGGTCAGTCATCGATCCAGGAAGTAGCGAGAGTGTGGCGTACTCGTGTATAAGAGCCATTAGTCCGTGGGTGTAAGGGCCTAATGGAGGCTTGAAGCGGGGACGTTACAGGAATCTATAGCTTTCATAAATACTTAGATGTGAAACAATGATTTCCTTAGAGCTTGGCTAAACGAGTTTAAATGGAAGAGTGCTTGTTTCAATAATTACATTAGTTTCCCGAATTATCATTTACAAGTAGCTAAGTATTTTAAGGATAAAATACATTGAAGGATAAAACAATAACTTAGTCCCTATGATTGTTGATTGTTTAGATTGAAACAATAGATAATTCATAGTATATATTAGGGTTGTAGATCGGCGGTTTGAGCGGTTTATCCTATATATTTTCTAACCTAATCTAAAGTTCGGGTTGCTAAAATTTAAGTGCAACCCGACCAATTTAAAAAAAAAATTGTAAACCGACTAACGGTTTGGGCGGTTTGGTCGGGTCAACCCGCCCAAACCGGCCAAACTTTTTTTTAATTTTTTTAGTCTCAAAGTCAATAAAAATTAAAAAGATGAATTAAAAATATTAAATTCCACCAAAGCACAACACAATACATATGACTTTGAAACTAACAATTAAGTATATAATTTATATTATTATATATTTAATCATTTATGTTATATATAATAAAAACTAAAAAGTAAAAAAAAAAAAAAGCCAAAGTCGGGTTGGTCGGGTTATTCGGTTTAATTGGACGGGTTGGACCTATTTTCAACCCGCCCAATTAACAGATTGGGCGGGTTGTAATTTTGTCGGGTTATTTCGGTTTGTAATTTTTATCAGTTTTTTCGGTTCGGTTTGGGCGAGTTATTCAGTTTGGGCAGTTTATAATTTTTTTTGTACAACCCTAGTATATATTCTTGGTGAACAGAGTATTTTATGTAATCAAAAGTGTAATTTCGAATATATAGTGAACTTAGGAGGAATTAATAAGAGAGAATTTAATCGATAAATTATAGAACTACTTATTGAGAGTTTGATTATATAGTCTCATGGTCCCAATACTACCTGAGATAATATTGTCTTGTAGACTCAATCAATTGGTTTAATTAATCAATTAAAATTCTAAGTAAGATGTCTTATTTATAAATTTTACTAAGGAAGGGAAAATTTGAGAAGAAAAAAATTTTGAGTTCATTTATTGATTGAGAAACTTTAGAAAATCTAATTAATAAATAAGTTAAATGATGATTTTATTGGATAATTAATTATAATTATTAAATAAATAAAATTAGCATTTGAATAATTAGAATAAAAGAATGGTATTTTTGAGAAAAATATGAGTTTTAATAAAATGACAAAATTAAAACTCATGTGGCCTCATATAAGATTTCGGCCACGAGGGTTTTATTAAGTCATTTTATCTTTTTTTAATCCATTTTAATTCTAAATCTTACCCTAGTGTTACTTTATAAATATAATATTATTGCTCTTAACCTAATCAACTCTTTGACTCTGCTTTTGTCACATAAACAGAAAATAGAATAGAGCTATTACATTAGAGCTTTTTTCATGTATATACTAAAATAACAAAAATATTACACAAATATATTGGGTTGGCCCTATAAATATATATAGCCCAATAATAAAAATTTATAAACATATCTCTTGCTCTAACCATTCAGTCGCTCGAACTACCTTCTTCAACAACAATAGCTTCCAGGAACCAAAATAGCAGGCCAACCGTAAAGAAATCAAGCCAGATGGAGAATTACCATAAATTCTGGCGACTTCACCTGAGAAGAAGACCGTAAGAAATCCAAACACACAAAATTTCAGATTTATGCAAAATTGGGCCAAAAAACTGATTCGAAACCAAAATTCAACCCTAAATTACAATTAAAATCGAAGAAAACTAATCCTCCTAGCATCAATTTTTAGATTCATAAACTGTAGATCCGGAGTTCTTGATCAATCCAAATCAGGTATAAACCAAAAAAATATATTGATACAGTAGCTAATGTTTCTCCTGTTGCATTAACGTTTTTTTTTTCTAGATTTTCAATGGTGGATTTATTCATATCACATTGACGAATAATGAAAAAAATTTGAATTCATCTAGAGCCACGTACATAGAAATATTGTTCTAGTTTTTAAGTTTCTACGTAGTTGCATTGCAGTTGGATTAATATTTTACTAACGCTCTAAAACTAGACATATCAATGATTACAAATTGTCAACGATACAATAGTTTTTATTATATTTGCAGGTGTTTCATATCCACAATCCAACACCAAGTTCTTTAAAAAAAATTAACATGGTTAGTTTTATTAATATATTTATTTGGTTGTTATAAAGTTACTTTACATAATTCTAATAGTTGTTTCTCCACATAATATTATTAAGGTACAATTGATTGTTGATCAGTGACAAAAAAACACTGACAATTTTTTCATGACGATGCCCATTCAAATTTTCTATTTCTAGTTGCATTTAAGTAGTATATTAGTTGAATAATAGTTGTGCTACTACAATATTATTATTTTAAAAAAACAAGGCTTGGAATTGACAATACACGACTCGTATAGAGAAAACTCAATTGTGGTAAGTCTTGTTTGTATTACATAGGGGCGTTATTAGTTATTTTAAGGTTTAATATTAGTTGCCACACAACAAATATAACTATTACATTACAATTTCATGACAGTTATCCCATAGTTGACTTACAATACTTAAATTTTCAAATTGTCAAGAAATAGACGCAATTATGCTTCTCATATTTTGCAATGGACAATTTGATCAAGGAACGAATTATGTAAATTACAAAGCTACTGCCCAATACATTTCAATAGATTACATATATGAAGAACTAGTACACAAGCTGAAACAGGAGCTGGAGTGCAACCAAGAAAACACTCAACTGTAACTGAAATATCAAGTGAAAGAAGGATACCAACCATTGAGGATAAATGACGATCCCAACCTATTCTTCTACATACAACTAAAATAGAAAGAATCTTATTTAACAAGGTATCCATTATGTGTAAACATAGTTAGCAATACAATAACAACTAACAACACCTCCTCTTTGCAATGAGCAACTCATTAGTTGCACAACAATTGTATGTCATATCCAAAATATTAACAGAAATATAAAGCATTATTAACATTATATTTGACACATTAATGTGAAGTTCCAATTTTTTTCTTATTATATTGTTTATTTTGTTGAATCTTCTAAAGTTTCTTATGACTAAAATAGCGCAATTTTTAAGGCCCAAGATAAGTGTTACCATGGGGACTCGAACTCTGAAGAACAACCGAATGAGAAACCTTATGCAAAGCATTCCAACCAACTACACCACACACTCGGTGGTACAATAATCAATCATTTAAAAAATAAAAAATAATAAGTGCTTTTGTATAAAAAAAAAAAAACTTATAATCCTCAGAGATTTTTATATATATAGAATAAATAAGATTTGTACCTCCTAAAAAAAATTAGTAATAAGAAAATTTAGGACAATGTTAGGACAAAACTATAAAGAAACTAGAAAGAAACCTTCAGGTGCTCATCAACTTGGTTCTTTCTTAACTTTAGGGAGGGAAATATTTTCAGCAACATTAACTTTCGATTTCTTCTTAACAGGGCGACCATCACTTTTTTTGGTAGGCGGGACAAAGTCTAAATCATCATCTTTAATAACGGGCCGTTTGCCTTTAGATTTGTTGGCAAGAGATTTAACACCCATTTTTGAAGATTTTTTTAGCAATGGTGATAGGGAAGATGAAGACCAAGTAATGACCATTTATAGAATAAAAAAAAAAGAAGAAAAAAATTTCAAAAAACGTGGTCAGAAGATGGAGGAAGGCAATTGAGGAAGATAGACGAAATTTGTTTTTCTTTTTTGGATTAAAAATGGTTTTGATCGTGGGAGAAGTTTTCAAATAGAAAGCTACAATGAAAAATAAAATAAAATTGAAAAAAAAAATGATACAAAATGAGAGAAAATAAAATAAAATATGTGTAAGAAGTATTAGTATAAGTGAAATGTTATATTATTTTATATAATATAATATTTAGATTAAATAATTAAGTGTGACAAAGTATTAATTTTGTCAAATTATAACATACATTATGGAGTTACAATGTGTAGAATGATCACAAAATAAGAGTTGCAAATTCTTTAAATTGATGACCACTTGAATATATAACTCTTACCTCTTTTTCACTCTTAAATTAGTAAAAGATGTTACTAATTGTTTATGAATGTGAATGTGAATGAATGATAGCTATTGAAAATATTATTGTTGGAGACTTGATTTATTTATTTATAAGGTGTATAAATGATTCAAAATCAAGTGGGAATGATTTGAAAAACTTTGGAGAAGAATTGGCCAAAGCTGAAAAAATAGTTACTAGTAACTAGTATAGTTTTTTTCAGCATACAATTGCATACGTTTTTGAAAGTTTGAGAGTCTTTATAATAGCCCAAAACTCCTCCAAATCACCCAATTAATACTATAAACGCTCAATTTATGATTGGTAACATCCAAGGGCTTTATGGTGGCCATTATGTTCATATGAGAGTAAAAACTCTATAAATAAAGGCCATATTGTTCACTTCTAAGATCTAGTTTAAATCATTTTTTATGGTTAGAACCTTGTGAGGATATTCTCATCCTTAGATACTAGGCTGAGCATATGAGCTAGGCTAGATAAATCCTTAAGAGTATTTCTAGAGTTTCCCTAAGTGTCCATATGAGGGAGGAAATGACTTTTAGGACAAAGGTCTTTGAGCCTTGGTCAAGTTTTTTGTGTGTTATTTTTCTTTTTCTTTTTCTCTAGCTTTCTTGTAATCTTGATGAAATATTTTTATTTGTATTTTGTAGGGCTGTACATCGGTCGGTTTGGACGATTTATCCTATATATTTTCTAACCTAATCTAAAGTTCAGGTTGCTAAAATTTAAGTGCAACCCGCCCAATTTAAAAAAAAAAATTCTATAAACCGACCAACGGTTTGGACGGGTTAACCGCCCAAACTGGCTAATTTTTTTTTTTTTAGTTTCAAAGTCAAAATTAATAAAAATTAAAAAGATAAATTAAAAATATCACATTCCACCAAAGTACAACACCATATATATGACTTTAAAACTAATAATTAAGTATATAACTTTATATTATTATATATTTAATCATTTATGTTATATATAATAAAAACTAAAAAGTTAAAAAAAAAATTAAAGGTACAAAATTGGGTTGGTCGGTTTAATTGGGCGGGTTGGACCTATTTTCAACCCGCCCAATTAACAGATTGAGCGGCTTGTAATTTTTTTCGGGTTATTTTGGTTTGTAATTTTTATCGGTTTTTTCAATTTGGTTTGGGCGGATTATTTGGTTTGGGCGATTTACGAATTTTTTTTACAACCCTAATATTTTGAGTATTTTAATAGTAATCCTCTTATTCTCTTTTATTATGAGAACTTTTCCAACATAAAATAAAATCAAATCAAAGATAAAAATGTATGAGTAACTTTATAAAAGTATATGAGTAATATTTTTGAATTTTTATATTTTGTATGTAAATTTTTCATACAAATAAATATGTAAAAATATTTTAAATGATAGAGTAAAAAAATTGATACTCTTACGGTACGTAAAGGCTTCTCATGCATTATACTAAAAAAAATCTCGAATTAAGTTTTAACGGGAAAACACCACAAAAGTTCTCAAATATTTAATATTGTTTTTAAGAAAAAAGAATGACTGTGGTTCATTTACGGAAACATCCTTGAACCAAACACATTCATGAGTGTCACATCTCCCACGCGCCATTGATTGTGATGAAGGCTCTCAAACTCATCAGATGCTCCATATGACTGACTGACCCTAAAGTGGGACCCGACCCAAGTGAGAGGGTACGTAAGAGAAGGTGGCGGGACCGGCGCGTGAGCATGCAGGCTTTCACTTTTCTCTTTACTTTCTTACTATTATTATTTCTTTGTGACTTTTTCCTCAGAGCATAGAATATCATTCATAAGAGAGAGAAGAACAAAGAAAAATAAATTCATTCAAGTTGTTTGGACAGGAGACAGAGAGGTCAGGCATGGACACACTTCACAACTCTTATATAGCCTTTTTCTTTTTCTGTTTTCTTTTTTCCTTTTCATAAAGCACTCTAAGCTACCAAACCAAACAATACCTTGTTAGGTTCTTCTTCAGTCTTCTCCTCCTTCTTCCTAACTCTCTCTTATAGAAAAAAAGAAGATTGTTTGGAGATGAATCTCTTGAGCTTTGGTATGGATCAGCATTAACAAAAGCTTCTGTATTTGTGGTCAGATATTCTGTTAATTTTCTGTAAGTGTGATTTTCACATTTGATTATTTTCAGTTTTTGTTTTGTTCAAAAGGGTTTTCTTCACCATTTACACAATGCATCAAAGCTTGAAGCTTTTAAGGAACTGAGCTACATGGACTGATGAGTGCTTGATGTTTTTGCATGTTTCTTTTCTTCGTTTTTTTTGTTGCCTTTAGATGTGGTGAAAAATTAGCTTTAGTATTTTTGGTGTATTTGTACTTTTCATAATTTTTCTCTTGGTTAGTATATTGTTTTGCTGTATAGAAAAACTTTAAAATGTGGGTTAATATTCTTCTGAAATTTAGTTTCGTATGGTTAGTAGTTGATACAACATTGAGAACTGGGATACATTCACAATGTGTTGTAAGAGTATTCTCTTGCTTATTTTAGATGGTTAACCTAATTCTAGCTTCATTCACCACATATATACATGCAGTTGGCTCTTTTCTGCAATTGGGGTATGTATAAGACTCTGTTCTTTGATGGATTTACTCTTTGGGGTATCACATGATCATCTAGTAAAGTTTCCTCATTTTTCTTTTTCAAAACTTTGAGAGTGGATAGTTTGTAATGAGAAAAGCTCTCTTCTTTTTTGGTAACTTAAGACTTTAATAATGGTTTTACAGATCCAAGATCCAAGTTCCCTATAACATATTAAGTGCAGTGCTTGGTGTATTATTTATTTATTTGGTAAAAGGAATGTATGATTTGGTTAGTTCAAGAATAGGTTGGATCCAACCAACTCAATTGATTTTGTTGGTGTAAGTAGGGAAGAAAAGGTGCATGATTTGACGAATTATATACAAATTTGTTAACAAATCATTTTTAAAGACTATGCCATTTCCTGATTGGCTGATTCATTAGTAATTCATCAACCAATTATGTGAGACACTTTTCATCTCTATTCCTATTCCTAATGTTTTCATTCACATTAGATGAAAATTTGCTTAATGTTTTGTATGAAAGAATTTGTGATTGATCAGTGGTCTGTGAACAAGCACACATGTTTTATGCATTAATATCTAGGCGTGGTGTTGTTTAATCTCCCGGATTGAGGTTTTGAAAAATCTAACATTCATAGTTCTAATTTGATAATTGAAGCTCATGCCAATATGGAGAGTCTGTATGATTGTATCAAATCCTACTTCTTTTGAACATAAAGTATATTGTTGATTTCCTTGTCTGTACAGAAAATACAATCTGACCCAATGACGAAGGTAACTCCTGAAGTTGAAGCAATTGAGATGGGGCCAGTTCTTCCAGTATCTGCTGATGTGAGTTTTGCAACCAATCACTTTCCAAAGTACAAGCTAGGAGCTGATAATCAGATTCTGGAAGAGCCAAAGGAGGACAACAATGGTCCATCTTTGAAGGAGGTTATTGAAGAGGAAACTACTCAGCTCTCAGAGCAGTGCAAACGTCTCTCAGTTCGTGATCTTGCTTGTAAATTTGACAAGAACTTGACAGCTGCTGCTAAATTATCTGAAGAGGTCTGGCTTTATAATTTTTTCTTTGACAAAACTAGTACTATTGCATAAGTTATTAATTACATTTGATCCATTTATTTCATCATTCTCTCATTTATTTTGGAAGATCATGAATCTTTAAGATGGTGGGTGACAATTATTCTTTGTGCTTCCTATGTGAAATTTAGGCAAAACTTAGAGAAGTTGCCTCATTGGAGGGACATGTTCTATTGAAGAAGCTCAGAGATGCACTGGAACATCTAAGAGGTCGTATGGCGGGGCGTAACAAAGAGGATGTGGAGACAGCTATTTCTATGGTCTGTCCCCAGTATTTATAAGGGTTTTATTGATTGTTTACTTTTGTTTATTGCCGTTTTAAATGAAATTCTTTTTCACAATTTGTGGATATGTTCAGTGCCACCATATTTTACTATTGTTATCGCCCAAACTAATTTAGCAGTTGCAGATAATGTAAACTGCTTGATCTTGAACAGACAGCTGTACAATTGCTTTTTAAGGTTCAGGTTCAGGATACGTGAAGAAGCTTTGATTTGTAACTTTAGTTTCTTGTTAATTGTGTTATTTCTTCCTTTCCTTTCAGTGTAGATATTACCCATTTTCTTGCTGTCTTATAAAGATTTTTCACCTTGAAACTATTGTGTTATATTCCTGGAAGTCCATTTTGTTAGACAGATCTCTTTAAACAACTACTGTGCCAAATGCCAATGTAGATATTACTCACTTCTTGCTGTATTATATAGATTTTTCACTTTAAAACTACTGTATTATATTTCTGGAAGTCTTTTTTGTTAGAAAAACTAAAGAATCCACTTCTGTGCCAATGATATTGCTCTACAAATAAGTTGACTTGTTATATATATCTGCATTCACCACATAAATTTTTCTATGCATGATTTATTTATTAATAATGTAGCTTTATATGTATTGTGAATGACGTAACTTGTTATGTTACAGTCTGAAATGTACACTTTCTATTGTTATGATTCTTCTCAACTCAAATTTTCATACAGGTTGAAGCTTTAGCTGTTAAGTTGACACAAAATGAGGGAGAATTAATCCAGGAGAAGTTCGAAGTGAAAAAGCTAGCAAACTTCCTAAAGCAGGTTGTTAGTGGTGTCTTAAATTTGTGCACAGACATTTATTTCACTTTTATAAGAATGTTTTTTAATTTTTTTTCTTCGGTAGCAACTTTGGAATGCCTTAAATAATCCTAGGCATTTTGATGTCCTGTATCATTGTTTGATTTGTTTTCTGTTATCAATCGACAGGCCTCTGAAGATGCTAAGAAGTTGGTTAACCAAGAAAAATCTTTTGCTTGTGCTGAAATTGAGAGTGCACGGGCTGTAGTTCAGAGAATTGGAGAGGCACTCGACGAGCAAGCAAGAGTTTCACAAGCTTCTAAGAATCAGGCTCCTGTAAGATCCTTTTTACAATCAATTTTCTCTCTTTATATTTCTACTTATTTTCCTGCGTATAAATGCGAATGGATGTCATTGGATCAACTAGTAGCCCCACCCACCTACATGTGCTCACAGACACAAATATGCACGTCTTAACGTGTACATGTATGTCTGTTTGTTAATTTGACATTCCACTTTATTTTGCATTGCTGAATGTGGTCACCATGTCATCTTTATGCCTATATTTTTTATTTATTTATTTATTTTTTGTCACTAGCACTTCCAAATTTTCTTGCTTTTGTTTTAACATTTTTGCAACTGAAACATAAAATAAAATAATCCTAAACCAATTTTTCTCCTTTAATTTTATGAATTATTTTCAAGTTTCATGAAGGAGCAATGTCAAAACAATTCTTACAATAAATACTGATAAATGTATAAGATTTTAAGCAACAGTTGTCCAAACTCTCAATGCTCTTCTATCACGATACATTTAGCCTATGAAGTAAGAGAGGTGGAATGAACCATTGTACATACAAAATGTCACCTAAATGCTACTGTGCTTTAGATTGTTGTTTTCAGTCTGACAGTGATAATAACCCACTTCTAAATTTTAGGGGCCAGAAACGGTTGTTTCAAGTGTGAAGTCTTATAATGGTTTTCTGCAATTTGAACATCTGTTCAGTGTAGAGTTTTCCATAAGAATTATGTTCTAAATATCATTGATCAAATAGTGGGGCAGAATATCAACCATGTATACTTAATCTAGTTATTTACTACACGAATTATTCACAGTATCTGTTTTGATCATATATATTTTCAGGATGTTGAGGATCTAGTTGAGGAGGTTCAGGAAGCTAGAAGAATTAAATTGTTGCACCAGCCAATCAAGGTGCAGTTTGGTTTTCTTAACTATATTTTTTCCCACTGGTTTATGTGATGCACTGTGAGCGGGTTTAACCTTTATCAATTGACTGATTTAAATATTTTATACAGCTGTTCCTACTTCGATATTTTTGTAAATATATGTATGTTGTGCATGGGTATAAAAGAAAATTTTGAAAACATAATTATGGTTAAATTGACATTTTGAACTTTAGGAAATGTTTAATGCTTGCAGGTGATGGAGATGGAACACGAACTTCGTGCACTACGAACTCAAATTAGGGAGAAATTTATATTTTCTGTCAAGCTTCAAAAAGAGGTATGTGTTCTCTACAGATAACTTTTTTTATGACTTTCTTAGGTTTATGTTCAGATTGGAGTAGCCGTTGCCTTAACTTTTTTTTTTTAATTCTTCATTCACTGATTAATCAATGTGGGATTATGCTATTGCCGAAACTTAATTATAAATATTTCTATGCCAAAACATAAATGTTTTGGTTTACGCCAAAATATAATAATATTTATTTCCTTCACTTTAAAAAACAATATTTATGCCTAAACTAGATCTAGGTAGTAAATGTTGGTTAGGATGTCTTCATTTGCAAAAATTGATAGTATCTCAGTTTTAACTGTTTCAAGCATATTTTATCCAATATTTCGTTTTAACCTTGTAAAAGATAACCAATATTTATTTCTTGGACTTTCACATACTATGTTTTTAGCATCTTTGGGACAAGGAGTTGTTAATTAAACATTGTGAATAAGTTTTTGGTTTTGAGTCTGTGGCATTGTCATTTATTCACCCCCCTTTTTCATGCATTCTTAATGTCTCTAGTGACATTCATTGACCTTTTAAGTAGTTTAAACTAGTTAGTTTGTTACAACAAAATACATTGAAGTTATATAAGCTTGATTTTGAAGAGTTGCCATTATTATCAGCTGGCATTAAGCAAGAGGGCAGAGGAGAACAAAACTCGTTTATATGGTCTAGATGGTGGGGGAATCCTGGGCTCCTGTCTTAGAATCCAGATTTGCTCGGATGATGCTCCACAGCTTTCAAAATGTTCAATCCAGTGGTATCGTGTATCTTTAGAATGCAGCAGAGATGAAATTATCTTAGGCAAGCAAACTTTCAACATTTACTTTCTGGTTTGACTTTTAATTATCATAGCTGTACAATCTGTTCTTGACTAATCCAATTCTACTATTAGAACTACATAGTTGTCTAACATGTTTATCTTTGCACATTCTTTCCTATGTTTTTATTATTATGAATCTCTATTGAAGTATAATGTTGTCTTATAGATGAGTAAACTAATTTGTTCAATGTTCTTCACTAGGTGCCAATAAACCAATGTATGCTCCTGAACCCTTAGATGTTGGAAGAATCTTACAAGCAGACATCATTTCAAATGGGCAAAAAGTCTCAGTAATGACTGCTGGTCCTGTCGATTCTGGTCAGCTCTCAAATTGTTTTCATCTGGTCTAAATTATTAGTTTTAAGTCCATACTTGTAGTTTCAATTCATGCCAATATCCACACTGATACTAAGAGAGAAGTGGACAGAAGGTCTAACTTTGTTACTTTTTACAGCTGTGGGACTTGGAAGTTACATAGAGACACTTACGAAAAAGTCAAATACTGAATTTAGTGTAAGATTCTACGTCTTTCTTATTGCTTGCAGTTATGTTTACTACTTCAAGATCTTTTTTTTTCCCATAATGAAGTTGAAACTTCTGAATTTGCTTCCTGCGTCTATTCAATCAACTACAGAGACAGCCCGCCTTGATTATGCTTTTGATGCTGAACCGTTCTCCAATCACTTTGAAAAGATTGTCTTTCTGATTATCCTTCGTACATATTTAATTGAACTCTAAACAACAATATGCTGTAACTCTGCTGGTCCACACTTGGACACTATATGTATACTTAGTGATTATTCATATGCATTAATCAGGAATCAGCGGGACACAAACTAAAGTGGGATGTTAAACTTTTGGAGAAAGTGACTGAACAATCATTAATAATCAAATTAAGTGTGTTGACAGACAAAATTTTACTCATTGAAAGATTTTGATGTCCTTTCATCGATTAGAACACTACCTTCTGCTCCCATGAAATAATCTTCCAACCTGATTATGAAAGCCCAAGATTTTCACTGGTTTGTTTACAACAAGTGATTGCTAATTTATCAGCTGTTGCTTGGAGGTTGTGCGGAAGACGGTAACATAGAGGGTTATAGCGTAATCTTTGTGAAAAAGAGAAAAACAATGAATATGATCTACAATGCTAGCATAAAAACAATTATGTTCATTTGTCGTAGAAAATTATATGCAGGTATTGACAAAATAGAGATGGATGTTTGGCCAACCCTGGGTGTATGCATAAGGATTCAATTTTTGTCTAACCCGACATTTGTTTTTGTAGGTTACCATTTCCCAAATGAATGGGCAAAACTATTCATCGAATTCTGTACATGTATTTCATGTTGGAAAGATGAGAATGAAGCTTTCAAGAGGGTGGATTACAAAGGCTAGAGAAATTTATTCTGCAACAATGCAGGTATATTTTGAGGTCAAGGTGTAACATTTAGTCAACAAATAATTGGACTGGGAATGGTGAAACTAGTTTATGATGTGCTTGGTCGCTTAGTGCATTCTGCATTCTGCATTCTGCATTCTGATACCATGTATAGTTCTTAAAGTGATTCACACAAAGTTGAACCGAAGAAAGTGAATTGGCGAATATGCAAGGAAATTGTATTATTCTTTTTTCTTTGACCCTGTTCTCTCGAACCTTTTTTTTAAGATATTTCATCACTAGATAGAAATTATTCCCTTTCAAGCCTTTACCCATTCAGTTAAAGTGATACTTTGTAGCATGGTGTAATGATATTGTTTTCACTGAATCTCACATATTTCTTTATTCTGGTATTAAGTTATGCGGCTACAGAGGTGAAAGTAATACTGCAGCAAGAACATTGTTTTGGCAAGCGAGAAAGGGGCTCTCATTCATGTTAACATTTGAATCCGAACGGGATAGGAATGCAGCTATTACGCTTGCCAGAAAATATGCTTTTGACTGCAATGTAAGTAACTTCTTGTTTTTATTCAACTAGAGACTTTGGTCATTACATAGTTGGTTCTAAACGGTTCCCATTTGGAGAGTCATGGATTTTTCCATTTTTAAGTAATCATCTGATCTGCCTAACTACTCTGATGTTTGTCACACTTAGAAACATGATAACCTTCTTTTATAATTTCATTTTATGAAAGGGAAGAAATAAGATGATTCAATATTTAAGGCTTTTATATCTTTAGTGAAATGATTTTACATAGTCTATATATCTTCATCTTCTTAGGCATCTTAATCAATATTTTCAATGACAGGTCATGCTTGCTGGTCCAGATGATCAAGTATAGAAGCAAATCTAACTGACAGTTTTTTCAAATGTGTGTAAACTCAGGTTTTGTTACAGTGTGATTATTAATATGTATGCATGTGTGTCTGCATTGATAAAGAAAAAGATTAATAGCGTGGTATGCTATATTGATTGGGTGTTTTTCCACTAATCATGGTTGTGTTTTAGGCATTTTTTTTGTTTTGCCTAATCATCCGTTGTAATGAATATTTATAATTAATTTGTTCTTTGTGGCTGATTGCAATTCTCTCGCTCTCTAATTATTATTATTATCTTGACGTGAATTGTTGTGCACTCAAGCACAAAACAAGAACACAATGCAAGAAGAAATAGGCTTAGAACATTAAACCAGAAAACCAGAAAATGTAAAATGACAGCAAGAATTAACGAGGTTCAGTCACAAGTTTTGGATAAAACTTGGACCTAATCCCCAGGTAGAAACAGCTCTATTGGCTGTATTAACTTTATTGATAAATGACAAAGATTACAACTTACAACAATTGAAAATCAAGAACACAAAGTACACTAATGGTGCTTCAGTTCACACCAGTAACTGAATTGAGCTCACAAAAGGCTGTCAAAATTCGAAAAATAAACAGTCTTGTAACACCTCAATCTTGAAGAGAATTCATCTCACTTTAGCTCTCATTCTTCTTTGTGTATTACCCTCACCCCAACTTGATCTCATCCTGTTCTGTTGTTTGTTGAATGTCTATTTATAGTAGTTTAGTTAGGACACAACTAATCGAAATAACTGCCAACTGTCAAGGCAGTTAAATTGGTTGTTTAAGTGTTCTAAACTTCACATAAATTCTATAATTTCAGATGGGGTCATCTTTTCTTTCCATTTAGACCATCACTATTCACTAATGCAAAATCTAAATATATTGTCAAATTTGACGAAAAATAATCAAATGTTTAGGTAACAAATGTACTAAAGTAGCATTTATCTAATTAATAAATTTTATTATGGGTTACAACTTAAGTGAGATTTCTTAAATGTAAGAGAGAATACAATTTTATTTTGTTAAATCTCAGTAAAGAATAATGTAGGACACGTCATTAAGTCCTAGTTATGTTATAGCCTTGTAATTACAGTCCAAGCCTACGACTATAAATAGGTTTTTGGCTCATTCTTTTAGAACTTAGGTGCTGTTTGGTTAGGGGAATGTAAAATATAAGAATGAGACTAGAAATAAGAATAAGAATGAAATAAAATTTAAAATACGTATAAAAATTTGATAAAAAAATTATTAAATTTTTTCTCATCATACATTAGAATGGTGTTTCTTTCCATTTTAAAATTGAATAGTCATTCTACTAAAATGGTAGAAAAAACCATTATATTAGAATGACATTTTCAATATTATATATGCAACCAAATAAAGGAATTGAATAAAAATTATTTTTTTTGCATTACATTTCAATTCGTTACCACCAACCAAAGTCCACCTTAATGTGTAATGTTCTAACATTCAATTTAAAGATTCTACTTTGACTTAAAGAGTTTACTGTGTTGTTGTGTCTGAGGGTGTGCGAGTAATCTGAGATTGGTATGTGTGTTCTTGCTGTGAGTTGAGAGTGATCGAGCTTGAAGAATAATAAGTGGTATTAGAGCCTCGTGGTGTTTGAAGGGAAGGATCTCAAAAATACACATAAATAAAGTTGCAATTTTTGTTAAGAAGATACACATTAATAGAAAAAATAACTGAAATATATATATATCTTTATATGAGAATGTAGGGAAATTTGGTAAAAAATTTACTTTTTTAAGTTTTTCTTTTCTTTTTTTTAATATATATATTTTTACGGGTGTTTATAAAAATAACATAAAAATAATAAGAAAATCACATCAAATAAGAAAACAATATCTAAAATAACGTAAAAACAATATACAAATAATAAAAAAAACAAAATAACAAGAGTTTAATATAAAAAAAAAATATCAAAATACCGTATTTTATATAAATAATTTAAAAACTGTAAAAATATTTAAAATTACATATAATTATTTTTTTTTTGTTTATTTTAAAATTAATTCCAATTAAGAATGTGTCGATGCGTGGACTAAAATGGTGATCGAATCATATGGGCCAAGGTGGGCTTTACTTCTTTGAGTGTCCTTCCCAGAAATGAAAGAATCAGACAAAAGAAGATGCAGGTTGAAAAGTCTAAATATGGAGAAGCCATTGGACCAGCTTTTGTTTCTCTTTCTTTCTTTTTATTTATTATTTTATTTTTCCAGCTTGGCAAAAATATTGGGACACTGTTTGTACCTGGAGATATTGTTGTTTGTTTCCTTTATGCTCTTCTTTTTTTATTTATTAATTTACTTTTTAAGGTGGGAAAGTACAATTAATGATTTATTTATTATATTTGGTATGTTAAGCAAAGTTTGTCTGAGATTACAAGCTTGTTTATTAGTTTGGATCTCTTCTCTTAATTAATTATTATTAGTATGTGAATAATGGTGATGATAATAAATTTGGTGAGATCCAGGGTGTCCACCACTTGCTTAAGCTCAAGGCATGGTTTTGTTTTATATTTATACTACTAAGGTAAGGATAAGACCTGTCCTTTTTAGACATAAATATAAATATACATATATTTTTTATATTTATAATTTTATTTTTGAAAGAGATATTTTATATTTATATAAAGGATATATTTTTGAAAAGTTTTGAAAGAAAGTCTATCGCTTTCGAAAAAGAGAAAGAAAAAAAAAAGGAGAAAGAAAGTCCTCTGAATAAGTATATAGATGTATTACAAATTAAGAATATAGAATAACAAAAACAGCATTGTGACTCGTGAGAAGTGAGAAATCCCAAATCTCATAATATTATTTTTTAATAACCCAAATCTCATAACAATAATAGGTCTTGTCTTTGTTTTAATGATTTTTGTTGACCTTTTGAGATAATTGTCTATCCAACTAAAAACAGCCTTGGAAAATAAGATAATCAATTTGCTAGATCTAGTAAGTATCACTACTATGTGAATTTATATTTATATACGCTTGCCCGAAAGTAATTTTTAGGTTGGGAAGTAAATATCAATAATTGATGTTTATAATAATCAATATATTTGTTATGTCCAATAGAATAACAGAATAAATAATTCGTATGATAAAGTACACAAAAATAATTATTTTGGTAAACTTTTATCTAGTTTGACATTTAATTGAGCATTTTAGGGTTTTTTTTTTTTTTTTTTTCATAAACGTGTAATTTGTAATTATTTAGGATCACAGCAAACTTTTAAAAAAATTAAAAATATATATATATTATTGAAAATAAAGTTCAAATATTTTCTTACAAGCGTGACTGTTTTTTTATACACACGTGGTAAGAAATTGTTTGAATTTTATTTTTGACAATGTAAATTATTCAGTATTTTTTGAAAAATTTATAGATGGTCTTAAATAACTATAACGTACACGATTATGAAAATAATGTGGACTAAAAACTCTCTTGAATGTCAAAACATATAAGATGTCTACCGAAATACCATTTTAGGGAGCTATATTATAAATTTTTCCAATATATACATACATACAAAGGGAGCTTCTACAGTGCACCCCCAAAAAAGAGTACACTAACGTACCCCCTAGTGCTTCAACTATGGGAAACAACACAATAAGAGTACGCAGCAGAAAATATACACATTATTGAGTAGGAGCATACATAGTCTGTTAGAAATTTATATGAATGATATGAAACATATATGATCATGTATGAAATATAGAATTAATCGAATATATATGCACAATGAACAAAGGATCGAAATACCTCGAGTCATTGATTTTTTGAGCTTCAATCCCACACGAGCTTTGGATCTACAAAAGAAAAGAAAACTGATTAGTGTGGATAATCAGGCTTTCAAGCTCTCTTTACTCTTTTTAGAAGGATATACTGTTTCACAGAACGAGTAGTTAACTCAGGGACTGAGACCCTATATTTATATAGGTGAGACATTTCATCAAAGTTTTTGTCACAATTAATTGTCAGAATATGTTAACAATTAATTTAGAAAATCAAATCGGAAAATAAAATGTTTAGTAAATCGTAATCTGACCATAGATAGAATATCAACTAATTAATTGTGACCAAATTCAATAAATATAAAATATTCATTGTATTATATACACGTATAAATTTATTTATACAAAAAATAAATAAAATATTCTAATATAGTTATCTATACAAAAGTTTTCTATTCAATCTATAAACAATTTATATTTTTAAGATCACGTAATCTCATTAATATATACTACTAAAAAAAACACATGGACGACTGTTTTAAACACTTACATATAGAATTTTCGTCGATTCCTAAAATTGATGCCTTTGTCACTGACACCAAACGAGATGGTATTGGCGTCAGTTATAAACGGTCGGTATTGAGCATTCCTCACTGTTCATAACCGACAGCAAAAGGAGGATAAAATATGCGACTGTTTTAAATGGTCGCTAACACTTTACCCTTCGATTTTAAACTGACACAAAAAAAATCCAGATATGAGATATATCTCATATTTTCCAACAGCAACAAAAATAATTCTTATCCCAATTTTTGCCCACATGACGTGGCATGCCCATATGGGCAAAATTCATACCACGTGGAGTATAGCTTGTCAGCAAGAAGACCAAGTTAGCATGCACAACATATCAGTTGACGAGGATTCCAAATACTTAACCGAGATGAAGAGATAATGAACTTGCCATCTTAAGGGGTTTGGTCGGATCCCCTTGGCTGCCCTATTGCGCACTTGTGCTCTACTGTGACAACAGTGTAGTGGTGGTGTAATACCCTAGGATTATGAAATAGATTAGCAAAACCCTAATTAGATATTATGAATAATTGAGGAATTATATTATTATATAATTTAATATATGTGAATTTATATGATTTATGACATGTTAAGACCCCGTTGGTGAGCTAGGGGCATTTTAGTAATTTTGACCCGAGAAGGGTAAAATGATGAAATTAATTTATTAACGTGCTTATGGGACTATATTATTATATAATGTGCCTGTGTTGTCTTTTTCAGGTGTGTTCTGACAGGTTGGCGCGGTATAGTCACAACCGGGTATTTAAGGCTGAACGGGGTTCGGGCCCAAAATGCAATTAGGATTGAAATATTTGGCATTTTAATTATTGGTGAATAATCTAAAAAATTATTTGGGTTTAAATTGTGTGTGAATGACATTTGTACCCTTGTTTGAAGTGTATGCTTTAATTTGGCCTTAGGGACATTTTTGTCCTTGGCATTGATTATTGAATATCAACAAAATGAGTTTATTTTCTGGTTTGTTTCCCTTCAAACCTGACCCCCTCTCTCTCTCTACTCTACCCTCTTTGTGTTGCCCCTGAATTCGCCCAAAATACGTGGACCAGTCGAAATGGGACACGTGGATCAGATAACTTGTAAATATTTGATAAGTCTTTGTGTGCCACAAGGAAGCGCCGTTAGCATGGGTCCCGGAGGAGGCACCCGGAGTACAAGGTACTCCCGGAAGCTCGCATAGCGTGAAGGCTCTCCGGGATGTGTCAGGTCTCTCCCGAGCAATCAAGTCGCATTTAATGCCGCATGGGAGGAAGCGTGTTGGGACTGTAACACGCAATAAAGTCTGACGGCACAACCCCCAAACAGCAGCGCTACAGTAATGATCATTTAAGTCTAGCGACGGCTACTCTGCGAAGAGTCACGTCAATCACAAGGCAAAAAGGACATTCTTCATAAAAACCCTACAGCACCTAGGGATTTGACCATGCATCACCCATGGTATATTCATTGGAAATACCCAACTTTATGGATACTTACAGACACATGTGTAAGAACAATTCTTGGGATTACCCCACCAAAACACTATAAATACCCCCTCAAAGCTCATTAAAGGGGGTCGAGAATCTTGGGTTGCATAAGAGCAAGAAGAGAAAATACTCACCAAGAACATTCTCTGTATTTATGAGAAAAACATTCTCTCAAGTGGGAATCTGTATTAAATACATCCATTAATAACAAAGACTCGTGGACTAAGGCTCATTAACGCCCCAACCACGTAAAAATCTTCATCTCACTTTCTTACAGCTCTTTAAATTCTAATAGTTGCCGAAAATCTCGGTCAACACTTTGAATTTCAAGCTTAAATTGGTGAAATTGCTTGGTTTAGAGCTTAGTATTTGGGGATTGATTTGAGCTTAGCCTTGATTTGAAGTGAGGTAACCTTCTTTTACTATGTTTGATTGAAATCCTTGCTGATTTTAACGGTTGTGAAAGCATGTTTTGGTTGTGATGTTTTAATTGCATGTAAGAGGAAGTTAGTGTTGATCATCCTAGGTTTGGGTTTAATCCTATGATTTTGTGGTGATTTTGTTGTTGAGCTAAGGAAGTAATTCTTGGGTGCCTCTTATGCTTGAAATCTAGTTGTGCTTGATTATTATATTGCTGCAATCTGTGGTTGTATATGCTTGAGAATTTAGGGATTTGATTGTGGATTTTTGGTGAATTAGGCTCAAGCTTTGAGCTCTTTTGGCTTCTGAATTTTCAAGGTAAAAAGTGGGTTTTGATGCATGAAATCAGTATTTTAATTCCCTAATGGTTGTTAGTAGCCTTACTCTGTGATCTGAAAGTTTGGTTGTGATTTGCGATGGTTTAGTTGAGTTTTGGGGGCTAATTTTTCGTGTTCTTGCTGTTGGTTTCTGGGTTTTGAACCCAGGTGCCGCGACATGGTATTTGGCATAACGCAGCGCGCCTCCTTTCCGGACCTGGGAGTTGGTCACAGGTGTCGCGACATGGCTTTTAAATGTCGCGGCCCGCTCTTGAGTTACTGGGCAGATTCATGTGTGAACTTTGAAAATGCATAACTTTTTATTCCAAACTCCGATTTGGGAGTTCTTTATACCGTTGGAAAGCTCGTTCCAAGCTCTATGTGATTATTTGAATTTTAAATGTCATGTGAATACTTTATGAATGTGAAATCAGGGGTTAACCCTATTTGTGAAAATCCCAGAATTGTGACTAGGATTACCGACATCTGGTCAGGAGCACCCAGGGGATTTGGAATCTCTATTATTACGGGACATCAGGTAAGATAGTAGTTAGCACGTAGAGTTATGTGCGGTGGTTCTTATATTAGAAATGATATATGTGAGTAAATAGTAACCGAGATTAAGGTTATTACCCTAACATGAGCGGTTTAATAGCCTAGGGTTATTACCCTAGTGATATGAGTTGTGTAAATGCTATGCCATGCTAAGTATATTGAGATTTAAGGGTTATGCGTTCAAGACATAATCAGGTTGGACTCGGTAATCAGAACCGAGATGAACCGTTCTAAGGCCTTATTGTATTTAGACGTGTGAGCGCAACACGTAGGTCTACGCCACATAGACATAATTAGGCATGTGAGCGTAACATGCAGGTCTGTGTCATACAGGCATTTGAGAATGGCATTATTGTTTATATGATATGATGAGCATGTAATTGATATTTTATACTGTCTTGCTGGGCTTGGCTCACGGGGTGCTCTACTGTGCAGGAAAGGGTAAAGCTGTTTCTGATCAGCCATGAGTGTAGGAGCTGGATGAAGAATGTACATGTTCGGGCCACACTAGACCAAGCGGGTTGGGGTCTACCAGTGATGTATTTTGTGACTCTGTTTCGCCGCTTAGGTCGGCCAATGAAAAAGAACTTGTAATAGTATTTTGTAAATATTTTTTTGGATCCCAACTTTTGTAACTTTTAGTTTGGAAAACTTTAATTATTACAAGTTTTTATTTTTATTCTATTTGTTATTAAAGTTTAATTTCCGCGCTAATTTTATTAGTAATCCCATTTAGGTGATTAAGATTTCTTAAGTATCTTGGGTAGCGTGTCTAATTATTTAGGGTGTTACAGGTGGTCAACTCCAAGGAAACCAAGAAGCCACAAGAGAGGAAAGCATGTTGAGAAGAAGTACCATCTACTAAGAAATATAGTAGAGAGGGATGATGTGACAGTCATGAAGATTGCGTCGCAACATAACATGTCAGATCCATTCATAAAGATGCTAACAACAAATTCTTTTATGGGTCATATGACTAATATGGGATTAAGGGAGATGCCCAATTTGATTTTAGGGCAAGTGAGAATTATTAGGGTTTATGCCTTCAAAAGTCTGTAAAGATAGTTTTGATTATTAATAAGAGTTGAATATTTTGATATATGCATGAATATTAAATTATTAATATTCAATATTGAATAACTTATATGTAAATATATAAAAAATTCTTTATTCATATATGAGGTTGTGACTTATAGTTATTTCAAGAATTGAGATTACTTTGTCATGAATAAAACAGTCAGCAACATATTAAAGTTTAAGAATCCTTAATCAATAGTTACTAGTACAGTTGACTGATGCCCGTTATTCAATCCAAGTAATCTTGATTCAGATAACTGTTGTAGCATGACATCTAAATAAAGGTGTTGTATATATAATAAAGACCGATATGAATATGATATTTTTTTAATTAAGTGGAATGTATACATATATTTTTTAATTTTAGTTAGTAAAAAATAAATATATATATTATATAATATGTTACTGTGTATGTGTATTAGCATAATGTATATGATATACAAATTTTTTAAGAATTTGAGGGGAGATAACACCTAGAACAATGTGGGTTTGTCCATGGACGCACCTAATTATTCTCAAAAAATAGTTTTTATTTTTAAGAATAAAAAACAATATTATTAGTTATGATTTTAAACATGTGTTAAATTTATTTTATTTTATTTTTGTATTTCTTTCTCGTTGAGAGAGAATTGTATTATCTTCTTAGCTAGTAAAATATTTTCTAAATTATTTGAAATTTCTTTTTTAAGTTGTTAAACTACCCAATCCTCTAACAATATCATAATTAAATATTAAATTTAATTAATTGTAAAAATATATAGATTGAAATTAATTATAACAAAAGATGATAAAGCCAAAAAAAAAAAAAATTGTTTTAACAACTTCCGCTATCACATAATCAATATTCCTCGAATATTTTTCAAAATCTGTCATTGTTTTTATAGATATTTCTAGGTTATATCCCATGAGGACCCACCATATATGAATATATAATAAATATATAGATAGATAACCATTTCCGCATACCCTTGTTCCATTTGCTTCTCTTTGACACTTTTTGTGGCTTTAGAAAATTTCATGTATAGGCTAGGAACCAATTACGTGAATATGATGGCAACGTTTGCATTATTCTCTTATTTATTTATCTTTTATTTTGCTTGGGACCAAAGTGTCAGCAATAATCTTAAATAGGATGTCGTTTTCATCTCCATATCTTTATCTTTAGTTTGTTTATTGCATCAGTTTGTTAGGCAGGGAAATTTAAAATATGGGCTGGACTTTCCCATGTAAGAATGCAATGACAGTCACATGTTTTCTCTACCAAATTAACCAATATGCTAACAATAAATTCACTATAAAGTTCTAATCAATGCTAACATATTATCCTTGGGAGAGAGAGATTTTGTGATATTCTACGAAATTTACTTTAATGAAATGTTTTCAAGAAAAGTACATTTTGATTTACAACAAAAAGGTTAAACATAACTTGATGCAAAGAAAGCACACCATGTAGGAAGCCTTTGATTTTTCTTTTTTTTATACCATATTGTATTTTTGTTCAAGTAAGTCCAACAAAAAGAAAATACTTTTGGAAATTTACATTCTTTTAACTCCATCCTTTTATATATTCAAAGTTATGCCATGTTTTTCTTTGACATTTTTTTTTTTGTAATGTATTTTAATTTTTTGAACAGCCTAATCAGAAAAAGTTTTTAGGCAAACATAACAAAAAGAGAAAAGAGTTTATGGCGTGAGGTAAAGGTTCAGCAGCTTAGGACCAATTTGTAAATAGTATTGAATGTATGTATAGTCTACGTTATTAAAGCAATTACTCATCGTTCCAAATAAACTCTGTAAATCATATCTAATTTGATGATCGGATTCATAACATTTCTAAAACTGAAAAAAAAAAAAAAAGACAAGGGAAGAAGGTGCATGTCTCTTCAAACATTGGAAAATTTCATATAAAGATGGCTTAGCTTAAAATGTGATTTTCAAAGTTACCTCCACAGTTAAAACCACACACAAGTCAATGAGAACAGAACCTCAGCAGGTGACTTCACCAGAAGAGTTGTTAAAAGATTTGCTATCAACTTTCATGTGTGTCTGATGCAAAAGGGTCATTTTCACTTGGGATTCTAACAGGTCTCTTTAGGCTACATTCTTCTTACTCTCCCTCTTTTTAGTTCTTTCCAAATGGTTGTTGACTTTTTTTTTTGGCTTAAAACAAAATATGCAGTAAGAAGATATAAATTGGTTATGATGAAGGAAATTTTAGTGGAATTTGATTGGAAAACTTGTACTTTGAAAATTCTCACACATTACTTGATTACTTCATACCCAATACACCCATTGCCACTAACAAAATTATTCAGATGCTGAACATGGTTAGGCATAATTAATATAAGAAGACAGGTGAGGCAAAGTCTAAAATAAGACAATAAATAAAATACGACTAAGATATAAAGATTCTTATACCATGTATGTACCTCTTACAAGGTATCTCTCAGATTGACCTTTGAAGAACTATTAATGAAATATCGTCTGACATAGTTACAAGTAAATACACTAATGTAGATTTACACTAATGTTACGGACAGATAGTACTTTGTATCGTTGAACAAAGATTAAAACTATACTCTGGTGCTAGATTTTGAGATGCCAGTCAATGCCATTCACGCATCTAAGCCTGAAAACTTACTTCAAATCACTATGAGAACATCCATAGAAAGGGGACTAATCAATCTTTACAAGGATATAAGTGATTTGTCATTATCGAAGTAGTAATTAAGTGCTTACAGAAAATAAAGCTACTTTCATGTTCATGTAGCATTTAGATACGTCCAACAAATATAATGAAATCAGAATCATTTTAACACATCCCATCTATCGCGGGGTTTATGTCTATTAAAAAGAGTCACACAATGTACAACAAGTACAACTCATCTCTACATAGTTCTAAACTAAGAACAAAACACAAGGCACAACTTATGAAAACAGAACATACTCCTGGATTATATATACCAAGAAACACAGTTACAAGAGTGCCATATAGGGTTTTCATAAGTACCCTTGTTTTGTTGTCAAGACAACAATAAAAGGAAGAAGGAAAAGACTTGCCAGCTTTATTTATCCTCATCTGCAAGCTCAAAATTAGTCATTGTGTTTTGTTTTGCTTCAGGTTTCAGCCACTCCTATCATTAGCACCAATTTGAAAGACCTTTCCCAACACAGAAGACTCTGAATATGAAAGAAGAACCATCCAATTCCCATAATAACATAACATGAGGATGATAATGAAATTTCCAGATGGACCCAGTTGACCAATTATCACGACTATATTCTCTTCTCAGTTATCACCATTCACCATAGCCGCCACAGAAGAGTTTTTGGAAGCATCATTGCCGCTTGAGTGACATCATCTCCAAATTCTTCAGCCACGAGAAGCAGACAAGAACTCGTATGTTATAGACTGCTACCAACAATTTAATTACACAAGTAGAAGCCCATAAAGGCAGACACTAATTATGATTAATCCTAATCACCCATGGAAAGATTTTTGTAGACATACCAAACTGGCATTGGTATGTGAAAGTAAGAAAAGAAAGAACTCACTTTATTGGATCTGGGAATGAAACTCAGATCTCATCCAAAAGATTACTAAGACCAACTAGGACGACAATGAAGACTAAATCCCCTAAACCCGAATTTCTAGTAAAACAAAGTACCAAGTTGACACAGATTTCACAAGAGCCTAAAACCAAATAGAAGTGAACTAAACTGAGCAATAATTCAACAGTAGCAGAAGTAATTTACCCCAGCTTTTCATTTCAATCATCCCCAGTTGGGAAAAGTGTAAGAACCTTCCTCCCTCCTGTTGCATTGGCTGACTCCAAGTCCTCTACATAGCCCGGCACAGGGTTATGCACCGGCTGCCCCATCCTATGAACTGGCTGCTGGGACTGTCTAGCAAGGAAGGGATGCTCAAATTGCCCACCTCCATTCGTCGGTGGAGAACCGAAATGCCCAACTTGGCGGTGATACTGCGTCTGCAGCTGCGGGTGGACCGCGGCAGCAGCGGCAGCCACTGCCATGTGCTGCTGGTGATGAAGCACGGGTACGAATGGCAAGAAATGATCCGAATTGGATCGGCTAGGATGCAAGAAGTGGGCGGGAACCGGTGAGCTTGCGAATAGGTGGTCCGTGGCGGGATCCGGGGAGGCAGCCAATCCTCCACCGCCGGCTCCGCCGCCACCGCCACTACCGGATAAACCCTGCATGCGCTTGAGGTAGAGGCGATACTTTTGTAAATGACTGGCAACGTTTTCTCGGGTCAGCCCGTCAACGCTCATGAGCTGCATTATGGTCTTGGGAACGGCATTCTTGATCCCCAGGTGGGCCACGGCGTCGACGAACCTCTTATGAAGCTGCGGGGTCCACACCAGGCGGGGACGCTTGAGGGTACGCGCCGGCTCCTCTCCTGCTGCCCCAGAGCCCAAATCGGCGGAGTCCCCAAATTCGGACGAGTTGGGCTGAGTCGAAGAGGGTGGCTGGAGTTGACTACTGGACAACGGAGGAGGAGGCGGCCCCTGGTGGGTATGGGCTCGAGGTGGGCTTCCACCGTTGTTGGCGGCGGCGACGACGGCAGCGGCGGTATTGGAGTTTCTGATATCAAAGGCCAAAGCGAGATCAGGGGTGATTAGGGTTTGAGATAAAGGCATGAGTTCCTCTGGGGAAGGGAGCTCCTCTGCCCATCTGTTGAACCAATTGGAGTCGTCTTCTCTCATTGTATGTCAAATCTCAACCCTGCTCACTCACCCAATTCCCTTCTCTCTCCTCTCTCTCTTATAGGATTATCAATACAGTTTGTCTTATGGGACAACTATAGAGAAGAGAAGAGAAAAGAAAATCAAAAAGGCAAAGATAAGAAGAAAAACAACAAAATGTTTTTTGTTCTTTCGTACTTTGTTGGGTTGAATATGGAAATCATCCGGTAGTACTTACAATTTTCTCTCCCTAGAATTTGGTGGAAGGAGGGGGATGAGAGAATTAATGGTGGCGGTGGTGGTGGTGGTGGCGATGGTGGAATTAGGGAAGAGGATTGTTGGAGGGTATGGAGGTTGTGAAGAGAGGTTCGAGGTGGATCTTGTTTTTTTTCTTCCTTTTCAGCTTTTATTATGAGTACTGTTTGCTGATGCTTTTCTTATGATTTTTATGGGAACTGAATATAGATAGAGAGAGAAAGAGAAGGAGAGAGATTTCTCAATTTTTGCATTTTCTTTCATTTTATTTTTTTAAAAAAAAAAACTAAAATTTAATTTAATTATTTTCCGGGATTTGAGGGTCTTATACTTGAGAGAGTGAGTGTTGCAAGATCTATTAGATTCTTATTTAACTCACGGTTTCAGGTAGAGCGTTGGTTACCACGCGCCACTGCTGTAGGTGGACTATACAGGAATGTCTTTTCGATCAGGTGGTTCGTTTATTTCTATTTCCCTTTACCAAAATATCCAAGGGGACCCCATAGCATACAGGACGACGGTGCGTGAAGTATACGCGCGGCTCATTAGAGTTATGAGATGACAATTGTGGAAATGAATGTGTCCTTATGGTCATTACAAGGTAGATGAATGGGTTGTACGGGTAAGATTAGGATTAGGAGAGAGAGTGTGTGTGTGTGCAAAGTTTGATCACTTTGTGAGAGTTCTTTTAAGTTGGTGATGAGGAATCAACTAAGTCAGTGTTTTGCTGTGAAGATAACTTTAATTTATCCTTTTCATTGCCATGTACTTTATTATTATTATTATTATTATTATTATTATTATTATTATTAGTAGGATAAATATTATTTTGAATCTTGTATTTTATAAAAGTTATCAATTAGATCATTTGTTTTGTTAAATGACAAAATGGACTTTGTATTTTCTAAAATAGTACAACTAGGGGTGGCAATTCGTGTTCGCGGGTCGTGTTCGTGTCGTGTCGAGACCCATGTATAACAGGTACATGCTCGACCCGAACACGACCCGTTTAATAATCGTGTCAAAAAAATAAAACCCAGACACGACCCGTTTATAAACGGGTTGACACGAAACGACCCGTGTAACCCGTTTATAAGTATATTTTGTTAAAACATGTCAATCAATAACACGTTTATAAAGTATTCAACACGTTTGTAACCCATTTATGACACATTAAAATACTAAAATAACTTTAAATAGGTCATTAACGAGTCAATTTCGTGTTAGCCGTGTCAACCCAAACACGATCTATTTATTAAACGGGTTAGACGAGTCAACCCGAACACGACCCGAACCCATTTAAGGCAAACCCAAACCCGCTAACTCTCGTGCGGGTTTCGAGTCGTGTCATCGTGTCTGACCTATTTTGTCGGCCCTAGGTACAAATAGGACCCTAAGCTAATTTTTGTCAAAATAAAATTTAATAATAATCCAATCTAAAAGTGTTATGGCAAAATTTTGTATATTTTCTGTATTTGTTCATGTTAGGAATTGTCTTCAAGTTGGTTATATTAAAAAAAAAAGCTGTCAAAAATTAAGCTTAGGGTCTTATTTTTACCATTTTTGAAAATAGTTCATATTGTCATTTAAGAAAATAAATGGTCCAATTAATAACTTTTGCAAAACACAGGGTCCAAAATGGTATTTATTATTATATTGTCATTTCAAAAATTATTATTATTATTAGAAGAAGAAAAATATTTATGATTTTTTTAAAAAATTATAATCTATGTATTAGTGTCTCTTCAATTTTTTAACCTGTTAAAACAGTCCTGAATTATTTAGAGTGTTGTAATTTGGTTATTTTTTTATGATTTTATTATATGGCAAACAGAAAGATTAAACACACATCAACGTCATATTAACATTGCATGTATAATTAATTTGAAAAAAAAAATAATTTAAAAGTTTTTAATTTAATTTTACATAATTTTTTAATCACTAATTAATTTTAAATTTAATCATCTTTAAAAGTATATATTCTTTATATTTTAATTTTAAATTATACAAGTGGTGCTCAATTGTCTAAACTGCCACATCATCATTATGTTTGTCACATGTGACAAAATCGAACAGAATGACTACTTTACAATAATATAAAGGCTAATTAGAATTTTTACCCCCTGAACTTTTGAGGTCGTTAAAAATTCCCCTGAACTATTGAGATTGTTGGATTTAAGGACTTTTGTCTAATTTTATTCAATTTTACTACTTCAGTGATTGTTTAAACACTAAATCATGCTCCCCAGACTTTAATATCTACCAAATCATGCCCTTAAACTTTGACATGTACTAAATTATGGCCCATGTACTTTCATTGATGTTAGACTTTTTTACTAAAATTGGAAAAAAAGTCCTTAAATTCAACAATCTCAATAATTCAGGAAGTATTTTTAACGACCTTAAAAGTTCAGGGGGCATGATTTGGTACATGTCAAAGTTTAAGGGGCAAAAATCCTAATTAGCCTAATATGAATAGCACGGGAACTATTTTTAACACACTGAAAAATTCACATGGCACCATAATGTGTAGATCATAGTTCGAAGAAAAAAATCTTAAATAACTTTATTAGAAATAATGATGTGTCCAATACCATAATGATATAAGTTATAACACAATAATTACAAAAAATTATATTATTTATTAAATTTAAATATGTAAAATTTAATATTAAATTGTACTAATAATATTATATTATTTTTTAAAAAATTATTGACACTCTAATTATTGTTATTATTGTTTCTAAGAGGAATAACTTCTCTTTTTCTCAATATCCAACAAAATGGTTTGGGTGTGGATTTTTATTTTTTTTTTTCGTTTTACTAATTAAAAAATGGAGATTTTGACTCCAAATTACGGATCTCGTACCCTCCTTTTTTATTCAGTAAAATGGGTTTTGTGATTTGTGAACAATAATTTGCAGTCCAATGAGCTGACATGTGGGTAAACAATAATAAATTAAAGGGTAAAAAGAATCTTCCAGGGAGAACGAAAGAACCACTCACCAAAAAATAAAT
Organism: Cannabis sativa; assembly: GCF_029168945.1. NCBI lineage: Eukaryota > Viridiplantae > Streptophyta > Magnoliopsida > Rosales > Cannabaceae > Cannabis > Cannabis sativa. Next base: position 24,993,076 of record NC_083608.1, read on the forward strand.
ATAATAGTAGCCAAAAATTGAAAAGAAAATAATAATAATAAAAGAAGATTGATAGAATTGTTGTGTATTGAAACATTATTTGAGTTGTACATCTTTGCATTCCTAGGCAGAAAACTAAAGGGTGTTGTGTACCTATTTTCAGCCAAAGGATATGTATTGGCACTTACATTTATTGCTTCCACAAATTGTATACTTTTTGCTGGGCACAACCAATGGTGAGAGAGACACCAATATGCATCAATCGCTATCAATATTAAGAAGATAAAACATGTGATTACGCATTTTCTTTTTTCTCTTTCTTTACTCACTATCATTGCAATTCATAATGTCATATAGGAAATTGAAAAGAAAACTTGAGTACCTAATGTTGGAACTACACACTCACATATTTACAATATAAATGTAGGGACAGGATTTGGTCCCGTTATGCCAAAACAGGGAATACAATCCGTGATTGTACTGTAGCCGTTGGATTAAATTGGGGCATGATCTAATGGCTGGGGTTAAAGTAGGGGTATTTAGGGGGGGAAAAATGGTAACCGGTTGGTTTTTTGTATTTTAAATTAATTAATTTTTGAAAAACTGACACCGATTGGCGATTGACGTGTGAGGTGTGACGTTTGATGTACGGGTGACAGTTAGCAATTTTGAAAAGTCACTAAATAGTGGGTTCGTGGGGTATTTAGGGCACATTTGGTTCTTCTTCACACTTCTTCAGATTTCGTTCTTCTTCTTCTTCTTCTTCTTCTTCTTCACATTTCCTTGTTCTTCTTCTTCTTCTTCTTCTTCTTCACATTTCCTTCTTCTTCTTCTTCACAGTTCCTTCTTCTTGTTCTTCACATTTTCTTGTAGTGATTAAAATTATTTTCAAATTTGGGGGAGGAAACTGCAGTACGTTCGGAGTTACTGTACTTCGTTTTCTGGTTCTCCGTCTCCGACCTCGGTGTACAAGTAAGTTTCTCCGAATGTACCAATTTTATTCTTCTTTTGCATGTTTGTTCGTTCTTTAGTTTGGGGATGTGAAAAATTGTCTAACATTGTTAAAGAAAGATTTAAACTTTTGTAAAGAGAAGTGTTGTTCTTCAACCGTGTATGTGCATTTTATTTTGTTTTTGTGTTCTATTGTACGAAACTTGTTTGAAGATGTATTGGGAATATTCTATTATCAATTAATCTCCTATATAATCATAGCCCACTACCAGAAGCCCAATTAAAAACCAAAGTCATATTTAGGGTTTCATCCGAAAGCATAGCAAAACTTGTTGGCACTATTTCCCTTGCCCAATCTCCGCTCAATCTCTCTATCGGTAGGAGGAATTCCTTTCGAGTATAGTCTCGTTGGATTTAATTTTTTTTGGTTATGGTGTGTAATGAATATATAAAGTACTCTTCTATTGTACTGGATATATGCAATAATAGTGAATATATTCGGTTATTGAAGATTGGATTTCGTTCTCTCGTTTTCACCATTGTCAACCGCCATGATTCTTGAATCATGAACAGAAGGATTAACAATCCTAATACAGTGAAACAATTTTAAGAAAATAATGTAATGGAAGAAAGAAAAGCAATGTAAACATTGGTATGTATAGTGTTGGTGGAAAATAATTATTTTTGAAAATCAATTTTGATTGGTAATTTGGTAATTTTATTGTGAAAGTGTTTTGGATTCACGTGTATGGTCATTTTGGTGTGTATTTTTTACCCAAATGTTTTACCGTGGGCTGCCCTATATTGACCGAAAAAAAATTTTTGAAAGTAAGGAAAACAATGGAATGGTTAGTTAGGTAAAGAAACTATGGTATTAAATTTTTTAGTTCAGATTGTTACTTACCAAATGTGATGTTTTTTGTTATCTGTTGTGAGTGATTGTTGTACTTTAATTAGAATTTGTAGTTTAGATTTGACTATTGTTATGAATTTGTTTTGAAAAATTGGATGGTTTAGACACAAGATTCATGAGTTAATGAGATACAGTATTGATAAAAACTATGGCAGTTTGGATTTTTTGTGTATATGAATTATTGGAGAAGTTATTGAAATTGGTTACGACAGTTAGTAGTGAAGCATTGTTTTGTTAATTCTGATATTAAATGTTTTCCAACTGGTTTTGTACTCTGTTCATTATGAATTAAGAGGTACAAGGTACCCAGATTGGTTAAGTTTGGGGGAATTTTGTCTATTCATGTGTGTGCTTTATGTTCTTGGTTCTCACGGATTGTACCAACTCGTTTGTACCACTTTTTAGTTATGGGAGTTAGTAGTTAAGGTTTGTTTTGTTCATTGTTTTGGTTGTGGAAATCATTTAGTTGAAAAGAGTTTCACATCATTTTAATGTACTTTAATGTGTAACATGGAAGAAGCATGAAATGTGTGTTTGAAATCTGAATTTTTCCAATGCCGAATGGTTAAGTTGATTTGATGTGATTTTGGGTGATTACAATGCACGATTTTCATTGTCTTTTGGTCAATTTTTTTTTTTTTATGTAGTGTATTTGTTGAAATATGTAGTCCTTATAGTTTAAATTTGTTTATCTTTAATTTGGTTAGGTTCATCATACATGGCTGGGAAACGCAAAAGGAAAGGGGGAAATGAACCCGTAAAGAAGGATGTCACCCCCGAGCCGAACGATAATGCGGTTGGTTGGAGAAATTTCTTGTAAGTTTTGAATGATGGATAGTTGTTTACTCGTGTGATTGATGGTTAACATTTATTTTATTATATATTTGATTGAAATTATGTCCATATGTAGCAATGCGAACTACAAAGCCCTTCGAGCAGCTGAGAAGGGATTAGCGAGAAAGAGGTTTGATGTCGGCTTGTTACTTAATTTTTTTATATCAATTGTACGTAATTGACGTAGGGTTGTTTGACGTACTTTACGATTCTTTCCATGTACTCGTACTTGATGTAAGTTTGCCTCATATTACGGTGCTACCGACAAATTAAAAGTGCAATATAAAGGTTTCACCGACGAGGAGAAGTACGAGTGGAGAAGCTATGACCCTAACCCTAATCCCGCTAAGAAGGCCGTGCAAACAAGGGGGGAGGAAACCAAAGGCACCGATGCCAAGGGGAAGAAAGTGGAGGTGGATGAGGAAGAGGGTGCTCCTGCTAGTGAAGAAGCATCTGTGTACGGTCGATGCTCCTTCAACCGTTTAATGAGGATTTGCAAGAACTCGAACACTGGAGCAGAAAGATGTGATCCAAAATGCTGGATTTGGATCATTCATCAGAGAGGATGCACCATACGTTGACACCCGACTAGTGAGTTGGTTAATCAAACATGTTGACCCAACCACTAGCATACTGGATTTGTATGGGAGGAAAATTCACTTATCTGCCGCGATGTTCGGAGATGTTATGGGGGTGGACGACGGAGGGGATCCTGTAGTCACCGAGGGTGATAGTGACACTCGATATCTGGAGGAGATATTGAACGTTGTCGAGTACACCGTGTCCTTGACAATGTTGGAGAAATCTTTGTTGGAGTGCGTTGAGGCAGACAGCCTATTTCTCATTAAATTTTCTTTGGTGGTCATAGGGACAGTCCTTGCGCCGAAAACGGGGTCGATATCACTTCGGGGTACTTGCACTCCCTTAGGGTTACCGGGGACATTCGCCACAAGGCGGGGCGGCTTGCGGGGTTCGTGTATCGATGAACTCAATTTTCAGATTCCGAAATAAGGCGACGAAGAATGTATCTGGCTGCACCTTATTCCTCCAGGTACATTGATTTTGTTATCTTTCAATTATGTAAATGTGTTTATTCAGTTTATAATATAATATTGTCATTTATTAGTCGAATGTATTACCAATACATTGTTTGTTTGTGACAGTTGGTGTACTTGACTCACGTGGAGTGGAACTTTGGATATGTCGACCGAACAGTGCTCCCCGTTGATTTTTGGGGTAGTAAACAATGTAAGTCCGCTTACAAATTTGTGAAAGACAATGGGGGTCCCAACGGCGACAAGGTACCTCGAATTTTGGTTACAATGTGGTAAAGTGATTTCAGTTGATATTAATTATTTTGGGTTTGAAAAATTAAATGTGTTATGTTTAACAGATAACGCTCACTTCGAATCCCGTAATCGCCCAACTACTACTCGGACTCGGAAGGAAGAAAGAGCAGTGACCACTTTGTCAGCTCTATCAACGAGTTGAAGGAGTACATCTCGAATGAGTTAAAGTCTCAGTTGAGATCATTTTCTTTGAAATTTATGGACAAAGGAGAAGGTGTAGGTGGTATTGACCGAGAGTTGGAGGAGGATCTTGCCGCGGAAATGGGGAAGAAGGCGGAGTGCGGCCGGGCCGTGGAGGAGTCCCCGTTGAAGTCCCCTGTCCGTTCGAAGACTAATGTTGTTGGTCTATCCGACGAAAATGTGGTGGATTACGTAAGTACGCCTTCACTATACGTTACAAAATCTGTTGAAGATGAAGGTGCCGCACATAAGACCTTCGACGATGAGGACTTTGATATACTCGAAGTGGCATCTTTACGGAATAAAGGCAAAGCCCCGTCAAATCAAAGAAGTCACAGTCGGAGAATGTGCCTTTAATTGAGGATGACTTCAACGATAAGGCGTACGAGCAATTCATTGAGTCGGGCAGAACTGTTGTCGGGCCATTCAAGACGAAGGAAGCGATCCCCCGTAACCAATATGGGTTTTACAAGTTTATTTTTAGCAACACGTTAGATCCGGGGTAAGTAAATGTTATTTTCGTATTTCTCATTATGATATACTTGTAGAAATTTTTAATAACAGTTACATTGATTACAATTGAATCGAGATATGTGCTTGCGAAATTTCGAAAGTTTGAAGTGGATAGGAGGTGCATGGCATCGTTGCGGCCGTTGCGAGAAGTTGAGGGATCCGTAAGTGTCAAAGTATTAACTAAATATGTATCATTTATTGTACATGTGTAAATCATATTTCATTTTGTTGCGGATCATTGATTTGTTTTTCTATACTAATGAACAAGTACGAACGTGATAGTCGATTACACGACCAACCTCGTGTTTGGTACATGCCCACTCGCATCTCGGTAATTGCTTTCTTTGTACGGCTTATTTTAAATTTTGTAATTCGGTTTGGTTGTAATTTCGTTACTTGAGAAGATGAACAATGCTTTTGCGGCAAAAAACTCTCGGTTCGTTTAATGTGAAGAGGATTGCGAAAGACGGGAGTGGTCAAAGCTGTTTTACGAAGACAACTTCGAAAAATGCGTCAAGGTACTTCATCATATACACATGGTCGTTCTTAATTGTAATTTTGAAAAGTGAGATATGTTAGCGATGCATATTGGTCATTGTAGTGTCGAATATCTATATGGTCTGTAATTTCAATTTATTTTTGACTTTATTGTTCCTCTATTCAATTGTAGATGTTTGTCTTAGGTGTTGACTCTAGAAGGTGCACCACATTGGTTTGGTGCCGAAGTAAATATGAAGTCGAAGGTTGTCTCATTTATGGACTCCCTACACACCGCAATGAATGAGAAGTATCGTGTGGAGGCTACGAAAGAAATGGTAAACTTGCAAAGTTTCATTGTTTGATGTGAATAACTCATTCTTCATTGACTCTAACTAATTGTATACCTTTGCAGTTGTCGACGTTGGACCTTTTGTTTGAGGAGAATAGGTCGAAGAATGTGACTTTCGTGGATTTCAGAATTGACAGGAAAGATCGCGGGCTTCCTCAACAAGACAATGACCGAGATTGCGGAGTATACGTCATGAAGTACATGGACGCTGTGGCCAATGAGGAAGAAGTAGTTGATGAGGTATACCACTTTTTAAATATTTCAGAATGTACTACGCAAGTTTGATTGAGATTAACGTTGTGTAATTTCAATTTTATTCGGTGTTTTACTGTGAAGTTGATTAGAGTTAATTACATTTTCTAAGTTTTTGTTTTTGTTTCTGTATTGTGGCACAGTTTCACCCGGTTGAGGCACGTTTGGAAATCGCTGCGAGGATCATAACTGATGAACAAAATGAAATTCGTACCAAAGTGGTTGAAGATCGTAGGGCTGCACAAGGCAGCTCATTTGCATCGTCCTCGGCCCCTTTGCGTAGTCCGTCAAAGTCTCCACGCGATCCTCGGTTCGGTACGGCGAAGTCTCGCAATGCAAACATGTTTCCCCCGTCAAGAGCCTCCCCTAGGCTTCAGTCTACCAAGACTAAGATTTCATATGGTGAATAGTGTGTGAAAAACACTTGTGTTATTAATAGGTTGTGTTATTAATAGGTCGTGTTATTAGTGTGTTGTGTAGTTTGGATTTGGGAGCATAGGTTGTGTTATTTGTGTGTTGTTTAGTTTGGATTTCGGAGCATTTGGATTTAGACATCTGTTTTTATTAGTTCACGTTTGGAACTGGTTATTATGTTGACAGACTTGTGTTTATTTTAGTTTTGACAATATATTAAACCATACTTAGCAAATCTTTGTACTCATACCATAACAACTCTTACAATGTACCCATACTTCAAAGTAGTTATTTGTACTTCACAGAAATTATTTAACCAGAAAACAAAGGTGACTTCTTAATTTTCTTTATTTGTTTTTTTGGTGAAGAGGTGACTTCTTCTTAATTATTTGAAGGAAATCATGTTACTTGCCTAATCTTACCAAATCTTTGTAGTCATTAAACTTTAAACCGATTTTTCCTTAAACCGTATTTTCAAAACACATGTACTATGACATTACAAATAACGACAAAGGTCACTTGTTAATTGTTTGATGTTAGTTACCAAATCTTTGTAGTCATTCAACTTTAAACTGAGTTTTGAGAACATTTAAAAAAAAAAAAGATTGAAACCATACCATATCAACTCCCATTACTCTAACCAAATGTACCATTACTCTAACCAAATGTAAATAAACAATAGCCCCCTTAAATATGGTTTTTCATAACATAGTAATGAGGAAAAATATGGAATATAGAACATTCTCATTGCGCTACTTCACATAACAAATACGAAGATGTGAATAATATATAATTTTGCAACTTCACATTGAACCCATTGACGAAATTTGCTACAGAAATTAGAAATGTAGAAAACATAAAATTTTGAGAACGTTGTGGGTACTTCATACCAAATGAAATTTTCGTCATCATCCACACGGTTCTATTAAGTTCTACACAATTAAGTTAAACAAGTTTTGAGAACATAAGACATACAAAACATTTGCATTTTGGGACAACCCATATCTTCAACGCAATATAAGTTGGACAATGATGAGAAGGCAAATAAAAATGATAAAAATTAATTTTCTAATAACATTCTCATTGCGTTTCTTATCTTCTTCGAAAATCTTGATTTGGTTTCGCAATCCGAGTGTAGCATACGTACTTCTCTTACCATGTGATTTATCGATCCAACAAAAGTAATCACATCCTCGACTTTCATCGTTCTCCTGAGTTGAAAATAACCCTATTAGTTTATCATGGCTGCCTAAGTACAGAAAACATAAATGAGAAGTACTTTTGAATCTAAAAAGACAAAACTCTTACATAGTGTGGACATCCGAAGAATCGACGACCAGGATTTGCTCTACTACTAGAAGTCCAAACATAAGCTAGATCACCACAGTAGCAATGGGGGTGTCCCTGAAGTGAATTTCTCCAAGGCGGACCACCCCCATCGAACCCGCATGAGTCTTCTCCACCACCAGCCACCATGTGCGATGTACTATAATTTCTGAGTGAGGTGGACAATTTTTTTTTTTTTTTTCTAACTATGGTGGAGATAATGTGTGTCACTCACAAGTAAAGGGGGCACCTGTTTATATATAGGCTGTTCCAAATGAGTTAGTGGTGGGAAAATGAATTTTTTTAAAAAGTTTTCTAACATTATCAATCTTGGTGCCAAAATAAACCCCAATTTCAAAACCTAATTCGTACAACATAATAGGGCATGGCTGATTGTTTCGTTGGGAAGCGTATCATGTCATGTCTCAACCGGTCCTTTCTTTTAAAATAATATTTTAGTGTTGTGTGAATTGACAAGGTCCATCAAGTGAACAGTGTACGTCCCATATTACATTACTAAATATTTGTTAAATCCATTAAATAATATTAGTAGGGATGCCAATATTAGTAAACATTAAATATTTTAATTTACGTTGATTGAAATTTAATTTTTCACAATTGTTACTCAAGTTTTGTTGTATTTGTGATAGTTTAATTATTGGTAATAGTCCAAATCGAAAAAACGATGCCGCATCGCACCATTTTCCGCAGTGCGAGTTCTGCGATTTTTAGTTTCGCGGTGCGACTGCGGTTTGAGAAATTGGAAAAACCGCATGTATGGATTGGTTAAAAAAAAGGGTTAAAAACTACACTACCGACACTGCAAACACCCGAATATATTATTACCACACTTAAGGATATAAAAATACAAACAAATACATTTATAAAAGTCTTGATTAATATTTCTTTATAATTATTTAGTTTTTTTTAATATTATATAATTATTATATATAAAAAAAAATAGTGTTGTCTACAGTGAACATCCTGTTACTATCAGTATCTCTGTCATGAAGCCGAAAATTACATGTTGGAATATTTTTTACAAATTTACAATTCTTCACGGGGGGTTCGTTATGGTAACAATGAACATCCTGTTACTATCAGTATCTCTGACACACAGGTTAATGCGAGTCACAGTAAGTACTCAGGTTAGCATTGGTGTAGCAGAGTCACTATCCTCAGGATCAACTCACTGAACGTCCTCTCGGGCTAGGGTTCTAACGAGCGGCGATCCAACCTTTCACGGCACGCACGCGTTGCGGGGTGTTTTCTGGTTAATGCGAGTCACAGTAAGTACTCAGGTTAGCATTGGTGTAGCGGAGTCACTATCCTCAGGATCAACTCACTGAACGTCCTCTCGGGCTAGGGTTCTAATGAGCGGCAGTCAACCTTTCACAGCACTCACACTGTTACTGGGGTGTTTTCTGGTTAATGCGAGTCACAGTAAGTACTCAGGTTAGCATTGGTGTAGCGGAGTCACTATCCTCAGGATCAACTCACTGAACGTCCTCTCGGGCTAGGGTTCTAATGAGCGGCGATCAACCTTTCACGGCACTCACCTTTATTCTTGGGGTGTTTTCTGGTTAATGCGAGTCACAGTAAGTACTCAGGTTAGCATTGGTGTAGCAGAGTCACTATCCTCAGGATCAACTCACTGAACGTCCTCTCGGGCTAGGGTTCTAAAGAGCGGCAGTCAACCTTTCGTAGCACTCACCTTTATTCTTGGGGTGTTTTACGGTTAATGCGAGTCACGGTAAGTACTCGGGTTAGCATTGGTGTAGCGAGTCACTATCCTCGGGATCAACTCACCGAACGTCCTCTCGGGCTAGGGTTCTAATGAGCGGCGGTCAACCTTTCACGGACTCACCTTTATTCTTGGGGTGTTTTACGGTTAATGCGAGTCACGGTAAGTACTCGGGTTAGCATTGGTGTAGCGAGTCACTATCCTCGGGATCAACTCACCGAACGTCCTCTCGGGCTAGGGTTCTAATGAGCGGCGATCAACCTTTCACGGCACTCACACTTTATTCTTGGGGTGTTTTACGGTTAATGCGAGTCACGGTAAGTACTCGGGTTAGCATTGGTGTAGCGAGTCACTATCCTCGGGATCAACTCACCGAACGTCCTCTCGGGCTAGGGTTCTAATGAGCGGCGAGTCAACCTTTCGTAGCACTCACCTTTATTCTTGGGGTGTTTTACGGTTAATGCGAGTCACGGTAAGTACTCGGGTTAGCATTGGTGTAGCGAGTCACTATCCTCGGGATCAACTCACCGAACGTCCTCTCGGGCTAGGGTTCTAATGAGCGGCGGTCAACCTTTCACGGCACTCACCTTTATTCTTGGGGTGTTTTACGGTTAATGCGAGTCACGGTAAGTACTCGGGTTAGCATTGGTGTAGCGAGTCACTATCCTCGGGATCAACTCACCGAACGTCCTCTCGGGCTAGGGTTCTAATGAGCGGCGAGTCAACCTTTCGTAGCACTCACCTTTATTCTTGGGGTGTTTTACGGTTAATGCGAGTCACGGTAAGTACTCGGGTTAGCATTGGTGTAGCGAGTCACTATCCTCGGGATCAACTCACCGAACGTCCTCTCGGGCTAGGGTTCTAATGAGCGGCGATCAACCTTTCACAGCACTCACCTTTATTCTTGGGGTGTTTTACGGTTAATGCGAGTCACGGTAAGTACTCGGGTTAGCATTGGTGTAGCGAGTCACTATCCTCGGGATCAACTCACACGAACGTCCTCTCGGGCTAGGGTTCTAATGAGCGGCGATCAACCTTTCACAAGACTCACCTTTATTCTTGGGGTGTTTTACGGTTAATGCGAGTCACGGTAAGTACTCGGGTTAGCATTGGTGTAGCAGAGTCACTATCCTCAGGATCAACTCACTGAACGTCCTCTCGGGCTAGGATTCTAATGAGCGGCAGTCAACCTTTCGTAGCACTCACACTTTATTCTTGGGGTGTTTTACGGTTAATGCGAGTCACGGTAAGTACTCGGGTTAGCATTGGTGTAGCGAGTCACTATCCTCGGTATCAACTCACCGAACGTCCTCTCGGGCTAGGGTTCTAATGAGCGGCGGTCAACCTTTCGTAGCACTCACACGCATTGCGGGGTGTTTTACGGTTAATGCGAGTCACGGTAAGTACTCGGGTTAGCATTGGTGTAGCGAGTCACTATCCTCGGGATCGAGCTCCTTTGAGGAACGTCCTCTCGGGCTAGGGTTCTAATGAGCGGCGATCAACCTTTCGTAGCACTCACACTTTATTCTTGGGGTGTTTTCTGGTTAATGCGACTCACAGTAAGTACTCAGGTTAGCATTGGTGTAGCAGAGTCACTATCCTCAGGATCAACTCACTGAACGTCCTCTCGGGCTAGGGTTCTAATGAGCGGCAGTCAACCTTTCGTAGCACTCACACCTTATGCTTGGGGTGTTTTACGGTTAATGCGAGTCACGGTAAGTACTCGGGTTAGCATTTGTGTAGCAGAGTCACTATCCTCAGGATCAACTCACTGAACGTCCTCTCGGGCTAGGGTTCTAATGAGCGGCAGTCAACCTTTCGTAGCACTCACACGCATTCTTGGGGTGTTTTACGGTTAATGCGAGTCACAGTAAGTACTCAGGTTAGCATTGGTGTAGCGGAGTCACTGTCCTCAGGATCAACTCACTGAACGTCCTCTCGGGGTAGGGTTCTAATGAGCGGCGATCAACCTTTCACGGCACGCACCTCTACGGGCGGTGTTTTCTGGTTAATGCGACTCACAGTAAGTACTCAGGTTAGCATTGGTGTAGCAGAGTCACTATCCTCCTAAAAAACTCACTGAATCCAGTTCAAGCTAGGGTTGTACGACGCGACAGTCAACCATTCGTAGTACTGACGTTGTCACTCGCGGTGTTTACATGCGCGGTGACACAGTATGTAGTGAAGTTCTTTGTTGAGTAGGAGTCACTCCTCTTCTAACGAACTCACCAAATGAAGTTCGACCTAGGGTTGTACATAGTGACACCGATGCAGTATGGCAGAAGTCGCACTATGAAATTAGGTTGTTTGGGCTGAGTGTGTACTCAGTTCATCATGAAGCGTACCGGATTCACTATTCTCCTGATTTTATTACTAGAGTCACTTCTTGTCTTAAAGTACTATTGTATTCATAACATTATACAGTTTTGTTATTAAATATCTATATTTATATAGTATTCAAAAAATTATTGTAATCAATGGCGGTACTATGTTGCTGGGGCCATGGCCCCTCCTCACATTTTGATTTTTAAATGTATATCTATATTAATTGCTTTTTTTTAAATATATATTTCTTGATAGAAAATTGACTATTTCAAAACTCAAAAGCTCATAAATGGGCCAATGATTATTTATGCTTTTATACTAAAACAATTTTGTTTAGAATTGTATCAATATCGTTCTGGTAGACGTGCTATCTATTTCGGCATCTAAAAAAGTTTTGGAAAATTTTACAATACACCACTCCTTTTTAAATGAATATATTGATGCACCATATTTGTTTTAGAATCTAAATAATTTTCTAGTCAAATTTTTTCTTATGGTCGTGTACGTTATTTCTATTTAAGATATCCTATAAAATTTTAAGAAATTTGAAAAAATTTAACACGCCGAAAAATAGGATTCAAAAAGTGTGTTGCACACGTGACTATTTTATTTTATAAGCGTGTGAAATAGATTGTTTGAACACTACTTTCTATATTGTAAATTATTCCGAATTTGTCACAATTTTATAGAATATCTTAATTAACTATAACGTAAACGAATATGAATATGAAAAAAAATTACACTTCAAATTTTTTCTCAATGTCGAAATAGGTAAGGGTGCATTACTGCACCCCTTTTAAGGGGGTGCATTGTAGAATCACCCAAAAATTTTTGGTCTTTTTTTTTTTTTCATAATCGCATACGATGTACTTATTTAGGACCATATATAAAATTTTCAAAAAATTTTTAATAGTTTACAGTACCGAAAATAAAGCTCAAATAGTTATTTACCACACGTATAAGAAAAAACAGTCGTATATTCAACTAAATATTTAAACCTTATTTTTTACACTATTTACTATTCGAAATTTTCTAAAAATTTTCAATAATTGTAATGTACGCAATTATGGAAAAATAGTTGACTAAAAGTTGTCCTGAATGCTAAAACAAATACAACCCCTTAAGGGGTATACTATAAATTTACCCTATGCTCTCAATGTACTAAATTCTTCATATTTGTCCTACAAAAGAACAAAAAATCTTTATCCTTATGCTAAAAAAATCAACATACTTAGGCCCCTCCTAAGACTAAGGGCTGGTTCCGCCACTGATTGTAATCTTGATTCCAACGATTGATACGTTAATGTAATCTTACAAAAAATATTGCAATATTTACTCCAACGAATAATATTTTAATGAAATATTAAAATCGTATTTAAATAAATATTGAGTTTTCATTATTAGTAAACATCCTAATTTAATTTCTTATTCATTTGGCCACACATGTTTAATTGGACATAATATTAGGATATTTGTTGCTACATGTGATAACAATGGGAGCAACATTTACCTTATTTAAATACAGAATTTTTGTTTAGCACAGTGAACCAATTCAATGTTGTCACCGAGCATGCATATTGGTTCCAATTACGTCTTCCAAGGAAAAGTTAGTAGGGGGTTGGGTTTGTTGATACTACGTTTTTCAAGGGATTGAAAAAGTCAAATAAATAGCTTTAGGTTATTTGTAGCCGTACCTAGGGTTATATTATTAATTATTATTTTTAAATTTTTGTCAAGACTACACTCAACAATCACATCCACAAGTACTATATATACCCCTCTACCTCTCCTTACTCCTTCACAATTTCGTAGTGTTTTCTACCCTACAGAACTCACTCCCTATATGTAGACGTGTGTATAATATATTAAAAAAATAAATTATGTATTGTTGTTGCACCAAAGTGAAGATGTGCAAACAGAAGGATTGGTATGCACTGCAACCGTGTGTTGTAGGTGCATCAAGGAATTTCGGCAATTCAATAAATCATCTCATAACAAATTTTGGTAATAACTCAACTCTTTATGTCTATTTATTTCAATATTATATTATTACAAATTGTTTCTTAAAAATTTTATGTATGTGGTACATGTGTATTCAGTAAATGTTGACGAAGGTTTGGGATGGGTGGACTAGGGTGGCGGGAACTACTTCCAAAACGGCCACCCAAATATGTCATCCTACCGAACCTTAACCTCCCGAGTGCACAAGGCGACCGAGGAATGAGTGTTATTATATTTGACACAACGGTGCGCCAGACTCTTGAAGAAAAGATATGCGGGAGGCGAATGTCAGCGTTTTTTACAGTCTTAGGTCAAATTGCTTTCTCATGTACAACCTACTGATTTGACCGTATATGGATTGATGGGAAAATATTATTAAAATGTTTATTATTTTAAAATACAAAAAAGGTCTTCCTCATTTATTTAAAATTGTTTTTTAGGGTTTTGAAGGATTTGTTGTTTACTTTAAGTGTTGAAATTATTATTTTATTGTAAAAACGTACTTAGTGAGTTTTACATAGTTATATGTCACATCATATGTCTTGTTTGAGATTCTATTAACATTAAGTTTCTTTGATATTAACCCAGTGAAAATTCAAAATGTATATTTAAATGACACACATTATTTTCATTCATATTGACTTCAAAGGTTTGTATATTTAAATAAGTATTTTTTATTTTATTAAAAAAGGTAATACATCCTACACATGTCAACTGATTATTGGACATTAGAATTCAAATACAAACTAATAACAACTTTTTCTCTCACAAATTGTACTAATTTCTTACACGTACAAACTGAACCAAACCATAACAAAACCGGTCAATAGGTTGGTTCAAATTACGTCTTCTAAGGAAAATTTATTAGTTGGTTGGGTATGTTGAAGTAACGGTTTTCAATGCATTGACAAAATCAGGTTTGTATTGGTGTCATATCACCCCATGTTTAGCCGTACTAGTTTCTATTAATTATTATTTTTTAATTTTTGAAAAGACTACACAACACAATCACATCCACAAGTACTATATATACCCCTCTACCTGTCCTTACTCCTTCACACCTCAATTTAGTATTGTTCTCTTTCCTAGAGAACTCACTCCCTTCCTGTACACATATGTGTAGGGATAATATATGAAAAAAATAAATTATGTATTGTTGTTGCACCGAAGTGAAGATGTGTAAACAGAAGGATTGGTATGCAATACAACCGTGTGTTGTAGATGCATTAAGGAAATTTCAGCAATTCAATCAATCATCTCATAATAAATCTGGGTAATAACTCAACTATTTTTGTCTATTTTTTTCAATATTATATTATTTCAAATTGATTCTTAGAAATTTTATGTACGCGCTACATGTATATTCAGGTAATGTTGACGAAGGGTTCGGACTGGTGGATTAGGCTGGAGGGAACTACTTGAGACGCCGCCAAATCTCCCACCCAACCGAACCTACCCAACCTCCCGTAGTCCACAAGGCCATCGGGGGATGAGTGTTATCATATTTGATACAGCCGTCGGTGCGCCAAACACTGGACCAAAATCGACACGCGGGGTGGAAAACTAAAGTCTTGAGTCAGATAAAGCATCATGTGATAATAGTACTGATATTATAGTATATCTCAATACAACCTACATTTTTCAGTGTAAAAAACATCCTAATTAATTTATTTTGGGATACAACTAAGTTATGTACAAATTCTGTTCTATTGTGTATGTCTTTGTAACTGTAAACTTAAATTTTATTTGGAATGGAAATATGTTCACTCAATATGTGCCATTGAGTTTCACTATTTCCAATAAGTTACGAACAACACTTGCAATGTCAGATTTTAAAAAATAATTCCAAAATAAAATAAGTGGATGAGCTAGGGTTTTCAAAGTAGATGGTACACCCTAATGTTGTGACCTTATACGGATTAATGGTACAAAATTAGTGAAATAATGACATATAATTACTATCAAGTAATTAGTAATACCTTTGAAATTATTAATTATTATTTTTAAATATTATTTAATTTGAAATTTGAACTCACTTCACAATTTGGGTTGGATTTTCCAAATGTCTTTTTCCAATGCATTGACAAAGTCATCTTGATTGATAGGGTGTACAGTCTAGTCAAATCAGGTTTTAAATGAAAATATTTAATATTAATTTTACCAACACGGATTCATAACATCTTAATGGTAATGGTAGTTGGGTGTTCACTTTTAATATTGGAAATTTGTAATGTTTAAATAAATATGTGAAAAATTGTAATGTGGTTCCCAAAAATTAATTAGCAAATATATTTGTGACGTATTTCAATGTACGGCAGAAGATGGATCTCCCATATCTCAATAAGTTCAAGTTTGAAAATAACGTACATCAATATCTGTGCACAGTACGTCACACCGTAAATACAGTATGGTGCAATTATGTTTACTCAATATTTGAATTTAATGAGATAATTAGAAGTTGTTGTCAAATGTAAACTATAATTTCGTACATATTTATTCGTAAAATACTTATTTTAATACAGTTTCAACCATTTCCTATTTACGAGTTGTACTAAATTTGGACTACTACCCATTCTTAATAGTCCACATTCTTATATTGTTGGGAATTATTTCAAAATTGTCCAAATATTGTAATCTTCTTACCCAAGTATGGACTATTAATTTCCTCTAATTTTAATTTCTGCATACTCACTAAAAAAACCAATTGCTGTCTTATCAATATTTAATTTTCTGTCTACGTCCTACAGTGTACTCACTGACGTTAAATGGAATATTTCATATGCTTTAAATAACGTACGTCAGAGATGTCACAGTGTAACGTCAAATCAAATTCAGTACATGCAGATCTCATGGGATTCCCTGATTTGAGTTAATTAAGATACTATATGCAAACACGAAACCTAGGTATATTACTTAAGGAGATTTAATATTTGTTGGGCTGTAATATACTAATATCACATTTTTGTTATTAAAATTTGGACAAGTGAAATGTTAATAAATTATTGACTACTGAAATGAGTGGATGTCATATCACATTTTTTATTTCACCATTTAAACCATGTACTTATTATTTCAAGATGGTGATGTGACATTTTTTTTTTACTTCAAATCTGGAAATTATTATTTAAATCAAAAAACCGTACGTACTATTCTTTTTAATAGAAAAATGTCACATCACATAGTACTTTTTTTATATTACTTAGATTTTGTTTGGATTTGATTCACTCTATTAACATTGGTTAACTAAATGGGTAAATTGGGATTTTTTAGATTGTCGTAAGTGGATATTACCATTGTCAAAATTTATTAACTATTAAATGGTTTAATTGGGAAAAAAAAAATCCATTATTAAATTACATGAACCGAATTACGTGTACATCAACCCACCAAACCACTATATAAGTAAAGGTTAGGTTTTACAAACTAAGCATTTATTTTGAAACCCCGTTTTACTATTTCCTAAATCAAATGGACCCTTACCAAAACTTCAACCCTTTTGAAACAAGTCCTCCAAAATCCCCACCGCATCCTTTCTCTTCCACAAGACCCGTAGGTACACCGTCACGGAGTCCAAGACTCCGTTCAGCCTCCATGTCAGGATGTCCAAACTGTGCAAGGCTGGAGTCTGTTCTCCACGAACACGAAAAGCTGACAAGGAAGGCTCATTCACGAGCCACGGAGGCCAAGCAGGAGTCGTACAAACTGGCGGAACACCTGTACCATACAGCCCACTTCATGCAAGAAGCCAACACTTCAAGACAAAAATTAGAGGGTATCATGGATGACATTCTCGACTACACCGAGGTGTCCATACCCCACTACCCACTTCATGTAAAACAAGAATCACCAATCACTACTCCAAGAGAAACTCCTTCACGACCAAAGTCCCCGTTCAGAGACAATAGCCCTCCGTCTCAACGGAAGTTCCCTCAAGTTATAGAACTTGATTGAACATCCGTTCGGTTTCAATCGTGGTATTTTATATATATCTAGTGTACTTTTGTTACAACTCATCTCATATGGCCGTTCTATCAACTTTTTGTTAGGCCATTTAATGAGATTGAAGAACTTACCTCCATTATATATATAGTTGTGTGTAACTCTACTATATTATTTTAAGTCTATTTTCTTTCTGTTTGCAGTTGTGATTTCACAATGATTCACTTCACTTTTAATTCCACAATTAATTAATGAGGAAAGTGACATTAATACTGCAAAATAAACCGAAATCTGATTTCATAACAAATGCGATAGTACATTATAGCATCAAAATATAAAATAACATAACTTGGACACTAACACAAAGCATCATTTACTGTTTTTTGGAGAAGTATCCACTCCTTCTTTGTCCCCAACTTCTACATCATCTCCATTTCGGTCCTCACCTTTGTCAGTCGAATCTTTCACGTTGTCCTGTTCGGGTGATTTATTTGCACCAGAGCATTCACCCTCATCAAACAGTGAGGAAACAGAATTAAGGATAGCCTCTTCATCATTATCATCATCAGAATCCCACATGCAGGGAAACTCATTAACACAGCAAAGTTCTCTAACTTGCTGCCCATTGAAGCATTGTCCCGTCTCTCCATGTAGACATAAAGCAGAGAAAGCTTCTATGAAAGATTCATAACGAATTATTTTTATGGACGCATCAGAATTAGTGTTTTTGCTTACAGCGTCTTCGTACCTACTATAGATACCTTCATTTGGTCCATTGAAAATAACCCAGTGTGGACCTGAACTCATACTTGATATATGTAATGCTAATAACTAAATTACAAGTTAATTTCTCTATAAACTTGAGGCTGGATTGGAAAACGTCTCAAGTGTGTTATATAAGTCGTGGAGAATAACCCTACAGTACGTTTTTTAGTTAGCTGTACTCAACTGGGATGTACTCCATTGGGCACATCTGATGTGTCAAAAGAGGGGTGGTTAAATTTCTGAATTACACAGTTAAATACACGTGTAGGCGTACGTAGTATGGTCAAATGTCAACATTATTCATCAATCCCGTTTTCCCAGAAAACCTAATGTACTACGGTACTGTTCTAACGTACAACGACGGTTTAATTCATAAGAAGATGTAGGTGAAGGGCCCATTAATATCAGCCCAACATATATAAATGCCCAACATATATAAATGGGAGAAACTACCCATTCTACTAAAAAATGTCATCAATTCATACAAAAAAAACATCCTTACTTTTCAATCTTTATTGTCCAGAAATACAAAAATGTACTATTACTTTTATCCTGACGTACGAAGTGGTTTAATTCATTAAAAAAGGTTGGTAAAGGCCCATTCATATAAGCCCAACAATTTTAAATGTTACCACCAACCCATACAACTCAACAAAATATCTAAACCCAAAAATCATACAATAACATTATTTTCCAATTAATTTATTCAAAAGTAAATGTAATTGTACTATTTTACTGTTCAAAAGTACGAAGAGAGTGGAATAGAGTTTCCAATATTTGAAAGGCCCATTAATATCAGCCCAACACACTTAAATGTGATCACCAACCCATATTACTCTACAATCTGAGGCATTCAATCTCATAAAATCTAATTTAAATCGACTCACCACTATCTTCCCCTTACTCTTCATCTCTAATTCTTCGATATCAATAACAATCGAACACTGTAACTCCACTCCAGTACATTAACGTCGAAGGAACAATTGGTTACTTATCAGTAAGTCCTTTTTTTTTATCTTTCTCGAAAACCATTCCTTACCTATTAACTTTATCATTTAATTTGTTAATTCAAACAGATACAATATGGAGGCCGAGTCTCAGGCAGAGAACATGAATGAGGAACAAACCTACGAATGGGAAAGCATAACAACAGAGCTAAACATCACAAAACCAGTGAATGAGATTCAAATATGTGACGTCCTAGGCAAGAGTCTCGACAAACTGGGAAAATGGGAAGCATTCTACGAAATGTATGCGAAACGGATGGGTTTCGGCACAAGAAAAGATGATGTACGACGTTCTCACGGAGTCATCGTAATGCGCAGGTGGGTTTGTTGTTCCGAGGGTTACAAAAGAATCACAACAACGGAAACACAAAGAAAAAAGAGACCTCATGATGTCACTAGAACCGGATGTCAGGCAGCATTACGTATTTTACTCACACAACCATCTAACACTTGGAAATGCAAAGAGTTCAGCACAATACACAATCACGACCTCGCTTCATCAAGTGAGGTACAATTTTTGAGATCATACCGAGTAGTGTCCGATGGCTTGCTTGCCCAAGTTAGGTCGATGAACTCAGTTGGAATTAAAACTGCCAACATAATGTCTCATGTTGCTTTGCAAAGTGGAGGTTACGAGAGAATGCCATGTCAACTTCGAGATGTCTACAACAGGGTTGCTGGTGCCAAGCGAGAAGAAAAGATAGAGACGGACTCGGAAGGAGCGTTGGGATTTCTTGATTGTCTCGCAGAGAGGGATCCAAATTTCTTCGTTGTATATCAGGTGGACGAGGAGAATCGATTGGCTAACTTATTTTGGGCAGATGGAAACTCACGTGTCGACTATGTGGCTTTTGGGGATGTACTAGGGTTTGATACCACCTACATGACAAATGAGTACAATAAGCCTCTCACTGTTCTCATTGGCGTAAACCACCATTTCAACACATGCATCTTCGGGTTCGCTCTACTCCTCCACGAGAAGCTTCCATCCTATTGTTGGCTACTTCAAAAATTTCTCGAATGCCATGGAGATAAGAAGCCAAATGTTGTAGTTACTGACCAAGATGTGGCCATGAAACAGGCCATCATGGAACACATGCCTGATGTGACACACCGTCTATGTGCTTGGCATCTCAATACAAATGCTTCCAAAAAGGTTAAAGATCCGATCTTCTTGAAAATATTTAAAGATCTAATGTACAACTACTACGAGGAGGAGGATTTCGAAGCAAGATAATTAGACGTCGTCGAAACCCAACAACTAACAGATAATGAATGGTGCCAAACAACATTCGACACAAGAAAACAGTGGGCAGAAACTTATTTAAGGGGTTCATTCGTTGCAGGAATGAGAACCACACAACGTTGCGAATCGATCAACTCAGCCCTAAAAAAATTTTTGGAGAAGAATTATTGCTTGCGTGAGTTCGTAACAACCATAGATATGACAGTCTCAAAGCTCAGACACAACGAGACTGCAAATGACTTCAAAAGCAGATGCACTCGACCTCACCCACCTAATCCTACATGCTTGACCACGTACTACAACCAATGTGCTGAATTCTACACAAGAACTATGTACCACAAGGTTGCTGAGCAGCTTGATTTAGAGAATAATTATTTTGTCATAAGTGAGGAGCAAGAAGGAGAGTGGCAGATATACACCATTGGAAAGTTTCAGCATCCGGAAGTCCGATACCGAGTTCATTACTGTGAAGGCCAACGAGCACTACACTGTAGCTGCATGCTATATGAAAGTCAGGGGTACCCTTGTAGACATTTATGGGCTACAATGAAAAGATTAAACATCAGAAGAATACCTAATACTCTTCTCATGAAGCGATGGAGCAAATCCGCGAAGACAAATCTCCACCTACATTTTAACCCCCCGGCCCAAGAACAACAACACATTTATGAGATGGCTAGGTTTGGATCTCTCACCTCATTAACTTATAACTTGACTTTCTATGCAGCAAAAACAGAGGATTCGTACACGCGTGCAAAGGAAGAGATTGAACGGCTAACTCTAATGTTCAAGGAAGAATTTGAGATGAGTTCCAATCCAGAAGGACAGACGCCACAACTCGGAAGATATCGTAACAACCCCAACATTATTAAAGACCACGAAGTTGTGAGAACAAAGTGGTACGGGAAATCCAAGGGAAGGACCGAACGGGGAGCAGATCCCAAGAAACTCAAGACATTGTCGCATTTGTCGCTCATCAGGCCATGATTATCGGCGGTGCCCAAACCGTCAACAGAATACTGGATCTCAGGGGCAACAGTCAGCACACAATCAACCAACAACTGACTCATTCAATGAACACTCCAACGCGTATTTCCCTGAACCGCCTTCCACCACACAAGAATCATACTATGGTCATTCATATATATAACTAGCTATTTTTAACCGTTGATGTTTTAAGGTTTATGACTCTAGTTATTGCTTCAAAAACTCTACATTTATATACTTCATGTTATGTTTGCCGTGTTTAAGGTATTTATCTCAACAAATCTCAAATTTATAATTAATGAACAAATAAATTATTTTACCCAAGAAAATTCAATCTTATAAGGTCAAAAATTTCCATAGTAATTAATTTTTTTTATACACAATAATAAAAATAAAAATAATACACCAACTTAAAACTCAATATATACCAACACATAATTTCATAATTTATAACAAATTATTCTTAACAATGTACTACGAAACAAATATGAATGTACTCTGTACGTGATATTTTGTACTCGGTACGTGATATTTTGTACACTAATTTTACTAAACAGCATGCATAAACAATTAATGTACTCGGTACGTGATATTATGTACTCAACTACAATTCCAAAATTACATACATGATGTAAAATACCAAAATAACCCCACTCCGACAACATGGACCCACTGCCTACAGTATATTTGTACAATTAACTGCCACGAACAGTAAAACTGTTGTACTTTTTTTTACTTTAACTGACGTGAACAGTAATTAAATTGTACCTTTTTATTTTTTAATTAAAAATACAAATTTACAACCGGTTACCTAACCTAGAATAACCGGTTGCCAACTTAAATAAATAATTAAAAATTATAACTATTCTAACGTGGGACCTACCTGCCGTACACGGATTCCAATCCGTGTTTTGCACATTTGGGCACAAAATCGGCTGCCTATAAATGTATTATTTATAAATGTTAATTAGTAATTATATAAATATATATTTTTTTTATTTTTAAGTTTGTGGCCAACCTTACCTTTTTCTCTCATGTCTTTCTTCATTCATGGTTTGATAATCTCGTGTCCTAGACTTAACCATACCAATCCATGTTGACAACACATATTTTTCCTTTCACTCCATCACCACAACCTGGATTATATTATACAATTATATATATCCTTCTTAATCATAAATGATGATACCACTTCTAAATTTAATGCCATTTATTCATATAATCAAATTTTGCTTAAGAAAGAAGGGAATAAATGAACAATAAAAGTCAGGAAACTAATCCATCTCTGTTCAATCCAAACACAATACTACTTTTATTGTGTATATTTTGGGTTATAAATATTCTTAACTTTGAGGGGTAACTAGAATAGTTTAGCAATCAAAATTCCCAAGTGGGTTTAGGAATAAACAGAAAAGGAAAGGACTTTTTAACTTAAAAAAGCATAAATGTTTCAGTTGCAAAAAATAAAAATAAAAAATAATAATAGAAATGAAAAGTTGAAGTTGGAAATGACAATAAAATTCCAAGGGTGTGAGTAAGTAAAATAGAAGCCCCACAATACACAAGCACTTCTGATAATGGCTGCACAAAAGGTTAAAAGACACAATCCCAGGATGGACAAGAAATTAAGGGCCCATAACTCACACTATGGCCCCTCCTTTACTGTTCTAATCACTATTATTCTACATGTAAAAGGGCCCTATGGGTTCATAGCAGAATAACCAAGCTCAGCTCAGGGAGTGGACCACAACTTATGGATTTACAATGCTTCACTGCCATTGAATTAGAGTGCACATTCCCATGAATAGGGTAGAGGATAAAATCCCCAAAAACCAGAAGAATATGAAAGCCCATACTTCTCACCTGGTTAACAATAATCTCATCAATAACTTGTGTTGTGTATGTGAGTGGATAGTACTTATGGTCATTTTGTGTTGTTTACTACCATAGCCACATGGCAAGAGACACCTGTATAGATTGATCTTCTCTTGAATGTGTTTGATGTGAATTTATGTATAAAATGAGTGTGTAACTTCCCTTATCAATTGCCATCAAAAAAACACCTTCTAGCTCTACATGGTAGGAAGATGGAGCAATCTGTCCCAACATTGCAACTACCCACTCGAAGGAACAAACAAAGCTATTAATTTTAGCGAAATTTGAGGCAAAAGTCCTACAAAAGTTCACTTTGATGCAGATTAGTCCCTAACCTCTAAAAATAGTGACAATAATCCTAAGCTCATCTTTTCTGTAAGTATGTTAATCTTTATTTTAACAAGTCCGTTAAGTTAGTCAAAACTACCACATGTCTAAGTATTATTGGTCTAAATAATAATTAAAATTTAAAAAAAAAACAAAACAAATATTTTAAAATCTTTTTGTTTTTATTTTAATTTTTCTCCTTGTCTTCTTCCTTTAGCCACACCCGACCCCCACCTATTCTTCTTCCTCCAGCCACACCACTCTCACCCACCACCATCTTCAGCCATAGAAATCAAAATCAAATCCCTAAAGTTCTTTTTTTATTAAAAACTTAGCAAGCACTAACCCAATATAAGTCCATCACCTTTATATATAAACGATACCAACTATTAGAAACCCAAAATAATGGCCTCCATTTTGCACTGTCGGCCAGCTCAAGAATAACAATAAACTTCTCACAGCAACAGAATGACCACGAGATCTGACAAGGAGTAAATAAAAGAAGATGATAACAACGACAAAGGTTGACAAGGACAAAAGGACGATCACAGAGGTGGACGACGAGATTTGGGTTTGTTAAAATAACTTCAGATCTGAAACCACCTTCTCTTATCTGAAAAAAAATGGGTTCTCAAATGTCAGATACTCGATGAAAAATGTTGTACACTCTTCTCGATGTCAAATATTTACCCGATGTTAGGTCATAATTAGCCTATGTTACGGGTCTAATAAGTAAGCATTTTCTCGGTCATTGGTGTCTTTTGGAGCAGTTTTACGCTTGATTTTTCTTATTTTAGGTTCTCGGGGTATCAAAGTTCAAATTCAGTCAATTGATGAAAAGACGGGACAAACTGGTGAAAAATCAGAAAAATCTACTCTTCGGGTGTCAGTAGTCGCGACTACCATAGACTCTGGTCGCGACCCTTTTCTTTGGTCGCGACTGGGAGATTTTGGCAGAACCTATGATTTTCGAGGTTTGCCTATAGTCGCGACCAACCTTTAAGTTGGTCGCGACCAGGTACGGAAAACTTAATTTTTGACCTAATTCAGATTTTTTCCCAATTGGAGGCACACCTTTCATTCCTATATAAGGAACGCGATTCAGAAGGTCAAAGTAAGCAAGAACAGACCTGAAAAGTGGATGAAAGAGGAGAGGAAGCGATCTTGAAGACCCGGAGCGATATCACCATCTAGTTTCTTTCTTTTACCCTCTATCTATCTTTTATGTCTAGTTTTGTTTCAGAATTAATCATGGATGTTTTTATTATTGTTATGAGCTAAATTTCCCATATAGGGAGGATGATGAATGTTGTTTAAAGTTTTTGCCTAGTTAATGAATAATTGCCATTCCTCCATCTTGATTGTGAAATTATCTATATTTGTGTTTAATTCCATGTGTAAGATTGATCACCTTCTACATGTTTTATGATCTCAATTCGAAATCTGAAAAGTGAGAATTGAGAATGCTAAAATTGGATAATCTAGGTTTTGATGTGAAACGTAAGTATTTGCATAGCCTTTGTAATATTTAGATTATTGCTTAATGCTGATTTCATGTTAGTTTAATTAAGAGATTAATTAGAGAACATGTGATTTAGAACTTAAAAGATCTGAAAAGAGTTAGGTTAATTCATAATCTGTCATTCACTTTAAGAAAAGGATAGCAATTAGGCATTAACGATTGGGTAAACTAATAACAGGATTCTCCTCCTTATTCTCTCATCTTGATTAATATTCACTTGCTATTTTAAGTTTCTGAATTATTTTACTGAAATCGTAAAAAGTATTGATTTGCCAAATAGAATCATAAGTATAATTTAGTGGTAATTAATTCAATTCCCTGTGGTTCGACCTCACTTGTGTGAGCTTACTACTTGACTACGTATACTTGCGTAGTGTTTATAAATTTCGTAACACCCGACCTTGACTCAAGGAACCGCTTCGATGGCCGCTAAGAAGACGATCAATATTATGCTTTTAAAAGTCAGTTTATACAAAAAAAAAAAAATTATATTGAAGCTTGATGTATTGAAGACATGTGCTTTATTTTTCTAGTTTGAAAAGAATTTAGATTTTCTTTTTCTTTTGATTTTAAAAGAAGAACGTTAAAGAAGAAAAAAAATTTAGTTCAGATTTATAATGTTTTGTTTTATTTTGTAGAAGAAGACGAAAAATAGAGAAAAAAGATAAAAAAATAAATAAATAATTTTAATGAATTTTAAATAATTTATTTATTTTAGCTTTTAATTAAAATTATTATTTAGACTTATAACATTTAGACATGTGGTAATTTTGAATAACTTAACGGACTAGTTAAAATAAAGACTAATAGACTTACAAGAAAAATGAACTTAGGGACTATTGTCACTATTTTTAAAGGTTGAGAATTAATCTGCATCACAGTAAATTTTTGTAGGACTTTTGTTATAATATCCCAATAAGCCTAATGGTAAATAATAGGGTTTATATTTATATTATGAGTTAATCAGGTAATGAGTGAGATTATGATCCTACTAATTTATTTCAACATAAAATTTAAATTTTTGCTATAAGTGAGTAAATAATCGTAATTTGTTAATTACGAAGATTTCTATAGAATGTGTGAATATAATACAGTAGAACCTCTATTTAAGAATAACCTCTAATTTGTTATAAAAAAATCAAGTCCCGATTTGAGCTAGTTATAAATAAGAATAACCTCTAAATTGTAATTAGTTATACATTTTCTAAGTCCTGTATTAACAAAGTATACCTCTATATAAGAATAATTACATCTGAATAAAATATATACATGTATTTTGTAAATTTATTTATGTAAAATTAATAATTTTATTTTAAATTATATACATGTATGAAATTATATTTACTCTAAAATATTTCTATTTTGATATAGTATTAATGATTATTTATTGTTATTATTTTTGGTTTTTTAATTTTTTTTTCTAGTGTAACTCTATTTAGTTATAACCTTCCAATTAGAATATAATTTACTTAGTCCCAAGTGTATTATTGGATAGAGGTTCTACTGTATGAGCTATATGTGGAATAAAAATATTTTTAGGTTCGGTGACCCTAAAGACCTGATTAGTGGATAAATAAGCGTAATTTGTTAATTACGGAGATTTATTTGAAATACGTGGATATAATATGAGTTATTTGTGAAATAAAAATATTTTCAAGTTTGGCGACCCTGGAGACTCGATTGGAGGCCAAAAATATCACAACAGTTTTAATTAGAAATATTGATGAGATTATTGGGAGAAGTTGATTTTAGAAATATCAAGGTATTTTAGGGTACTCGAAGTTGGCCAAATACCCTAAAATAAAAATTTCTTAGTGGCTAAGAAATAATAAGATAACTATTAATAATAAATTTTTTATTTATATTATTATTAATATTATATTATTATTATTATATATATAAACTAATCAGTTTCGTTTGCGTTTAATATATATATTTTAAGTTTTAAATTATAACAGTAGAAAAGAACGACGATGAACGAAACTCTCGTTCTCCCTCCTTCGATAAAATCTTCTCTCTTTATATCCATTTTCTTCGATTTTCAATTCAAAACTTAGCGATCTAAGCTCCGGTAGTAGCAGGATATCAAATCCTTAAAGAGGAAAAGCTTAAGGTATGGTTTAATTTCGTTTTAAGTTTAAAAACAATTGGTTTCGTATAGGAGTTTTGTGAATTAGAATAGTTATGAAGGTTCTTACCTTATAGGATTATTCTCGGGTAGTCATGGGACTAGTTTCGATGTTTTCTTGTTGAATTTGAGGTGATTTTGAGTTAGAAATCGAGTTTGAAACTTTTTAAAGCTTTGTCCGAACGTTAATGGCGTTTTTCATTTAAGGGATCGATTTTTATTTCTATTAGGTAAGGATGGTAATATTTATGGTATATATGCGCCCTGTGAAGTTTGGAGTGATTTGGATAAGTTTTGGTAGTGTTTCGGTGAATGCAAAAATTGGGATTTTCGAGTTTTATAGTTTTTAGAAATTCTTAATAAGAGATAAGAAATCGTATTTTTGTCATAACTTTTGACTCGGGTATCCGTTTTAGACATTCTATATACCGTTTCGAAGTTTGCGACGAGCTCTACAATATGATGTATGTTTTAGAGCCAAAATATAAGTTTTATTTTAGTGAATTTATGCCGCGGGATTTAGTAAAAAAACCTTAGATTGTCTTATGTGAATATAAGCAGTATTTTGGGATAAACACTTATTGGTTTATCGTTGTTGTGACATAGGGCCGAGATCATCGGGGATAGTTCTCCACTTAGGTTGGCCTAAATGTATGAACCTGGATTAAAGGTAAGAAAAGTATATTGTACTGCATAGTATGTTGTATGTAATACAATTAGTATTGTTATGAATTGATTAATATTGAGATATATGAAAAGGCTAATTGGTTGAATATTGATAATGTGATGTTATTATGCATGTGATGTATGGGCTCACCTGATTAGGTGATGCGATTTTTCTGGCAACGTAATGGGCGTAAGTACGGACGTTAGTGATATATGATGAGTATCGAGCGTATGTACGAACTCACCTGATTAGGTGATGCGATTTTCCTGGCGATGAACTGGGCGTAAGTACGGGCGTCAGTGATATATGATGAGTACCGAACGTAGGTACAAGCTCACCTGATTAGGTGATGCAATTATATGATATATTGGTGCCAGATTGTGGCACAGGCTCACCTGATTAGGTGATGCAATTATATGATATATGGGTGCCCGATTGTAGCACGGGCTCACCTGATTAGGTGATGCAATTATATGATATATGGGTGCAGGTTTTTGGCACAAGCTCACCTGATTAGGTGATGCAGTTATGCGACATATGGGTGCCAGGCTATGGCACGGGCTTGCCTGATTAGGCGATGCAATACAAGATTATCAGATTAAAGCATCGACTTGCCTGATTAAGCAATGTGATGTTATGAAGATGGTTGTTTTATAAGGTAACATATATATTATTTATATGATTAAATGAATATGAATTCCATTATTGGTATAATGGTTTTGTATTACCAAATATCTGTATACTGATGTTTATTCGTGGCAGATGCCAGTAGTGATTTGGATTTTATCTTATGAACAATGTGTGACGGTTATATTCTTATTATGTATGAATGACAATATTCAAATAATAAACTATATGATTGTTAATATTACTTTTCTTGCTGAGTCCTTGTGACTTATGGGTGCTATGTGGTGCAGGTAAAAGTAATAAACTATATGATTGACCTTACCAGCCTGCGTGCCGAGTTGTCAGGAGTTGTTTTGGGCTGGCTGTATCTGCTGTGTATTTTGATTTTATGTTTAAATGGTTGTGGTATATATTTCTTTAATAAAACTTTTTATAACAGGGATCCTCGGAACACACTTTTTATGCTGTTATAATGTCCGTTTTTAGTATTTTATTTTAGTCAAGTTTTTAATATTATCACGGTTTTTAATAATTAATTATTCTACTAGTATTAAACTAGTTTATAAAATCACACACAGTGGCATCCCTATAGATTAGGGCGTTACATTTACCGCAAATTTCTCTTAATTTTATGAAGCACTTGTATTTTAAGTACAGAAAATATAAAATGATGTACCTTAGTGAGAATATTTTATATAGACTTACGTTATTAAACACCACTCACAGCAACGTCATTATTAGCATATAAGAATAATTGTATATTTATATGTATAGTTTAGTGATGGGATGTTCAATTTGATAACAATATTAAAGGCATATGGTAGGACTCTAATAATTATAAGTTGACCCGTTAAACTATTAGTCCACCATCTCTAATGTTAGAGGCCCAATAGCCCAACTCCTTATAGTAGTAAGAAGAAGGAGTAAGTTGAAAAATGCCTCTTTTATTCATCAATTAATGAAATTTACCTCTAATTTTATATTTATTTGAAACATACCTCTTTTTATATATATTGTACCCAAAATACCCTTACATAAGAGAATCACATGAAGAGTATCTTGAAGTGACAGGGGCAAAATTGGTACAATGTTTAAAAAAAGAGGTAAAAATGATAGATTTTAAAAAAGAAGGTAAAAATAAAAGAGGACAATATAAAAAGGGTATAGAGTGTAATTTCCTCTAAGAAGAAATTAAGGGGAGTTATATTTGCACCCCATAAAATTATAAATACATCCCATTATTAAAAAAAATATAAACTTAAATAATTTTTAAAAATTACTCTTAATATTTTTTTAAAATTTTTTCCTCACATTATTTTATGTTAATTTCAATACTTATTTTGATTTTATTTTTATAATTTTTTCTAACTCATGTATATATTTTTTTATTTTTTTTTAAGAAAATTTCATATAATTTTTTATTTTTAATTTTTTTGTCATAATTTTTAAAATGTAATTTAATTTTGTTTGATAGGTATATTTTTTAAGAATATAAATTGAAAGAAAAAAGTTAAAAATACTTAGTAAAATTAAAAATATAAATTTTATATAAAATAAAAATTATTAAAATGGAGTGTATTTAGAAATTTTTGGGGTGTAAATAAAATTTCCCAGAAATTAATTAGAGGAAATTACACTCTATACCCTTTTTATATTGTCCTCTTTCATTTTTACCCTCTTTTTTAAAATTTATCATTTTTATATCTTTTTTTAAACATTGTACCAATTTTGCCCCTGTCACTTCAAGATACTCTCCATGTAACTCTCTTATGTCAGGGTATTTTGGGTATAATACATATAAAAAAAGGTATGTTTCAATTAAATATAAAATTAGAGGTAAATTTGAGTAATTAATAAATAAAAGTGATATTTTTCAACTTATCCCAAGAAATTACACTGTAAGATATTTTAAAGAGGAAATTACACTCTATACCCTTTTTATATTGTCCTCTTTTATTTTTATCTTCTTTTTTAAAATTTATCATTTTTACCTCTTTTTTTAAATATTGTACCAATTTTGCCATTGTCACTTCAAGATACTCTCCATGTGACTCTCTTATGTCAGGGTATTTTGAGTACAAGACATATAAAAAGAGGTATGTTTCAAATAAATATAAAATTAGAGGTAAATTTCATTAATTGATTAATAAAAGAGGTATTTTTCAACTTAACTTTATTTGAAAAATATGGAAATTGTGTGTTTGCCCATCTTTTATGGGGTTGGGCTTTTTCTTTACCTATATATGGGCCATATTTTTGTTAGTTTTCAGAAATAACTGTTGGGAATTATTTTACCAGGATCTTAGATCTACTCACAAGTATGTTTATTAACATCCTAAATATGAACTTTCTAAAACGATAAAATAAACACATATAAAGTTAAGAAAACCTTACATTGATGCAGCGGAATAAATGTCTCCTTCCACTCAGATCTCTAACCCTTGATTCCTTTCTGTAGCAGAGTATAATCAAGATCTGAGCCCGAATCTCCTTCTTCTTCAAGCTTTGATCCTTCACAGTCTTCCAATCTATGATTGAGTAACTGCTTGCTGTGTGTGGGCACTTACTCTTTCACTAGGGTCACGAAAAAGATGAAGAGAAAAGAGAGAGAGGTATTTCGGCCAAGGTATAGAAAGTGGGGAAGACTCAGTTTTTCTGAAGAGAGAAATTTCTGTCAGAAAGCTAATGAAAGCATGTATTGTGAATGAGCCATCACTTTCTATTTATAGGCAACTACTAGGTTTAGGTTTAGAATTATTTGGCATTAAAATAATGAAAATATTAATTTGAAAAAACCTTTTAAGTGGCCGGCCATATGGTGTTATTGGGCCTCACTTAATTTTGCAATTTTATCAAATTTTATCTCTATTTTCTCAAAAATGCCAATTTTCCAATTCTAACCTTTTAAATGCCAAAACTAATTATTTAATAACTAAAATACATTATTAAATAATATTGTCATTTAATTTAATTATTAATTAGACATATAAAGTCCATTAATAAATAAATAAACCTAGAAAACTCTTTTCCTTACAATTTCACCCCTGCTTAGTGAAAATTCATAAAATTAGACATAGTCTAACTTTAGAATTATAATTGATCAATCACGAATCAATTAATGAGTCTTACAAGCAGAATGTTCTCAACTAGAATGGGGACCATGGATCTATATGCTGAGCTTCCAATAAGTGAACCAAATTTACCAAGTAAATTCCTACTTATTAATTCTTCGTTGAATCCACTCTTAGAACTTAGAATTGCACTCTCAGACTTATATAGAGCATATTGTATGTTTCACGATACCAATATACTATCTCATTTAGCCATTGTTATAATCTTATTGTGATTTAAAGATCCTCTATATAGATGATTTACATCGAGATGGGATTTCTTTTACCGTTCTCACCCCTCAATGTATTTTGCCCCTTAAAACACTTAGCTACCTGTAAATGGTGTTTAGTGATCTAATAATTAGTCAGTTAAACAAGAGCTCATCCATTTACTTCTATTTGCTAAGCTCGAAGGGAATCATCACTTGACTTCTATACACCAGTAGAAGCTATAGATTCCATATTTATGTTCAGCACTCCCACTCAATCATACTATCATGTTCTCAAAATATACGTATCACCCTGACCCGAAAGTAGGCTTAACTAATAAATCTAAGAACATGAATAGCACTCCTGAGTTGAGCCCAAGCATATCAGGATTTAGATTCTTTTCAATCTTAAGATCAACTACTGATATTGACTTGGAAAGATATGTATAACGGTAAGTTTGTAATATCTTAACTTAGTTGCAATATCGGTCCAGTCCAATGTATACTCCATACATTCGAAACTAGTATACTTTACTAATGTCCTGGAAAGAATATAACACTTACTCCAAGTGTAAGTACACATCATCGCTGATTATCACATTAGTGTAAATCCAATAACACTGATGAAGTAGGGACCAAAACTTTTGATTCATATGATCACAATCACATTCCACTGTGTTGACGATACTGTAATTGTGAATAAACATATGATCTGGATTTAACTGATTTTGTGTGTATGAATGTAATAAACATATCAAACATATTAAACCATTAGCATGTAGAATTCATGCAAACATCAATCACTTCAAATTTCTTATATTGATAACTAATCAGATTGTAAAGAGTTTTATTTAGGGCATAAAACCCAACAATAACTACATAAGGTTAATTTTTTGTTAAAAAATTACATATTTACGTTTAAAGAATTTTTTTTTTCCCATATTTTTACGAGTTTCTATAGAAACAACACGAAAATTATAAGAAAACTACATAAAAATAACATGAAAATGGATGGAACACCAAAGGCCTCTTCCATCCCTTGGATAGATAGAGAGGGAGGGTCGAGCTTTTAGTTTTTTCATGTTGTCCTAGTTCCCATTTTTTCTCTTCAGCTCGGGGTAGAGCAGCTTGGTAACTTGCAAGGCTCATAACCTTGAGGTCACGGGTTCAAATCCCATCTCCGCCTATTCAATTTGATATAGGAACACTAAAAGAACTTGACTGTTGAGTTGTATGAGGTCGGAAACTCTCAAGTACGATTCTAAGGGAATGAATTTATCCACCTATTCTGACCGGGGAGAACAAGCCATTTGAAGACATTCAAAAATTACAGAGTACAAAATAATAAAAGGAGCAATACTAAACTTCTTGATATAAGTTTAATATTGCTCCTTTAGCTTTAATTTCAATAACTACTCATATAGATTAATACCGAAGTTTTATCCATTTATAGATAGAATTTCTAGTGCATCTAAGTTTAGAGAAAAGTTGTGAGCATTAGTCCATACAACCTTCCTTTCATTCTACAAAATAAATAAATAAATAAAACTGATAGATGAAAATTCATAGGAAAACTACTTAAAATAAATGAGCTATTGAATTTTTTTTGTCTCGTTTTTTTTTTTTCATTTTTATCTTCAGTAATATAACAAACATAGCATACACATGAACTTGACCATGCACAGGCACAAACTCACATACAAAGCAAGACAATGCAAGATATCATCATAAATTAACAATTGTAATTGTATCCCTAGCCCCAAAAAATAAAACTTGACCAAACCCAATTCACAAAAAGTGATTTTTCTTGTCATTCACTGAAAAACTGTTACGACAAAATCACATGCAATTGCCCATTTTACAAAACAGAGAGCTTATCATTAGCAATTACAGACTCAGAGCTAACCCCAAAACTCATTTTATAGATCAAATGAGTTATCGCATATAAACTCCTCCCAAAATAAATAACAAGAGCCCAAAAATTTACAATACATTGGTTAAAGAATCAAAATAAAGTTTAAATTGGATCTAAAATAATTGAGCTTTTATATATATATATATATGGGTGACTATTCAATGATTACATTTTATATTTTTTTTTGACTGTAATAGCAGGTTACTAATAGGTAGACATTTTTTTTTAGAATTAATTAATTATAATTAACTATTTTCTTAAAAATAATTAATTAAATATTTAACAAGACCTCTTTTAGCAATTAATATTTATATTTAAATCCTTACTTTAATTATTTAATAATTAAGTCATTTAATTATAATATTTACAATAAAATTTATTTTTTTTTACAAAAATTAAACTTCTTTTGACACAAATTAAAATTCTCTTCTTATATAAATTTTTAAATAATTAATTATTTTGTTACAATTAGATAAACTAAGTATGTGGCCTCAAGCTAATCAATCGATAACAAGTGCAGCTATTTTTTTTAAAAAAAAATCCTTCAACTTATTTCACTTTTTACTTTTTAAATATTTAAATAAAAAAATTAAATAATTAAGTGTAATAATTTAAAATTAAGATTACAAGTATAATAAAATTTAAATTATAAAATTATATGTGTATAATTTTAAATTATAAAAAGTTTTGCTATAAAATTTTAAATAATTTAAGTTTTAAAAAATAAATTGCTAAAAGATCCTTATATAGTAATAAATTGCAAAAATTAGTTAATAATTATAATTAATTTAATTTTAAAATATTATTAATCTTAATTAAAGTTTTATAAGAAAATAAATAATTAGGTTACTTTCAGGTTACAAGTTATTTATTATTTATTTTTATTTAATTTCTAAATTAATCACAACCTTTTAATAGTAAACCAATGACTTAAAAAAATATAACCATAATGGTTACAATAAAAATGTAACTATTGAAACTTCTTCCATATATAAATATATATATAAATAAAATGTATGTAAAGGTAACTGATTATCATTAAGATGATAATATGTTACTTTGATGGTAATCAGATAGCCATAATATAAAGTATTCATTCACCTAATAGTATATCGGTAACTAGTTACCCATAATAAAAGGTAACTCATAACTTGATATGAACATGGAGTTTTGAGGAAAATCATGATTTAAAAAAAAAAACAAAAATGTTAAAAGCAAAAAAGTTGGAAAAAAAATTAAATCGACAAAATATATGTAAAGCTAAAAAAATGATGATTAAAACAAATTTAAAAATCTCATCTAAATAAACATATCAAACACATTGAGTAACTAATTAACTTAATCTATAAAAAGATAAAAAATAAAATCATCACAAGTAACTATTTATCATGGTTTTATTATTGTTATTTTTTTTTTCTAAAAAAAAAGACCAATCTTTTTTGAAACCAAAGCGTTATATATAAATATAATTAGACATCGCAGTCATTACAAATGATAGTTCTAGGTATCGAGGATAGCTCCACGAAACCTGTAATGTTCTCGGTGAAGGCCCATTTAGCCACATTGTGGGCAGTAAAATTACACATTCTAGAAATAAACGAAAAATTACAAGATAAAAAACACACAGAGAGTTGATTACAGACATAAACATAATTATCAATATTCCAATCATAATGAATTTCTTTCAGCGCTTTGATAACCGTTTCTGAATCACTCTCCACCAAAACATAGCAATGCTTTCTTAAACGAGAAGACCCTAAAGCAAGATGGCACGCAGCCGCCTCTCCAATCAACGGGTCACAGAAGTTGAGTCTGGAGGTAACAGCCCGCACTACTGTCCCAGTATGATCTCTCGCCAAGGCCGCAATGAACATGGAGTCTCCACCAACCTTGACATCACATTTGATTTTGATCCAGTCATCCGGCGGAGGGGTCCAAATCGGAGAAGCCGTAGTAATCGTCGGAGGGAATAAGCAGGATGCATAATCTGTATAACAATGAGAGATAGAATTAATAGCAGTCACAATGTTATTCGGTTGAGAATTATGTACCTTGTTATTACGGGTAGTCCATATAGTGTCCACAACGATACACGCATACAAGAATAATTTTTCTAATTCCACCCCATTCAACCTAAGGTTCCACAAAAATTTAACCCAGTCCCAAACCCGACCTCTAGAGCCATGGATCGGGAACACCCCCCAAGGGGAGGATCTCCAGAGGTGGTAAGCAAAATTACAATAAAGGAACAGGTGTTCCATCGACTCCGTAGCCTCCCCACACAAAGGGCACGTGTCATCATCAATAGGGATTCTCCTCGTGAGGAGACCACGGATTGGAATAGCATTAGAAAGGATGCCCCACTAGAGGTATTTGTGCCTTTCTAGAATTTTGGAGTTCCAAAGTTTATTCCATAAGGCTGGTGACACCACACTGGCAGGGGCTCTCTCCTCTGCCTGAATCAAATAAGCAGACTTAGTAGTGAATTTACCGCTTCTTTCCTTGGTCCAAATCCACCTGTCTCTCCCCTGGCCACAAGGCCTCCCCCCTTTAAGGATATTTGTAATGGTAACAGAATCAAACAAGGTCCCGAGCCTAGAAAGGTCCCAGTCCCCATCATTCGTGAGAAGATCCGCCACCTTATCCACCCTCTCTTGACAAGAATTAATGGGCTTCGGGTAAAACCCATCTCCATGAACAACCCACGGATCATTCCAAACATTTGTATCTTCACCATTTGAGATAAACTTGCAAGCGCCCTTTCTGAGGATAGGAATAGTCTTGACCACATTTTTCCAAAACCAAGAATCTGAATCTTTATAGGTAGCCTAAAAAAAAGGCTTACTTTTCAGGTATTTAGCTCTCAGCACCCTGCAGCAAAGTGTTTGATTCTCAGTAAGGAGTGCCCATCTCCACTTAGCCAGGAGAGCCTGATTCAATTCCATGGATTTACGGAAGCCAAGACCTCCTCTAGATTTGGGTAGACAAATACGGTCCCAGGCTTTACAATCCCTAATTTCCTTGTTCACATCCCCACCAAAAGTCTCTAATCATTTCGTCAATTCTCGAAGCAAGATTCTTGGAGAGCTTGGTAGTTTGCATAGTGTACACAGGGAGGGCCAGACCCACAGATTTGATAAGCGTGGCACGACCCGCTTTAGACATTAATTTTAATTTCCAACCATGCAACTTTGACACAAGATTTTTCAGGATGAAATTGAAATCCGCATCCTTGCGCTTAGATCGAAAAAGAGGGAGCCCCAAATAATTAATGTTCGTAGTCGCCAAGTTAAGCCCCAGCTCCTGCATGATCCCCCTTTTCATACCCTCACTGGTATTGTTGCTGAAAAAGATAGAGGTTTTAAGCTTGTTAACACATTGTCCCGACCAACTGCAAAACTTCTCAAGGCATCTCCAAAAACCTTTGGCCTCATCAATAGTTGCTCTACCCACTAGAATGAGATCATCAACAAAGAATAGGTGGGATAAACTAGGGCCATCTCTACTAAGATTGATGCCTTTAATGGTGCCAAGGTCCATGGCCTTCTCGAGAATTCGAGAGAGAATGTCCGCGGCCCAAATAAAGAGGTACGGGGACAGGGGATCTCCTTGTCGTAAACCACACTCAAGAGTGAGACTGCACCTTACTCCCATTGAGAAGGATGTTTAAGGATGTAGTGGTAATACACTAGGAGACCCACTTACGGAATAAGTCTGGAGCTTTAAAGCTACTAAGCACTTGATCTATAAAATTCCAACTGAGCTTATCATAAGCTTTAACCAGATCAATCTTGATCGCAAAAAAGCCTTCCTTACCCTTCTTGCGTTTAAACGTGTGAATAATCTCCTGGACCAACACATTGTTGTCATTGATGCTTCTTCCGGGGACAAAAGCAGCCTGGGTAGGGCAGATCAGTCTAGGGAGCACCGATCTTATTCTATTAGCTAATTTTAGAGATGACCTTATAAACCACATTGCAGAGGGAAATAGGTCTAAATTGGGATACTTTCTTAGGGTTGGCCACCTTAGGAATGAGAATCACAATGGTGACCTGTCCCTTTTTCTTATAAAAAGTAAATAAAGAATAAAACTCTTATTTAAAAAAAAAAATCAAAGAATATAAGTAATTTAGTTACCCAAAAATTGTAATATGAGATAACTAGTTATTTAACACACCTATTAAGAAATTAATTGAAAAAATGAGTTGAATGGTAAAAAAAAGTATTAAGTAAAATATTAAAACAAATGAGTTGATATTTTACATATATATGAAAATTTTGGAAAAAAAATATTAGTAGTACTAATAAAAAAACATAAGACAAAAATTCTGGAAAAATAAAACCAAATTATATATATAGTTATTAACTACATAAAAAAATTAAAATTTAAAAATCTAATCCCCAATTAAATCAAAATAAAAATGAGAGTTTTATTTACACCCCATAAACTTATAAATACATCACATTATTAAAAACATATAAACTTAAATAATTTTCAAAAATTCCTCTTAATATTTTCTTAAGTTTTTTTTTTCCTTACACTATTTTATGTTAATTTCAATACTTATTTTAATTTTATTTTCATAATTTTTTTCTAACTCGTGTATATATTTTTTTAATAAGAAAATTTCATATAATTTTTTATTTTAATTTATTTGTCATAATATATAAAATGTAATTTTGTTTTTCATTGATATGTATATTTTTTAAGAATACAAATTGAAAGAAAAAAGTTAGAAAAAATATAATACAATTAAAGATATAAATTTATATAAAATAAAAATTATTAAAATAGTGTATCTTTAAAAAATTTTAGGGTGTAAATAAAATTTCTCAAATAAAAATTAATGAAATTACAAAGTTACCCTCAAAATAAAAGAAAACACAATTATTAATAAAAATGTGACATAATTACATTGTTGTAGCAAACTTATGGGAAAATAATCCTACAATATTAACATTGGTCTTATTGTTCAAGATGTTCGAAATTTGCTTTTGGCTTTATCTTTTGTTAATTTGTGTTTTGTAAAACGATCTGCAAATAAGTTGGCTCATTGCTTGGCAAGAGACTCTTGTTTCTCTACAGGTCGTGTGTTTCAGTTGAAGGACTGTTCCTCTAAAGTGCGTTCTATTGTTTTGAACGAATTTATTAATTAATAGATCTTATGCTTTTTATTAAAAAAAAAAATTAAAAAATATATATTTAAAAATAAAAGTTAAACCCCATGTAAAAAAATTGGAAAGATAAAAAACTAAGGGATAATATCAAAAAAATACAAAAGCAATAAAAAATTACAAAAATACGGTCTATACAGAGTTTTAATATTTTTACGGTTTTTTAGATTTTATTTACATAAAATTCACTCTTCTGGTGTATTTTTATATTGTATTCTTATTATTTTTTTTTGTTAATTTTTTGTTATTTGTATATTATTATTTATGGTGTTTTAATATTGTTTTGATGTTTTTTGATATTGTTTTCTTGTTATTTTTTATTGTTTTCTTGTGATTTTATAGAATATCATAAAAATCTTTTAAAAAAAACAACTTTAAAAGTAAAAAATATAAAAAAATTACAAAAAAAAAAAAGAATTAATATTTTATGTAATTATTCCAACAACGAAAACCATATTTTATTTAATTTGCAGTTGCAATTTAGAAAAAAATATTAATGATATGGGCCTAATTGTATTTGTTTAAAACAGTCTCAAACTAAGACTTTTTTATTAAACCCAATTTTCACTGTGGTTTGAAAATTCATAATGAGTTTGTCCTTTTAAAAACAATCCTTAACATTATAAGCAATGGGCCTCAGCCCATTGATAAGACCAGCTGAGTTAGCCTCCACTCTCTCCACACCATAACATATATTTATGACACCATTGAGCAGCAAGGCTTAGACAAAGTAGAACATGAAACCTAGTAGTAGTGACTGCATGGCTCAAGCTTGGAACATGAAACCTATTTCATCAATAGAAGTACAACTGTTAATTTCTTGGCCCAAAATATTGCTAACTGGGCTCTTTATTGTAATGTTTCTGCTCATATTGATGCTGTTTTAGCTATACACTGAATTGATCGCTGGACCTCTGTAATGCTTTTATAGATAAGTTGAAAAATATATATTTTTTTTTGGGGTAAGTTGAAAAATGCCTCTTTTATTAATCAATTAATCAAATTTACCTCTAATTTTATATTTATTTGAAACATACCTCTTTTTATATGTATTGTACCCAAAATACCCTGACATAAGAGAGTCACATGGAGAGTATCTTGAAGTGACGGAGGCAAAATTGGTACAATGTTTAAAAAAAGAGGTAAAAATGATAAACTTTAAAAAAGAGGGTAAAAATAAAAGAGGACAATATAAAAAGGGTATAGAGTGTAATTTCCTCTTTTTTTTTTGTATTTATTAACTACAAGTACCCTTGTATTATTTTTTTATTAAATTATACCAACTTTTTAAGTGAATTGTCTAATATACCTTTATTGTCTATTTAAGTCTAGCATATAATACACATAACTTAAGGGGTTTAATGGAGACATTATTCATAAAAGTTGGTATATCTAAAAACAAATTATAAAAATAAAAGTAAAAATTAAAACAAATAAAGTAAAGTGATGTAATTTTCTCAAAATATTCCCTTGATTTCAAGGGCCTTTCTTTTAATTAGAAAAAGAAAAAAGGGAAATTATAGTAAATGACCCCAAATCATGGGAGTATGTTAGTTTATGTCCTCTTTTCAAAAAAATATAGCAAATGGCCCTAAATCATAAGACTATGTTAGTAAATGTCCTTATTTCAATTTTTTTTTTTTTTAATTTTTTAAGAATTAGAAGCAAATTATTTAAACATTATGGTATATCTATATTAGTTTTGTTAAAATCTTTTTTATTTTAAAGTTATGTCAATTTTTTTAATTTTTTATGAGTTTTTTTGGGTTGTTGGTATATAGATTTTGTTGTACGGTATATTTCTATTTTGTTGTATGGTATATTATTATTCTTAGATGATATTTATTTTTTATTATGATATGTATAATAGTGGTATATAATTTTATTAGCATAATAAAAATATTTTAATGTATGTATATAATTCATTGTCATGCTACATATATTTAATTATTATTTTTATATTTTTTGATTGTATGATTATTTATTTTAAATAATATTTAATTAGTTTTTATTTTATTATATACAATAGTCATGGTATATATATTTTAATTGTGGTATATAATTTGGTTAGTATAGTATATATATATATATATTAGTAATCTATATTTTTATTATTATTATTTTTTGTATATATGTTTTGGTGTATGGTATATGTATTTTTTGTTATACGATATATAATTTTTTTAAATAATATTTAAGTTTTATTTTTATTTGTACTTTTATTGACATGATATATAATTTTATTAGCATCCTATATATTTTTATTTTTACTTGTTGTTATTATTATATATATTTTTATTGTAAGGTATATATTTTATGTTATATAGTATATAAGTTTTATTGTATAGTATATCATTTTATTTTAGATAATGCATGTTTAATTTTTATTTTAGTATACATAAAGGTGATATATAATTTTATTAATATGATATATATAATTTTTTTAATAATATTATATTATTTTGTTTTATTTTTTATTGTAGGTATATACGTTTTATTGTGTGGTATATGATTTTTGTTGTCTATAATATATTATTTATATTTAATATGATATTTAGTTTCTATTTTATTGTATATAAATTTTTTGGTATGTATTCATATTTTAATGGTGATATATATAATTTTGTTAGCATGATATATATATTTTTTGAGTATTAATTTAGTGTTGTTATAATTTTTTTGTGGTATATAATTTTATTACTACGGTATATTAATTTTTTGTACTACGATATATCTAATACTGCTGTATATATTTAAATGATCTAATATATTTATTTATTTTTGTTACAATATAATAATATGCAATACTAAACAAATTATGTAACTTATTTTTTTTAAAAAAAAATATGTGATAAAGCTAT
This sequence comes from Cannabis sativa, assembly GCF_029168945.1. Taxonomy (NCBI): domain Eukaryota; kingdom Viridiplantae; phylum Streptophyta; class Magnoliopsida; order Rosales; family Cannabaceae; genus Cannabis; species Cannabis sativa. The sequence goes on from NC_083608.1 coordinate 25,035,046, forward strand.
TTTTATAATTTTTATTAGCTAATTTATTAGATTTGACAATTTTTTTAATTTTTTTAAAAAATGGACATTTACTAACTTAGTTACCAAATTTATGGTCATTTTGCATCTCAACCCAAGAAAAAAAAGAAACCAACGAGACTCGAATTTTTGGCATTTTGTTACATTTTCACTGGCTGTGCAAAAAAAATTATATGTTTCACTGTCACAAAAAAAAAAATAATAATAATAAAGAAAGAAAGAAAGAAAAAGAAATGCATGTCTCAATTTATAAAAAAATTAGTCAAAAAATATTTGAAAATTTTATTACGAATTAAATATTATGATTTTTTTAAATACGAATTTGTAGGGAATTCTATTTGCACCTCATAAAATGATAAATACACCCCATTATAAAAAAAATATAAACTTAAATAATTTTTAAAAATTACTCTTAATATTTTTTTTAAATTTTTTTCCTAACATTATTTTATGTTAATTTCAATACTTATTTTGATTTTATTTTCATAATTTTTTCTAACTCATGTATATATATTTTTCTTTTTTTTTTTTTAAAAAAAAAAATTCACATAATTTTTTATTTTAATTTTTTTGTCATAATATTTAAAATATAATTTATTTTTGCTTGATATATATATATTTTTAAGAATACGAATTAGAAGAAAAAAAATTAAAAAACTTAGTATAATTAAAGATATAAATTTTATAAAAAATAAAAATTATTAAAATGGGGTGTCTTTAGAAATTTTAGAGGGAAATTTTATTTACACCCCAATTTTTTTTTTTTATCTTCATCATCTCATTAAATGCATTGATATGGTACTTTGGATTAGTGGTACCATCATATGGTGTCATCTGTGTCTCCTTGAAGTTCGGTGGAAGTGGTTCGATTTGAATCTCCCTTAAGAGAGGAGATTCTTCATCAGACTCCTCATCATCATTGAAGTCTCCCTGCATAGCGATAGCTATCTTTCGACATAGGTCTCACATTTTCGCCTCTAACTCTTCATCCTTTCACTCATCCTCTCTCGAGGGTTAGTGAGTGGAACTTGGGTCTTCTATGTGGTTTGCATTGGGCCCGTGAGAGGTACTCATTTTGTCCAACCAGTGTGTGACTTATCACTAAAGCTGACAGACAAGGCCTTCAGCTTACCTTACTCTTGGGGGGGAGCCATAGGCGAGGTGCCCTCTAGTATGAGACCTCTTGGGTGAAGTCTCTTTTTTAGGTTATGGGGTGTTTCGCTCAGCGAAATCCTCTCATGGTGAGTGGGCTCGAGTTGTCTCAATTGCGTCGTTGAGCTTTTGTCTCGCCATAGGTTCCTTCTGTGTTCATTAGGGGTGCTCTTAGTGGATGACATGGAATTACCTTTTCCAGCATATGTAGTTGAGATCTCGTTCCAGCCCCACTCCGTGGCTTTCATGACGAATGTGTGAGGCTTGGGCTTTGCCTTTGAGTATGCCACTCAACACTTTTTGCATACCAGCCACAGTAGTTTCTAATTTCTTATTCTTCCAGTGGAGGTCGTTTATTTCCCCTTCATAGTAGTGAGCCCGGAAGCTTGAACTCACCGAGTACACTTGCTTTTTCTTTATGAGCTAACTCCTTAAAGTGTCAGGGTTTGATGGCACAGATGGTGGAAGGCACGACACTAGAGATGGCCTTCTCGATAGTTAAATACTTCTATAGATGGGGTTATCTATCGATTATCAAGTCACGTAGTGATGGGAGCCCTTTTTGAGTATTTGCTTGGTGGTCCACACTTTGGTTACTCTTCCTTTGGCCCTTTCTGGTGACAGGAGGTTGATGTTCTCTTACTATGGTGGTCGGCTAGTTTTCATCCGAGTGAACCCTATTTTCTCAGAGATGATGGAAATATCTTGACATCTTGAAAATTATAGTGAATTGTTTAGGAACTAATGTCGCTAGAGTTTTTCATTCCCATAGACGGTGCCAAACTGTTGACGATAAAAACTTGTCAACTAAACTTTAGTTAGAAAATCAAATGTGAAGGGATGAAGATGAAAAGCCAAGAGAAACACAGAACATTAATGAAGAAAAATAGTGTTGTATTGAATCTCTAAAACTCCCTTACAAATGATTATCTTCAAACCCCCTCTTCAATGGAAAAGAGAGGTATTGATAAGGAGCTCTAATGGCTCAAGAATACAAGTGGTCACAAATATTAAGAGACAAAATTCCTTTTGTACCATGAGGTTCAACGTGTCAAATGGGTAGTGGAGGAGTATTGGTCGGATATCAGCTTGTACCTGTAGTGAGACAAATTGTGTCTCCACTGCTTGTACTTGTCGTATTTATTGTACAACCATCTTCTCTTTTCAGGCTTTATTAGACGTGTGCTAGCTTTAACGGGCTTGCCCTTGGTCGTACGTCCTTATGGTATTCTTTCCATCACCACCTATACTTATGATGAGGGAGCAACACATGGTAATTTTGCTAAGTGTTGGGAGAGGGAGCAACACTTGGTAATTTGACTAAGTGTTAGGAAAGTGGAGCTCCCTTGGTTGAATGAGGAGAAAATGGGAGAAAGAGGCGGGGAGCTCCTTTGGTTGAATGGGGAGCAAAGGAGAGAAAGAGGGAGGGATTATGGAGCTCCCTTGGTTGAACGTGGAGCAATGGGGTGATAGAGGGAGGGAGCAGGGAGCTCCCTTGGTTGAATGGGGAGCAAAGTGAGGGAGGGAGCAAGGAGCTCCCTTGGTTGAACGGGGAGCAATGAGGAGAGAGAGGGAGCAGAGAGCTAGCTCCTCGCACGAGGAGCTCAACTCGCTCCTTGGCCCCTCCTCATCCTAGCTCTTCCTCTCGTGTGGTGTCTCACCTAGCTAGTTGGTCTCCTATTTTCTTGCCCATATACTTTTAGTGTACTTTAGGATTTTTCCTCTCTTTAATCTAGAGATCTTTAAAAATTATATTTACCAATTTTTGGGGTCAACATTATGTATTTAAAATCTTAATTGTACCCCTACATTTTTCACGTTTATAGAAAAACAATATAGGACAGAGTCCCATAATTTAATCGAAAGCCCTAGATTTTCTAAGTTTATAGAAAAACAATGTAGCATAGAGACATAAAATCTTAATCAACAAAATATATTTCTAATAAACACTCTATATGTATAATGCCGAATAAATATAAACTAACGAATTAGAGCATAGATAATTACCATATGAGGAGGTTTTTTAGAAATGTTACGTTGATTAACTCCCAAGTGCTTTTCAATTCTAAAGCTCTGATCATTTAAGCTTTCTCTACACCGTTGATTGGGAAGAAAAAGAAAATGATGAGAGGAGAATGCCATTGAGTGAAGTGAGAGGAAGAAAAAGATAAGTAGTTAAGAGAAGTAATAACTGACACAACTATCTCATCAAGTATTTAAAAATCAATTTTTTCTTTTTTTGAAAAAGCTAACCGGTTAGCATGTATTTTTTAAGCAAACACTCCTATGTTTATGTGTACAACTTATTCAATCTTAGCCTTTAAATCAATCACACACACATAATCTAACGATCCGCATTAAATGCGGAACGGTACATCCAACTGGACAATCCTTCCATGTAGGTTTGTAAAAAGATTTAGTTAGATATTTTTCAAAAAAGAAAATGAAGTATTAGGAAAAGAAAGAAAGAAATTAACTGGACGTGCTGTAAGTAAAATTTCCAACATAGTTCTTTCTTTCATGCTCATATAATTGGCTACTTTCCGGTAGTGTTGACAATAAGTACTAAGAATAAGAGTAAAGTTATTACTTTACTAGTGTTTAGTGCCAAAAAGAGAAATCCCAAACATAAATATTTTTGCTAGCTATTTATGCTACACATATACATATATGTACTACTCGTATTTTTATAAAGTTGTACCAACACTTCGACAATATTGTCGGTCACCGATAAAACCTTTTTACTTTCTAAGCTGCCCATATGTTCAAATTATTAATTAATTATTTAACAACATTTAATTACAAATTAAAATTTATAATACTTGCCTATAACATATGGGAAATTTGAATTTCCATGCTTAAATAACCCATATATTATTCCCCTAAACTAAAACTATATATAATTAATTTTATATGACACTTTTTGTATTTTTCCCATAATACCCTCCCCACCTACATCTACCCACTCCAACCTTTTTCTCATCAATTCAACAAACATTCCACCCGAAAGCTTCCACAACCACCAAAAAAATTTTCTTCTCTTCACTCATCACTAAAAGCTACAACCTTCCACACTACAAGCTACCACACTAATCCACCACATTAGAAGCAAGAACACATACAAGCTCCATCAATGGGTAAGTAATTAATTTTTTTTTTTTCTAAATCTTGTTTGTTGTTGTCATTTTTAATTAAGAATGTTGTGTTTGATGATTGATCTGTGGATTGTTGCTGTTATTTTGTTATTTTTTCTGTTATAATTTTTGCTGCATGTGAAAAATGGGATTTTGCTGTTTTTCTGCATTTTTTTTCGTCGGGCCCGATGGGGCCCGATGCTGGCCCGAAGGGTGGCCCGACGTGGAAGAAAATTTGTTGGCAGGGGCGAAGACCCGATGGGTCCGATGGTCCACCAATGGGTCCGATGGTCGGACCCTCCTCGGGTCCGATGTGTTTTTCTTATTTTTTTTTAATTTTTTGGAACAAGGGTCCGATGGTCCCCATAGGGGTCCGATGGTCGGACCATCGGACCCATCGGCCCAAATAATTTTTTTTTTTAATTTTTTTTTTTAATTTTTTAATACAAGGTCTGATCCATCCTTGTGGGGTCCGATGGTCGGACCAATCGGACCAATCGGACCCTACAGGATTTTTTTTTTTATTTTTGTAATCTATTATTATTTTTTATTTATTATTATTAATTTATTTTATATTGATTTATTATTTGTGTTATTAGTTATTATTTTATTAATCATTATTAGTTATTAATTATTATTTTAGTTAATGTTTTAAGAATTATTTTTTTTTTAGTTATTTTATTAACTATAAATTATGAATTATTATTAATTATTGTTTATTTTTTTAATCTATTATTATTTTTTATTTATTATTATTAATTATTATTAATTATTATTTTTTTAATATATTATGAATTATTATTAATTATTGTTTATTTTTGTAATCTATTATTATTGTTTATTTATTATTATTAATTTATTTTATATTGATTTATTATTTGTGTTATTAGTTATTTTTTTATTAATCATTATTAGTTATTAATTATTATTTTAGTTAATAATTTAAGAATTATTTTTTTTTTAGTTATTTTATTAACTATAAATTATGAATTATTATTAATTATTGTTTATTTTTTTAATCTATTATTATTTTTTATTTATTATTATTAATTATTATTAATTATTATTTTTTTAATATATTATGAATTATTATTAATTATTGTTTATTTTTGTAATCTATTATTATTGTTTATTTATTATTATTAATTTATTTTATATTGATTTATTATTTGTGTTATTAGTTATTTTTTTATTAATCATTATTAGTTATTAATTATTATTTTAGTTAATAATTTAAGAATTATTTTTTTTTAGTTATTTTATTAACTATAAATTATGAATTATTATTAATTATTGTTTATTTTTTATGGTTTGAGTAATAATTATTAATTATATTTTATTATCAATTAATAATTATTTTTTAATTATTAAATTTTTTTATTATGAATTATTAATTATTGTTTTATTATGAATTATGAATTATTATGAATTATTATTTTATTATCAATCAAGTATTATTGTTTTGTTATTAATGATTAATTAAGATTTTTTCTGAGATTTTTGTTGTAAATTATAACCGTGTTTTTTTAAATGTTTGTGACATGTATTCAACCGTTAATGCGTATGTTATGTATAATGGTGTTTGGGAGCTTCGATGGTGAGATTGGATTTATAAAGTGAGCGTCGCTTGACAATTGACATTGATCCGAACCTAAGCTACTCAGTTTGGCTGATGTTTTGTACGAAGAACTCGGATGTTGACAAAGCTGAGTATGACTTGAAATTGGAAGTAAATTACAAGTACAGGAAAGGCTATGAGTATCCTCCTGAAGTTATTCGAAATGATAAGCGTGCAAGGTACTTTTTATCTACACTTGCGAAGAAGCTGCATGAATTTATTCCTTTGTTTCGTGACTTTGTTAAAGAAGAATGTTCGCGTCGATCCTAGTCCCACACCAAGTTTTGTTAAGGATAATCGTAGCGAGGTTGGGAGTTTTGTTGCGTAAAACAAATCCAGAGGTGTTGGTTGCAGATGTATTACCTGAATTAAACAATATGATGCCGAGTGCTGATATTGTAGCACAAATGCCGTTCATCGATGGTTTTTTTAATGGTCCAGACCCTGAATGTTATGTTGAGGGCAATGATGGCGTAAGAGACGACCAAGGTGCAGAGGCCCCCGCCGTCGTACCTTTGACCTTGACTCCACTATCGTACCAAATACCACCGAGGCCACCGACACGGAAAAGAATGCCCTGTAGAGAAATTGTCAAACACCCGGGTACTAGTAGTAGTCGTCCAGCGAAACCAACCATGCTGTAGAGAACTACCGACAAGACAGTCCTAATAATGGTAGAGACCAATGATATTAGGGTCCTACCGATGCTCGAGGTACCAATGTGATCGGATGGAGCGATCCATTTTCTTCTTCGACAAGTTACTAAATTCAAGGAGAAAATGTATACAAGAGAAGACATCGAGGATCATAGTCATTATATATCTACGGTGGCACACCAAAGGGAGTTACATGTGGGAAAGTTTTTAGAGACAAAAAGCATTTAAAGATGGTTGTTGGCCGTATGCAATGAAGAAAGGGTTCGACTACTACGTTAGGAAGTCCCAGATCGATATTTGGTACGTCACATGTAAGGATACGATTGTGGGTGGAGATTAAGAGCGAAGAAGAACGTACTTTCTAACATGTTTGAGGTGAGTACATTTCATAATGTACATACATGTTCCCTTGATCTTCGAGGAAAAGATAACCGTCAAGCATCACCGGTAATAGTTGCCCATCTAATTAAGGATAAGTTCACAACCGACGGCCGATCAGCCGTTGCCCTCTCGATATAAGAAAAAGTATGCACAAGGATTACGGATCCAAATGAGTTACGAAAAGGCATGGAGTGCAGAGAGAGAAGGCAATACACCCGACTCGGGTACACCCGAAGATTCGTACTCTTTATTACCTAGTTACTTGCACATGCTACGCTTGCGGAATCCTGTGTACCATCACGGATTTTGTGGTAGAAGATGGTCGCTTCAAGTATTGTTTCTTCTCTTTGGGTCCTTCTATTCGGGGATTTAAGTTTTGTCGACCTGTTATATGCGTTGATGGGTCTTTCTTGAAGACTAGGTATGGTGGGCAAATGTTGTGTGCAAGTGGCTTTGGATGCGGAGTCATATCTTTCCGATAGCTTTTGCTATAGTTGACAAAGTGAGAACCACAATTCCCGGACCTATTTTATGAGAAAATTGAAAGAAACGATTGGTGATGTCGAGAACTTAGCTTTTGTTTCTGGATAGGCACCAAAGTATTGTTCGTGCTTTGGATATCGTGTTCCCCGATGCACACCACGTGCATGCTACCACCACATTATTATGAACGTCAACCACAAGTTCAAGACGTACGTCTTCACGAATCACATTTACACGTGTGCGTACACGTATTCAAGATCGAGTTTCAGCGCAGAATTTGAGAACATTCGGCCATGAATCCAACAAGCTTGCAAAATATCTTCGAGGAAATCGATTTGAAAAATGGGTTCGGTCGTACTTTCCAGGGGTACGTTACAATGTAATGACGAGCAACTGGGCTGAGAGCTTCAACAACACAACTAAGGATGCAAGAGGCTTCCCGATCACTGCTGCTGTAGCATTCCTGAGGTCCAAAGTCCAGAAGTGGTTTGCTTCACGAAAAGAAAAAGCCGACAAGTGGATCTAAACCCCCTAGCACTTAAATGGAGGAGGACTTGGCATTGCATTTTGAAAAAGGTCGGTTTTTGAACGTTGACTCATGCGGGCCTTACACGTTGTGTGTTCACCCCGGAAGAACAAGCTTCTCACCGTGGCGTAGTGGACTTCCAGAAAAGAGTTGCACTTGCGCTTGTTCCAAAGGCATGAAGTTTCCTTGTCCTCATGCATGTGCCGCATCTCAGAGCGAAGTATTAGCGTGTACACACTATGCTCGCCATATTACACAACAGAATATTGGAGGAGAACATACGAAGGAACAATTATGCCAGTTGGTGACGAGGATGATTGGGAATTACCTGATGACATAAAGAACATGACAAGCTTGGAGTGCCTCGTTGAGAAGCAACCGCAGTAGGCGACCCAAGAAGCAAAAGGTTGGAAGAATTAAGAACAACCGAACCGCTTGTAATGGTGAAAGAATTATCAAATCACGAAAATGTAGCAAGTGCGTGCCACTCGGACACAAATGTGAAGCACTTGCACCTACCGAGGTTTAACATAAATTTTTAGTTTATTTGTATCGTGATGGGTTGGACTATTATGTATTGTTATTGAATTAATGTTGGACTATTTTAAACATTAGAATTTGTGATATTTTATGTTTACATAATTATTATAATTTGTTGCACGAAAGAAAGGCGTAAAATTTGTATGAACTCTTGAAAAACATAAACATACCAATAAAAAAACCATTTACATTGTTATCTTAATAAATACCAAATAAAAAACATTTGTTCATGCTAAATTCTCGGTAAAACAAATCTACACACCACCGCTCTCTAAATTTCTTCATATTCTCATCGTGCACATTATCAAACGTAGTCTCCGCATACTATGCTCGATGTGCTCTATCACGTACATCCCGCTAGCTGTCGTATGAGACAATAAAAAGTAAATGAATAAAAGTGTGCAAATTAAATTCAAGTTAAATAACAAAAAATCAATTGTAATTAAGTTACCTTGTCTTTGTCGTGGAACAACGGCCGGATCCATGACTTTTGAAGTGAAATTTCGAATTCGGCTCTCTCGAGGCGGTAAGTCGAGGCAAAGAGGATCATGTCATGACTCTCGAATAGGCCACCAGGCATAGAAAATTTGGTAGTAATTTTTCCCACATTTCCAGTGTGACGGCTCAATTCGTTCGTGGAAATCGAGCCGAGGCTGGAGTCAAATCTGTTCAACAGCCAATGATCCAGATCTATCTCTAATGCCACCCAATGCTTTGCTCCATCGAAGTAGGGGCCATATATATTCTCTCATTGTTCTTCCAACCGGCCAAGAATTGACTTTCATCCCCTCGATCAAATCTAATATGCCCGTCCCATCCGATAGTTAGCCCGGTCATCACCCGTGCCTTCCCACCGAGCAATAACTCCCCGCCGGGAAAATACACGCATTATGACACATCTATTCTAGTAGACTCGGGATAAAAGTGTTGCCGCCTCCTCATCAAATGGAATGTCGCATCCAAATGCTAAAACATGAAAATTAAATATGTTAGAGTTAAATAAAAAAGAGTTAGATAAAGTCTTTAAAAGCAAAAGCAAGAAAAAGTCTTAAAAAACTTACATCGTTCCCAAGCCAAAATTTCGAGTATGCGTTCGAGGAACCAAGACAAATGGTATCGACCTATGAAGCACTCTCTCGGTAATTGTTCCCAATCCGGCCGAGTACCCAATTGTGAAAAGTCTTTAGCAACCTTCCGATCAACCACTCTAAGTGGGTCCGCATTCACGAGTGTCGAAGTAGCCCTAGCCTTCTTCTTCATTTCGTTGTACTCGCCGAACCACCTAGGCCGCCTTCTTCCTCCGGCTCTCCATGACTTCGGAGCCGGCTCTAACACCCGCACCTCGAATCCCCGAGTATCCCCCGGGAGGCCGGTGATATTCGTCTTCTCGTGTGTACGTAACATGTCATCATCATCCGGTTGGTAATCATTTGGGAGAATGAAGTCATCTTCCGTGTCCGAGCCTCCTCTTCCGTTGTGGCCGTGGGCCGTGGCCGTGGCCGTGAATCGTCGCCGCCTTCCAGATCTTGCAGAGCGTCATTATGGTCTTCAACTCGATCCATAATCGCCGTTTGTCCTCTTAGCTGCAGCGGCCCGCCCCCTCTCCACAAGCTCTCCAACCTTGCCAAAATGGCGTGGGTATACCGGATCGCGAGCCTCCGAGGTGGCCGGGGAATGGAAGCCGACCTGGGAACAGAGGACCCCGTGACGCCGCAAGTCGGTCCAACACCCGACCCATCGTGAACCGAAGCCGCGATGGGTCAACACCCGGCACCCATCGTGAACTCGAAGCCGGAGATGGGTCAACACCCGACCCATCCGGAACCGGCGGCGCGTGCACGTGGAGGAGACGGCGGGAGGTGGTGTGTAGTCTTTAAATATTCGGGCCGCCTCCGCTCGCTCTTCCAATGTGGAGGCAAGCTTTTCGCCCGGCTTCGCAAAGCATCCCGTGTTGGTTGCCCATCCTCACCCAACACAAGTTCCTCCAAGTCAACAAATAACGGAGGCCGACCCCTGGTTATGTAACTCACAAACTCAATCTCGTTCGGCCGAGGACATAACACGAGTACACCGTCAACCGAAAAATATAACAAATATATTAATATAATATATGGAAATTAACATGAATTCAAAATAAAGCGTAACAAACTTACATTTTTCGCAAATAACTGGGTGACTTCATCCTTCCCGAGTGTAGTTTTCGGCTTACTTTCCCGCTTGACCATTCTCGAAAGCCATGCGACCTCCTCACCGCATACTCGTTGCCCACGTAATATGGCCTCGTATGCCCAATACCGCAACGTCGCAAGATAGCCGTAGCCGAGTATTTGCCTCCTTCTGAGTGACTCCCTTCTCAATCTTTTTCAACATCTTATTCTTCACATCCAAGTAATCCTTGTTACAACTTTCCATCGCCTTGGTGTAAGAAATCTTTCCCTGTGGATACTCGTAGAAGAATGGAAGGTTATCAACCATTCTTATCACAAAAGGAGGAACTATAGCTCTTCTCCTCCTTACCAAAATGAGGACGCCCATAACAAACAAGGCCATCCCCAACTTGTAAACATCATCGCCTTCGTGCGCCTCTCAAAAACTCGCGCAGCCAAAAAGGTGATCGAAGCACTACCGTTGAAATATTCCCCGAATCAACCTACGTAGCTTCCATTTTGTTTCGATGTCTTCTCGCAGGGCCGGGCAATAAGTTTAACCCGGTGACCAAGCCGAACTCCACCCTCCCAAATCTACATCTCTTCCTTCCAACATAGAAATGGACCTCGTCCGGCTTGTCAGATTTTATTTTGTGAAGCATCAACTGATGAAAAAATGCTCCAGAAAATTGTATGGGCGCTCTCTCGAAAACCGCTTGAAAGGGGATTCCTCACTCGTCCAATAGGTTAAATTCTTCAAATTTATCCTTAATCTTCGGTAGTAGTAACTACCCCCGCGCCATGTGACACGGCCGCTGTAATGGTCCGACACTGGAATTATAAGATGTGCACTTCCCTGAAAAAAAAAACCAACAACGATAATTAATAATTAATAATACAAAAATACAATTGGTAATATACTTACATAATTAATAACCAACAACGATAAATAATTAATAATAAAACATAACCAATAATGAATAAAACAATAAAAAATAAAACAATAATTAATAATTAAACAATAATCAATAAAACAATAAAAATTAAAAAAAAAATAATCAATAATTTATACTAAAAAAATAATACATAAGTAATAAAATAATAAAAGATAAAACAATAATTAATAATTAATAAAACAATAATTAATTATTACAAAAACAATAAAAAATAAAACAATAATTAAAAATTAATAAAACAATAAAAATTAATACAATAAATAATCATTAATAATAAAACAATAATCAATAAATAATAAAATTAATAAGACAATAAAAATTAATACAAAAGTTAATAATTAATAATAAAACAATAATTAATAAATAATACAAATTTATAAGACAATAAAAATTAATACAAAAGTTAATAATTAATAATAAAACAATAATTAATAAATAATACAAATTCATAATTAATAATTAATAATTAGTAAAATATTAATAAATAATAACACAATACAAATTAAAACAATAATTAATAATTAATAATAAAATGTTAATTAATAATTAATAAAAATTAATAATTAATAACTAATAATTAGTAAAAAATAATAAATAATAACACAATACAAATTACTACAATAATTAATACTAAAACATTAATTAATAATTAATAAAAATACAATAATTAATAAAACAATAAAAAATAATACAAAAATTAATAATTAATAATAAAACAATAATTAATAAATAATATAAAACAATTATTAATCAAAAAAAATAAAACAATCACTAAATACTTATTAATACCTAAAACAATAATAATAAAATAATAATTAATAATAAATTAATACCTAAAACAATTACTAAATCATTAATATTAAAAAAAAAAAACAAAATTTATATCGGGTCCGATTGGTCCGATTGGCCCGATTTGGTACCCATCGGACCCATCGGTCCAATCGGACCCATCGGTCCATACACTATACATCGACCCACCTTAAAAATACGAAAGCCAAAATAAAAACTTTGGACCGATGGGTCCGATTGGCCCGATGTAGGCCCATCTGACCCATCTGGCCCATGCACAAGAATCGGCCCATCACCCCAAAACCAGGCCCATCGGCTCCTATCATCTAACCCATCGACCCGAGCCCAAATGAACCATCTGACCATCGACCGTATGGAACAATCTGACAACCATCTTCCCCAGATCCGAATGGCCACACAGTCCCATTTTCACAATTTTCACAGTCCGATCACGGACCCGAATCCCATTTTCACAACAAAATTCTTAAAGCTAAACAATAATATTTCAGAAACAATCTAAACTCTTTCTAAAAAAATCAAAAAAAAAAACACATACCTTTGACATTTTCGGAGTGGGTCGGGGTTGGGAGTTCGTCGGAGTGGCCTGGGGTCGCGAGCTGGGGTTGCGAGTTGGTCCGACCGTGTGCTCCTGGGAAATCGGCCGACTGTGTGCGTTTTGGGTTTGGGGTGGGTTTCGGCAGAGAGACTAAGAGAGAGGATGAGAGAGGCTGATTTCAAATGAGAGAAATGAGAGGGGTAGTTTAGGAAAATTGTTTAAATGGGCATATATTACCAATTTTAATAACTTTGCATTTAGGGGAAAATTTTTTGGGTAATATAAGCATATTAATTCAAATTTCCCTAACATATCCACTACTTATTTAAAGTTAAGACCGAGCGAGAAATGTAAAAATTGTGTTATATTTAACACCCAAAAAGTAGTTTTGTGATAAATTTACACTAAATTTTAGTTTTGTGCTCCAATGCACAATTACAAAATTTTGATGTAAAATTTGATATCTTTATTATTAAAAAAAATAAAATTTAATAACTTTATAATCAATTTTATTATTTTTTAATATGTAAGATAATAATAAAAAAAAAAGCATTACTATTAGGCACCAGTGGTACCTAGCACCATTGCGACATGTCGCCTTGCGATTGGCTAGCGATACTCCATAAAAGCTATTATATTAAATTATATGGGACCCGATACTTAATTAGACCAATAGCAATATTGACACGTAGGATAGTGCTAGGCACCACTGGTGCCCTTTAACATTTCTCTTAAAAAAAATATAAATATTTCATAATTTAATGTGATAGTTAAATATACTAATAAAATAATAGAAATAACATAAATGTAAATGAAAAAGTAGTGCATTTATTGTGGTGTAAATTTTACATCATAGTAAATGTTATGCTAAATTTGACACAAAATTTGTTATGTTCTAAATTTACATCACTTTTTGACACACTATTGGAGCACACTTTAATTTTGTTAAATAAGTTATATTTTAGCTTTTCACCACTTATTTAAACTTCCATTGGAGATACTCTAATTAGTTAATCAATTAACGGCCAAAACCACTCACACACAGTAGTATTACCCTTAAATACTAAATTTCCACTTAACTTTTTCACCCTAATAATTAATGATTGAAATTTATACACAACTTGTTGAAATAGTAATATAAATTGGGTGTAGTGCGTTGTTGTAAGTTGTCACATATCGTCAAAATTATCCACCTTTCCTTTTTCTTTTCTTTTTTGGCCATGGTTTCCAAGGCAAACAAATTGCCAAAGAACAACCAAAACATCATTATAATATCTATGCGGAGATTTCTTAAGGCAACGTATAGTGTAGTAGTGTCCCCTCACAACACGTTGTTGCATAATAAACTTTCTTCTTCCTCTTTCCTTTTTAATAGCTAGCTATTTAATTATATATAACATTCTCTAATATACATAATTAAATTTTAATTAATTATTTTTAAATCAAACTTTTCTTTTTTCTTTCTTTTTTTCCACAAAGTGGGGGTCAATATTAGACAATGCATGTGGATGCAGATATGGGGGGACGATCAGAGGTGGCTGTTGGTGAGTTTAGAGGACAATGCAACGGTGGAGGTGGGGTAGTCACCGTTAATGGCGGTGGAAGTGGTGGTGGTGACACGTTCGCAACGTGGACACATGGTGAGTGTGGATGCCGGAAGAGGCTCGCAGCTGTGGGGTGATATGACTTTTGGAGGAGCCACTTTCATCGACCTAAGCTCCTCCACTTCTCTTTGTAGTCTTCTGTTTTGTTCAGTCAGTGATCCAAACCACCTTTTCAAGTACTCACACTCCATCTCTGTCTGTTTCAGCTTGCTCCTGTAAATTGTAATTATTTCAATATGTATATAGTTTTATACAGCAAATTATAACTAAATAAAATATATTATATATATATATATATGACATAGCATAATTATTAGTGGCATTTTATACCGCGTGCTTTGGTTGGGATAGATAGCTGAATTGATATTATCTCATGATTAATAACACACTTTATATATATATACTTATTACATGATCTAATTATAAGTATAATGAAACAATATGATTTATAAACAGATGTGAAGAATGCATGGGATGTATATATATATATATATAGTACGTACAATATATATTATTATTAGTAGATGGCACAGAAGGACTACTAGCTAGTAATGGGGTCAAAGTTGCACTTATGAGAATGATGAAACTGACAAGCACACGAGGAGGAAGAACATACTCATCAAAAACATATCTTCTTCTTCTCTCTCTCTCTCTCTCTCTCTCTCTCTCTCTCTCTCTCTCTCTCTCTCTCTCTCTCTCTCTCTCTCTCTCTCTCTCTATAAATATAGACATATATATATATATTATCATCGATGCTCTTCTATCTTTTATTGTTCTTCATACTTTGGACAACTATCATTATAAAGCTCACCTCACTTCATCACATTCACATACATACACATATATATATATATATAACCTCATCATCATTCATATATATGCATGGTTGTTCTTCATAATTGCATATATATGCCGCTCCTGGACCACCTTAATTAAGCTTTCTCACTATATGTATGTATATATTGCCGCAAACACATATAATACTTTTATAATTATAAAATAACTAATATAAATGCCATGTAAAACATAAAGTGTATTTTACAAATTTAATCATATTAAAAATATGTATATATTGGTAATTAGATAAATGCTATGTGATTAAAATTTATAAAAAAAATATTTATATATGTATATATAGACGTTTTATTATATATTGGTCTCCATTTTTCTGTTATATGTTTTGTGACTTTCTTAAATTTATTTATTATTAATTTGATCGTGGCCATTTCTCCACTTACAGTTAGAACCTTAATTATTAATTCTTTAAACAGTAGCAACTTCGTTTAAGGAGCATATATAATCTCATGAATGACATGTTTGCTAATAACATATATATATATATATGCATTATTACAGTCAAACTTAAACAACGACTCACCTTTAACTGTATTTACACTCATTAAATCAAAATATTATTATTCTTCTCAATTTTATGAATGTCTCTTCTCAGTAAAGATTTGTGAGCAGATTTTATACTCCACGTACAAAGGCCATATATATTCTTCAAACAAGAAAAAATAAAATCCTTGAATGGTTTTTTTCCCTTTGAAAAAAGATAAAATTCAGAAAATCGAATATGTTGATACTACAATATTTTATTTTAATATTTTAAAAGTATGTCACTACAGAAGTTTCTCCAATAATAACAATAATAATAATAATAATAATATATTGATATATGCAAGTGGATAAAATGGAGAGCAGATAGGGCTATATATACATATATGGATAAATGAGTCTAAAAGCGAAACTGTAAACATCAAAGCTGGGCCTAGAGTTTTATGTTATAGGAGATTACGAAAGATACGGGAGTAGTAGAATCAGATTCAGATGGTATGTACATACTTTGTGATATATATATATATAAATTCAACAGTTATATATATATATTCTGTCAACGCTAAATATCTGGACCTTACTTAAATCCCAACCACCAACAAATTCATATATAAAAAAGTATTATGTATATTTATATTTTTCGTGACCTTATCTCACCATATATGTTATTATTACATATATGTACAAATGTGTGTGTATATATATGTATAGATATATATTAGGTTATTATATGGTACGGTACCTGGCCCTACGGTTCTGAAACCAAACCTCAACTTGACGTGGCCTTAGCTTCAACTGCAACGCCAAAGCCTCTTTCTGTTTCTGCAATTAAAATTATATAAGTAATTAATTAGTATAAATAATAACAAAAAAAAAAAAGTAAATTCAAGGGCTATTTCAAAAGAAGAAGAAGGTGGTGGTGGTGGTGGTGGTGGCGGTTTATTAATTATTATTATTAACAAGTGCATATATTAATTAATATATGTATATATAGGCTTACAGGGTTTAAGGTATGGTGTTGTCTGAAGCTTTCTTCAAGAAGACGAGACTGTTCCTTTGAGAGACGAAGTTTTTTCCTAGGAGGGCCTGAATGAGTAGTATTACCACTACTCATCATTATTTCATCTTCCTCTTCCATCCATTCTTCTTGATTAATATTATTATGATCATAATCAAGATGATGATGAAGATGATGATGATGATCTCTTCCAACTGATGGTACTTGGTTTATGTCCAAATCTCTCATCACTACCCACCCACCCCAAAATAACAAAATTATTTCATACATATATACATTTAAATCAAACAAAAATTAGCCTTAATTTTATTATATATATACATGTCACCAAACTGATCCACATCGTATATTAATAATAATCAGAAGATAAAAAATAATAATAAGAAAACAAGAAACATAACTCTATATATAAATATTACCAGAAGAAGAGAGAGAAGGAGAAGAAGAGAAGCCTATTGTCAACTCCAGGTTCGAAGGGGTGGTAGGTAATATCGCCATAGAAGTATACAGTACTTATTTGCAGAGGGGAAAAGGAGACTATATTATATATATGTATATATATGAGGGAAAGGAGGAAGAAGAAGAAGAGGAAAAAGAAGCAAATAAGGATTTTTGTTTTGAGAGAGAGAGAGAGACAAATAAAGGTAAAGTAAAAATAAAATAGGGCGATGGAGAGAGAGAGAGAGAGATGAAAAAACATACACCAAGCTCTTATGATGAAACGGAGGGGAAAAAAAGAAAGAAAAGGTGAGAATGTAAAAGGTCAAATAAATAGTAGTGGGAGTTGGAGAGAGAGAGAGTACTACAGAGGGGAAAATTAACGAATGTAGGAATAGAAAAAAGGAAAAAAGGAAAAGGGTGTGAAAGAATTTAATAAAGAAATGAAATGGTTTTGGTTTTGGAGTTAAGATAGGGGCTATAGCTATTTGACTGATGTCGTCAAGTCAAAGGGCATGACCCACCTGATGGTTGACACGTGTAGGGGGCGATGGTAAAGTGAGTGTAGGAGAATAGCCGGCAAGCAAGTCTTCCTATTTAACCGAAACTAAGCTAATTAAGTGGGACGGGGTCTCCCAGTACTCAGCTTGTCGGTTCTAAAGGTCAGCTTCTGAAATCATTGGAATATATTAACCTATAATTAAGCAATTCCACTATGTATCCAAATTCATCCTCAACATTTTAAACATATACCAGCATTATCAAATATTTGTTGATTTTTTTCATATACTTATTAAATTAAAATATGTAAACTTAATATTAATAATAATTTAATTATAACGTGTTAAGTATCTTTAATTATAATTTTAATTTATATTATTTTTATTGATAATCAAATACTATTAGGTCATTTCATTGTAACATGTAAGTTTTGTTATAGGGAGAGAGACAAATTATGTTTAAGATATTGGTCAATTGTAATAATGTAAAAAATTTGATTTTATTTTTGGATAATTTATAAAAATAAGAATAAATAAATGTGCAGTTACTTTTTTGGAGAATAATAGAGTGAATGCAGTTTTACCTGCTGCTAGCGGCGGGTACATATTTTTACAAGGTGAATCGTAACGCTTTTGCATTAAAACAAAGAAGAAAAAGATAGGTTTTTTGGTGATATTTAATTATATATATTTACTTATAGAGAGAGTTGAGAATGTCATTTATGTAGGGGAGGAAGAGTGTGCTTTTATTAATTGCTTGCCTGCAACTCTAGTGTCCTTTTGCTGTAAATGCATCCATGTAGTTCCTCTTCTTTTTTTCTTTATTTAATGTGTATATACATATATATTTGCTGAAGTAAATGCATCAAATAGTAGTAGTTATGACTTTGAAAGAAGACTTTGGCATATGGGTAGGACTTTTTGCGCATGGAAAAGTCAATATAATGGGTTAAAGTTTTCTCTAAAGCTAGCTAGGCATGAAATAAAGATGTTAGTATATGTTACTCTTATTGGGTTCTTGACTCTTCAGCTCTATGATCTTGAAACCGCTATAACATATATAAGTGGTACCATTATCATATACATATATGAACCACCTCAATAAAGTACAATAATTGTTGATTGTTTATATATATATATATTATAAGGACCATTAATATATTTTGTTGGTTTAGAGTTGATCTAATTGACTAATTATGAATGGGTTGCTGGAATTAGGCAATGTCTAGGTTCTTTTTCCCCCAAACTACCCACAAACGACTCTATTTCCCTATTAATCAATAAGATCTAAACAAATTAAGAGTAATTCAATTGAATGATATTGATGAAGTATATACTAAATAACTAGCTGTTCTCACTTCAACTTTATTCTAGTAATTAATAATAGTGTTTTTTTTTCTTGGCTAGTGCTTATACATTAATAACATCAACAATATAAGTCATCCTATAAAATATATAATAATTAATTAATTAAAAAATATATTTTTAACTAAAACAAAAAATTAATAAGAAAGAGTTTGTTATTTTGGGTTGAAGTAACTGTACATATATGAATTAGGTTTTCTCACCCAAAGACTTACATTAACCTAGCCCAGCCATCGTGTGGGGTTTTTCTTTGTTTCTAACTAAGACTCGCGGACTCCCTTTTAATTAGGTTTGGGTGTGGCTCTAAGGGGTGTTTGGAATGGGTTAATGCTAACAAGGGAATGGTAATGTGAAATATTACCTTGTTTGTTTTGAGTCGTTGGAATGTTATTCCCTTAGTATTATAACAACCCTTAAGGAGGGTAATGTTGATACTTTCAAAAAGAATAGGATTGAATCATTACCTTCTATTATATTAATTTAAATAGAATTTTTGAATTAATAAATAAATTTAAATACCAATAATATTATCATTTATTATAAATAAAATATTATTGTATATATTTAGTTTGTGAGATCGGCTTTTTTTAACTGAGTTATTTTTATATTATTAGCAATAATATATGTATATTCATTATACATAAATTTTATGCGAATGGTGTACACATAAATGACATATCAAACAAAAATAAATAATATAGTGATAAAATATATAGAAATATTCATTTTAATAAAAAATACAACAAAATTTAATAAGAGCTTTTTCATTTTTACACTTCAAAATAGTTTTTTTTTTGCATTTTTGCATTTTTGCATTTTTACGAAATTCTACATAGAAACATCTATTGCAACTAACGTTGCAACCTAAATTGCAACAAAAAATTGTATAAAACTCATATTGCAACTAGCGCTGCAACCACTTTAGAAACCCAAACCGTAAATTTGAAAAGAAAAAAAAAGTTAAAAAAACAGTTTATGAAGTAATTCCCCAATTTAATATTAACTAATTAATAAATAAATTTCTTTAATAAATAATTATTTTTTATATATAATTAATATAAATAAATATATAAAAAATATTTTTATTTTTATTTTTTAAAATAATATATAAGATTCCTGTATTCAACCAAACAGTTTAATTTAATTAACAGGAATATGATTACATATTACCTTACACAACCAAACACAGTTTACACATTTCCCTATAATCATATTCTCCTTCATAATATTCCCTATAATCAAATTATTTTGAACACCTCGTACCAAACGCTAAGTGGGTTTGTTAATCCCACACAAGTCCTTTAACCTAATAGTTTAGAATGGTTTTTAGTCTCTATTTTTTTATTTTACTAACAGATCTAGTTTGGATGGTATGTGGCTACATTGGCAGTGGGTTGTCTATAGATTTCTCCTCCTTTTATCATTCTATTTGATTGGTCTTTGTTCCGAGCAGATGGGAGGGTCAGGTGTTTGAGGATTGTCAAATCTATTGGATTCGTCACACAACAAAAAGGTGGAGAGGCAGAGGTCCTTCGATGGGTGTTGTGGTTCCAATGTCGTGAGTGTTTGAGATAGGGTCTAAAGTCAAAAAAATTCCTATTATGATGAGTGTATGAGAGTTGAGCTGGGATTGAGGGCTGGCGATCTATGTGGGGGCTTGGGTGTGGCTCTGACCGGGGTTGTTGATTCCACACAATAGCCTCATAGTTTGGAATAGTTTTTGGTATTTGTTTCTTTATCTTACCGATGGATCAATTCTCGTGTGAATCTAGTTTAGGTCGTACGTGGTTGCATTGGCGATGGGTTGTCTCTAGATTTTTTTTCCTTTTGTCATTTTGATCGATAGGTCTTCCATCCAAGAGGATGGGGAGTCAGGTGTTTGGGGATTGTCGCATCTGTTGGATTCGTTCAAGAGGTGGATGGGCAGCGGTCCTTCAGTGGGGGTTGTGGTTCTGATGTCGTAGGTGTTTGAAGCAGGGTCCATTGTCAAAAAAAATTCTTGTTTAGTTGAGTTGAATGCATGAGAGTTGATCTTGGGTTAATGGGTGTCAATCTGTGTGGGGGTATTTTTCAATTTATTATCTTGATATATTTTTTTTCTTCTAATAATGGTGGTTCTCCATCGCCCTATTTGTTATTGTTTTGAAAAGTGTCATGTACAATTTTTGTCTTTATTGGTCAATTATCAATATCTTATTGATGAATTTTGGTAGCTTTGGCAAGGATAATTTGGTTTTTTCTTTTGTCATCAAATATTGGGGATTTTTGGATCCTTATTGGCCTTTATTTCATGATCTATTCTTTTGTGATTGAGTATCATAACATAGTTGCTTGTGTTATTTTCATTATTTACAATTTAAAAAAGGGGTTATTATTTTTAGATTTTATAGGAAGATCATTTGCTTATAGCCATTAGTAGGTGGACTTTGTTAGATCTCCATTTGTTTTGAAAACTTAGTATACTTCACACATTTTTTATATCGTTGGTGGTTTATTGGGCCGTTAGTTGAGGTTGCTATTAGGGTCGGTTTTCTTCCATGAGTTGGTAAGTCTATTATTGTTGATTTTGTTTTTTATGTTATATTTTTATGATTTGTCTATTAAGAATATTTTTTTGTTTTCTTAAAAAAAAAAACTTTACATATATGTTAAAAAAATTTATTAAAATCCACCAAAACTTTTTTTTTAAATGCATATTGTTTAATTTTTGAAGAAAATTAAAAAAAAAAAAAAAAAAAAAAGCTTGATTTAGAATTCGACCCTCTTACCCAAAAAATTATATTGATTTATCGTACTACTGAATTCAAACTCTTTATATTATTATGTATTAATTTTTAATAATTTTCAACACAAAAAAATAACAATTTTTTCAACATATTATATTATTTAAAAAGAAAATACATCCATCAAATTAAGTCTTTAGGAGCTTTAAGATCTAATCCAAAAGTTGCGTAGTTTTATTGAGTTTGGCTCGCTCTGGAAAGCTTTCATTGGTCACATGTCAGGATTATCAATTTTATTAAAAAAGAACTTTTTAAGGGGCAATTCTTATACTCGAAATTCAGCTACCATTTCAGTGGAGGACGTGTCAAGATAAAGAGAATATGAATCGATGAAATCACTTTTAATGGGATAACTCATTAATTGCGTAAGTAGCAGAGGATACTTACAACTTGCTGACTGTAAGATCTTATGCGAGGAAAAGATATACAAACTGTTGTTTAGTGTATTAACGAGAAACCATATGTCATTGAATGTATAAAGCGAGGCATTAACTCCGTTACATCTGGGAAGACGAAAGCGACACATATCGACTGTGAAAAGACTTAGCATATGTACAAACTAAGTATAACAGTCGGGTGGGCTCGAGACCTATAATAAGTGAGGTGCCTATCTCACTATAGGAAGGCACATTTTTGTTACTTTCACCAGTTAGCTTCAGACATCTTTTTAGTGAGACTTATAATCTTGACGAGTCAAAAGCTGTCGTTTAAATGTCTACCGAGGAACTCTATGTTAATTATAAGAACTACGATTATCAAAATAAAGCATTAAGTCTTCAAACAAAGAGGCAGCAAGGTTTGGATCATCGACCTCGAGAAGATAGAGGAGAAAAGCTCCAGGTCGCTATATCAAGGTCATTGGAACCAAGTTCCTGTCGAGACATCACTGAACGCTACAATTAAAGACGTGTTTTAATCTACGATCATTTTGACCCGGTAAAAGCGGGAAAATCACAGCTGTGTGATTTTCAAATAATAATCGCAATTATACTACGTGATATATGTAATCAAACCCCATGATTTCAGGGGGAAAATGTTGTGAAGATTACAGTCAAACTTTGTAATTAACTGTCTACTATGTGATTATAAATAGTGGCAAGTAAGATCAAAAAAGAGACGAAAAAAATCATACAAAACAGGCCCTGAAAAACTATCAGAAATCTAATAAGATTGACTCGTAGACTATGCAGAATTTTAACTATAAAACCACGTAAAAAATCCTTTGTGTTCGTACTTTTTACTTTACAGCTTTCATTTTTTCTGTGTGAGATTGTCACTATTAGGCTCAAATTTAGCTAAAGAAAATCTGCGCTAATACTATATGTTACGCATATTTTAGTTCTTGTCTATTTCCTTCGCCGATGACAGTTGCGACTCCTGTTTGGTCTCTCCCACTAGAAGATTGGGTCAAAATCAACTGTGACGATAAAGTTGGTTGTGACTCAATGTGTGTGGTGGCTTTAACTAAAGACGACACGGAGTCAGTTTTGTGGGTGGCTATCAACATGCTCAACTTCTTTAACTCACTCATTGGAGAAGCAACGACTTGTTTGTTAGCCTTGGAATCAGTGATCCTTTTGGAAGCATTCGTTTGTGATAATTGAGACTTGAGAGTGATTCTCAGACAGCGATCAACACGTTGAAGGGGACTTGTTTCGTTTGGGGTATTGGTAACTATGTGCTTCAATGTAAAAATCTTTCAATACTTTTTTATTAGTCGTGACTTTTCGTTTATTTTTAGACTGTGTAATTTTGCGGCCCATAATGTGGTTAAGTGGGCTTTTGCCAGTAATGTAATAACTGGTATGGTCGATCCGTCCTCCATAGCAAATAAATTATTATGTAATGACCATAAGGTCTAACATTTTTGAGTTTTAATATATCTACGCATTTTATTAGAAAAAAAAAAAAAAGGTTTTCTGTTTTTTCCTTACCATGATTAGCTAGGTTACCCTAATGTACATAAGGATTTATATTAAAAAATTTGTTTCAACCCATTTAATTGTATAACCAGTATAAATATAAATTAAATTTTCCGCGTGATCTTTAATTAGCTCTAAAAATAAAATGGAACATATCTGTCGTGAGCTAGGTACATCTTAATCTCTTTTCTCTTTATTAGTAAAATGCATGAATTAGATCTGTAGGAATTAAAAACTATACAATATATAATTATTGCAAAGTGATATTAAGAATATATTTATTTTTCCAAATATATAAACAGATTCATAGTTATTTTTTGGTTTATTCTTAATTGATATATTGGGATATTTGTTAGAAAAAATAATATATTAATCTAGCATAATCAATAACTATATACAGTTTTTTTTTTGTCACTGAAAGACATGATCATTATATATTAGACCAATATCCAAATTAAGGGGCGCAAAGCAATTTTCACTAATTTTATATAGTTGATGGCCTAATTGTGTTTCTTTCTTTTTCCTTTTTTTCTTTTCTTGAAACAACCCATTGTGCTTTGAACCATATAAATATGAGAAATATTAAAAGATATTAGTAACCTTTTTATGTGTCATTATTATTATTAATTCAATTAAGTAAATAATTTTTTTAAAGTATCACTAGCTAATCGTAAAATTACATATCTAAAGGTGTTAAGTATTATTGGTGTCTCATAATAATATTTTATAAATATATATTATGTTGGATGTAGATAGTGTATCTAACATAATTAGGATCCACTTAATTGATTTTGTTATATAAGACAGCCGTCTAAATTGAAAAGTGAGAATCTTTTTTTTAATTCGGGAGTCATTTTCTTAAATTATTCGCGTACTTACGTACAGATCAAATTAATTTAATTATTCTAATATAAAATGTACATAATTTAAAAGACGAAAGAGACTAAGATTTTTAAGACCATAATTTCAAGTATATCCCAACTTGGAATAAAATAAATAAAGATCTTAATTACAATTAATAAAGAAATTTATTAGTGTGGACCAACAACGGTAAGAATATTTATAAATAATTATATTTGTTTATTACAGGAAGAAAATATTACTATTGGTCTCCCAAAAGCTACCTCATAATAAAGTGAGTTGTGGGTTGTAGACCTACCTCTCTCCATGCATGATAATATGACATATTTGTAAGTAAATTCCCTTTTCCTTTGACAATTAAAGCTGGGATAATAATATCCACCAAAAAAAAAAAAAAGCTGGGATAATAAATATCATATATAATAATATATTTATATAGTATAATAATTAAATGAAACCAGCAAATAATCCCATATATTCCCAATTATTGAACATTGAATAAAAGAAAAATAATAGTAAAATATATATTACTTTTGGCTATATATATACAAATATTCCAACACAAATTTTGACCAAATTCGCTTAATAATTATTCACGATCACGATATAGTGGTGGTACCAAATCACATTTTTTTAACCTTATTTAATTAGTCCAAATTGAGAACATAACAAAAGGCGGGTTTACTATATACCAATAGCCTTCTTTATTTCTTATCAACAAACTCGTGCATAGACTCCTTTTTTATTTTTCTCTCTTACGTTTTGTTCGTTTCAATCATTATTAATATATATATATATATATATATCGCCCTTTTTAGAAAGAAAAAAAAAACTAACTATTAGAATATTAGAAGATGATTGTATTGATGGTGAAGTTGATGTAATCAGATTTACTTATTAATATAGATCAGAAATAACATTTAATGTTGCATGGTTCACATGATTTATTTCATGATTATATGTACATAATGTATGAATTCATCTGAAACCTTTTTCACATACTTGATCATGTTTATTGTGCCGTCAACACATTGGAAAGTAAACATGACAATGTGAATAAAGTTTCCTAGATTTATCAGACATAGGGTTTTACTAATATGATAATCTACAGCAGAATTTACTTGCATTTGGAGAAGTGCTATGTTCTTTCCAGAGCATTGGTTAAAGTAAAGCTCAGGTTGGATGCATGGAGTATGCATCGGAAGGGACCGATATTGAACTTTGACTTAAATTTATTAAACTTACCGTAATATCTATTCAAGTCAATATCGCCTAGTTGATCCTAGATCAAATGTTCTTAATCCTGTTATGATTAGGCTCAATCTTGAAAGGCTATTCGTGTTCTTTGATTTGTTAGTTAAGCCTACTTTTAGGTCAGGGTGATACGTACATTTTGGGAACACGGTAGTGCAATTGAGTGGGAGCGCTAGTATAAACATGGAATCTATAGCTTCTATATATATGGCGAATAGTAAGCAAAGGATGATCTCCTTCGAGCTTGACCAAACGAACATAAATGGTGGAGTACTCATTTCACATAAGCCGAAATATCATTTATACGGGGTTAAGTGTTTTAAGGATTAAATACATTGTAGGGTGTAACGGTAATCTAATCCTTTTACAGTGTAGATCATTCATATAGAGGATCATTGATCAAATTAGGATTATAACAATGGATAACTAATGATGTGTCTATATGGTGGAACATATAGAGCATTATATATACTGAGAGTGCAATTCTAAGTTCTATGCGTGGATTCAACGAAGAATTAATAAGTTAGTGAATTTTAGTAATAAATTCTTAATCTACTTATTGGAAGCTCGGTAATATAGACCCATGGTCCCCGCACTAGTTGAGATAGTATTGCTTGTAAGACTCATGTAATTGGTTTTGATTAATCAATTATAATTCTCAAATTAGACTATGTCTATTTGTGAATTTTTCACTAAGTAAGGGCGAAATTGTAAAGAAAGAGTTAATAGGGGCATATTTGTTAATTATGATACTTTGTATGGTTCAATTAATAAATATGATAAATGACAATATTATTTAATAATTATTTATAGTTATTAAATAGTTAGAATTGGCATTTAAATGGTTGAATTAAAAAATTGGCGTTTTTGAGAAAATCAGATGCAGAAAAGATAAAACTGCAAAATTGTAAAAAGTGAGGCCCAAATCCACTAGTATAGGGCCGGCCACTTTTATAGGAATTTACCTCTGATATTTTCATTATTTTAATGCCAAATAATTCAAACCTAACCCTAGTGGAATGCTATAAATAGATAGTGAAGGCTTCAGGAAAATCACACTTTTCTTCTGACACAACTGAGCCTTCTCTCTCCCTATCTTTGGCCGAACCCACTCTCTCTTTCTTCTTCCTTAAATTTCGAAATACTTAGTGTATGAGTAGTGCCCACACACAACAAGTGATACCTCAATCATAGTGAGGAAGATCGTGAAGAAAGACTTTCAGCAAGAAGGAGTTTCAGCATCAAAGATTCAGAGAAAGAGATCCAGGTTCAGATATTGATAATGCTCTGCTACAGAAAGGAATCAAGGGCTAGATATCTGAACGGAAGGAGTCATATTATTCCGCTGCACCCAATGTAAGGTTTCTTAAACTTTATATGTGTTTATTTCATCGTTTTAGAAAGTTCATATTTAGGGTGTTAATCAACATACTTGTGAGTAGATCTAAGATCCTGGTAAAATAATTTCCAACAGAGGTCACCCATCTTGAAATTGCCCCAGGTCAAGCACGCTTAACTGTGGAGTTCTTTCGTTACGGGCTACCGAAAAACTAGATGCACCTTGTTGATATAGGTAGTACCAATCAATCCATTTAAGCTCTTTTCAACTGTGTAGTCCCATACCTAAACAGTCTCAGAATCATCCCACTTGACCTTCCCCAGGCGATGTGGGATTGCACAACTTACCCGGTATTTCCCCTTATGAATCACGGGACTACTGACTGTCACAATCACCCCCCTTACGGGGTCCGACGCCCTCGTCGACCACACTTCCGGCTGAGTCAGGGCTCTGATACCATTTGTAACGTCCCTGCTTCAAGCCTCCATTAGGCCCTTACACCCATGGAATAATGGCTCTAATACACGAGTACGCCACTCTGGCTGCTTCCTGGACTGATGACTGACCCTACAAACTAACTCGAGTGTTTCCAGCGTGCTTTGTCCTTACTCGCACGCTTCCTAGGAAAACTTCCTAGGAGGTCACCCATCTTGAAATTGCCCCAAGTCAAGCACGCTTAACTGTGGAGTTCTTTTGTGATGGGCTACCGAAAAACAAGATGCACCTTGTTGATATAGGTAGTACCAATCAATCCATTTAAGCTCTCTTCAACTGTGTAGTCCCATACCTAAACAGTCTCAGAATCATCCCACTTGAACTTCCCCAGGCGATGTGGGATTGCACAGCTGACCCGGTATTTCCCCTTATGAATCACAAGACTACTGACTGTCACAATCACCCCCCTTACGAGGTCCGACGTCCTTGTCGATCACACTTCCGGCTGGGTCAAGGCTCTGATACCATTTGTAATGTCCCTGTTTGAAGCCTCCATTAGGCCCTTACACCCACGAAATAATGGCTCTTATACACGAGTACACAATTATTGTGACAGTCAGTAGTCCCGTGCTCGATAAGGGGAAATACCGGGTAAGCTGTGCTATCCCACATCGCCTGGAAAAGGTCAAGTGGGATGATTCTGAGACCGTTTAGGTATGGGACTACACAGTTGAAGAGAGCTTAAATGGATTGATTGGTACTACCTATATCAACAAGGTGCATCTTGTTTTTTGGTAGACCATCACGAAAGAACTCCACAGTTAAGTGTGCTTGACCTGGGGCAATTTTAAGATGGGTGACCTCCTGGGAATTTTTCCTAGGAAGCGTGCGAGTGCGGACAAAGCACGTTAGAAACACTCGTGTTGGTTTGTAGGGTCAGTCATCAGTCCAGGAAGCAACCAGAGTGGCGTACTCGTGTATAAGAGCCATTATTCTGTGGGTGTAAGGGCCTAATGGAGGCTTGAAGCGGGGATGTTACAAATGGTATCAGAGCCTTGACCCAGCCAGAAGTGTGG
The DNA here is from genome assembly GCF_029168945.1 of Cannabis sativa. Classification (NCBI taxonomy): domain Eukaryota; kingdom Viridiplantae; phylum Streptophyta; class Magnoliopsida; order Rosales; family Cannabaceae; genus Cannabis; species Cannabis sativa. Next base: position 25,063,935 of record NC_083608.1, read on the forward strand.
TCGACGAGGACGTCGGACCCCGTAAACGGGGGTGATTGTGACAGTTGGTAGTCCCGTGATCCATAAGGGGAAATACCGAGTAAGTTGTGTAATTCCACATCGCTTGGGGAAGGTCAAGTGGGATGATTCTAAGACTGTTTAGGTATGGGACTACACAGTTGAAGAGAGCTTAAATGGATTGATTGGTACTACCTATATCAACAAGGTGCATCTTTTTTTTCGGTAGCCTATCACGAAAGAACTCCATAGTTAAGTGTGCTTGACCTGGGGCAATTTCAGGATGGGTGACCTCCTGAGAAGTTTTTCCAGGTAGCGTGCGAGTGGGGACAAAGCACGCTGGAAACACTCGTGTTGGTCTGTAGGGTCAGTCGTCAATCCAGGAAGCAGCTAGAGTGGCGTACTCGTGTATAAGAGCCATTATTCCGTGGGTGTAAGGGCTCAATGGAGGCTTGAAGCGGGGACATTACACTTTTTGTGATGCTTGTCGAATTGGCAAGCAACACCATTTCAGCTTTAAAAGTACCACTAATAAAACTACAATGCATGTTGAATTAATCTTGTCTAATTTATAGGTATAAATACTATCTTAGTTTTGTAGATGACTTCACAAAATATGTATGGTTATTTCCTATGTACACCAAATCTGAAGTGAACAGTTTGTTTTTACATTTTAATGCCTATGTAGAGAGTTTCTTTCAAACAAAACTTAAAAGTGTGCAAACTGATTTGGGTAAAGAATTTGAACCACTTTACAAATTGTTCAAACTCTAAGCATTCTTAAAAGAAATTTTTGCCCAAACACACATCAACAACAAGGTAGGCTTGAAAGAAAACATAGACATGTTGTTGACACAGGACTCACCATTCTTGCGCAAGCACAAATGCCCTTGGCTTTCTGGTGGGAAGCCTATACCTCAGCTGCCTACATCATTTACAGGCTTCCAAACCAAAAAAAATGAGTTTCTTTCACCTATGAAAAGCTATTCAAACAAAAACAAGACTACAACATGTTTATAGTCTTTGGGTGCTCTTATTTTCCCATATTAAGACCTTATATGAGTCTCATAAGGTGTCATTTAGATTAGCAAAATTCTTATTTATTTAAAGTTGTCTAAACTCAAAAGGGTATAGGTGCTTACACCCTAGTGGGCGAGTCTATGTAGCTAGAAGTGATACACTCAATGAACTCAAATACAAAATTTGTTTGACAGACCATTCTACTACTACTGTGTCATCTAACTATATAGATTCCAACACATATAAAGTTTCTCACATTCCAGCACCTTAAATACCACCTCCTCCCCCACACCATCCTCCAAGTAAGTCATCATTTATATCCATCACTAACAGCAACTCCACTGTCCCTAATCCTCAACAACCAATTCCTTAAGCTCAAGTACATCCAATCCACCACCAACACAAAATGTGCACCCCATGCTTACTCGAGCCAAAATGGGAATTTTTAAACCAAAAACTTACTTAACCTCCACAGAATTAGATCTTGAACCAACAACAATTAAAGCAGCCCTTGCTAATCTTAAGTGGGAAATGTTATGGATACAGAAAATAATGCTTTAGTAAGGAACAACACATGGATTCTAGTTCCCAATCCAGGTGATCCTTAAATTATCAACAACAAATGGATTTTTAGAATAAAATATAATACTGACAGTTTGACTTTCACATACAAAGTCAAGCTTGTGGCAAAAGGTTTTTAACAAACACTTGGGATAGACTTTTTTGAGACATACAACCTTGTTGTTAAACCATGTACAATTAGAGTCATCTTCACACTTGCTGACACTTACAATTGGGAAATACAACAAATTCATCAATATTTTTTTCTTAAAGGGGAACTTCAAGAAAGTGTCTACATGTCTCTACCACAAGAGTTCATTGACCTTAGTTTCCCAACCGTGTTTACAAATTAAACAAGGCATTTATGGCCTCAAACAAGCACTTAGGGCCTAGTATGACAAGCTAAAGTGCTTCCTTCTATCATTAGATTTTTAGCAATCCAAATCAAATACTAGTCTGTTCTATAGCAACAAACACGAAAAGCTTCTACTCTTATTAGTCTATGTTGATGATATCTTAATAACATGAGGTGACAATAATCAAATAAAGCAAGTTATTCAAGCCTTACATCAAAAATTTACTCTAAAATAGCTAGGGTATGTTAACTATTTTCTTGGGTTTGAAGTGCAAAAAAACTCCAACACTGTCTTCCTCACGCAACAAAAATACATCAAAGATCTTCTCACTCAAACAAAAATGTTGGATGCCAAGCCGCAATCGACTCCTATGTGCTCAAACTCCAAACTCACTCATGAGTCAGGCATTGCTCTGCGAAATCCCACTAAATACGGGAGCATTATTGGAGGATTACAATACTTGTGCCAAACTAGACAAGACTTAGCCTATGTTGTAAACAGGCTCAGTCAATTCATGAATCAACCAAAAATAGAACATTGGGGAGCCTATAAGTGAGCGCTAATTGCACCATGATAAAGAAGGATAGTGCTGAAGATGGAAAAGAAAAGAAAATTGGTGAGTCCTATAAGCCCTAACATGGAAAGATGACCTGGAGACATACCCAAATTGCAGATACAGTACTGCCAACATCACATTCATACAAGCATATCAACAAAAGAAGTTACAGTATCAGAACAAGGAAAGAAGAAGTGCTTGTGATTAGTGACTTACAAATAGAAGAAGTTCGAGCAGTTGCAGATTCTGATGCAAGACATTAGTAAAACTAAGCTTGGCAACGTCAGAGAAAAAGTAGAAAAAAATTGGGATTGTCTGGAATTTTGACTAGCTTGGGATTCTGAGAAATATGAGAATAAAAATCTTGAGGAATAAGAATGAAGAGTTTTTATAAACTAGCCAAGGCGGCACAGATCGTCAATCATCCAACAGTCTTAATTCACATAGTGAAAAGCCCCATGATCCAACGGCCGGGGAACAATTATTAGATGAATAAACTCAAAAGGACGGTTACACTACTCAAGCACCAGTCTGACACCCTGTAATTAATAAAGACATCAAAATCGAATAAGAAATCGAATCGTTTTCATCAAAAATGAGGAAAATAATGAGCAGCATTTAAAATTGGCACGTTGCACATGACGTCAACACTCCAATAGGCACATTGCAAGCTCCATTTTGTAAAATTGCAAAAAAGAACTTGAGGGTAAATGTTGCCTAGAATTTCTGCCAAAATACATGACAGCTCAGGAGCGAGCTAGGTGGTAATGGAACCCGCGTTACAGGACACGCTAGCTACTTAATTACTCCCAGAGTCTATTATTTCAAAGGAGTAATAATGACAGGATAGTCAACTTCGGGAAGGTTGTTGGACATTAGATGGCTCTTGCCTTTTCCTCTCCGAGTGAAGTTGACCCAGAAAAGGGTGCAAGAGGACTGGCAGAGTGTAACACACTGTTTGAGGATGAAAATATTGTATGCGCATTTAATGCGGCATGGGAAAAAGTATTTGACACCTTACGTTGAACAGACGTGCTTAAGGGTTTAAACCCATAATTCATTGATTTTACGAGACCCCACACATCAATTGATAGATGCATAAATGAGCTATCAAATCATAAATAAGAGATAAATCTAGTCTCACCAAACACCTATAGACAACCCAAATACATCATAAAAAGTAGGCAATCATGTCCTAAGATCAAATTTAAAAAATTATGCAAATCATGGTTCATACAAACACGACAATGGTGATCTTTTACCACTATTACGAGCCGATAAATACTCCAATAATGTATAAAAAATTTGTAATAAATACTCTTATTATACAGTGACTTGTGGACTAAGCTCATTAATGTCTTAATTACATAAAAATTCTCTTTTCTAGTATTCATTAATTACTTCATACAACTCTAATTAATTAGTTGCCGAAAATTTCATTCAACAAACACAATTACCATATTTTTTTTTTGTTTGTTTGTATAAGAAAAGTGTGGATGAGCTAAAATTTGTATAAATTACATCTAATAAGATATAAGACAAAAATAAAAGAAAGAGACAAATTAAAACACGTTAGATTATATATCATGAAAGACATATAATTGTTAACTCTCATCATCAAATAAGTCACACATATATAAGAACCGACAACTTATCAACATGATTACATCAACATGTTTGCACTATTATGATAAGTTTCTTTCTTAATAATTATATCATTTTTGTTATTTATATAAATCACATGTGCATATGTACGTATATATGTAGTATATACACATAACTTTAATTAATAAATATTTTAGATAATAATTAAACTCACACCCATATTGATCTATATTGCTATATAAGGGCTCGTTTGGAACGCCGTATTAGGTCGTATTGTATTGTATTGTATGATATTGAATTGGATTATATATCATATTTTTATATAATACTATATTAAACTTTAATTTATACTTAAATATTATATATTTAGGTGTTCATAAAAGTTAATGCCACGTATAGTTTTACATAAAAATATTGTATAAAATACAATTCAATATAATACAATACAATACAATACGACCTAATACGGCATTCCAAACGAGCCCTAAATTCAACATAGTATGATGTGTTAGAGATTTTATAACAATGGAAGAAAATTAAGATTTATTACAACTCTATTGTAAAATTATACAAGGACTAAAATAAGAGATTGATTAAATATATGTTACAATACATATATATACACTATATATATTACATATATATATGAAAGGTAGAAGAGAAGATTACAACACATGTAATATAATATATGTATATATATATAACAAGAAAATAATATATATATATAAACACTCACTCACAACCTTGAGTGTAGATTAGTGGGGATCACCATGACTTGAACAAGGTATTACACATTTGTCCAAAAGCTTATTTCCCCCTATCTCTAAGCACTAAGGGAACTCTCTAGGAAATAGCTTTGGGAATTATCAAGCCTTTTAGGGTTTTCTAGCAAAGTGCTTTCTTGATAGAAAACTTCCTCTCCAAAATGAGCACCTTAGACCTCTTTATATAGTGTTTAGGATATCACCATTTGAAATTCAAACTCATAACCCCTATAGATGTTATGGACTCAAATGTAACTCTTACACACACCATAACTCCTATAGCATTAAGAATTTCAAATAAAGGTGTGTAACATCTTTTACACTCTTAATGTTGGTGATAATGGTGGAGGTTACTCTTAGTAACAACTCCCCAAATGTTACAAAAAGATGACAACTAATATAGTCATATGTTACATATTATTAGTTTATTACACATATTTAATCTATATATTATATTATTATAAATAATATAACAATCCCCCACTAGATTAAATATTATCTCTTTAGTAACAAACTTGTAACATTTGTAACATTTATTTAATCAATCAAAAATATTATATCAAAATATAACATTCCCCCACTTTGATTGACTAAATACACACTTCTAAAGAAATCTTGCTTAGGTGCATTAGGTAAAATGTCTTTCGACTTGAATTTTACCTTAGTGTAGTTACCACAAAGTTTGATGAAATTTTGGTTGCCGTAGCATTGAACCATTATTCCTTTAATACAAACCGGTGATAACACACACACCCTCGCTAATGCTCATTTGAGACCGCATGTCTCGCTCTTGCACCGTTAATGGCCATGTGCAAAATTCCAATTCATGGACTCTCTAGAGAAGACTCCCAATTCTCATAAGAGGCGGCACCACCTCTAGTCCATATAGGTGGAGTTTTAGTGTCTCGCCACTCTTTAGACACTTCTTAAGCTTAAGTGAGTTTTCTTAAGCTTAAGCTTCATTAAAAAAACCTTTCGGTTTTAATCCTCAATTTTCACCACATGTACTCATTCATAGATGAGACAATTGAGTACCATATTCACTCTATTGACTTGTTATTACCTATTGAACTTAAGACTAGATGTTTACTAGTGTTAAGATAGGTTACCATCAATGAGCAAAACACTAAGGGAGTTTAGGTCTCATCCCTCGAAAATTCATGCTTTAATCTTGTACGGAGATTAAGCGATTTGTTATAACCTCTCACTATTCCATGTGAATCATGCATGCCAAAACATAGTGTTCACTTTGTGACCACTTTTCTCCTTAAGTACTTAAGCTTTGAAAATTTAATCATAAAAGATTAATTTTCACACAACTCAAATTCTCAATAATTTTGATACCATGCATATCAAAATTAAACACTAATTTAGACACCAAACATGTCTAAATTATACTTTATTTTAAGACACCAAACATGTCTTAAACTTTTCATATTGGAGTATCACCCCCACACTTTCACATTTCACTATCAAGATAATAAAAATATAGAAGACCACTTTGTCTCTATAATTTTTCTTAAATTTAATTTCCTTCTTGAAATTATTTTTACCAAAAATTTGACACCAAATATGTCAATATTTTCACTTATGCACATAGCCAAACTTGATTTAGAATTTGAATTCATTTGAATTCAAAATCAAATAAATTAATCAACAATGTCTCAACACATTGTGGCTCACCCCCACATTTCTAGCATAGTGTATATAAAATATCACTTTTGTGTATTTCCTCTTGAAATGACTTTTTAAGGTCACCTTAAAAAATATCATTTGACATTTTTAGTTTTCTCAATAAATCTAAAATGTCAAACTCACATTACTACTCATAAAATAATGTGATTATTTTACTCATAATTTATGGTTATCTCCTTATTGAAATTAACCCAAAATTATATCAAAGTTAACAAAATTCTCAACAATTTTGTTCACAACTTTGATCATTTAAGATTCAAAATTGCTTCTCCAATTTTGTTATCTTTTCACTATTTTTGAATCCACAATGATTCATTTACTTTGAGTCTAAAATTGCTCTTTCAATTTATGACTCATTTCACAAGTTTGGATCCACTATGATCTTAATTGTTCTTGCTTATGATCACAATGCAAGTCCAATAAAAGTGTAACTCTCATAGTCCACTTTTCCTTATCTCATAATATGAGATGATTATCTCTTATAATCCAATAAAAGATGTAACTTCTCAAAATCCATCTTTTATTATCTCATAAAGTGAGATGTTCACCACCAAATTGAATAAGAATTCAAATCTATTCTTTATTCACAAAATAGATGATAATAATTTTCACATCAATAGTAATAAACACTATTATATTACTATCAACATTATTATCATACTATATAACTCATACATTAATATAATATGTATGTTACTAATCAACATCTTATATGTAACATACACATAATGTCAATATTAAATTCACAAATATATATGTTACATATCTCATATATATATAACATATATACTATAATATACATATCATATACACATAATATATATATTTATTACACAACTATATATGTTACATACCTCACACATATATAACATATATATACACATTAATATACATGATATATATTATATACACATATATAACATATATTATATATGCATGTCTCACATAAATACATAGAAGTAATTATTTCTACATATTTAATCTCACTAATATATATTATATCACATGCTCTACATATATATAATATATATTACTCATACATACATATTATATATTATATATCTCACATATATACATATAATAGCATGATATAAAATTTAAATATCATATTATATACTACTATATATATTAATATGATACAAACACATAATCACATATATGTCACATATATATAACTCATATATATATTATATATTACTATCATATAAAATAGTAAATCACATAATATTCACCATCATGCTCACCCATGAATGGCTTTCACATAAAATCTCTTATCCTTGTATTCTCACAATCTTGATTTATCACCTCTTCCATTGAAAAGGGATAAGTTTTTGATTGTTAGAGATTTTATAACAATGGAAGAAAATCAAGATTTATTACAACTCTATTGTAAAATTATACAAGGACTAAAATAAGAGATTGATTAAATATATGTTACAATACATATATATACACTATATATATTACATATATATATGAAAGGTAGAAGAGAAGATTACAACACATGTAATATAATATATGTATATATATATAACAAGAGAATAATATATATATAAACACTCACTCACAACCTTGAGTGTAGATTAGTGGGGATCACCATGACTTGAACAAGGTATTACACCTTTGTCCAAAAGCTTATTTCCCCCTATCTCTAAGCACTAAGGGAACTCTCTAGGAAATAGCTTTGGGAATTATCAAGCCTTTTAGGGTTTTCTAGCAAAGTGCTTTCTTGATAGAAAACTTCCTCTCCAAAATGAGCACCTTAGACCTCTTTATATAGTGTTTAGGATATCACCATTTGAAATTCAAACTCATAACCCCTATAGATGTTATGGACTCAAATGTAACTCTTACACACACCATAACTCCTATAGCATTAAGAATTTCAAATAAAGGTGTGTAACATCTTTTACACTCTTAATGTTGGTGATAATGGTGGAGGTTACTCATAGTAACAACTCCCCAAATGTTACAAAAAGATGACAACTAATATAGTCATATGTTACATATTATTAGTTTATTACACATATTTAATCTATATATTATATTATTATAAATAATATAGCATGATGTATAGTACATTAGGTCAAGCATATAATATTTTATAGCAGCTTTATTTCTGTCTCGTAAGAAAAATATATTTTTTTGTAATTTAATTGAGGGAAATTTGAAATTCTATACTTACATATATCTAATTTTTTTTTTCTAAACTAATACTTTTTTACATTGAAAATATATGACCACTTTTCCAAAATCTCAAAAATACCCCTCTCAAAAACTCTTTTTGTTTTCAATTTTTCTGGGCTTTTAAGGGGTCGGGTCTGATAGGCCCGATGCTCCGTCCGATGGGGTCCCCGATGCATGGGTCCGATGGGGTCCCGATGCATGGGTCCGATGGGCATTTTTGGGAGTTTTTGAAGTCGGGTCTGATGGGCCCGATGCTGTCCGATGGCCCGTCCGATGGATCCCGATGCATGGGTCCGATGGGCATATTTTTAGGGAGTTTTGAAGTCGGGTCCGATGCCCGTCCAATGGGGTCCGATGGGCCCATCGGACCCGACCATAAGAACTCAAAAAAAAATTATTTGTGCACGGCATCGGATCTTCTTCTTCTCCGGTGGTCTTTGTGTGTCGGTGCGTGTTTACGGTGTTGTGGACGGTGGTGAGGGGCTGGCGTTTTGGGCGGTGGTGAGGGGTCGGGGCTTTGGGCGGTGGTGTGGGGGATTGGAGGTTGTGGTTCGGTTGGTTGAGAGAGAGAGAGAGAGAGAGAGAGAGAGAGAGATTGACGAAGAGAGAGATGGGGAAGAGAGAGAGAGATGGTGAGGGGTCGGCGCTTTGGGCGGCGGTGAGGGGGATTAGGGGTTGTGGTTTTGGACGGCGGTGAGATGTGGTTCAGTTGGTTGAGAGAGAAAGAGATAGACGAAGAGAGAGATGGGGAAGAGAGAGATGGGGTTAAGTTATGAGGGGGATAGTATTGGATTTTAAATAAAATTGTTACATATTTTCAATTTTCATATTATCCCTTAATTAATGCATAGATATTCAAATTTTCCTTTAATTAATTCAACGTAAACGAATTTTGCGAAAATTATTATGTGGTGAGATGACGGACTACCCCGTAAGGCCATAACTTATAGAAAATCCATGAAATAAAAATTAAACATATATTATATACACAAATAACTAAATATAAATCAAAGAAGAATATGTAAATTAATGTAGAATATTATTATAATACATATGAAATACTAATACGATACAATACAATACAACACAATCTAACATAATATAATACAATACAATACGGCATACCAAACGAGTCCGATGTTATTATACATATGAAATTAATATACTTTGGTAACAAAAACATATATGAAATGAATATGAATACAAGATATATTTATTTTATTTTATTTGAAAGAAGATAGATTTATATTTAAATATAATTTTATGTGATGCACAGGGGCGAGATGCGTCGTTGATACGTACGTACGTGCTGTAACCATCATCTTCATATTTGAACACCTATTTGCTATTATACTTGTCTATCATCAGTACGGTTGTCGACAATAAATGTATAGTACGTATCCACGTACGTACGACTTCCTATATTAGACTAAATTTGAGAAAATACATTGTTTTGTACTACATCAAACTATAGTTGTTTAACACCACTTCAGTTCAGGCTTCTAATTGTTTATTGGGGTGCGTGTGTCGAGTGTCCTACAATTGAATTTAGCTTCTATAATTTAAAAATATATTTATCACACTACAATAATAATAATAATAAGGGTGTCTACACATTTGGTATCCTGTGTTTTATCTAAATACAAGTTTGGTACCCTGTATTTTTAATAATGCTTATTTGGTACTCTGTATTTTAAAATTATACTTATTTGGTACTCTAAATTCAAATTTTTTTAATAAAATTTAATCAATACTATCAATAGTCTAAAATTTTATGAATTCTAAATTCTAATTTATTTATTTGATTACATATAACTGAGAATTGTTTGGTTAAATTAATAAAATTGTATTGATTAAATTTTATTTTAAGGTACTAAATATGTACAATTTAAAAATATGAGGTACCAATTAAGTATTATTGAAAACATAGGGTACCAAATATGTTTTTCATAAAAACACAAGGTGCTAAATGAGTATATTCCCTAATAATAATAATAAAAAAAAATAAGTAGTTATTTCACTAAAGTTATCTCAATGACACTTTAATAACTTAAATTAATATGATATAATTTTTTTACAGTCTCCAACCAAATTCTAAAAGTATTTTTATTTTAGTAGAAGTTTACAGTATCTCATATTAATAATAGTAGGCACCGTAAACTAAGGCATTTTTATTTTTATTTTTTTAATAATTAAATAATCCTTTTTAAAAAAATAAATAATTATATAATAATATAATCTATTAATCCAATAATATAATAATAAAAAAAATATATTTTTAGTATTTGTGGTTGAAATTAAAAAAAAAAAATTAATGTTGAGATAGTATTTTTTTAGTGTTGATTTAACACTAAATTTAAATTTCTCTATTAGAATTGTCCTAAATCTTTTTGAATTTCTTTTAATTAATTTCGTACACGATCAAATAAATAATTAAGCTATTTATATGGGTAATTTACGCCAAACCTATGTTTTAATTTTTAATTTGTGTACAGTTAATTTCCTAATTTTTTTTAATAGCACTTTGAGAAAATTTCACTGCAAATTACCTATGTATATGTATATTAATATCTATCCACTGCTTTTTCATTTTCCCCTGGCCACGTAGGTGTAAAATTAAGACAAATAATCCTTCTACGATAGATATATACAAATATTCGGTAAAAGGAAAAATTAACTAAAAGAACTCCGCGCGGTGGGACACTAATTCATGCATAATATTATTGGCAATCAGAAATATTAAATGCCACAACCACCGGTTCTTCGGCCTAATAGTGGGCGCCCTTTGCTTTTGTGTACCATGGGTGAAAGCTTAATTACAACCTACCTACCTACCTAGCCCAAATATATATAAATTTGTAAATATACGTATGTGAACTTAGTGGTGGGTATCTACCTCTCATTCGTCATTTGTGAATTTATACAGTATTATTGTATTACAATTAATATATAATGGTAGGGTGTGGTTGTTTGGGGGAGGCATTGGGCGTATCATGCATGATCCAAACTAGTGATGGCGTGAGGAGGCCGCCATCGATGGAGTCAGGTGAGGTGGTCGAGCCAAGCCATAACACAATACGCACAAGGCCCGAGGCAACTTAATTTCCAAAGGCAAAGCGGTGATGAGGAGAGATTTATACATATTTTTGGCAAACAGCGTGGGAAGTGAACAAAAGGGTAGGAGTGGGAGAGTGGGACCCTATCACCACACCACTTTGATCATCATCATGATCATGATCATTATCATTAGAGATCATCATCATCATCATTCTGAATCAGCTTTGTTTAATTTAGTTTGGGACAATACGTGGAACACGGAGGCTATGGACCCCACAAATGATGATTGGGTAGGGGACCGCATTGGACCTACTTGGTCTCCTTGTCTTCAACCCCCGTGACTCCCTCATTGGCTTCTCACCACATTTCGTGTCTTCTTGTAATCCCACTGGGATACCACCTGGGCCCTTATCTTTCTTTTATATATTATTACCTTTTCTCTACTGCTCATACACAATAATTTATTATTATTATTATTAGTTGGAATTGAAAAAATAATAATAGAATAATTCTTTAATGACATGATATCTTAAATGTGTGCATGTCACACGCGTGTGAATCTTCATAATGTTGCAATTTTTTCTATATTAATTTATGATTATTATGCAATCTTAATCTATCCACTTTATCTTCTTTGTTACTACTTGCTTTCTTGTGTTCACAATATATATGGTTCTTTTAGATAGATGGTTGTTAGATATTTCATGCACTTTCACAGTGTAATTTAATGATACACATAAATTGTCTTGACCACTTGAATTTCTAAATTATAATATGCATAGACACACACATTCAACATGACATGCTCTTGCTCATCCTCATACCATTTTATTTATTTATTTTTAAAGTACAAATTTGCATCATTTGTTTTTCCTCTAACGACCATTCATGGATGAAATTTCTATGATGTTTCCCTAATTGATTTTATGTATCTTCCCTTGTTAGAATTTTACATATAAATATATGCATCACCAAGTCAAACTTAAATATTATTGAACGAAACCATGTATAATGTATTGATTTTTAACAAATTTGTTAGACCGTGAATGAAACGTTTTCCTGTCAACAGTTATTTCTTTATAGGAAAGGAAACCCTGAATTTACATCATTAGATTAGTTAGTCTTTTTAAAAGAAATATTTCACGGTTGGTAGCAAGTTAAATATAGCCTATTGAGAAGAAACAATACTTTTATTATATAAATATACTAAGGGCTAGTTTGGCACAATGTTGTGGAAAAAATAGTTGTAGTTGTACGGTAAAAAAAAATAGTTAGGGATGCACATTTTTCTATAGTAATGGCCTTGCAAGGACCCGCCCCTAATGGGGCAAAGATTCCCCATCTAAATAGGAATGGGACAGGGACAGAGATCATTTTTTATCCCCGAATATTAAACGGGACATGGACGGGGATGGCACTCCCTGCCCCGATGGGGACCTATTTTATTTATTAATTATTTTTTTATTAATATTTTATATTTTATAATATGTGTTTGTATTTTTTTTAGTATATTAATGATATTTTTATAATTTTTTAAGTTATATTTTTCGTATAATAATTAATATATTGAACAATAAGAGATGTGTAATATTTTAATTTTTAAATAATTTAATAATTTTATACATTTAAATTTTAAAATAAACTTCATTTTTTCATTAGGAGATTCCCCATCCCGTCCCCGATGGAGAATGGGTGGGGGTGGGGATGGGAATTAAAATCCTTAACGTAGATGACAATAGGGGGCGCACTCTCCACATATTCCCAGCCCCGTGTGCATTCCTAATTTCCTAGCTGTAACTGTACTGTGAGAAAAAACAACTACACAGAACTGTAAAAAAAAGTTGAGCAGAGTGTAATAAATTATAAATTTTAAAGTGTTGTGAGTTACTAAGATTCTATTATAATTATAATAATAATAATGTTATAATCCAATTCATTATAATCACAAATATATAAAAACTTATGTTGTATAAAAATAAAAAAAAAATATTTTTCATATATTGTTAATTATTTTCTCTTAAAAATATAAATTTACATGCATTTGATAAAAATAAATTATAATATTTTTAAATTATATTTTTATTACATGTAAAAAAAAATTAAAAACTTAAATATATCAAAAACTCTAGGTTAACATGAAATATTAATGTTAAAAATATAAAATGTAAAATATCTTCAGGATAACATAAAAAAAAATAAAAGATTCAAATATTATTTATTTTAAATATATTATTTTTTTAAATATATAATAAATAAGTAAATATATTTTTAGTACAAATAAATTTATGAATCTTTTAATTAAATTAAAACAACTTTTTTCAAAAAATCAAGTTATATCAATTTTAGCTTAACTATAACTTTTCTATAAATTTTTCAATAAATTGTTTTTGAACTATTTACTAAATATTTTTTTATCACCACTTTTTTAAAAAGCAACTTTTAATTTTTCCTAAAGTTATAGCAAATAGGCCCTAACACAATAAGTCCAATTCAAAACGGTCAATATTTGCCAACATAAGCCTTAGTCATAATTGCATTAAACAAGTTTTCGACAAAGATATAGGATGCCACGTATCCGAAAAATATGTACAAAAACCTTTACTCTAGTCCAATCCAAGAGCTTCAACTACAAAATGATGTTTAGGATATTGCAGTTTGGAAAATAGAGGCATACCACTTACAACTTGTTAGTTCACATGTTGAGTTTTGCCGACAATGGTATGTAAAAGCAAAAACAATTTGCCAAAATTTCCTATACATCTATATATATAATATAATTTGAAGTACGTCCAATCCAAGCTTCATTGAAAGACAAAACAAAATTCCCCTTCCAAAAAAGATATGGCAAAATTATCCTCGAAAATAACTTACCATGGCAACATACTGCAATGATGACTACTCTCATTGAGTTCTAGGGAGAGGATTCTCCTGTACTGGATTGAGATCATTGGCGAGAAGCGTGAGATAACGGTTTCCAATTCTTCGTCTTCTCTGACATGTTGTTGTGCCAATTATTTTTTGAGATCTGTCATTTATAGATTTGCAAAGAAAGAATCCCAGTAAGCCTGCCGTGGTAATTTGATAACTAAAGAAAATAAATAGTTGGGGTACGTAGAAAAAAGGTACCAGGATTTCAATCACCGAGAAAAGAAAGTGGCTGTCTCATGCTAAGCTCTGCTTTGAGCACTGGGAATTTCTCCAAATCATGAGAAGCACCTAAAATTTTCTGCAGATGAACGAGCCAAACCATAAGTTATACACAAGTTACAACACTACACTAGTCATCCACTAAATAAAATCTTTAGCCTCAAAAAAGCAATTCACGAATTTTTTAAAGCATCTTTCAAATTGTTCTGATTTATCCATATTCGTTAGTTTCATCTAGTAGCTTAAAAATCAGAATGTTCCCAATAGATCATCAAGTGAGATAAAATATGAGCTCAAAATTGCTCAGGATGGCACTTAAAGGAATAATATTTACCAGTGCAGCAAGGTGCGCTTCTTGTAAAAGATTTCCATCTGCTTCCAATCGGGCAATAGGAAACTCCGGAATATGTCCCGACTGTTTTTTACCAAGCAAATCACCAGGTCCCCGTAAGAGAAGGTCCACGTTTGCTAAGTAAAAACCATCTGACGATTTCTCCAGAACCTTCAGTCGACCAAGACTAGTAGAAGTAGATGCTATAAATATGCATTTAGATTTCCTTGATCCGCGTCCAACCCTTCCTCTAAGCTGATGTAACTGAGCTATTCCAAACCTTTCGGCATTCATAACAACCATCAATGATGCATCCGGAACATCTACACCAATCTCAATTACTTGTGTGGCAAGCAGTACTTGAGTTTCTCCACTTCTAAATCGTTTAAGTGCCTCATCTTTCTCATCGCTTTTCATTTTTCCATGCAATAATCCACAGCTGTAGCCCTGAAACCTGGTGGAAATAGCTTCAAAATCCGCAGATGCAGCACGAAGTTTCGGTAGCTGTTCAGATTGCTCAATAACTGGATACACAAGATAAACTTTCCCTCCTCCTCGTAACTCATCTAGCATTATCTGTTATTATATGATAAAAGTAGTCCTTGTATGAACATGGTAACTCCTAGTAAATGAATTTAAATAAATATGCTAACACATTACAAGTATCAAGGAAAATGAAGTAAACATGTGTATTACTTTTAGGTATAAATAGCCAACCATAAGTTAGAGCACCCCTCATCTTGTTCATTTAGAAAATTACAACTTGGATGAGTTACAATCTTTGTTCTTAAGTCTTTGTTATTTCATTGCTTCACAATTTCAAAGAAAAATTACTAAATAAGCTTCTATTCCATGATGGAATGGAAATTGACCCCGGATAAGCACCGCAATTATTTATCATAACAAAGATGTGAAAAGTGACAATATTGCAGTACTCTAAACAGATTAATACAAGATATTAAAAACAAGAAAGACAGTCACCTTGTAAACGGTCTCATATCCATCCTCATTTCCTTCAACAGTGACGGTCTCAACTGGTATTCTTCCAGGAGGTAAGTCAGTTATCTGCATTATTAAAAAGTAAAATTAATAACTAGTATGCAACATTACTCAAATCGACAAATTTTAGCTAGCTTTAACCAAATTTAGTACTAAAGATTGAGGTAAAAACAACACTACCAATCAATTTCTAAAACATCATTTTTCATGGTTTGCTTCAAATTACCTGACGCATCTGTACTATATTTTTTTTTTGAAAAAGAGAAAGAGACCTTTGTCTTAGACTGACCCCTTTCCCGTTATATATAGATAACCTCACTTGTGGCAGAGGAATATCGTGATTACAAACTATTAACAGAAAAATTTAAAACGACACCAATCCAACAAGACATACACAAATCAAGTACTCTTAAACAACATTACACAACAATCTTCAATCTCTATTCAAATCTAAGAACGAAAACTGCTCAAATCTCTTAGTTTTGTAAACCCAAACAGCTGTCCAAAATTTGACTTTTTCCCATAAATCTTCAACTGAGGCTTCAATCCCTTCTAAAATTCTGTTATTCCTTTCGAGCCAAATAACCCAAATGATTGCTAGGACAGCTGTCCTCCATAGGTATGATCTACCCTTACTACCCCCCCCCCCCCAAAACACCTTGCTCACAATCATTAGAGGGACTGATACGGGAAGTACCCATTGGGTCTCAAAGACATTCAACAACTTTATCCAAAGTCTTTGGGCCAGACAGCACCCCAAAAACAAATGTGCCACTTCTTCACTGCTTTTCTTACAACAAACACACCATCCCGGGGACAAGCAGATAAATGGTCGCCTTTTTTGCATCATAGAGTGCACGTTAATTTTTCCTAATGCCACCAACCATCCAAAGACTTTAACTTTAGAAGGACACATACTTTTCCATAAGGTCTTCGTCCAGAACAACTCGCCAGAATTGTGGTCTGAAGTAAACCACCTAAATGCTGACTTACAAGAGAAAATCCCACCAGGATCTGGTTTCCATAATCTGATATCCTCTGATATGTTAAACAGTCTAATATGTTTTAGTAGTTGCAGTAAAACAATAAGATTAGGCATTTCCCTCTCCATCAAGTTCCTTTTAAACTTAAAATTACAGCTTGCAACACAATTTCCTACCTCTCCTTCAATGGCCACCAGATCTTTTATACTCATATTTTTCGCCTTTGATACCACTTCCAGGTCCGGAAAGCGACTCTTTAATGTTGATTCTCCAATCCAGATATCTTCCCAAAATCGAATAGTTGCACCATTGCCCACTTTAAATTTTACCAACTCCAAAAATTCCCCATAAAGATCTGAAAGATCCTTCTAAGGACCTCTTGGAGATAGCCTATGACCTGACTTAGTATCCCAACAATTTTCTGCTCTTCCATAACGGCTTTTGATCACTTTATGCCAAAGTGAATTCGATTCTAATGGATATCGCTAAAGCCATTTCATAAGCAACCCTTTATTTCTCATATCTAATCTACCAATAGCGAGACCTCCCTCATGTTTAGGTCTACACACCTCCTCCCAGGCCACCAAATGATCCCCACCTATTGAATCTCCTCCTTCCCATAGAAAATCTCTCATCATTTTTTCTAACGAGAATGATCCCCACGCATCTGTACTATATAACTAAAATAAATGTATATAAATAGCAGGAAAAAAGCCCCAAGACTCAAAAGCATTGCTACATATATGTTTTCCGTATGCTCCATAATACTATTTATTTTTCTTTTTTCTTGTTTATTTTTTCTAAAAAAACAAAAAAACCAACAACCACAAAGCAGATTTACTTATATGTAGTTTGCTTTTCTTTTTCTGGAAGAGATGTAAATACATGTCCATGAGTGACCTTCACCCAAATTTATTGATAAGCCTCAGTTATGGCTAATGAATTACCGTGGTAACACTATTTTTACTAACAGTACGTTGCTATCATAATATAGCATGGAAAGCCTAGTAACGTTGAAGAAAGAAAAAGAAAAAAGATTTATCACATTAAACTAACAGAAGTCGAACTTTCAATATATGATACTAGAGTCTGATTAGATATTATCCCAAAAGAACAACATGAAGAAAGCTAGACTATTTAACCATATTGCGCCATGGAGTACATTTGCAGCCATGTTATAAAAACAACTCACATTACATGCATATAAATTTAGGCAAGCAAATCAAACTATCAATGACTGCTTTATTTGAACTCTTTCCCCTTAATTTTGACAAATTATACAAAAACTTTACACCAAAAGGACAAGCTTAATATTGAAAAGATTCATTTCAGGTACCAAAGTAAAAATATTTGCCCATGTTTTTACTCTACACACTGTCAAAGGAAACTGAAGAAATATTGTAACGGTTTGTTCAACAACACATTTTGAGAATCATAGAAACATTACATACCTGAGTTAAGGAAACATCTCCATATAATGCCAGAGCAAGAGTCCTTGGTATTGGAGTGGCAGACATTGCAAGAACATTTGGAGCCATATAATTGTCACCTTTTGAGGTCTCATCTGAATTGCCTGTTGCGACTTTGGAGCTTATGTTATTATATAACTGCAGGTAGAACTCCCAAGTTACCTCATAAGTCAGTGTTGATATAAGTAAGCTATAAATGTAAAGGTCATAAACATTAAACATTAGTTGGTATAGTCCTTTTCTTATGGCAATCCTTTTCGGGTTAGATTGTGATCTTCACTAACACAATCTCCTATAGTTGGTCTGAATAAATTGACTTAAAGAGTTTACAATAAATAAGTCTAACTTCTAGCTAATCAACAAACAACAAACATGTTAGAATATATGAGTTATACATTAGTTGTAGAAATTAAGGTTAATTGTAATTAGTAAGTTTCCTATTTTCTCTTCTAGTTTCTTATTTAAACTTTCTAATTTTGTATATAAATACACATTATTTTATTGAATAATATACAATTTCATTCATTGTTTTCTACATGGTATCATAACAAAATTATAAATTTGAAATTTGAAATTAGGGTTTATCCCAAAATTGAGGTTTGCAATTGGATTTGTTCTTCATCTTTCTTAAGGTTTATTTTTCGAAAAATACATTTAGAGAGCACGTGAGCTCTCACCGCCAACACCAACAGACAACCCAGCCGTCAATCTGCCAAACCCTAGAGTTTGGTGGCTGGAACAGTAGCGCTTGAGAACACGCGCCGCCTGAAGCGTCAGCGACAACTCCCACGCGCCAAGGCGTGGGGGCACGCGTGAGGTGTCCTTTTCAGTTGTTTCTCCACCGGTTGTTTTTTTCGGTGTTTCTGACCTTTTGGTGCATCCGTTTCGACCATTATTCTCTTCTTTTATGATCGTTGAGGTTTGTTCGTCATCCTTTAGTGTGATTCTTTGTCCTTTATCTCCGGAGTTTTTCTTTGTTTGTGGTTTGGTTTAGATTCTCCTATTTTGGTTGTGAGATTTTGATTGCTAACTCAATATCTCAATTTGTTCCCAGCTTGTTGTCTCATTTTGTTTTCTCCTTTATTAGATTTGTTGCTTGGTTTGTTGTTTGAGTTAGTTTGGTGGGACGAATATAATATTTATAATGGCTTCTGAAACTCCAATTCTTGTTTCTGCGGATGAATATGCCAAATTCTTACAATATCAAGAGTCTCTTAAGTATTCATCTTCTTCTATTACCACTATTGTTGATTCAGGTAAACCAAATTCGTGTCACCTTTCCTCGTCTTTCAAATGGGTCATTGATTCTGGTGCTACAAACCATATGACAAATAATTTTAGCTTCTTTTTCAATCTTCAACCTCACGCTTCCACTTCTACTATTACCTCAACTGATGGGTCACACTTCACGTGTTCTTGGGTCTGGTACAATCACTCCTACAAACATAATGTTACTTGAAAGGAGCACCAGGACAAGGTATTGTTTACAGAGATCATGGACACCCAGATTAAGTGTTTCTCTGATGCAGATTGGGCAGACTCCAAGGTAGATAGAAGATCCACTTTAGGTCATTAAGTTTTTGTTCGGGCAATCTGATCTCTTGGAAGAGTAAGAAGCAAAATGTTGGGTCTAAATCCAGTGCAAAATCAAATATAAAGCTATGCCATAATTTGTGTGTGAGATAGTGTGGATTTATCAGCTTTTAACTAAAGTCGAGTTTAAGACTTTAGTTTCAGCAAAATTGTGGTGTGATAATCAAGTTGGTCTTCATATTGCCTCAAATCAGGTGTTCCGTGAGCGAACTAAGCACATTGAGATTGAATGTCATTTGTTCGTACGAAAATTCAACAAGATCTTATCTTCACAGGATATGTGAAGACTGAAAAACAATTAGGGGACATTTTCACAAAAGCTTTGAATAGGGTGCGGATTGATTATCTTTGTAACAAGCTGGACATGATTAACATTAATGCTCCAACTTGAGGGAGAACGTTAAAATATATGAATTGTACATTAGTTGTAGAAATTAGAGTTAATTGTAACTAGTTAGTTTCTTATTTAGACATTCTAATTTTGTATATAAATACACGTTATTCTATAGAATAATATACAATTTCATTCACTAATTTCTACCAAACTCTCACTATTCTACAATGAGAACTCATACAACTACTAAAAATATAGAACTTTATCCCACAACTTCCAAAATTCTCCTTGTATGTTCTGCTCCAACCAAAGGACATATGTGGAAGACTTATTTCTTCTTCACTAACCATTGTATAACACTATTTTAAGATTTAACTGGAGCAGCTCTTCAAATGCATCCAAAGGAGCATTTCAAGCCCAGACGGGTTTCAATAATTGAGGAAATAGACTAAAAGTCAGTCTTCGGTTTCAATCAATTATACAATACGGCTATGTTTGGAAGTTAGATTTTAGTGAGGAAAGAAAAAAGTAAGGAAAATGTAAAGGGGGGGGGGGGGGGGGGGTTGACAACTTTTCATGTTCGATATGAAAACTTTATTGAATCAATTTTTCTTCCATTCTTTCCATACTAAATTGTTATTTATTTTCCACACTTATTTTGTTTTTGGTATTTTTTGAATGGCAATTGATGTAGCCTACAGATCTTAATGGCAATTGATATTTTTTGATTTTAAATGGAATGGCAATTGAAAATTAAAACTGACAAAACAATAAAAAGAACACAGATAAAGCATGCATCAATAATATCAATCATGACTATAATGTGACCACCACAAATTATGCGAAAGTGTGAAGCAGAAGCTCTTTTGCAACAAAATAGTTAAACAACAATGGAGCATATCCTAATGGCCAGACAATCCATGGAAAAAATCACATACGACAAGAACTGTTAGATTATTAGAAGAGCCACAAAATGTTGAAATTGCCTCCATTTACTTTCTCTTGAACAATTAAATTAGTGCTATAAATATTTAAATATATAATAATTTAATTAGCACCATCACCATGTTCAATTTCAGAAAGATTCCTATGTTACAACACACAAATCACATAGTGAGGATTTCTTTGACCATAGGACGACAATGAACATACAAATATGAACATCACTGGAAATGAAAAGGATGGACCCCTTAGATATTAACAGCAAGAAGAACCACCTAAGAAATAATCATGCAAAAACACGACATAATCCTGCAAAAACACAACCATCATACTAATCATATTAAAACAGATCACCTTGCTGTTGAACCTTCCTCGCTGGATCACACCAAAACGATGTTGCTCATCTACCACAGCAATCCGGAGTGCAGAGAACTCCACGCTTTCAGAAATTAAACTGTGGGTTCCAATGACCATTGATATGTCTCCAGTTTGGAGATCCTGAATTCATGATTTCAGTTGTAAGACACTCAAAATTTGAAATAAAAAAGAAAAATCAAGATAATAATACATGCCTTACGAATCATTCGTGATTGTTTTAATGGTGTTGACCCTGTTAGTAAAGCTACAGAAGGTTTGCACTCAACTTCCTCTAAGCTTTCAAGCAAATTATTAAAGTGCTCGTAATGTTGGATTGCAAGCAACTCAGTCGGAACCATGAAAGCTGCCTGCAAATTAGCAAGAAAAAACAGACCACAATTAGAGAACACAGAAACGTAACGGTAAAAAGGGAAATGTATCTGATAAATAAATGGCAAGCCATATACTTTACAAGCACTTAAAGAGATCAGATTCATAGAGCCAACCTGATATCCGGAGCCAATAACTTCCATGCAAGCCAAAAAGGCTACTATAGTCTTCCCACAACCAACATCGCCCTAAAAAAACACATTGTAGCGTATGGTCAACAAATAACTTTCTCCCATATCATCCATTCTAATACTATGAAGAAAACAATGTTAATTTATTACCAACTTCTATTAATGATACACGGCATAGTAAATCTACAAACAAGGGAGAAGGGAGCACTGCAAAGGTCCTGTCCCAAGGGACTATCGACAACATCTTTGCAAATAATTTAAGGGATTATTCATGAATGAAGGTCAAGCCACAGAGCAAAAAAAAAAAAATAGTCCACCAATGATCTTATCCCTCATCTGAGAAAGCATAGTGGAACCGAGTGGAAATTTCATTTATCTATTTTAGGAAATAACATCCCACCCCAATCATTAAATCTGAACAATCCCAAACCTATGAATTGCAAATGACTAGAAAATTCAAGACCAATCCATCCTTACCCATGTTGAGCAACAACTTGACCTAGACCAACAGAAATAAAGGTAAAATAGAAGCAGAAGCACAAGACTCTTGAAAATCAACTGAACTGAAAATAGAGACATGAAAATAAAGGGCAGTGTGAACCTCTCTTTAAAAAATTGGTCAAATAAACTTCTGTGGGAAGTTATTTATCTTTTTCTTTTTTTCTTTTTTTTTTTTTTTTTTGTTATTTATCATTTTCCCATGAACTTAATCTTAAAATATTGTTCTTGTCCATTCATATGTAAGAAGCAAAAAATCCAAGGCCAGCATAAAAGTTACATAATATATGGGACCGAATCAATGTCAGTACTACACCAGTAAGATTAGTTTTTGAAAACACATATAATGAAGGGAAACCATAACAAAATAAGACAGCAGACATCATTTATGTATGCCTGAAAGTAATATTCGATCCTAATAGACATTGAATTTGTACACCACATGCAAATGAACTAGAGTCATGTAAAATTCAAACCTGCAAAAGCCGATTCATGGGCACTGTTTGTTTAAGATCCCAAATAATTTCGGAAACAGCTCTAAGCTGACTAGAAGTAAGAGAGTATGGAAGAGATTTCACCAACTTTTTGGTGAGACTAGACCATTCCTCCATATAAGCAGCACTGCTTTCTGGTTTCCTATACTTATCAAGTAATCCCTCTTTCTCAAATTGCGTACCAAGGCCTTCAAGCATTTGGAACAAGCGGCCTAGCTGAAGAGATTAACAACTGTTTTCAATCAAGAGATTATTTATAATTGCACAACAATACTGCATGTCAACATTATAAATTCCATCGATTTCAGATCTAAACCAAAACATTTCTCAAAATCTGTCAAATATGTGTCAAAGTTAGTGAAATAGATTCTGCAACGATACCAAACACCATTTAAGGTAAAATAAAATCACCTGCAAGTAGAAGAACTCATCAAATATAAGCCTCCTCCGAGCCAAATTAGCCTCATTGATATCCTTTGGCTGGTGAATCCCATTATATGCCTACAGCATTGACAAAGGATTAGTGCAATGAGGAGAATTATGATGCACAGAAAGACACCAACGGATGCACATAACATGAATTTATGATCACATTGCTGCATACACCCACACATAGATTTTCCTTGTTCAATGTAAGCTGCTAAACATTACTCAAAATTAAGGTAAATTTTTCTCGAAAAAAAGAAAAAAAAAACAAATATATATCATATAGTGCTGCAAAATAAGCTTCCAACTCTCTTTCAGTCTCTCTCTCCCTCTCTCACTCTCCCTCTTCCTCTCTCTGTGCAGAAAATGAATGTTTATGAGTATGGAGGAAGGGAGAAGAATGAAGATGACCACTCAAAAAAAAAAAGAGTACAATAAATAAATAGAAATGATAGAAAAATTCTATTGGCTCACATGTGTTCAAAATTGTTTCAGAACTGAAAAGCATTTTCTTATAAATAAAGAGAAGAAAAAGAAGGAAAGTAAAATTTCTTGAGATGACATATATAGTCAAATTAACAGAACATATAGATGAAAAGGCTAAATTTCCAAAAGAAATGAACTTACAGCATAAAGACTTGGCAGTCCAAAGTCTTCAACAATGCTTCTGGGAATGGGATCAACATTTGCTGGCAAAGCTTGTAAAGCTTGTAAAGCACTGTCACGAAAGAGGTGGGCGGCAGAAAGAAGTTAAAAAAATTACAGTAAATAAGTGCAACAAATTACCAAACCAACTAGTCATTTCTTAAGTGGACCAAAACAACAAAGAGGGTAGAACTCATAAAAAAAGAAAGTAGGCCACTAACCCTACTGACCAAATAATCCTAAAATTTCTTAAATCACGTACTTATTTAGTGTCAAATAAATTGGGACCTTATCCAGAAATATATAAATAAATAAATTATATGAAAAAATACAGTCAAATAGTCAGCCGACACTGTTTAAGAGTGCAGACCTTCAAAGGTCGGTGATCAAATCATACTGAAACAATAAGGTGATCAAATCATTCTTAGTAAGTTAATGCTACAATTCTTGACAGTAGTAAAGAAATTTGAGCCACACATCTAAAATGGAATTAACAACTTCATTTTTACATCCCACCTTGCAGGACAGGATTCAGCCATCATTCATGCAATGATGGCCCTTCAAGTTAAATGCATTTATAGAAGTTACCCATATTTGATCCCATGACTGATGCCAATTAGAAAAAAATAAAGTGAGACAAAAGGGAAATGACTAGAGAGAAAAGGTCAACCACGGCATGTTTTATACAAGGCCAAAAACATGGGACTCTTGGACGAAGATGCTGCCAATATGAGTGGCCTTGCTATGCTTTTACATTTAAGCTAAAAAAGGGTACAAACCTTGCAATAATGTCTCTCAAAAAATTAGGTTTTAAGCCTCCTTTTGAAGGGTAAATGGGATATGGCCTTCCTTTCGCATGAAATGAAGAATCTTTGTCATCTTCAAGCACGTCAATATTATATTCTCTCATCTCATAATGATTTTTGGTACTCATAGTCCTCACCTAAAATAAAGAAGCAACATTTCACACAGAATCTCAAATGAAATTTACACAAACAAATAAAAACTAAACACTCGCAAAAAAAAATATTAACAAGTTATAAGAGTTTGATAACGAAACTCTATTAAGTGCGAGAGTTATACAATTCAACATCTACATAACCACAATTGGCGAAAAAGAAAAAAAAAACAACATAACCACAATCACCAAAGTAAATATTTGAGCAATCAAAGTGTGTCATTTTAAGCAGTCAAATAGGTCATGAATTATCAACTGCCCATGTACTAGCCTAAGTGAACAATCACTACCACCCACAGGCCACATCTAGGAACATTAAACTTTCTCGAAGCTGATAAGCAGTGATATTGTAAGTTATAGAAATGAGAACTTTTAGAAAGGTAAAGTTACATTTATAATCTACAAATAATTGTCAACTCATACAAAGGTAAAGCTATATTTATAATCTGCAAAAGGCAAGTCTGTATAAAAGAAAACCCCCAATTTGATATGAGTCACTGAATGTTACTTTGCACCTAACAACAGAAGAGTAAGAAAGAAATCAAGCTTTGGAGAAACCTGTGAAACTCACTTGGCCACTAACACACACGATTTCCCCTTCCTTATGCTTCCCCTGAAGACTTTGAAGAAAAGGCTTAAATGTGAAACGTGTACCGCGAAAGAATTTCTTCAAATGCAAATATATTGTCTTGTTTTCTTTAAGATCTCTACCATCAGTTTCATTCTCAAAATTTGAGTCACTGTTTCCAATCTCACAACTCACGATAACCTCAAGAAATGAAAAAGAAGAACTAGCTCTGATTCCTCTGCAGGAGAAAGAGATATCGCAATCAATATTATAGCATCAATAATTTACTTTAAAGTATGCAATATATTTAAGTAAGAAACTTGACTCATCCAAATTGTTTCATCACAATCTCACCTCATCCAAATATCAAAGGAAAAAAGACCTAAAATATCTGAAAAACCAAGGCACAACTATACCCAGATGCTTACAAAGATCAAAAAATCAGGAACTTTTTTTCATAAGAAATAATAACAATAATATATTACAACGATGACGACACCACCAAACACACAGAGTAAAAAATTACCAACTGCTTTTGAGAGATGAATCATGGATTACTAGTTCTTCGTAAGATCATGAATGGCTAGAACATTTGGAAACCTTGTTACCTTGAAGATAAGATTTTTCCCATAAAAATCAAGTATTGTCCATCTTCAATTCCAAGCTGAGCATTTCTTAAATCAGCATATGTTCGAGGAAAATGGTGTAGCAATTTCCGCAGCTACATAGAAATAAGAATGACCAATACAAAGTCAATCCTTCTTTCAAATAATGCTAAGATAAAATTTGGTTGCCTTTCACGTAACATCTTATGAAACAAACCGTGTGAAAACCAGAGTCTTCCAGCTTATGACAGTGCCTCTTTTTTAATCCAGGTATGCAATTAATAGTTTGATCAAGAAGTGGCTCGGTTGACGCTACATCAATTTGTGAGTCAAACCAAATAAATTCCTCTACAGCGACTGGTTGATTCAATATTTCCTCAGTGACCAATGTAATGGGCTGAGGAGATGAAGGTAGCATATAAGAACTAGGTTCTCTTGGTAATTCTGTTTGCACACTTGTTTCAGTGGAATCCAGAGTGTCCCGCATTTCATGGAGACTATTCTGTGTCTGCTCTTCGCCTATAGACTCAGAAAGGAACTCTTCATAACCTTCTGTTGCTAGAATGTTTCTCATGTTGCAGAAATCTGTGGTCCCATTATACAAGATCACTGGAGGGGAACTACCCACTATAATAGATGGAAATTTCTTACATACTAATGAGACATCAAAATCCCTTCCATCTTTATAATCATGAATATCATCATAACCCATCATAACTGATACCTAATAATAGCAATAGTATGATTAATGGAAGAAAGATGCAGTCTTATAAACCAGAAAACATCAACTAGGACACCAAATGATAAAGTTTTCACAAGAAAACAGCAGTTAAAAGAAGAATAAAATTGAAATAAAAAGATAATCCTGCAATCTCCAAGATCAGAGCAAAAAGTAACAGCATGCCAGGTATAACCTGTACATATATTTCAAAACGTACAAAATAGGCATACAACTACATGCATAAGTTCTGTAAGTCAGATAAAACTTGTTAGATAGATAAATGGGAGCCACAAGATTATATGTAACAAACTGATATTCTCATGTGCCTACCTTGTCAAGAACCTTTGGACGACTACATGTACTCGACAAACCATAACCATCAACTTCATCTAACACCTTTTCAGCCAGCTTATGTCTTGATCTAGAATATGATCTCGATAGTTTGGAAAACAGAAAATTACTGAACCTGCAAAAAATAAAAACATCATACAAGTACCAACACCTCAAATCTATAAACCATTACAAGCATAAAAAAAATATAATATAGTTTCAGGAACATCAACAACAACAACAACAAGAAAAAAAATTAAAAAGTACCTCATATTTCTTCCCAAAGCATTCAAGTATCCTTTCCTAGTCTCAGATAGGACTGCACCTCTCAATTGTCTCACACTGAAACACTGGAAATGTATAATTACATTCAGTATCACCTAACTCATTCCCCAAAGATTAAAACTTTCAAATTTATTGTCACCAAACTCATTTAAGGATTAATATTACAACTTTACAAGCACGGTATAAGAATTCAACTGGTGTGGATTCTACTATTGCATTCTGACAACCTTATGCAACTAGATACAAAGGGAAGTTCAAAATCAATCAACGCTGCATAAAATATTTTAAACTGCTAAACGACAAACAAATCAGGATATAGCATGTATCTACTACTCTTCTTTCTTTTTTTTTTCTGAAAGCCATATATTTATTACTCTGTTAAAACGAAATATCTCAATAGAAAAAAAAGATCCTTTTATGTTGGATGATAGAGAAATTATTACTTATACAAAAGGACATAAAGATACAAACTTCATTCATACCATGCCACATGGATACATAAAAAAGACTACGAATGCCATGTGCAACAAACGCCCTACTTGAACAGAACATGCCTGAATAACATAGACCTCCAACCTGCAAAACCATAGTGCATACTAATTACAATGTTGAGGAAAAAATCCACGGGCAGACAATGTCCCAACGACTATAATTGGAATAGACAAATAAACACATCTTACAAGTTAAGCTACAAATAGAAAAAGAACATAGTCAAAGGCTAAAAATTACATCAACGTCTTTCAAAAAGAAAAAAAATTGTACTCCACATAAGTTTATATTATGCCTTGATAAGTCTGCTATATAAAAATTTTATTCTTCTGCCTTTATTTCAATGGATATATATTTCGATATTGGGTGTTTCCAGTTGAACCCTATAATATTTGGGGAAAGAAATTTTCATATAATAACTCCGTGAGTAAGATTAACTTCTAATATATTACAGCATAAAAGAAAATGAAATTAAGGAAGAAGTAAGCTGTTTTACCATCAATCTAACTAACTCAACTTCTAGTTCAAATTTCAAGTATATAAGTACTCCTATATCATATGCTTTTTCTCACCGGTGCGAAGAGAAATGAAAGAATCAAACACAACTAAAGATGATATCAAACTGGTGCACAAATTCAAACTCAAATAACTAGCATTTCGGTTTTGTTCATCTTTCATGTTTTGAAAGTTGTAATGGTAAAATCGTACCTTTTCGAAAGATACTCTGTTAATTTCCGCTTCTACCACACATTTTCTCGGGAAACAAACGCCGAAACCTCTATCCAGAGAGTAAACCGGAACTCAGACTAAGAAGTTGAAAGTTGAAACTGCCTCTAACGTTTATTTACTTTGGTTCCTAATCGTATTCGTACGTATGTATGGCTTCGTGAGCTTGAGTAAATATCCTTCCTTTCCTCTTTTTCTCAAGACAAAATCATTGAAAATTTCTTTACGAAAAAAAAAAATCTTTTAAAATTTTATAAAATAATTTTTTTTCAAATTTTAATTTTTTTTATTGGTAAATACCATTTTAAACTTTCTCTTTTACAAAATTACATAATTTTTTAAAAATATATTTTTTTATGTTTTATATATAATTTTAAGATATAAATATTTATAAAAATACGTTTTTAAAATTTTAAAATTTCAAAAATATATTTTTCTTGAGAAAAAGTAGAAAACAACTAAAATAAACAAGAAATTAATATCACGACAATTATAAATCAACTATAAATAAATTATAAAACAAGTAAAAATAAATTAGAAAAAAATTTATTATTTTTAGTGAAGATGTATTTTTATAAATAAAAGAAATTCAAAGAGCATAAGTAAAAATAATTCGTATTGACGAGTATTTGTAATTTTTCTAAAAAAATTTATCTATTATGTAAATTTTTTCAAAAAAAAATAAGTCTAATCAGTAATTTATGTAGAATACAAATCTAAAATAGTATTTATCATTTTCTAAAGTATATTCATACCCAATAATTATAATTTTTTATATATTTGTAGAGAAAAAAAATCAAATCTTTACCCAAATTAAAACTTAATTATAATACTATAATAAATCTACTTTCATTTTAATAAAACTTTCATTTTAATTATGCTTCATTATTTATAATTGTTAACCGTGTTTACGGATAGGTGACACATGTACTTCCAATGCCCAAAATTAACTCACATGCCCATTCATCAAGCCCAAAAGAAAGTAATAGTTCAGACTATAAGCGGAGTTCGACTACAGCTCCGAGTTCAACTAAAATCATGTCTCAACAAAGCCACACCTCTATGGTCCCAAAAGGGTAACTCTTGTCCAAAGGGATGAAGATTCAAAGGAAGACAACCGGATACCCTCAGAGGTAGTCCCAAAGGTGTCAAGATACAGTCCTACGCGGCACTCCTCTAGCAACGAATTCCACAGAATCAGAGGTTTGTCCCTTGTGTTAGATCTAGGAAAGGCGCACAACACAAAAAGCGACATACCTTTTGTGAAACATCCACTATTTTGTACACAATTGGCAGCGCATGGCCACCTATCAACATCAGGTTGTACATGTTGGAATTAATTTTACCAGGATCTTAGATCTACTCACAAGTATGTTGATTTAACAACCTAAATATGAACTTCTAAAACGATAAACAAAACACATAAAAGTTAAGAATAACTTACAGTGATGGCAGCGGAATTAAGTGTCTCCTTCCACTCAGATCTCTAACCCTTGATTCCTGTTTGTAGCAGAGTATAATCAAGATCTAAGCCCGAATGTCCTTCAGTTGGATGTGATCCTTCACAGTCTTCCAAACTATGATTGAGGTATTGTATGCTGTGTGTGGGCACTTCTCTCTCACAAAGGATCTCGAAATTTCTCTCTCTTTTCACTCTTGATTTCGTGTATAATGATGGTATGAATATCAAAGCATTCAAAGGCATTTCAAGAGTAGAGAGGGGGGCGGCTATATATAGGAAAAGGGAAGAGCTCAACTTTCCAAATAAACAGTTTTCTCTTTTACTGTGTAATTGATTAACTGCCTTATTTAGTGTGATCTACCACTTTCCTATTATTGTTAGGCTTTGATTAGCAATTACATGGCAATTAAAATTGAAAATAATAATGGGGAAACATGCAAAGAGGTGGCCGTCCATGGTGTGATATGGGACTCACTTGGATTTTGCAGTTTCCTCAATTTTATTTCTATATCTCCAAAAATACTATTTTTCCAATTCTAACCATTTAAATGTCAAAACTAATTATGTAATAACTAAAATAGATTATTAAATAATATTGTCATTTAAAATAATTATTAATTAGACATGCAAAGTCTCTCAATTAATAATTAAACCTAGAAACCCTTTCATTTACAATTTCATCCTTAAACAGTGAGAATTCACAAATTAGACATAGTCTAACTTTTAGAATTATAATTGATTAATCATGAATCAATTATAGAGTCTTACAAACAGTATAGTCTCAACTAGAATGGGGACCATGGATCTATATTGCTGAGCTTCCAATAAGTTGAACTGATTTACCAAGTAAATCCCTAACTTATTAATTCCTTGTTGAATCCACTCTTAGAACTTGGAATTGCACTCTCAGACTTATATAGAGCATATTATATGTTTCACGATATCCATATGCTATCTCATTTAACCATTGTTATAATCTTAATGTGATCAAAAGATCCTCTATATAGATGATTTACATCGAGATGGGACAAATTTACCGTTTACACCCCCTCAATGTATTTTGCCCCTTAAAACACTTAGTTACCTGTAAATGATGTTTTAGTTATCTAATATATAGTCACTGAAACAAGAGTTCATCCATTTACTTTTATTTAACTAAGCTCGAAGGGAATCATCACTTGACTTCTATACACCAGTAGAAGCTATAGATTCCATATTTATGTTCAGCACTCCCACTCAGTTATGCTATCATGTTCCCAAAATATACGTATCACCCTACCCGAAAGTAGGCTTAACTAATAAATCAAAGAACATGAATAGTACTCCTGAGATTGAGCCTGAGCATATCAGGATTTAGATTCTCTTAATCTAAGATCAACTTCTGATATTGACTTGGAAATATACAACGGTAAGTTTATAATATCTTATCTAAGTTCAATATCGGTCCAGTCCAATGTATACTCCATACATTCGAAACTATTATACTTTACCAATGTTCTGGAAAGAACATAACACTTACTCCAAGTGTAAGTATACTTTATCGCTGATTATCACATCAGTGTAAATCCAAAACACTGATGAATAGGGACTAAGTCTTTTGAATCATATAATCACAATCACATTCCACTGTATTGACAATACTGTAATTGTGAATGAATATATGTTCTGGATTTAACTGATTTTATGCATATATTAAATATGTATATTAAACCATAAACATGTAACATACATGTAAACATAAATCACTTCAAAATTCTATATTGATAACTAATCAGATTGTAATGGGTTTTTATTTAGGGCACAAAACCCAACAGTACAAGCTCGTACAAACGACACTTACCTCTCAATTGGGCTTCAACTACTCGACTCAAAGTCTACATTATATTGTATTTTATCCCATTAGTGGCTTATTTCACATTTACGAACCCTAACGGGTCCGGGTTCACCCGAGAACTTGACTTCAGCATATAAATAAAGCTTCGTCCCTTTATGCAAAGGGTTACGAATTTTGGCTAAACACTGTGTAAAAAACTCTATAGCCAAAGAGTTCAATAATATTGACTTGTAAACTAAGACTCATTAACGCCCAAACCACGTAAGAAAATTCTTCTTTATTTCTGATCATTTTTCTTTAAGATCAATATATTTAAATTCAATTTTTGAAAATCTCGGTAAATATTTTGATGCTTTCATTAAGAGCTCGAAGGAAGTCTTTACCATTGTTGTCTTCTACAACCATGGTTGCAACTAGAAATGTGACTAGAAAACCATCCGCTCCCAATGACAATTAAAATGCTATGGTCGACGATTTATACCAGCCCCTTCTGGCAGACGTTGAAGCAGATGTTGTAGGGGATGGTGAAGTGTCAAAAGTAGCTAGTCGTCCACCTCAGAAAAGCCAACACCAAGAAAAATACATTGATGAGACCTCCATCAACGAAGATGACAAAGAAGGCAAAGACGAGGACCTAAAGGATGCGTACAACAAAAACAATGACAAAGAATACGAGGAGGACCCAAAGGTGGTAAGCTTAAGACAAGTAGTCTTAGACTAGCAAAGAAAAATGGTGAAGCAAGAAAAAGCTACAAACCAAATACAAGAAACTCTCTTACAACTGTAAAACATGGTAGAGAAAGGGATAATAATGTTGAAAACCCACTAGTGGGAAAGTTTAACCTTCCCGAGATTGGACCCTTTAATCCAGCAAACGACAAGGGGAAGCCCAAAATGGCTTAGCCCCAAAAGAAGAACTATCTGCCAAGGCCCACACAAGGCGCTCCTAGGGACAACAGAGATATAGTCGACCCACTGTTGTAGAAAGAAAGTGTCGTCCATATACCTAGAGCTAGACCATTCAATCGATCCGCGAAGTAGAGTCGAGCGAGAAGATAGGCACCGTGCTCAAGTATCAAAGCCTAACATTCAGGGAAGGAAAAACTACCCCTGTATTTTTGTTAACCAGAGCATCGAAGTGGAAGACTTAGATTCCGAAGGCAGTATGTCAATAGCGGACCTGTTGGGGTTGTTTTACTAGGATCTAGATTTACTACCATGTATGTTGTTTAACATCCTAAATATGAATTTTCAAAACAATAGAATTTAAACACATATAAAGCTCAAAAAAACCTTACATTGGTTGTATATTAAATGACTCCTTCCACTCAGATCTCTAACCCTTGTTCCTTTTTGTCGCTGAGTATTATCAAGATCTGAGCCCGATTCTCCTTCAGGTGTTGGATTCTTCACAGTCTTACACATTATGATTGAGTACTAGACTTGCTATGTGTGGGCATGCACTCACTTACTATAAGGCTCGAAAGTTTTTGTGAAGAACATTAAGAGATTTCAAAATTAGAAGGAAGAAGAAGAAGTCTCAAGAACTCTCTAGTTGTTTGACAAGTTGTAAACTATGTTATTTAATTTAGATATAAGGATTCTAATTTACACCCCTATCATCTAACATATAAGTCACTTTCAGAGATTCTTTCTTGATTGTCTCCCAATGTTCCTTGTTTGATTACATCTTTGAAGGCTCCCACTCAATAGTAGAAGTCTGGTTAAATTCATACACAAGTGTGCATTTAACCTCTTACTATTGGTGCTTAGGGACCTCTTGCTGTGACATCATGTCTTAATCTGAAACATTAAATTCCTTTTAAACTAAGTCATCAACATAGCATTCTAGTATAAATATTAATGTAAAATACTTGCTTAAGATTAAGTAATCATTAGAGATACCAATAAACATTTCATAAGAAATAGGAATTGTGCTTGAGTTATTTGAATAAACATTGCATAATTTTATATCTTATCCTTATAATTCTGATAAGTCATTTCTATCTATATGAATGGTTAGATTTACTTTCTTATTTTCATTTTAAAGTACCTATCTTGATCATAACATAGTAGGCTATCACTAGTGTCATCCAAATAATAATGGGCTAAAATTTTAAAATTCTCCCACTAAGATAAGATACTATGATTCTATGTCCAAAGACTTTATTGGTATCAATTTCTACTACTACAGTAACATGTTAATTGGAACACTTACAAAATCAAAAATAAGTTCTAATCGTTTGCTAGTTCGTTTATTATATTATATCTATGTCTAATCAAAATATGTGTGATATAGAGATATTGTGGTGTATTGAGTATAGTCTAGAGTTTAAAGTTAAAAGTAATTAAACTACATAATCAATAACTTCTTCAATCCCTAAGTGTTATAGAAATTCTGTGGAGTTTCAAATATAATCTAGAGTTCAATAGATATAAAAGATCTTTGAACTGCACTTCTTAACTTCTTCCACCCCTATCAGATCAGAAGATCTTTTTATTAAACAAAATCTTAATAATTGCTTAAGAAATAACAATTATTCATAAACATTGAATTTTAAATTCCAAGTGTTTATGTGGTATTATCTCTTTTCAAATATTAAAAATACCATAGATTTTGTATCAATAATAAAACACAAAACACATAAAACATGATAACATATAAATATAATATGGTATTAACGTACAAGTTAAAAAATACGAAGCTCAATTTTATAAAAATAATTCATAATGAAAACCTCTTAAAGAGAAAATTTTATTAATACTCTCAAAAATATCATAATAAATTATTTGCAATAATATGAAATAGGGGATAAAATTCCATACTAATAATTGAAACTAAATTGTTCGATAACTAAAGCAATTAATTTAAAAATTTAATGAAGATAATGAGCTTCATCTTCAACTTGGACAATCTCGACCCTTCTGGTCAACCATCCGACTCAATTCGCTAGGATATCAATCCAAGTTTAAGCAGCTGGAGCTAAAATAAGAATAAAATAAACATGGTTAGTAGATCCATAATTAATAAACCAAGGAGAGAATAATTCTCTAAAACACATGAGTTAATAACAAAGATATAAATACCTTGTTTCTTTGCCAAAAACTTAGGACACTGGGGTTTTCAGTGGCCCTTTTTGTTGTAATAGAAGCACTTTCCTTTTTCCTTTGATTTTGGATTATCAGCCTTCTTATTCTTATTAGTTGTATTTGTTGGATATATTTTACCAGAATCTAAATTTACTAACAAGTATGTTTCATTAACATCCTAATATGAATTCTAAAACAATGAAATAAACACATATAAAGTATAGGAAACCTTACCTTGGGTGCAGCGGAATATAATGACTCCTTCCGTTCAGATATCTAGCCCTTGATTCCTTTCTGTAGCAGAGCATTATCAATATCTGAACCTGGATCTCTTTCTCTCCTTCCTTTGATGCTGAATCTCCTTCTTGTTGGATGGTTTTCCACAGTCTTACACACTATGATTGAGATACCACTTGATGTGTGTGGGCACTCACTCATTCACTCAAGGAATTCGAAATTTAGAGAAGAAAAGAAGAAGGAAGAGGTTCGGCCTATAGAGAAAAGATAGAGGCTCAATTTTCATCTGACAAAGTTCACAAAGTTAAGTGTGAATGAGAGCCATCACTATCTATTTATAGGTAACCACCTAGGTTTAGGTTAGAATTATTTGGCATTAAAATAATGAAAAAATAAATGATAAAACCCATAAAGTGTGGCCGACCATGGGCTTGGATAATGGGCCTCACTTATGCAATTTTGCTGTTTTATCATTCCTGCATCTGATTTTCTCAAAACGCCAATTTTCAAATTCAACCATTTAAATGCAAATTCTAATTATTTAATAACTAAAAATTAATTATTAAATAATATTGTCATTTAATATATTTATTAATTAGACATATAAAGTCTCTTAATTAATAAATAAACCTAGAATATCTTTTCTTTACAATTTCGCCCTTGCTTAGTGAAAATTCACAAAGTAGACATAGTCTAACTTTAGAATTATAATTGATTAATCAAAATCAATTAACTGAGTCTTACAAGCAGTATGGTCTCAACTAGTATGGGGACCATGGGTCTATATATCCGAGCTTCCAATAAGTAGATCAAGAATTTATATCTTAAATTCACTGACTACTTAAGTCTTCGTTGAATCCACGCATAGAACTTAGAATTGCACTCTCAGTATATAGAACGCTCTATATGTTCCACGATATAGACACGTCATTAGTTATCCATTGTTATAACCCTAATGTGATCAATGATCCTCTATATAGATGATTTACACTGTAAAGGGATTAAATTACCGTAACACCCTACAATGTATTTTATCATTAAAACACTTAACCCTGTATAAATGATATTTCAGCTAAGTGAAATGAGATCTCCACCATTTATTTTCGTTTGGTTAAACTCGAAGAAAATCATCCTTTACTTTCTATTCGCCAGATAGAAGCTATAGATTCCATATTTATGTTAGCGCTCCCACTCAATTGCACTACCGTGTTCCCAAAATGTACGTATCACCCTGATCCAAAAGTAGGCTTAACTAACAAATCAAAGAACACGAATAACACTCTTGAGATTGAACCTAATCATATCAGGATTAAGATCATTTGATCTAGGATCAACAGGTGATATTGAATTGAATAGATATTACGGTATATTCTAATATATCTAATCAAAGTTCAATATCGGTCCCTTCCGATGTATACTCCATACATCCGATGCTGGTAAACTTTGTCAATGTCCTGGAAAGGACATAACACTTATCCAAGGTGTAAGAATACCTATCGCTGATTATACCATGTCAGTCTAAATCCAGTGTTCTGACAAATCAGGGAATAAACTTTCGAATATATAATTAAGATTATATTCCACTGTGTTGACAACACTATAATCATTAACAAATTGATATGTTCTGGACTTAAATAGAATTCATACATTATGTACATATAATCATGAAATAAATCATGTGAACCATGCAACATTAAATGTTATTTCTGATCTATATTAATAAGTAAATCTGATTATATTGAAATGAGTTTTATTTAGGGCATAAAACCCAACAGTATTATCATAACAACTTTAAGAGGCTTCTTGCTATTCTTCCATTTCCTCTTCTTTTTGGGTTTCGAAGTAGAGGCAATATTTACCTCAGGCTTGGTCGTACCATTTGTAGGAGTACTAGAATTAGGAGCTTTGTTTCCTCCTTTTTGCGGACCTCCAATCAAATTTTCAATGTATGAAGGTTGTTGATTAACTCGTGAAAGTCAAAAGTCAACTTGTTCATGACATAATTTGAAGTAAAGGGCAGAAAAGCTAGAGCCAAACAATTTAAGATCAAACTCACTTGAGTTTCTTGATCTATAATAGCTCCATGATTCTCAACTTCCTGGAAGTAACTAGCCAATTAGAGCAGGTAATCACAGAATCAAAATAATTATTCAATATTAAATATTAATAATTTAACATTCATGCATATATTAAAATTTTCAACTCTTATTTACAAATCAGAAATGTTTTTACAAGCTTTTCAAGACATAAAGCATGAACAACTCAAAATAATCAAGACAGAGATAAAAATGACTTTAATACCAACTATTAGACACTATTATATGAATATAATAAAGCATATACAATCGATATGAAATGCTGAATAATATAAACATATCGAACATATATGCAAACCACGAAAGAGATC
Organism: Cannabis sativa; assembly: GCF_029168945.1. NCBI lineage: Eukaryota > Viridiplantae > Streptophyta > Magnoliopsida > Rosales > Cannabaceae > Cannabis > Cannabis sativa. Next base: position 25,102,184 of record NC_083608.1, read on the forward strand.
GAAATACCTTCAGCTATTTATTCTTTAAGCTTCAATCCACATAAGCTTCAGATTTACAAAAGAAAAGAAAATGAGTTAGTATGGGGTAATCAAGTTTCCAAGCTCTCTATACTCTTCTAGATGATAATTTGCTCTTTATACGAAATGAGTGAGGAGCTCAAAGACTGGTACCCTATATTTATAGGTGAGATACTCTATCAGTATCTGCGCCAGAGTCGACCCTAGGCATATGCGGGCTAAGCCTGTGCCTAGGGCCCACACTTTTTGGGGGCCCAAAATAAAAAATAATAAAAAAATTATTAGACTTTTATTTAAGTAAAATTAAGTGTATTAAAAACAACAAATATTAATAGGTTAGTTGGTTAAGGTGTATGACATATTATACAATGTCACGGGTTTGAATCCCATAACATTCTTTTTCAATATTTTTTGAAATAATTACATAAGGCACAATTTTTTATAAAATATTTACATTTTTACGTTTAAAGAATGTTTTTTTACATTTTTACGGTTTTCCAAAAAATAACAAGAAAACAACATAAAATCAACAAGAAAACTACATAAAAGTATTATGAAAGTAACATCAAAATAATAACAAAAAATAACAGAAAATCAACAACAAATTAACAAGATTACAACATAAAAAGACCGTATTTTCTGTAAATAAAATCAAAAAAATCGTAAAAATGTTTAAAATTCCGTGAAACCGTATTTTGTAATTTTTTTTTTTGTTGTTTTTATGTTTTTGTGAAATAATCCCATATTTTTTTATACATAATTTTGAGGTCCCCAAAATCTAATTCGCCTTAGGCTCATATATTTTCAGGGCCGGCTCTGTCTGCGCAACATTAATTGTTAGAATATTTTAATAATTTTTTCAAAAAATAAATTAATTGGTGAATAACAATATATAAAATATTTATGTTTATGCAGTTTTGTCCCATGTGGCTCGCTCTGAGATTTTAGCGGCCCATGGCTTGGCAAAGCATGCTCTGCGGTTAGACGATGAGCTATCCTGGTTCGAGGAGGTTCCAGTGCTGGTGGCGGACGTCTGCGTCGTAAATTCATAAGTGATTCTAATCACTTTGTCAAAAAAAAAAATATATGTTTATCAAATAATTAATCTGGAATATGAATATTTCATGCTAATAGTCCAAAAATCAATTTATGATTTTATACTTAATATATAAAAATATTCTAATAGCTCACACTTTCTAAATTCGTGCGGAAAAGCTAAACCCAAACCAAATGTACAGCTCAATTTCCACCATCAAATTATTTGGGGATTGCATTCATTTAGGGAAATTTGAATTTATATGCTTAATAAATAATAAAATTTGAACCCTAATACAATACTAAACATAATTTGTAAAGTGGGATACATTTTCACTAAAACCCAATTTTACCCCTCTCATTTCAAAATTCTCTCTCTCTCTTCGTCCCCTATCCCTTCTCTCAAACCGAACCCTCTCTCAACTCCGTCCCCTAACCCCTTCCTCAACCGACGGTGACGGCGCAGCCCATTCCTCAACCGACGGTGACGGCGCAGCCTCCGAGCAACTCGCAACCCCGACGTCGGCCGAAAATGTCGAAGGTATGTGGGTATTCGGATCCCGTTTTGTTTTTGTTTTTTTTTAGATTGGGCATTCGGATTGTTTGTGATTGTTTGTGAATGGTTAGATTTAAGAATTTTGTTGTGAAAATTGTATTCGGATCCGTGAAAATGGGATTCCATGGGACTGGTTGTGAGATTGGGCATTCGGATTGGGGAAGAAGGTCGGCCCGATGGTCCAGTTGGGGTCCGATGGTCGTGTATGGGTCCGATGGATCCGTCCGATGTCCCTGGGCTGGGGTCCGATTGTCCGATTTATAGGGTCCGATTTATAGGGCCCGATTGTGATCTACGAAGAGGGTCCGATTGGACCGATGGGTCCGATGGGTACCCTATCGGGCCAGTCGGACCCATCGGACCCGAGCATTTTTTTTTTTTTTGAAAGAATTTTTCGTTTTGTTTTAAATATTAATGATTTAGTTATTGTTTTATGTATTATTTTATTTGTATTGATTTATTAAGTATTGTTTAATTAATTATTGTTTTATTATTAATAATTAATTAGTGTGTTTTGTTTTATTAATTATTGTATTTTTAGTAATTATTAATTAATGTTTTATTATTAATTATTAATTATTGAATTAATTTGTATTGTTTTATTAATTATTATTTTTGTACTAATTGTTAATTATTAATTATTAATTTTTATTATTTATTAATTATTGTTTTATTATTAATTATTAATTTTTGTACTAATTGTTTTTTGTTATTTATTGATTAGTGTTTAATTATTAATGATTAATTATTGTATTATTTTATATTGTTTTATTAATTATTGTTATAGTATTGTTTTATTTGTTATTGTTTTGTTAATTATGGTTTTTTTATTAATTATTTATTATTGTTTTTTATTAATTATTAATTAATGTTTTATTATTAATTATTAATTATTGAATTAATTTGTATTGTTTTAGTAATTATTATTTTTGTACTAATTGTTATTTATTAATTATTAATATTTTTTATTTATTAATAATTGTTTTACATTAATCATTAATAATTGTTATATTAATAATTTGTTTATTAATAATTTTTTTTATTATTAATCATTAATTATTGTTTTGTTATTAATTATGAATTAGTGTTTTTTCTATTAATAATTATTTTATATTATTTACTAGGTGTGATTTTATATTAATTATTGTTTTATTATTAATGATTAATTATTGTATTATTTTTTATTGTTTTATTATTTATTAATTTTTTACTAATTATTAGTTATTAATTATTAATTTTTGTTAATTATTAATTAATGTTTATTATTAATTATTATTTTTTTACTAATTATTAATTATTAATTTATATTATTTATTAATTATTGTTTTATTATTAATTATTATTTTTTGTATTAATTTTTATTGTCTTATTAATTTTTTATTATTTATTGATTATTGTTTTATTATTAAAGATTAATTGTTGTTTATTTATAGGTTTAGGGTGTAATATAATTTTTTTTTTTTCAGTCTTCCAAAGTTCCACGACTTTTACTGCCAAGTGTGCCGAACATTACACTGGTCGTGTTACTTGGCGGGGCGGTAGTTACTATTACCCCAAAGTAAAAGCCAAGTTTGTACAAATGCAGTTGTTGGAAAGGGTGAAGGAGGAATCCCCTTTCAACAATTTTTTTGAGAGAGAGCCATTAGCGTTTTCAGGTGCTCTTATCCATCAGCTCTTCATGCATAAGATAAAATCAGATAAAGATGATGAGGTGCATTTTTATATTGCAAAGAAGAGATGCCGATTCGGCCGAACTGAGTTTGCCTTGGTGACTGGGCTTAATTTGTTACGTGGACCGACTGAGGCTGAGGTTTCGGAGAGGGCGACGTCAGACCGTTTGATAGTAGAATATTTTAATGGGGATCCATCTATCAGCATTGGTCGTCTGCGCAGCGTCTTTGAGAGTTGCACTGAGAAGGATGATTGTTACAAGTTGGGTTTGGTGCTGTTCGTGATGGGTGTTCTGACTGGGAAAGAAGAGAAGAACCTGGTTCCCCCATTTATCATTAGAATGGTTGAGGACCTCCCTTTTTTCTACAATTACCCGTGGGGGAAAATTTCTTTCAACTTGTTGAAAGATACTTGGAGTAAGGACTTTGTACAAAAGAAAAAGCATATGGATGAGAAGATTGTGAAGGGAACGACTCAGAAGGAGTCAAAGTATTCGGCCTATGGATATGCTGTAGCATTGCAGTATTGGGCTTATGAGTCCATCCTCGAGCTTGCTGAGAAATTTGCAATCAGAAGATCGCATCGCTTTCCCCGAATGGTGAACTGGGAGAGTAAGGATGCCCCACTCGGGAAAGAGGAAGTCATCAGATTATTTGCAAAAAAAGTGAGTTTGTTAATTCATTGCATTTGCTTACGTTTATTTATTTATTTTATTTTAATTTAAGTCTAATAATCAATTTGTTATAATTTGCAGTTGACAGTGTACTCCGTTTTATGTCCGCGGAGTAATGAGGCCGAGTTTTTGAGCCACGTCACTGGAGGTGAGGCGCCTCTATTTGTGGATATGGAAGAATTGGTTATTGGCGATGATGGCCAGCCTACTCAGGATAGTTTGCGCAGCCAAGCTTCAAAGCTTGCACTCACGCTAGAACAGCGAGCGGAGGAAGCTGGAATCTTCAGAGATGATACACCACCACATTCTCCACCATCAGGGGCCCGTTCTGTTCCACCGTCTGCCTCAATGCCCGATTCTGCATCTATGCCGCAGTCAGCATCTATTCCCAGCACCTCACAGCCTCAGGTGCCAATATCTTCTGCCATATTGGCAAGATTGGAGCGTGTTGAAAAGGAACAGCTTGCTTTGAAGCAAGGCCAGACTGATATTTTGAAAGGGCAGAATGAGATAATGGGTTACTTGAAGACCCTATTGGCTCTTATGGGAGATCAGAGAAGGCCCAGCGTAGAGGCAGAGCCACAGCCAGACGCCGTGTCTCCAGGAGATGAGTTCATTCTTCCGAATGATTACAGACCTAATGATGAGGAAGATGTACTCCGGACACCTCAGAACATGTCGGTCACGTCCATTGGAGATACCCAAGATTCAGAGGTTCAGGTTTTAGAGACCGTTCCAACACCGGTGGAGAAGAGAACGAAGAAAAGGCCAAGGTGGTTTGACGAGTACACCGAAATGAAGAAGAAGATGAAGCCATCAACAACCAATGTGAATGTTGACCCACTTCGGCCCGTTGATGAGAAGCTACTACATAGTTTTCGAAATTGGTTAGTGGGAACCATCGGAAACAAGTATCCGAGGGACGTCTTCACCGGTCTGTGTGGCGTGGCTTGGTTCTCGACCCTAAATACAGACAAACTATGGCTTTCTGATGACGTAAGTTTATTAACTAAGTATTATATGTTGTTATTTACTGCTTTTTACCGTTGTTATTTGTTTTTTTTTTTTTAATGTTGTTATTTACTGCTGACTTATTTATATGTGCTGTGCAGCATTTGGATGCTGCTTTCCATATGATGAGGAGGAGGCAACACTTCTTCCCGGAGTTGTACCCACGTAAGTGTACTGTGATGCCATCTTGGTTTACCTCATCGTTGAGGGGTCGGTGGGATGCTTGGAAGAGCAATACTGACCATGATGGTTTTGTTTGGGATGAGTCCATCTTGGAACTCCTTCGTGGGGATCCAAACCAATTTTTGCCTTCTTGGAAGGGTATGGAGTGCATATACATGTCCATGTTCTTGAACAGATCGAAACATTGGATCGCTATGGAGGTCAATCTTGAGTTGTGGAAGATATTCCTCTTCGATTCGAGTCTTGGATCTCTAACGAAAGACGAACTGAATTCGCTTATGGATGTGTGGTGCCCTTTACTAGCCAAATTGGTGGACCAGTGTGGTGTATGTGACACTCATTACATGGTGATGGTCCCTTAAATGACAGCCTCCGAAAGTCAGGTCAGACCCTTCGACTGGGAAATGATGGACAATAAAGTTGTACCTCAGACAAAATCGAGGTAATTTAAATGCATTTTTTTATAGTATGTTTATTAATTAACAAAAAAATTTTATAATATTCTCTATGGTTTATTAAATTTGGCGTTTACCTACTATTGCAGCGGCGATTGTGGAATGTACGTCATAGAGCATATTGAGCATAAGTTATTGGATCTACCATTCGATGGAGTACATGATCAGCATATGTCGCTCTTTCGCCAGAGATGGGCAGTAGATTTATTCTACCAGAACTTGGCATGAACTTTAGATGTCTAATTTTTTATATTTGTTGAACAATGTTTACTTTTACACTTTTCAATTTGAACAAACTACTTTCACTAAAATTATTTTATTTTATCAGTAGAACTTGTTTTTGGCTCAGATTTTTAACAAAGTTTAGAAATAATGCAATGCGAAATACGTAACAGTACAACACATGTTCATGCCACAAATTAAAAATATTTTACACCATAAATATAAATAACATAATAGTCCAGCGCATCACAATACTAATAAACTAAAAATTTATGTTAAACCTCGGTAGGTGCAAGTGCTTCTGTTGTGTCCCGTGGCACCGCACTTGCTACATTTTCGTGATTTGATAATCCTTTCACCATTACAAGCAGTTCGGTTGTTCTTAATTCTTCCAACCTTTTGCTTCTTGGGTCGCCCTACTGGTTGCTTCTCAACAGGCACTCCAACTGTCATGTTCTTTATGTCATCGTGTAATTCCCAATCATCCTCGTCACCAACTGGCATAATTGTTCCTTCGTATGTTCTCCTCCAATATTCGGTTGTGTAATATGGCGAGCATAGTGTGTACACGCTAATACTTCGCTCCTGAGATGCAGCACATGCATGAGGACAAGGAAACTTCATGCACTGGAACAAGCCGCAAGTGCAACTCTTTTCCTGCAAGTCCACTACGCCACCGGTGAGAACTGTTCTTCCAGGGTGAACCTGCAACGTGTAAGGCCCGCATGAGTCAACGTTCAAAAACTGACCTTTTTCAAAATGCAATGCCAAGTCCTCCTCCATTTCTGGTGCTAGGGGTTTCGTCCACTTGTCAGCTTTTTCTTTTCGTGAAGCAAACCACTTCTGGACTTTGGACCTCAGGAATGCTACAGCAGCAGTGATCGGGAAGCCTCTTGCATCCTTAGTTGTGTTGTTGAAGCTCTCAGCCCAGTTGCTCGTCATTACATTGTAACGTACCCCTGGAAAGTACGACCGAACCCATTTTTCAAATCCGATTTCCTCAAGATATTTTGCAACCGCTGGATTCATGGCCCGAATGTTCTCAAATTCTCTGTGAAACTCTGATCTTGAATACGTGTACGCACACGTGTAAATGTGATTCGTGAAGACGTCAGTCTTGAACTTGTGGTTCGCGTTCATAATAATGTGGTGGTAGCATGCACCGTGGTGTGCATCAGGGAACACGATATCCAAAGCACGAACAATACTTTGATGCCTATCCGAAACAAAAGCTAAGTTCTCAACATCACCAATCGTTTCTTTCAATTTTCTCATAAAATAGGTCCAGGAATTGTGGTTTTCACTGTCAACTATAGCAAAAGCTATCGGAAAGATATGACTCCCTGCATCCAAAGCCACTGCACACAACATTTGCCCACCATACCTAGTCTTCAAGAAAGACCCATCAACGCATATAACAGGTCGACAAAACTTAAACCCCCGAATAGAAGGACCCAGAGAGAAGAAACAATACTTGAAGCGACCATCTTCTACCACAAAATCCGTGATGGTACCTGGATTCCGCAACTGTAGCATGTGCAAGTAACTAGGTAATAAAGAGTACGAATCTTCAGGTGTACCCCGAGTCAGGTGTATTGCCTTCTCTCTGCACCTCCATGCCTTTTCGTAACTCATTTGGATCCCGTAATCCTTGTGCATACTTTTTCTTATATCAGAGGGCAACTGATCCGAGCCGTCAGTTGTGAACTTATCCTTAATTAGATGGGCAACTATTACAGGTGATGCTTGACGGTTATCTTTTCCTCGAAGATCAAGGGAACATGTATGTACATTATGAAATGTACTCACCTCAAACATGTTAGAAAGTACGTTCTTCTTCGCTCTTAATCTCCACCCACAATCTGTATCCTTACATGTGACGTACCAAATATCGCACGGACTTCCTAACGTAGTAGTCAAACCCTTTCTTCATTGCATACAGGCCAACAACCATCTTTAAATGCTCTTTGTCTCTAAAAAACTTTCCCACATGTAACTCCCCACCTGGTGTGCCACCCGTAGATATATAATGACTATGATCCTCGATGTCTTCTCTTGTATACATTTTCTCCTTGAATTTACCGTAACTTGTCGAAGAAGAAAATGGATCGCTCCATCCAGTCACATTGGTACCTCGAGCATCAGTAGGACCACTAACATCATTGGTCTCTCTACCATTATTAGGACTGTCTTGTCGGTAGTTCCTCTAGCATGACTGGTTTCGCCCGGACGACTACTACTAGTACTGTGTGTTTGGCAATTTTCTCTACGGGGCATTCTTTTATGTGTCGGTGGCCTCGGTGGCCTCGGTGGTATTTGGTACGATAGTGGAGTCAAGTTCAAAGGTACAGCAACAGGGGCCTCTGTACCTTCGTCGTCTCTTACGCCATCATTGCCCTCAACATAATATTCAGGGTCTGGACCATCACAAAAACCATCAATGAAGTGGCATTTGTGCTACAATATCAGCACTCGGCATCATAGTGTTTAATTCAGGTAATACATCCGCAACCAACACCTCTGGATTTGTTTCTGGAACAAAACTCCCAACCTCGCTACGATTATCCTTAACAGAACTTGGTGTGGGACTAGGATCAACCCAAACATTCTTCTTTAACAAAGTCACAAACAAAGGAATAAATTCATCTGGCTTCTTCGCAAGTGTAGATAAAAAGTACCTTGCACGCTTATCATTTCGAATAACTTCAGCAGGATACTCATAGCCTTTCCTGTACTTGTAATTTACTTCCAATTTCAAGTCATACTCCGCTTTGTCAACATCTAGTTCTTCGTACAAAACATCAACCAAACCTGAGTAGCTTAGGTTCGGATCAATGTCAATTGTCAAAGCAGCACTCCCTTTATAAATCCAATCTCTACCATCAAGCTCCCAAACACCATTATACATAACACACGCATTAACAGTTGAATCTGTCATAAACATTTAAAAAAACACAGTTATAATTTACAACAAAAATCTCACCGAAAAAAATCTTAATTAATCATTAATAACAAAACAATAATAATTAATTGATAATAAAATAATAATTAATAATTAATAAATAATAATAAAATAATTATTAATAAAAAAATGAAAAATAAAACTATAATTAATAATTCATAATAAAACAATAATTAATAATAAAAAATTAAAAAAAATTAATAATAAAATATAATTAATAATTATTACTAAAACCATAAAAAATATAACAATAATTAATAAAACAATAATTAATAATAATTCATAATATAAAACAATTATTATTTAAAATAATAATTAATAATAAAAAATAATTATTAATTGATAATAAAATAATAATTATTAATAAAAGAAAAATTAATAACACAAATATTAATAAATCACTACAAAATAAATTAAGCATACAATAATAAACAATAAATAATCATAATTAATTAAATAAAAAAAAAAAAAACTTGCAGTAGGGTCCGATTGGTCCGACCATCGGACCCCATGGAGGTGCATCGGACCATCCTTTAAAAAAATAAAAAAAATTCAAAAAAAATCCAAAAACCACTCGGGTCCGATGTCGGACCCATATGGAGAGCATCGGCCCCAGGGTCAAAAAAAATTAAAAAATCAAATTTCCCATAAAAAAAATAATAAAAAAAAACCAAAAGGGTCGGACCATCGGACCCACATGGTCCGACCATCGGACCCATCGGACCCACATAGCAAGCATCGGACTCAGGTCCAAAAAATAAAAAAAAATAATAAAAAAAAAACAAAAGGGTCGGACCATCGGACCCACATGGTCCGACCATCGGACCCATCGGGCCCACATAAAGAGCATCGGACCCAGGTCCAAAAAATAAAAAAAAATTAAAAAAATACAGAACGGGTCAGACCATCGGACCCACATGGTCCGACCATCGGACCCATCGGGCCGTCTTCCCTGCCATCAAATTTTTCAGCTCATCGGACCCCCATCGGGCCAGCATCGGGCCCGACGAAAAAAATGCAGAAAACCAGAACAAATCCAGATTTCACAGGCAGCAAACTTTATCAGAAAAAACAGCCAAATAACAGCAACAATCTACAGATCAAGCATCAAAATAACATTCTAAACTAAATATAACAACAACAAACAAGATTGTTCAAACAAAAAAAAAAATTACCCATAAGTTAGTGTATGATGCTCGTCCAAAAATGAGAGAAATTATGTGGTGAGCCTTGTGGTGAGCCTTGTGCAGTGTGGTGCTAGTGTAGTGAGGATGAGAATAGAGGAGCAAAATTTGACCTTCCCTCTGTGTAGCTTCGGGCAGGTTAGAGAAAAGAAGAGAGAGGGAAAGAGAGAAGAAGTGATAGGGGGGTGAAGGAAAAAACAGAGGGTATTTTGGGCATAATAGAAAAATTGTCATATATTTTAAATATAGGGTATTATGAGTTTTGAGGATAAATTTTAATTAAATGCAAGCATACAAATTCAAATTTCCCTTCATTTATTAGTTGTTACATTAATATCACCTCCATCCTCAATTTTCATGTTGTGCACAATTACTACACATTATTTAAAATGAGAATATAAAAATTCTCTCAGATTATATGTCCCCAAGTTCACCTAAATCTCAACTATCGGATTTGCTTTTTCCAAATCTTTTCACATTTACACATTAATCAAATTTTAAAAAAATAAGTTTGTAATTAAGTTTTTCTTATTAAAGAAGACAAATTCAAACAGACACTATAGACTATATTTATGACTATTTGTAATTAAGTTCTTAATATTGTTTTGTTCCAATTATCTTTATTTTATTTTTTGAAAAAAATAATCATTGTTATTATAGATTATGTAATTCATTTACAACAACCAAAAAAAAAAAAAAAAAAGGTAAAGAGTATCCTTTAACTAAATCGTGTCACTATTAAGCCACTAAGGTTAGCTTAGTGGTGAGGGAGGGATGGGAAAAAAGGAAAAGTCATGGGTTCTAACCTAGAACTTTTAAGCTATTAAGTTAATATATGATTGTAAAATACCATTACATTATTACGCTACCCTAAAAAAAAATTGTGTCACTATTCAATTCCATATCATATTTTGTCAATAAGTTAATATTAAACTTAAAATATTAATAAAGTTAGAGATATAATTGTCATTCTATATCTTGCTAGTGTATTAACATCAAAATAAAGTTTGGATAAGATCTAAAGAAATTTATTTATTTATTTATTTGGGCAGTTTTTCATGGGTGAGGGAACATTCAATTCCTTGCTTCCTGGAAACACTAGACATGTGCAATAGTCTTGTCTTAACAAATAACGATATATTAGTTTGTTTCTAGCTAATAAAATCACTTATTTGGTTAAGTAACAAGTAACAAGTAACAACCTTACTTTCAGATTTGGTTCATAAAAGTAGTCGAATAATTCCCCTTCTGGAACAACCCACTATCCAAAACCCAGTCTTCAATCATAGCCTGAGAGTTCAAAGCTTGATCAGTGGGCACCAAATGACCAGCCCCCAAAACGACGACGTTCGTTAAACTACCCCATTTCTGCACATACCCACTTAGTTCATCTCCATTCACTTTCCAAACTTTTCTCTCTGCGTTCAAAAAATTCTCAATCCCTTCCCAATTCAAAGTCTTCACCCAAGCCTCCGTCGAAACGACGCCGTCTCTCAGATCAAAATGCCCTTGGTAAAGCAAAACCTTGCTTTTCTTCACCAGCCATTCCACCATGTACTTCGCGCTCTTCATCACATCCTCGTGGAGTATTTCCCCCACCAAATCGCTACATATCTCATAAACTACGGACCCTTTCACTCCCAACACTTTCTTAACGTCGTCGTTTTGTAAAAGCTCCTCTACCATCTCGTCCTTGTAAGCTTCCTTCTTAGAAAAATCGTACAAAGTGGCTAAACCCGTCATGTTCTCAAGCTTTTGCAGTACTCTGTTTCTCGCGTCCGTCGCGGCGCTCCAGTTCCCGGCCTTGGTCAGAGCCACGGCCTCCGATTGAAGCATTTCGAGTTCCCCCCTTTGCCTCTCATTGACCAAACCGGAGAAGTAAACGTTTGCCGCGTGGGTCGATACTTGAATTTCCGGATCGGTCAACCCGTTTCCTATCGCGACTCCTGCTAAATTAATCCGATCCCAGCTCGGTAACTCGGCGTTCTTCTTCAAAATGTAGTACCCAATTGCCGGAACGTACTTTCCCGCATAGCTCTCGCCTGTTATATAAATTGGCCGAGATTTGAATGATGAGTCTGATTTGATAAACGCCTTTAAGGCTGTGAATAGGTGTTCGGCGACTCTGGTCTGATTTCTGGGTATCTCTTCGGGTTTGGATGCGACACTGAACCCGGTTCCGATCGGGTTGTCGATGAAAAGTAGACCGAATATCCGGTTCCACGAACCCGGGTTGGGTTCGAGTGCCAGTGGTTCATCGGGTTTTTTGTTGAAATTGACACGCCATGGACCTAGCTCGTAGAAATTTCCGATCATGGAGGAGCATCCCGGGCCACCCTGGAGCCATATGAGAATTGGGGTTTTGGAGAGAGTTGATATTGGTTTCTGAGCTTCATAGAAGAGATAGAAAATGGTGGAGTCGGAACTGGGATTGACTGGAAGATAGCCTGATTTTGTGGGTAGAGCTTCTTTGGGGAAGAGAGAGGCTGCTGAAAGGGCTAATTTTGTGTTGAGACAGAAGAAGAAGAAGATAAGTAAAAACCGATTTCGGGCCGTTGACTCCATTGGAGTGTGACTGAGCTTGATCAATAACATAGCACATGTATTTGCAAAAAAAAGAAAGTTATAAACGGTGGCGTTTTGGACACTTGGCAATGTGTCATGAGATTGAATAGTCAAACGAGGTGAATTAATAATAGGAAACCACAGTTACATGTCCAATTTGTTACGTGTCTTAATAATGCAATCCTCGACCATACCATCTCCTACACTTTCACATTTTCTTCAGCGTCTCTTTTTTGTGGACAGCTCTATATAAAATAAAATAAAAATGACATAGTAACCCGTTTTCTGTGACTTTAAAATATATTTTTTCTGACACTTGTATTAGTTAACAAGAAAAAAAAGAAGAAAAAACTTAAAACATGGAGAGTGAAAAAAAAAAGAAAAAACCAATGTAATACCTGGTACTTCCATTTTATCAATGGACAAGGTTACAAGTGTCAAGTGGTTAGAGTTGGACCATTGAATCTAAGGTTTGGAAACTTTAATAAAGAGTTTAAATTGAGTGAAATGTGTAATTAAAAATATAAAAAAAAAGAAATTGAAGTGAGAGGCGCTGAAAAATTGAAAGAGGAGAAGGCTAGTAGTATGGGTGTGAGTCAATTCTAAAGTAGTTGAAAAAATTGAGATTAAGAAATTTTGTTTAAGTTGACAAAAAGGGTTTTAAAATGTTTCAATGTTGAGGGCGTATAGGGAAAAAAGCAAGGCATTAGAATTATGAGTCCATTATATACATGGGAGTTTTATTTGATAAATACACTTCGTTATTAAAAAAAATAAACATAAATAATTTTTAAAAATTACTCTTAATATGACGTTTGGTAATACTTTTTTAATCAGTTTTCTGTTTTTAAAAGTAGAAAAGTGAAAATATTTTTTAAAAACATGTTCTATAAAACTGTTTTTACTTTTCAATTTTATAATTATAAATCAAAATTTTAAAAACAAAAAAAAATCACTTTCAATATTCTTTTTGAATTTTTTTTTTTGTAATCAATCTTTTGGATTACGACCAGACCCGGGCCAAATCTCCTCCCCACAGCCCTGGCGCTGAACTCGGTTTCTGATCCGAACCCAAACCCGAATCCGACCTCGGACCTAGACCCGACTTAAATAAAATTAAAAAATAAAAATAAAAATGAACTTTACAGAACACACTTTTGTTTTCTGTTTTTAAAATTGAAAAACAAAAGTTGTTACAGAACGCATTTTTGTTTTTCAAAAATAAATTTTTTAAAAATAAAAATTTTATTTTCATTTTGTTACAAAACGCATTTTTTTTTAAATTTTTTTCTCACATTATTTTATGTTAATTTCAATATTTATTTTAATTTTATTTTCATAATTTTTTCTAACTCATATTTATATTTTTTTCTAAGAAAATTTCATATAATTTTTTGTTTTAATTTTTTTATCATAATATTTAAAATATAATTTATTTTTGTTCAATAAATATATTTTTTAATCATATGAATTAGAAGGAAAACGTTTAAAAAAATTAGTATAATTAAATATATAAATTTTATATAAAATAAAAATTATTAAAATAAAATTCTTTACAAATTTTTAAGGTTTAAATAAAATTCTCCAATATAATAATAAGATGTAAATTGACCATTGGATACAAAATCTCATCAATCTAATGGCTCCCATCCAGCTGAGGTGTTACATTCCTCAAAAACATTATTGAGGTTATACATCAAATGTACTCTCAAACACAAAAACTCAAACCCTAAACACAGCCGCCTCCTTTAATCTTTTTTTTTTTCTTGGTTGCTTCTCTGTTCTGTTCTCCTTATATATCTTCTTCCTTTCTTCATTCACGAAATGTGATAGCTTCTCTGTTCTTTGCTCATTGAAAAAACCCCATTTCTAGAATTGATTCATCGACGACGACGACGACGACGACGACGAAGAGCTTCGTGTCTACGACCTGAGACGGCGACAAGCCCTGCATACTTGACATGTAATATAGACACAAGCTTTCTACTCTCTGTACAGGTGAAGCTTCCTTCTGCTTCCACTACTCTCAGTCTCAGCTCAGTGTTGTTAACTGAAGTGTTATGCATTTTTTAATAATCTTGCTCTCAGATCTATAATATTCAGATTTTGTATTTCTTGAAGCTTAGTACAAACGTACAAAGAATATATCATATAATGTTTTTCCTTTGGAGTTGATTAGTAATTGTAATACTGTATGAAATGTTATCTACTTAGTGCCTTGAAATATATGTCGTAAATATGCTCTGCTAATATTGCTCGGAATATTTTTTCATGATAATATTGAGTTAGTCATAAATATATGTCCTCATATAAATTGGTCTGACTAGTATTTAAATTTGAGGTGTTCTTGTGGCATTTGTGGCATCATCATATATGGAAAATCAAACTCATAATACATATATTCAGTGTCAAATTTTATCATTTAGTTCTAATTCATTATTGCAGTTTTATTTATCTTAAACCATCTATGATGTTGTATTCAATTTAAATAACTATGATATTCATCTTTATAATGGATTTTAGTTTGTGCATAATGCTTTGTGTAGCCATAAATATCTGATTCAAAGCTAAGGTTTTGATAGCTGAGGAACCAGGCATCAGGTATTTCATTTCATAGTGCTGTTTATTGTGGTGCTGTTTATTGTGGTTGCTTTTCTAATCTACTTAAGTTTTATAACGGATCATGAAAGGGTCGTGGCAAATAGGGGAGAGCATAATGAAAAATATGGCTCTGAAAAACCTGTAGGTTTTCTACAGGGTGCCCTGCCTTTCAGCCCTAACATCAACAATTATGGCTTCATAGTACGGGTTATGTGCTTTTTGGGCTGCTTTGGATTCGGAACCATTGCCTGTATTTAAGGTTTTTAAACCTTTTATACTCCAATGTTCCCTTTTCACTTCCCAAATTTTTTCTTCACGAACCCGCCTCCAATCGCCATTACATTTCTTTTTGGTCATTATTTTTTGTCTTCAACAATTTTAAATTGATTTCAGATACTAAATCACAATGACTATAATAGCATAATGATTTTTGTTACCAAGAAACCTAACTGGTCAGGTTGTTACAAATAATTTTGTTCATAACAGAGGGCCGATGTACCTTATTTAGACTAATGGGCGAGCCCATTACACTTGTTGAATTAGACTGAAATATTGAACCATTTCCCTGAGCATGGAGTACACCCATTGGGACTTTATAAATAAGTTGATTCAAAGTTTGGGTTTTGATGACTGAGGAAGTAGGCATCAAGCAATTCATTTCATATAATTATTGTAGTTGTGTTTTTTTTGTACTTTTTATTTTTTAACAAATTTTAAAAGGGCTGTGGCAAATAGGGGAGAGCATATTGAAAAAATGGCTCTGAAAAACCTGTAGGTTTTCTACAGGGTGCCCTGCCTTTTAGCCCTAAACATCAACACTTATGGCTTCATAGTACGGGTTATGTGCTTTTTGGGCTGCTATGGATTTGGAATCATTGCCTGTGTTTAAGGTTTTTAAACCTTTTATACTCCAATGTTCCTTTTTCACTTCCCAAATGTTTTCCTTCACGAACCCGCCTCCAATCGTCATTACATTTTCTTTTTTTTGGTTATTACCTTTTCTGTTCAACAATTTTAATTTTGTTTTAGATAATCACTCCACTAAAATGACTATTATAGTATGAGGAGTTCGGTCACAAAATAAATTGATTAGTTGGGCTATTACAAATGTTTTTGTTGACAAGAGAGCACTGAAATATTGACCATTTTCCTGAGCTTGGAGTACACTCACTCACTGGAACTCAATAAATAAGCTGATTAAAGGCTTGGGTTTTAATAACTGAGGGAGTAGGCATAAAGTATTTCATATTATAGCGTCATTTATTATTGTTGCTTTTTAAAAAAATGCTCTGGAAAACCTACATGGTGCCC
This sequence comes from Cannabis sativa, assembly GCF_029168945.1. Lineage (NCBI taxonomy): Eukaryota > Viridiplantae > Streptophyta > Magnoliopsida > Rosales > Cannabaceae > Cannabis > Cannabis sativa. The sequence goes on from NC_083608.1 coordinate 25,118,631, forward strand.
TGCCTTTTAAGTTTTAGCCCTAAACATCAACATAGTACGGGTTATGTGCTTTTTGGGCTGCTATGAATTTGGAACCATTGCCTGTATTAAAGGATTTTTAAACCTTTTATACTCCAATTTTTCTTCACAAACCCGCATTACATTCTTTTTCTTCATTATCTTTTGTCTTCAACGATTTTAATTTGATTTCAGATACTAAATCACCAATGACGATAATATTATAATTATTTTTGTTACAAAATCTCATTACTATTATTCTAATTAGACTGAATTATTGACTATTTTCCTGAGCTTGGGACTTCTATTAAGCTGATTTTGATAACTGAGGAAGCAGGCTTCAAGTTATATTTTCTTTTCTTTTTCTTTTTTTAACAAAAGGGATGTGGCAAATAGTGGAGAGCATAATGAAAAAATGGCTGGCTTTTTACAGGGTGCCCCTGTTTTTCAGCCCTAAACATCAATTCTTAGGGCTTCATAGTCCGGGTTAGGTGCTTTCAGTGCTGCTATGGATTCAGAATCATGGGCTAGTCCAAAGGAAGATTAAAGATGGGCTCACATTCACAAAGTCAAGTTCAGCATGCCATCTTGCTACACTATTTTATGAAGATATTTTTTATATAATTTTATTAATTTTGTTTAATGTAATTAAATAACATAATATAAAATTAATGTAAACAAAATGCAATGTATTATTTTTTTAATTGTAACAAATATAATGTAATTATTGTTTTTAATATTTCAATTTATTTTTAAAAAAATTTCAAAATTTTTAAATTTCTAAAATATTTTTTTTAAAGATAGAAAAGTATAAATTTATAAAGTGAAAAATGATTAATAAACCACAAGATTAAAAGTAAAAATTAAATTGTATAAATAAAATGTAATTAATTTTTTTTTATATATATTTTACCTTATTTTAAAAATATCAAAATATTTAAATTTATAAAATAATTTTTTTAAAAGATAGAAGAGTATAAATTTATTAAGTGAAAAATAATTAATAAGCCACAAGATTAAAAGTAAATATTAAATTATTTTATAAATTAATATTTTGATTGAAAAAATTATTGTTTTAAAAATTTGTACATATTTTTTAAGAGATGAGTCACACACACGAAGAAAAATCACAAAAAGACAAAATAACTTATATATATGTGATTCCCATTCAAAAAAAAAACTTATATATACGTGATAGATGATAGTTTATAGATTATAAATAAATATATGTGTATATTATATTTATAATAATTTAATTAATTAAATAAATAAATAATTAAAATTTTACATATTATATTTAAGTTGTTATTCAATTCTCAATAATTATGAATAATTATAAATTAAACTTCAAATTTAAAAATTTATTAATTTAACACTAATTTATTATAATTAACAAATAAGGATCAAAGAAAATAAGTATATAAAACAACAAACAAAATGCTTCTCAGACCCTAACAAGTAAAAGGGGCCTTCAGTCTCTCTCTGCCGCATCTCAACTGAAGGATTTGATCAATTTGTCATTGTGAATTTGTCGCATTATTGAAAGTCTACAATACTAAATGGGAAGCATTTAGAATTAGGTGATAAGGTTATTTCCAATTAATGTTTTATGGGGTTAGATTTTTAGTTTTATGTGTTGAAACTAGTTTTTCCATTAATCTTGTCTTATGACATGGTTTTTTAGTTTCTCTTGTCCGTCTTGTCTTTTGACATGGTTCTATAGTTTCTCTATTTGGTTTTGGTTTTTGGCGTTAGTTACTGGTTCTTGGTTCTAGGTTCGTTCGGGTGTCCATGGCGTCAAGTAATTATCGTTCGTTCTAGGTTCTTTGTCATCCTCTTTTGGTGTATTAGTTCATGATGTTCGTACTCTTCTCTTATTTTTAAATAATGTTGAGTTGTGTTATATCAAACGATCTGCAAACAAGTTGGCTCATATTTTAGCCAGTACTCTTGTTTCTCTCCAGGTCGTGTGCTTCAATTGGAGAATTGTTTCAACGAAGTGCGTTGTATTGTTATTAATGATTGCGAGTTAATAAAGTTGCTAAGTTTATTCAAAAAAAAAAAAAAACAAATAAGTATATATATCTCTTATCTTCTCAATCTAGTAAAAATTTTAAAATTTGACATAGTTAATTTTCAAATGATAATTAATGAAATAAATCAATTAATTTAGTTTACAAGATGATATTATCCTAGACAATATGGGAACCATGGACCTATGTAATCAATCTCCTAATAAGTGGATGTGAGATTTACCAAATAAATTTTTTGACTTATTAATTTTTCTTGACTCCATTATAGATTTAGAATTGCACTATTGACTATATAGAACACTTTATATATCCAATACAGATACACTATAATTATTCATTGTTTTAATCACAACAATCAATTAACCTCTATAGACACTTGCAATTAAGTAAGGACAAAATTACTGTTTTATCCTTCAATGTATTTTATCTTTGAAACACTTAGCTCCTTGTAAATGATATTTCGCGAAACTAATATAATTACCGAAATGAAACCATTTATTGACTTTAGCCAAGCTCAAAGGAAACCATTGTTTAACTTTTAATAAAATATAGACTATATATGTCTATTTCTAAGATTAACACTTCCACTTAATTGCACTACCGCGAGTTCCCAAGATGTAAGCTGGTAACAAACAAGTCAAAGAACTCGAGCAATACAATTAAATTAAAAGCTTAACTATCTCAGGATTGAGATCAATTGATTTATGATCAACTAAGTTATATTGAGTTAGAAAAGATATAATAGTAAGTTTATGGTATTTTTTCACTTTTAATATCGATCCAGTCCATTGTATAATCAATACATTTGATACAAGTTTACTTTGCTAATGCCCTGAAAATGGCATTGTATTTATCCAAGTGTAAGTAAACCACATCGTTGATTATCATGCCAGTGTAAATCTAGTGCACTGATAAATCGCGAGACTAAGTAGTTTGAAGCATATAACCACAATTATTTTTCACTATATTTAGGATATAATATAACTTATATATTAAACATATAATCATAAAATAAATATGTGAATAAAGCATATGACATGATCAAGATATGATTCTGATCCTTATTTGTAGTAAATAAGATTTCGTTGAAATAGAATTTTATTTAAGGCAGAAAATCCCAACAAAGGAGTCATGCTTACTCTTTTTATCTTTCAGATTAGTCTATTAGCCCTGTGTTATGTGCGTCGGGCTTTTGTGATTGAGTGTCAGAACATGGCTGATCTTATTATTTCTTTTATTTATTATTTGAATAATGAAGTTGTTATTTCTTAATTTTTTTTGGAAGATTATTGGTTGATAGTCATTGGTAAATGGACTTTGTGAGATGTCCATATTTGGTGGCTTATTGAATCTTTAGTTAAGTTGTTATTAAGATTTTCTTTCTTTTTATTGTAAACGGTTTTGTAAGCCAATTATTATTGAGTTTGCTTTACTAACTATATAATCATATAGTGGACTTTATTAATTTTGTCTATTAATGGATAAGTATGTTTTCTCTATCTTTCTCCAAAAATAAATAAATAAAAAATCATAAAGTGATAGCAAGTTAGAACTCTTAAAATCAACACATAGGCAAGATGTGTGGAACTAGAGTATTGCAAGTTAACTGATGCAAATGTAAAATATAGTTTACTTTTTAAAAAATCTATTCCAATAGTGTGCTAAATTATAATACAAATTTATCACATAACAATCTAAATTTAGATTACAATATAAAATTTACATCATAATAAATATAATGTTTTTATATTTGTTATTGCCATTTAAATATTTTATTATTAAATTTTAGTTAATACATTATTTTGTATTGAATGATGATTTATATAATTATTATTATATTATTTAATTTATATTTACTTTGTATTATTATTATTATTTTATATTTTCAATAAATTATTATAAGTGCATTAAATGACATTAAATTTTGTATATAATTATTCATTTGGACCACAATAGTAAAAATATGTAAAAATGTCACACAACTATATTTTTGTTGTTACTTTTAGTTGTTATTTTGGCTATGAAAACAAAAGTTCATTATTCTTGCCTATAATTTACAACTCCCATATGAGTCAGAGTTAGTGAATAGTGACAGTGTTGTACAGCTGCTAATTATTGCTTGTGAATGATCATTAAAGATAATATTTTCTCTAAATAAATTTTGTGACTGAATTGGATATTGGGGACAAATGAGACTGAATGTGAAAACATTTCTTGGAAGGAGAGGAAAACAACTATTTTGTTGGAATGGAATTTAAGAAACCAATGATTTTCTTTTTGTGCAAAAAAAGGATTTATTGTCTTGTAACAAAGCAACCACTAATTTGAAGTTTCGTCATATATCCATTTACAAGAAGCAGAGCTAGCTCCATTGAAACCAAACTTAATGGGCAAAATAAACTAACAACAACAACAACAACAACAAACACTCACAACAACATTCACCATTTTGTTGATTTACATTTAGCCGATTGTTCATTTATGAAGTAAGGCTTGAAATGTTTCATAACTTCCTCATATGTTGGCCTCTTGTAGTCCACTGCCTGTGAAACAATTTAACTCGTGAATCAGAAATTCACTCGAACAAATTATACCAAAATATTCAATTGTTTTGAACAAAATTTCCGCAAATAAATTACTTGCTCGATAACTTCTTCTGGGGTTGCCCATTTCCACTCTGAAAATTCTGGTTCTGCTTCACCAGTAGCTAAGTTCACCTCACTCTCATCTTTTGTTAATCTCATAAGAAACCTAGTTACAGTTCAAATACATGATCTTTAGTAGAATGAGGCCATGTAAATCTAGTATAAGAAAAAGAAAGCAAATTATATTTACTTAAGAAGGTTACATAAGACTTTATGTGAGAGAAGTTACACAACATTGAAGATAATGGACTCAATTATTATGGGAAATCAAAGAAACATTTGGCATATTTAGAGTAAAAGATTAATAGGAATTTCAAGCGCATAGATGGTAAACAAAAGAAATGACCTATAGTAATCTTAATGAGTGTGAACCTTGAAAGAAGTATAGTTAGTCTTAGATGATTGAGTAAGGCAACCCGAATTTTCGATAATTACTTAATGTAGTAATGAGGGTTTATCATTAAGCTTCACAATAATGCAAAATCCATTTCTAACAGACAAGCAGCAAGGCTAATAAGAGAACCTTTTCGGTTAATTTCTATGTCAAACCTGTTTTATATTCGGTAGAGGAAGCAAGGAACCTTGTGTATCAAATGAAAATGGAGAAGAAGGCACTTTTGAAAGGTAAACTTCAAAAAATTACATCTATTGCACACAGACTCGTATCGAAACAGTCTTTTAAGGGTCAATAACCTAGAAGTTGATCACAGAAGCTCCCAAGTTCAGGTTTTCCATTAATATCTAATACAACTAGATCTAGTCACATAGCCTGATTCCCTTTCATCTGAATATAACTATGTGAGCTGAAGAGACCTAAACAAACAAAAAATTGATGCTAAGTCTGTAATACAAACCGCTTTTCCATTATTCTGGGTTATAATCAGAAGGGTTTCACAGTAATAAAACAAGAAAAATCAATAATCAATGCATACGATGTAGCAAACTAGCACTCTATGAACTGAATATATGAATTTCCATTTCTTATTTTAGAAGAAAGACTAACCACTTTTGTGCTTGTCCATGCCATTCGCCTCCCCAGAGACGATTGACTTTGGTCTTCACAGCTGGAGGGAAGTCATAAGTCAACCAATTTGGAACCTGTCAATTTGCAACCTCAATCATGAGCTAATAATTCATTCATACTCTCCTCAGTTGGGTAAAATACAGGCAAATTCGTACATATTTTTGATGGCATTTCAAAAACACTGTCCAAGGGATTTTTTATCATTCAGCAGCAAATTTAAATAACTCCAACTCAACCATATAGTTCAAAACTTAGTCTGTCAGAATTTAATAGACCAATCACCATTGAGGTTAATCATCATCTTGCTGACTTCCTTCTTTTCTAATCTGTTTCTAACGAGTTTTTGAAACAGTCACCTACTTGAGTGGAATAGAAGCATGGATTCCAAATTTCAACAACCTTCCATAAGACTAAAATTCTCTAGAGTGGTTGATTAATTTAAGTTTCATCGAATTCGTCATAAACCTAAAGAGTTTTGAAATCAAAGTAAATCATTAAATGTTTAAGTGTAAATCTAATGGTGAGACAGAGAGAGTTTAACATTGTTGAAATATATCCATTGCAAGACTGACACAGCTTCCAGCCACAACAAAGATACTTTGCACAAACCTCAGCAATGATTTCAGCCGATACAATCCCAGTTTCTTCTCGCAGTTCTCTAATAGCTGCCAACTTAGGTTCTTCACCCTCTTCAATTCCTCCCTACATTATCCAAAATGACGAAAAATCAGTATAAAAGATTAGCTAAGGTGGGAAATTGAGTTGAGTGTGTTAAACCAATGCAAAGTGAGTTTGCTCATCAGTTGTATACATATATATATATCCTTCTATAATATATCACCTGAGGCATCTGCCATGCTCCGGGAACATTCAATCTTGAAGCAACAAAAACCTGTATGATCTCAAAAGTTTAGCATTTTCTTCACCATTCGTAGTGAGCTAGGAAAAATAAAAACTCTTTCAGCAGACACAAGCAATATATATATATCAACTTTGAACTTGCCTATCTTGCTCATTACTTCCATTCAGAAAGTAAAATAACTTGCTACATAAATGCAAACAAGCCTATCCACACAAGTCTTATAGCACACTATCATTGAACATATACCACTGTTATTGCTGAATTCAAATACTTTTTTTCAATGTACAAGTGAGGAGTTTAGAACATTCTTGGTGACTGTACAAAATTTTCAAACATTTGAGTTTTTGAGTACTCTAAAAACAACCATACTAATTTCCGCTTCAGTCCAAAGCATGAGATGTGAACAGTTCACAATCATTGATAGTCCAAAGTAATAGATCCTCCCTCGTTCATAAATCAAGGGAGACAATAAATTGATTGTTCTATATTTAGACAAGTGCTATTAAGCATTTCTAGCTATCACGTTTCAATTATAAGATTATCCTCACGCAAAGGCAAATTTGTCGCATCAAAACCAAATCATATTCATAAGGGACAAATTTTGTTTCTTAGAAAAATTTTGGAGTGAAAATGAAGCCAAATCCCAGCAGCATGATAATAGTCGGATAAGAAAACAAAGTCAAGATTTTTTTAGCTTCAAGCAATCGAATTCTTTTCATAAAGAACCAAACTTAACCATCAAAGTTCTTTAACACAAAAAACACAAACCAGATCCTCAAGCAGTACCAGAAAAGCAAAAAAGAAAAAAAAAATCACAAACACCTTCTTATATAAGCAACAGTATAATAGGAATTGAGGTGGGTTTTGTTTAATTTGAGTGGAAATTAAAATATGGGTACCTGATCATCAGAGTTAATGAGGCAAACACCAACGTTGGGACGGTACCCAAGAGGCAGATTCTCCATTGTTCTGCTCCACTACCACTGAAAAGGAGTTTAAGAGAAGCTTTCTCTCTCTCTCTCTCTGTATACCTATCTGGGAATAAATGCTTAGACCATTAGGAATTTCAGAAGTATATATATTTTTAGAAAGAAAAAAAAAAGAGTTTTTTTGTGGGAATGAGTGACGCTGACCATGACAAAAAGTGGTGAGTCAGAGCCTCAGAGGGTGGAGTTTTGCCCCCACTTAAGTTGCGCACCCGTGCGCTCCCTTGCCTTCGGTACCATCATCAAATAATTACTCATTAGTCGTACGCCCCAAAGTCAAAATCTGCTGCGCTTCTTTCCACTCTTTTACCGTTAACTCCATGGCCTTTTTTTTTTTTTTTTTTTTTTTTAATGATAACTATTAAAAAATTATTTGACAAAAACATAAAAACAACTAAAAAAAATTACAAAAATACGATTTTACGGAATTTTTAATATTTTTACAATTTTTTTGATTTTATATATAAAAATTACGGTCTTTTTATATTGTAATCTTGTTAATTTGTTGTTGATTTTTTGTTATCTGTATGTTATTTTTTGTTGTTACTTTTATGTAGTTTTCTTGTTAATTTTATGCTATTTTCGTGTTATTTTTTGGAAAACCGTAAAAATATAAAAAAAATATATTCTTTGAAAGTAAAAATATAATTATTTTACAAAAAATAATGCCTTATGTAATTATTCCAACTATTAACCTCTTTTTATAGCTAGAAGAAATATAATTATAAATAATGGCCAAGATAAAAAATGGACCAAAGTAAGTAAATGCTCCCCTCCTTTTCAAAAATAAATAAATAAATGTTTTCTTCCTTTTTAATCTAACAAAATCACCAAATATAATAAATTAAATAATAAAAATTATAAAAATATTTATATTTTTGTCGATTTTCTTAAAAAAAATTATATAATAATAAAATTATATTATATAAATTTATTAGTATTTTATATTAATTTATTAAAATACAAAAAATATATATTATATTATTAAATATATTATGTATACAATAGTATTTAATATATCATAATACAAAAAATTAATATACCGTAATAATAAAATTATAACCATAAAAAAAAATAGCAAAAATAAATTTAGTATAATAATACTAAAAAAAGTATATACAATAATAAAATTATATATATCACCAAAAAAATATATAATTACATATAATTAAATAAAAATTAAATATCATTTTAATAATATACTATATACAATAAAAAAAATATATACCCACAACAATTAAAAATATAATAAATAATATTATTAAGAAAAAATATATCATACTAACAAAATTATATACCACCATTAAAATAATTATACAACACCCAAAAAATTATATACTGCTTTAATATATAATAAAATAGAAACTAAACATGATCTAAAATAAATAATATATTAATATATATAATAAAATTTATATACTATGCAACAAATATTATATACGATACAATAAAAGTATTTTTATATAACGACAACAATGAATTATATATAGTATACTAATAATATTATATGTCACGCCAACAAAAGTATATTATAAAATAAAAACTAAATATTATCTTAAAAAATATTACTATAAAATAAATAATTGTTTATTGGATCACATCCAATGGATTTAGACCCAACCGATCCAATTCAATTATTTATTGGATATTAAATTTCGTCATCCGATCCAATCCAATCGAATTGAGTCATTCGATCTGATCCGATCCAATAGATGTATTGGATTGGATCGGTTCCAACCATTGGATGCATTGACTGGTTTTTTATTGGACTGAATTGGATCTATCCAATCTATTTTAGCTACTATTTAAGTTAATTTCATTAAAAAGAAAAATATATATATAAAAAAAATATGTAATGGGTAAATTGCGGCAAAACCCCCAAAACTTTTATTTTGGTTTTACTTAACCCCCAAAACCTAAATTTGGGCGGTAAAACCCCAATACTTGTATTCTGTTAGCAATTTAACATTTTCGTCCATTTTAAGTGTTAAGTGCCATGTTGGACTCGACACAGTGTACACATGGCACATTTTTATTGGTCCACATAAAAAATTATTTAAAAGAATTAAAAAATCAAAATAAAATAAATTTGAAATTAAAAAAAAAATTATAAATAAAAAAATAATTTTTCTTTTTTTTTTCTTTCTTTTTTTCATTTCTTTTTTTTCTTTATCTTTCTTTTTTTGTTTTTTCTTTTCTTTCTTTTTCTGTCTGGTTCATCTCAACTCTCTCTCTTTCTATCACTCTCTCTGTCTCTCTTAGTCTAGATTTAGGGTTTTCAAAACCCTTGGGCAGCCACCCCGGTAGTTCGCCGACCACCCAAGCCACCTCGACTCCTCTCTCTCTTCCTCTTAGTCCCGATGATCTCGGCAGCCACCACAGGCCACCTCAGTGGTTCTCCGACAACCCCCAGCCACCTCGACGGTTCTCCGACAACCTCCAGCCACCTCGACGGTTCTTCGACAACCCCCAGCCACCTCGACGGCGCCTCTTTCTCCCTCGGTGCTCTCGTAAGTCTTCTCCTCTCCTCATGTCTCTTTATCAAAAAAATTGATTTATTTTTCTAGATCTAGGTGTTTTGTGATTTGGAAGAATACCTAATTTGGTTTAAGAAACTATATTTTGGTGTTTTGTAATTTGCATTTTTTTTTCTTTTTCAGGTGAGTTTTGATGGGTTTTATGTGGTGGTGGTTTTGGTGATGTATTGGTAGTTTTGGTTAGGTGATGATGGTGGTTTCTGGGGAGAGAGAGAGATTTAGGGGGAGAGAGAGAGAGAGAGTTGTAAATGAAGAAACTGAAAAGAAAAAAAAAGGAAAAAGAAACATACGAAAGAAAAAGGAAATGAAAGAAAAAAAAATGAAAAATATTTTTTATTTATAATTATTTTTTTAATTTTAAATTATTTTTTTATTTTTTTTAAATAATTTTTTATGTGGACTAATAAAATTGTGCCACGTGTACACTGTGTCCAGTCCAACATGGCACTTAACATCTAAAATGGACAAAAATGTTAAATTGCTAACAGAACACGAGTATTGGGAGTTTTACCGCCCAAATTTAGGTTTTTTGATTAGGGATTTTTTATGAGGGGTGGTTTTTTTGTGTTACAAGTATGCTTTTAGTTTTCAGCAAAAGTTTTAGCTTTTTTGTGGAATTAAAATGGACTCATGATGTAGCCGTCACATTATTTTTTTTCTCTCTTGTTGCATTTTTAAATTTGTTTCCTTTAGTAGAAAAATGTCTTGGCATCATAATTACCTAAGGCACCACCCCTACTTATTTTTATGTATACAATCCCCGATCCAAACGACATGCAACCCCATCAAAACAGTCGTCGTTCTAGTCATGGAGAATCGGTTTTTCGACCACATGCTGGGATGGATGAAACAACTCAACCCAGAAATCAACGGTGTAGATGGATCCGAGTCCAATCTAGTAACCCCGTCTGACCCGAACTCTAAACGGGTCTTCTTCCAGAATCAATCCCACTACGTGGACCCGAATCCGGGCCACTCATTCCAAGCCATACGCCAGCAGATATTTGCCCAACAAGCTTTCGCCATGGACAATACCACCGCTACGGCTCAGGCCGTCATGAATGGCTTCGACCCGGATATGGTTCCCGTCTATAAAGCTCTAGTCTCTGAGTTCGCCGTCTTTGATAGATCGTTAAGAAAGCCTTCGATGATGTTGAGCATTCACAGCAGATTCTCTTATAGGGCGTGAAGACGGAGGTAGACGTTACTTTCATTTACCGGAAAGATGGCAAAATGATCGAAGACATGTGGTTATTGTATACGAGAACGAATTCGGGTGGTAAGTTGTGGATGTTTTCCGATGACGAAGGTGGTGGCGGATTAAACGGAGGCCATTTTTACAGTGTAAGCTGTATTGTTTTTATGGTAATTTTATTAATTATATTTATTACTTTTATTTCTTTTATGGTAATTATAATTATAGCATATTTAAAATTTTCTATTTATAAGCATATTTACAATTAGTTTTTAATTGTCAGATTATTAGTTTTATTTTTCCATTTATTTAGTCTTTTAATGTGATAAAAGTCAATTTATTAAGATTAATTTATTTTCTTATTTTTCAAATAGTAATTATATTTTCTTTATTTACGACGTTTTTCCTATGTTTGTTTTTGACTTTCTTTCAAATTAAAGAGTATAATTACTTTTTTGTAATTTAATAGCTTTTATAATATATTAGGTTTTACTAGGCTAATTTTACTTAATAGGTTTTTGACTTTTATCTTTAATGATATATTTAATTTAAGAATTTGATTGCATTTTAATGGTTGAGCCAATTTTATCTCGTGATTGATTTCAATTTTATTTTCAATATCTTAATTGATCTTGATTATTATATATGATACTTTTTTAGGAAAAGATTTACGAAACTCATTAAATTACATTAAATGAAATTTAGTTTTACATTATCATGACTTAATTTTTTCTTACCATTTATAATTCAGTGTAATATTTTAGATCTTCTTACTAGTATTTTTTACTTAAAATGTATGATTTTGTTTTTCATGAAGCTATTAATGATTTAATTTTATTGTTTTATTGTATTTAAGGTTAGTGAATTTTTTGGTCATTAATTTATTAATTATATTTTCTTCTTTTAAATCCTTATTTATGATCTTTATTATTTTAATTATTTACTTTCTCATTTCTTTTATTTACATTACAGTAAGTTTTTTTATCATTAATTTATTAATTATTTTTATCTGTTAAGTCTTTAATTACAATTTATGTAATTGCTTGAGTGGTGGCTTTTTTGTATTGACCTTTAAATATGATCTAGATTATTTATGATTTTTTATTATCTTAGTTACATGATTTTCTTTCCTTTTATTTACATTACAGAAAGTTCTCTATTGTAGTTGCTCTTTTTATGAGTCAAATTGTCTTTATTAATTTAAAGGTATTGGAATTATCAATATTGTTATTTTAATTATGACTAATATGGTTTTTTAGTTTTTATGGCACGTGTTTTTTGGTTTTGTAAGGCAATGTATCTAGTTTTGTAAATGGTTTGTTTTTATTGATTTTGTAAGGCCAATGTGGCTAGTTTTTTTGTATGGCCAATGTGGCTAGTTTTCTTTGTACGGCCAATGTGGTTAGTTTTGGTTTTGTTAAGGCCAGTATGGCTATTTTAGTTTTATAAGGCTAGTATGGCTAGTTTTTGGTTTTGTAAGGCCAGTATGGCTAGTTTTAATTTTGTAAGGTCAGTATGACTATTTTTAATTTTGTAAGGCTAACATGACTAGTTTTGGTTTTGTAAAGTTATTATATGGCTAGTTTAATTTTGTAAGGTCAGTTTGGTCTAATAATAACACATCAAATGTAGTGTAATCACCATCAGGAATGGAGATGAAAATAGATAAGTATCTACGTCAGAGAATTCTATGTGACTATTTATATAAAATTTCATATTTTATTTTATTTTATTTATAAGGGAAATTTCATTTTTTTTATTAAATATTTATTATGTATTAATTAATTTCTCTCTATTTTGCAGGTGTTTTACTAGTGGTTCGGAAGTGACAACTCTCAGTTTTGAGGTTTTCTTTTTTGATATTATGGTTTTATTGTCTAGCTCTCCTAGGGTATCTCTGCATGCTCTTAGGATAGACAATGAACTATTATAGATGGAAGAAAATCCTCCTCTGGTTGCGTAACTTTGTTACCTTTGTTATTTTAACCTGTATCGGTTACCCTACAAAAAAAAAAAAAAGTTTTGGAGGTTTTGCCGCCATTTACCCAAACATAATTTAAAACTTTATAATTCAACATACATAATAAATATTAGTTTAGTCCAACCTAATTCTCATGATCTCATAATAAATTTCGCTAAAAATAAAATTTATTTAATACGCATTGATAATTTTATTTGCGTTTAGGTAGATAAGAATTAATATTATTTAAAGAAAAAAATAACTATTACCCCTATTTAAAGAAGAGATATTGGCGGCTAAACTACCTGAACTTTACGGTTTGTAACACTTAACCACAAAAACCTAATTTTTGGCGGCTAAACTACCTAACCCTTGGTTTCGTTTTGCTCTGCACACCTTCGTCCAAAAATCACAGTGAAGTGCCACGGTGTACACACTTTTACACGTGGCAAATTTTTAGTGGTCCACGTAATATTAGTTTTAAAAAATAATTATAAATATTTAAAAAAAATATAAAAATCAGAATATTTTTTTTTTTTACTTTTTTTAATTTAAAAAAAATATTTTTTTTTTCTTTTTCTTCTTCTTCTTCTTCTTCTTCTTCTTCTTCTTCTGCAGAAACCCTCCCAGCAGAAGAAGAGGGCAAAACGAAGGGTTCGGGATCCGGTGGTGAGACGAGAGAGAGAAAGAGGGCTGGGAGGGTTCGGGATCCGGTGGTGAGACGGTGCTTCCTTCGGGATCCGTTGGTATAGACATATTTGGTCAACCTTTACTTCGTCCTCTTCCACCACCACCACTTGGATTAGATTTGAATATGCCTCGTATGCCTTCTGTTGCCCATGTTTTTGCCCAATATACGTGGAACAGCCAGACAGGGACACGTGGATCAAGCAAATTATGATTCAAAATATTTGCTAAGTCTTTATGCCATAAGGCTGCGTCCGGGACAGAGCTCCCGGAGAAGGCATATGGAACCCCATATGCTCCCGGAAGCTGGAGTAACTCTAAGGCATCTCCGCGGGGTGTCAGGTTTCTCCTGAGCAATCAAGTCGCGTTTAATGCCGCATGGGAGGAAGCGTGTTGGGACTGCTACACGCAATATAGTCTGACGGCACAACCTCCAACCAGCAGCTACAAAGTAATGATCATTTAAGTCTAGCGACGGCTACACTGTGAAGAGTCACATCAGTCAAAAGACAATAAGGACATTCCACATAAAAGCCCTACAGCACCTAGGGATTTGACCATGCATTACTCATGGTATATTCATTGGGAATGCCTAACTTTATGGATACTTACAGATACATTTGTACAGTAGTTCTGGGGATCACCCCACCAAAAACACTATAAATACCCCATCAAAGCTCATTAAATGGGGTCGAGAATCTTGGGCTGCATAAGAGCAAGAAGAGTAAATACTCACCAAGAACATTCTCTGTATTTATAAGAGTGAAACACTCACTAAATACATTCGCTGTATTAAATACATCCATAAATAACAAAGACTCGTGGACTAAGGCTCATTAACGCCCCAACCACGTAAAAATCCTTCTCTAAATTTCTTACAACTCTATAAACTTATAATATTTTATTAGTTGCCGAAAACCTCGGTCAACACCTTCAAACACAATTCAATATCCACCTCAAAACAGTGGACTACCCGTAGCTCAACAAAGACCCCCAGGTATGCAAATGATGCAACGACCACCAATGCCACACTCAATGCCTCCACCAATGTCTTTACCACCTCCTCCTGGTTCTCAGTACAACTGACCCTTCGTTTTGCCCTCTTCTTCTGCTAGGAGGGTTTCTGCAGAAAAAGAAGAAGAAAGAAGAAAGAAGAAAGAAGAAAGAAGAAGAAAAAAAAAAAGTATTTTTTTAATTTTTTAAATTAAAAAAAAAGTAAAAAAAGAAAAAAAAATCTTATTTTTTAATTTTTTTAAATATTTATAATTATTTTTTAAAACTAATATTACGTGGACCACTAAAAATTTGCCACATGTACAAGTGTGTACACATGGACAGTCCACCGTGGCACTTAATTGTGATTTTTAGACGTGCAGAGCAAAGCGGAACCAAGGTTTAAGTAGTTTAGCCGCCAAAAATTCGGTTTTTGTGATTAAGTGTTACAAACCGTAAAGTTCAAGTGGTTTAGCCGTCAATATCCCTTTAAACAATAACTATTTGTGTTTAGGGGTAATATTTTAATATTTTGTCTATATAGTTATTCTTATATAATACTTTATGCAACTTTTTCTTAAGACACATCATAAAAATAAATTTTTTATTTAGTTATTTAATTTATCTATTATATTTGACATAAAATTTGATTAGAGAAATTACCTCATATACTGTTTTTGAATTTTTTTTTAAAAAAAAAATTTATGATTTGGGTTTCTAAGGTGGTTTCTTCAGTGATTTCTATGTGGGTTGCTATACGATTTTGATTGTGATTTAGGTTGCTCTGTTAGTTGCAATAAGGATTTTTATGTAAAATTATGTAAAAATGCAAAAATGCAAAAAAAAAAGAAATTATTTTGAAGTGTAAAAATGAAAAAGCTCGAATTGATTATACTTATATACTTATTTTGATTTATTGGAAACTAAAAAACAAAAATAAAAATATGTAAATACTATTTTTTTAATAATTATGTTTTATTATAAAATTTATGTTTAATTAGAAAATATTATGAATATTCACTCTTTTTTGCATTTTATTTTTTCTGTGATCTTTTTTTTTACAAGGAAATAAAGACATAATTAAAAAAATCGTTTATTTAAATAAATAATAGTAAATTATTTTCATAAAGTTTCCTTTTTTAAGTAAGAAACTTATGTTTTAGTGGCAATAAATTAATTATGAAAAGAAAAGCTGGAGAAAAAAAATCATATTTCAACGGAAGAATATTATTTATGTATGTTAAAAAAATAGGGAAATTTACACCCACTATTGATTTTTCCCATTTTATTACATTTATACTGTGCCACGCTGGAAACAACATTTGTACTGTTTTTTTTTTTGGCAGTTTACTGCCTTGAAACTTTAGCCGTGTAAGGGGCTGGTCATTGCCACTTGTCACGATAGGGTTTTGCCACGTTTTTTTTTTTTTTAAAAAAAATTTAATTGTTTGATTTGACGGTTATGTGTTCTGATCAAAAAAGTATTGTATTTATGTATTTTTCTTTTATTTTTTTTTTATTATTTTCGAATCTAAATTTTGTAATTGGTAATCTCTCTCACCTCAACTGTTCATCTTCTTCCCCATTTTCAGTTTGCTTAGACGGTTGTAATAGTGGGTGGTTTTTTTATTTTAAAAAATTTCAAATCCCATCCCACTATCTTAAACTTCCCTCTCATTTTCCCTCCCATTTTTATTATTTTTGTCTATAAATACCTTCATAGTTGTTGATAATGGCCGTTACTCGTTCATCACGATCTCCGGCCAAAGTTACAAAACCCACAAAACAATCGCAGAAAACCAGACCAAAATCAAAAATGGGTAAAAAAAATCTGAAAGAGAGCCCTCCTAGCCCCACTTCCCCTTCTGTTAAAAGAAAAACCATTGCTGGACCTTCGAAGAACACTCGAGGAAAAAGACCTCGAACTGTTGTTGAAAATTCAGACTCAGATTTTGAGTTGGATTCTGAATTTCTTAAGTCGCCTGTTTCTGTTAAGGTATTTTACTATTTATCTGTTGTTGTTTTTGAGGTTTTTTGTTTTTTTTGTTAAATTCGATTTTTGAAGCTCATATATCTGGGTATTTGTTTGTTTTTGTCTCTGTATTTGTAATGGTTTTATATATTTTGTTTGATTTATTTATGTGTTTTTGTTAATTTTTTATTTGTTGTTTTGTTGGTGTTGTTTTGTTTAATTTTAGGGCAAGGGTAAATCCCCTGTAAAGGTGTTGCCATCATCAGGTGTGGCTGAGGAAATTCCTGTTAATAGGATTGTTGAGGTTTGTCATGTTATGCATTCTGTTCCATGTTTTTTTTATTGTTTTTTTGTTGTTGTTATTTTCGTAGTGTTTTATGGTGTTTTATCAGTGTTTTTATTGTTCTGTTTTTTAGGATTGGGAATGCAAGTACACCCGATCTCAATTCTATCATTCTAGAGTAGTAACATCTGGGTATTACTCTGTACTTGGTGACATTAAGAGAATTTTAACTGAAAGCGAATTGGAAATTTTTTCAAAATCTGTGTTTGGTTATTTTCTTCGGATTCCAGAGTACATAATTCATTACCAATTGCTTCATTGTTTGCTGTTGAGGGAGGTTCAGCAGCCTAATGGGTTGGAGTTTTGGGTTTGTGTCCAAGGGAAATACCTTAGGTTTAGTATCGAAGAGTTTGCGTTGGTCACGGGGTTAGATTGTCATGTTGATTCTGATTTTTATCAGTTTAAGCAAGTTGATAATGAATTGATCAAACATTGTTTTAATGGGTACAAAAAAATTACCAAGGGTGCTATTCAGACTGCTTTTATTGCTGACAATCTTAAGGATAACGACGATCTTGCAGTCAAGTTGGCTGTATTGTATTTTGTGCAGTGTTATTTGTTAGGTGGTCCCCCGGGTAAAGTTGTTTCGTCTGAGGAAATAGATGTTGTCGATAGTGGTCGATATAAT
Source organism: Cannabis sativa (assembly GCF_029168945.1). Lineage (NCBI taxonomy): Eukaryota > Viridiplantae > Streptophyta > Magnoliopsida > Rosales > Cannabaceae > Cannabis > Cannabis sativa. The sequence continues at coordinate 25,136,493 of NC_083608.1, forward strand.
GAATTTGGGTGGGGCAAGCATTGTTTTGATATCACTATGCATTCTTTGAAGGGTAAGATAGATTCTGGTTATAAGAGGGTAGTTCGTAGTGACGAGGATGGTGGGTATTACAGGTTATTGGGTTTTCCTTTGGCTATTCAATTTTGGTTTTTCGAGTGTTGCCCGTATGTTATTGGGAAACTGTCCTTGTACTCAAATGCTGGCATTCCAAGGATTTTGAATTGGCCTAAATTACCCAAGGACAAGGAGGGTATGGTGAAAATGGATTTCATAAACACCCTCATTTTCGATCGGTCTTTGAAAGAGGTAATCCTGTTGTTTTTTATTATTTTTCCACTGTTGTTTTAATGTTGTTTTTGTATACATTATTTATACTTTATGTTTTTATTGTTGTTGTTATTTTATAATTTCAGTTTCATGTGCATATTTTTTTTTGTTGGTTTTTGTTGTTTCAGTTAAAATTAAGAAACATCACTCCAACTTCCGTTGAGAGATTGAGTTTGAGCCTCAATGATTTTTTCTCTGGTGAGACTACTCCCGAGGCTGTGAAATTCAAAATTAAAGGTGGTTCCAAGCCTGCTGGTCAACCTGGCTTGATGGGTTCTTCTTCAGCAACTGCTCATGAGAATGTCTCCCGAGTTGAGTTTGAGGAATTTAAAAAGTGTTTATCTATTGTTGTCAGCCAGCAAGGGATTCTTATGAAATCTGTTGCTGAGATGAACAAGAAGCTGGACATTCTTATTGAGGTGTTTTTTTTTAATTGTCTTTACTTTTTCTGTTATTTTTTTAGTAGTGTTTATATGTTGTTTTATACAGTTAATTAATTTTTTATTTTTTTTTTGTTCTCAGTCATCCCAAGGTGGTCTCACTCACAATGGATCTCAGTCTGAAGATGCTCTTCGTACTTCAGAAAATGAGGATGATGAAGATTCCACTTCGGAGGAAGACGAGGATGATAAATTCGACGATGACAAAGGAGATGATCATCATGACGATGAAACTGATGATGATGATGATGATCTGGGTGGAGATGGTGTTGGTGCTGGTCAGGATGAGGCTCACACGAGCGATGTTCGTAACGATGAGGGTGTTGTTGTCCCCGAGGTTGTTTCGAGGGATGATGATACCGGCAAGGTGGATGATGCCAAGAATTCTGACCCTGTGGAACCTATTGCAGAGATCAAACAGGTGTATTTCTTGTTTGGACATCATTTTTGTTTGTGCTTTTTTGTGTGTATTTCTGTGTTTTGTGTTTGTTTTAATAGTTTTTTACTCTTTTTTTGTAATCAGCCTGAACAGTCTCAAGGTGGGGAGGAGAACATTGATGTTGATGCAACAATTGCATCTGCTGTTAAAGCTGTGGAGAATTTGGTTTGTGTTTATGTTTTTTTTTTTTTTGTAATTTGTATTTATATGGTATTCTATTGTTGTTTTTATGGTGTTTTTATTGTACTGTTTGAAATTTAAAAAAAATCTTTTTTTTTTATCCTATCTCTTTTTTAGATTGGTTCCTCAACTCATGCCCCTGCTCCTGTTGAGACTTATAAGAAGACTGATCTTGAAATGGTTGTTTTTCAAGAGACTCCTATTTTACGTCCTCAAAAGAGGGATCGGAAGAAAGGAGCTGTTTTGAAATCCCCATTCATTGAGCTTGCTTCTGGTGCATCTAAATCAGGTTCATCCTCAGTTTCTCCTGATGATTCTGTGTATAAGGTCGTTAAATATGTGCGTGGTTTGTGCCCGTTGGACAACAAGATTGGTGAACCTGTCGATCCGCAATTGGAAGTTGAGTTTGTCAAGTGGGTTGATACAGGTCTTAGAAAGCATAAATCTAAGTAAGTATTTTTGTAGGTGTTTTCAGTTGTATATCTGTTATCGTTTTCCATTTATTTTTTATTTTTTCATTTGTGTTTTGATATTTTTTTATTTGTTTTTTTTAGCACAACAACTAATGTGTATTGTAAGGGTAAGGACACTATATTTCCGCCATTTCGTTTTGGTGTTGAGGACATCAGCAACAAGATGTGGTTTCACAACCTTGCCTACCCTAATTGTTTCATTACCAATTCTGTAAGTTTTTATTTTATTATTATTATTGTTTTACATATTGTTTTTTTATTTATTTTTTTTAATGTTTTTAAGTGTTGTTCTGTTAGTTTTTTATAAGTTTGAATGTTTTTTTACTTACTTTTTTTTATCTTTTTGTTCAGCACATTGACATCATTTTCTATTATCTTCGTAAGAAAATAATGTACTCAGCCGAGCCGAAAATCAAAGTCACCACAACTGATTGCCTCTTTTGTTCTAGCATAACAACTTTGTATGAGAGGTTTGTTGAGAAAAACAACGATATATCGGTGTTGTCTCTTTCTCACAATGTGGCCCAGTACATTCAAGGTGGTAAGATATTATGTGCCACTCCTTGGCATTTGGTTGATCATGTTGTTATGCCTATCAATGTAAAATTACAGGATCATTGGATTTGTGGTCGTCTTAACATAGTTGACAGGCGCATATATCTGTACAATTCATTGCGTTCTGGGAGGTATATGACTGCTGCCAAAGAGGCTTGCAAGCCTTTCTCTGTTATTTTACCATATTACTTCTCTATGTTAGACTTCAAAGGCCTTCGCAACGAAGCTAAGTTTAGCACTATGGAACCGTTCCCTATTGTTGCTGTTGATGGTTTACCCGAGCAGGTCACAGCGTAAGTTTTATGTTTAGTGTTCAATGTTTTTCACTGGTTGTTTGTATTTTTATTTTTTTGTTATTGACTTTGTTTTTTATCAGTGTTCTCATAGTGTCTTTTTTTGTGTTTTCTTGTTTTTTTTTCCAGTGATTGTGGTGTTTTTGTTGCATCATTTGTTGAGTATTTCATTGATGGCAAACCCATCCCATCCTCTGATTTTGATGTGGAAATTCACCGCGATCGTTTGGCTGCGTTATTTTATCAATATGGGATGAAGAAGCAAACTGAGAACATTGAAAGTGAATCCGAGGCCCCTCCCAACCTTCCCAAGAAGTGATTTGTTTTTTCAATCTGACTGTCATTGTTCTTATAGTTTTTTAATGTTGTTTTAATGTTTTTCATGTTGTTTTTCGTAAACAAACATTGGTGTTCTGTTGTTTTTCCTTACGTTTTGTGTGGACAATATGTAATCTTTTATTTTTGTATGTTTTTTCTTATTATTTTTATGTACAAACAAGTTGGTATGTTAAAGTTGTTTGTTTTTTCATTTCACATCCCTTCTTTTTTTGTTTTTTTTTTCTTATAGTTTCTCTGTTTTTTTGAATCCAAATATTCATTTCAGTATTAAAAACACAAACTGTTTCAATAACAAACTTCATATATATATATATATTCAATTTAGTATCCAACATCTTTTAATATCCAATCTAAAGTATCAACAATTCCCAATGTAATCAATGTTTTTCAAATAAAAACTGTATTCCCTGTGTATTTCAGAAATTTAAATTCCTCAATATCTAATTCTCAAAACGTATGTGTAGTTTTCTTTTGTTTTTCCACTGTTGTTCTGTTGTTGTTTTTATTCCCTTCTACGTCTTCTGCTGCAGGTTCTTTTGTTATGCCCCAGTTCACCACATTTGCTGCACTTGTTGTGTTGATCCTTTTCCCATCCAGCCTTCCTTCTTAATGTTTTTGGTCTTTCTGATTTTACTCTTTCATGTGGAGGCAAGACTATAATATTTTTCACTTCTTTCGGTACCTCCCATTCACTTTGGTGTCCTATTGGGTAAACTGTCCCTGAATAAGTTGCCAGCCAATTTTTTTTTGTATAGTAATCTGAACAGTAGGTGTACGGGTCCATGTTCATCTCCCTCATCACGGCCACTGCGTGCCCGCATGGCATTTCATCTATTTGGAACATGTTGCACGTGCATGTTCTTTTTTCTAGGTCTACTTCCCACGATTCTTTCATTCTTGTTACCTCAAACAAGTAATCTGTTGTTGCTGTAACCTGTTTTAAATTTTATTGAAAAAAAAAAATCAAACATAGCTGTAATTCCTACAACAACAATACAAAACTATTAAAACAACACTACAACAACACTACAACACTACAAAAAAAAGAAGCATAATTAATATTTTACCTCCAGATTCAATGAGTATGTGTAATTTTTCAACAGTATGTCTTCTCCAGTTGGTGATAGCTTAGTGAAGGTGTTGTGTGCTTTTGTCCTATTAGTATGCGTCCATTGTTGCACCAATGCTCTCAAGCATTCTAGCAGCGTTGTAATTGGTAGCTCCCTTGCTGCCAAATTTGCAGCGTTCAGTGATTCTGATATGTTTGAGGTCATTGTGGAATACCTCTTGTTTTGGCTATGAATTCTTGACCACTTTTCATACCCGATTTTTTTGAGGTAAGGTCTTATGCGTTTGTCCAATCCATCCAATTCAGCCATGTGGAACTCGAATTGCTTTTCTGTGTAGGCTTTCACTGCTCCAAAGAATGGCAGATTGTATTTGGCAGCATGTTGTTTGAAGCTTGTTTTAAGGTTGCTCAAAATGTGGTAACCGCAGTAACTGTGTGCAATTTCTGGATAGATTTCTCTACATTTGCTTTGATGAGGCTTTCATTTCTGTCTGAAATTAGGCATTGGTGTTCCCGTACCCCATACGCTTCTTTAAATTTTTTGAAGAACCATTTCCAAGATTGGTCATTCTCAGAATCTGCAACACAAAACGCTAGTGGAAAAATATGACTCCGTCGCATCTTGTGTGCATGCGCACAACAAAGTTCCCCCATAAGCTGCTTTGAGGAACGTTCCGTCCACAACAACTATCGGTCTGCATGCTCCCCACCCTTTTATGGATGCATCCAACGCCATGAAAACAAAGAGCAAGCTGTTGTCTTCTGCCGTTTTCAGATCGACAAATGATCCAGGGTTTGTTTTTTCCACCATGTGTAAGAAACTCGGTATTAGGCTGTACGAGTCACTAGCATTACCTCTCAAGTCGTTTACTGCATGTTCCTTACTTCTCCAAGCTTTCATATAGTTCATTTTGATGCCAAATCTGTATTTCAACTCCCCTTTTATGTCCATCGCTGTTGCCTTGGTCATTATGTTCAAGAACTTCGGTTTTATGCATTCCCCTATCAGTTTCGATGTTGCTTGCCTTTGGTCTTCATGCCTAATATTTATGGGGCATGTGCGCATATTTGAGAACCTATTGAAACAAAAAAAACAACAAAAACAACATTAAAAAACTATTAAAACAAACCTGTTGCAGATACCAAACATGTGTATTTCAGTACAAATTGTGAAAACAGGGCATTTGTTAAGGCTGACAACAAAAACAACATTAAAAAACTATTAAAAACCAACCTCCTGATTATGAATGTGTTTGTTGGCCCATTTCTCGATGCTCTTAGTGACCAATTGCAGCTTTCGTAAACACATTTCAGACTGTACTCTTGAGAGCAGGACTTCCACACTTTGTACTGAAAGTTGTTTTTGATTGCGTAGTAGCTGAGGACATTTTTTAGAGTTTCTTTGTCTTTGTATGCCTGTCCTTTTTCCACTTCGGGGTGTTGCTTGTCTGTTATTAACTTTGCATTGTTGATGTCGATTTCTGGATCCAGTTTTTTACTGGTGTTTTCAAGTTGTTCTACCATTTCTTCAGCAACCAGATTTGCATAGTCAATTATGTCGAATTTGTCCTCCTCATCTTCTATTGTTTCTGACTTTTCCCCTTCTTCTGTTTGATGTCCCGTTGTGTATGATTCTGTTGTTGTTATGTTGTTTTCAAGCGTTGTTGTGTTGTTTTCGATCATTGCCACATTATATTCATTCGGTGTTGTTGTGGATATCGAATTTGGTGTTGCAGCAGGTGTTGTGTTGTTGTTTTGCTGGTTGACACATAGTGGATATGTCGTGAAATATGTTTCCTTCATTTTCAATTCCAAGTAAAAGTAGAGGCTTCGATCGTTGCATATTTTGATCGGTGGTATTCCTTCTTTAGCTTGGTACTGTATTTGTAGTGTTGTTCTGGTGTTTTCGCACCCCAATGAAGTAAGCAGTATTTGCAGTAGCTCTTCGTACTTGCATTTTGTTGGTATGAATTCTCCACTAGCCACATAGTTCACATAATTGTGATCTTCATTCCATTGTCCATTGCTCTTGATGAGTACTGGTAGACGTTCCATTACCTGTCATTCCAGGGTCTTATTTAATGTTAAAACAATAGTACAACAACAATAAAACAATAGCAAAACAACAAAAAAAAAAATCAACAAAAAAAATAAAACAACAACAATACAACAACACAAAAACAACCAAACAAAAATACCCATAATTTTTTTTTTTAGTTTTTATTATTATATTTGTCTGATACATATATGTATGAATGTTGTTGTATTACTAACCGCAAAACAACATTAGAACAACCCTATTGTTGTGTTTGAATAATTGTACTAATTTATCAATTTTTTTTTCGAAATCATTTTGTGTTACAAACGTCAAATTAACAATAGAACAACCCTCATTTATGTTTTTGCATCACAAATTAAAGAATATCACATTTGTGTTTTCGTTTTTTTGTTTAAAACTTCAGATCTAAATCTTGTTTTTTTTTTATTTTTTATTTTTTTTTGGTTTCTTAAGAATTAAATTATTTTTTGGGTTTTGTTGTGTTTACCTTTGTTATTTTGGGGGGACAGTTTTCTGTACGTCTTGTTCTTCAATTCTGATTCCTTTTCAAAAAACTCTTCGCCGGATTTAATAGTTTTTTCTTGGTGATTTCCGTCTCCGGTGTCTCCCCAAACACGAACAAGGTTGTTTCCCGTGTGTTTTACTGTTCACAGTATAAATGAAATGATGTTGGGCTTGGGCAGTACAAAAGTAATGAAATTGGGCTGGGGCAGTAAAAATGTTGTTTTTGCCGTGTCCCAGTATAATTGTAAAGTTTTGGTCCAAAAGCAGTATTTTTGTAAAATTCCCAAAAAATATGGGATTTTTTCATTTTTACACTTTAAAACACTTTATTTTGTAGTTTTATGGAATTCTACATAGAAATTCCGTAGCAATTAATTGAGCAATCTAAATCGTAACTAAAATCCACATAGCAACCCATATAAAAACCACTGAAGTAACTAAATCGTAAATTTGAAAAAAAAAAGTTAAAAAATAGTATATGAGATAATTTTTCAAAAAAAATAAAATAAATTAAATATATTAAATTCTTTCAAAATAATAATAAAAATATAAGTAAAATATGTAAGTAATAGTTTTTTAGTAAAACTTTTATATATAAAACCTTCCAATAAAATTAAATTAAATAAGAAAAAGAAATACCAAAACATCTATTTTTATATTTCTTAACTGTGAATAATTAAAATTTTGAAAACATAAATTAGTGTGACTTTATTGATTTCTTACTTTTTTATATTTGTAAAGGTTTTTTAGCATTAACATATTTGTTTTAATACATTGAGTTATACTATAATTATCTTGTATTTTTAAAAGTTATTACTATAAATTGTTTTTTATATATATTTATAGGGACACGATTTTGTCCGTGATGTACTTTTTACGGAATGTATTCGTGATGTACGGAATACATTAGAGAGATCTTAGGGTACATAATAATGGGTCTCAGTGTACGTTATCATTTTTTAACCCTAATTACCCTTAGATCAACTCCAGCCCTCAGATCAAATAACTCTCTCATCTAACAGCTGTCGTACATTACAGAATGTATTTAGTAAAAGTATATTACGGAATAAAATCGTGTCCCTATATAAATAATTTTATTTTTGTACAATTTTTTTTCCTTTAATTGTTTTTAAAATTTACAGGAGGACATACACATGATCATTAACAAAAAAATGAATAAAAATTCCTTGTTAGATGCCAAAACAGAAAGAAAGTACGCCAAAATGACAATTTTAGAGGATTTACTATCGTATCATCTGTAGAATTACAGTAAAATCAATTTCTTTGGGTAAATAATTTTATTTTTCAAAGGAAGAGTGGTGTGGTGGTGCATGGTAAGAGTGTGAGGGGGAGTACTTAAAGTGCAGCGCATGATAGCAATCTCCAGCGGAAGCTTAGCTGAGGTAGTCAATGCGCAATGCGCATATTAAAATAAGGAAATTTTCAGAAGAAAAAAAATGGCGCTAAATGACAAAACAACATAAAGTAGTGGAGCCGTTGACTTTTTATTTAAACAGCATCTCCTTTTGTTTTTGTTTTTGTTTTTTTATTCATTTTCTTTGTTTCACTTTTTTCTGGTAATGATTATTTTTATATTTACATTTTATTAATAATTATTTTAATTATTATAATGTTGAAACTTGGAGCCTAAAGCATTCATTACTTGGGAATAAAGTAAGTCAAAAATGATGAAACTAGTGCCCAAGAGTGAACTCTTTTTTTTAATGCTACGTAATTGAATTTCATCATAATTACTGTTACCACTATTAGGCTCATTTTACATTTACAGAACATTATAAACGCCTATTAAAAAGTTACATATATAGTTCAACTCCAGGATAATTATATATTTGAAAATTATTATGGGTAAAAAAAAAACTTATGTATATTGCATTACGAGAAGATTGGCAAATTGGACGAAAGGCTGACAAATTTCAACGGAGCAAACAAAAGAGCCCAAGCTAGAAAACATTAATAGAGAAGAAATTACACTCTATGTATTTTTTATATTTTTCTCTTTTATTTTTACTCATTTTTTAAAAGTCTATCATTTTTACTTCTTTTTTCAAATATTGTACCAAATTTACCTCTATCACTTCAAGATACTCTTCATGTGACTCTCTTATGTAAGAATATTTTGGGTACAATACATATAAAATATGTTTCGATTAAATATAAAATTAAAGGTAAATTTGATCAATTGATTAATAAAAGTAGTATTTTTTAACTTACCCCAAAATTAAAGGGCTAATTAAGGTAACCTTCAACCTTGAGAAAGAAACGAGAAAATACTAAATTATTATAAAAAATATATATATATAAAAAAAGAAGAAGATTATAAAGATAAAAAAAAAAAGAAAATAAATAAGAATTTTTCAATTGTTTATTATAATAGGTTGAACTCTTATTTATACAAAAATATTATTAAAAGAATGAGAAATTAAGTCAATGTAATTAAGGAAAATACAACCAAACATTAATGATAATAATTAATTTAGTAATTTGGACATCCATAAATAATATTTCATAACACTCTTCCTTAGATATCTATAAAAATTTTCTCATTTAAAACTTTACTAAAAAACTTGGTCAAAAGAAAAAAGTATAGTGTAAAGTAACTCCCCCTCATATAGGCATTCGTGGAGATCTTCTAATCGACGAATTCTAATCTTGTATGTCGTATTCTCAAATGTTGATGATAGTAATAACTTTGTGAATAAGTATGCATGATTGACACTTGATTGAATATATTAAACACCAATATGCAATCTCTTGAAATATATAAAGACACTACTACAAAATTGATTTTTAGTGACACTCTATAGTGACCCGCACAGGTGTGTGTCACTAAATATTTTAGAGAATTTTTAGTGACACGCATTATATGACTTTAAAATTTTAATATTGTTAACACACAATGCGTGTCACTAAAAGTATTCAGAAATTTTAAATTTATTTTTTTATTTTTTATTAAAAATAAAATTAATTAACTATAGCGTCACCAAAAAAAAAGCATTTATTAATTTTTTTATTTCTCTTAAAAGTTAATTAATTAATTAATTAAACCAAATACATTTTTCTCTCTCTTATTATTTAACACAACCAACTATAACAAAACCCTAAAACTTCTCCTCTCTCCTTTCTCACTGTGCCTCCCTCCTTTCAACAAAAAATTACAGCGCCTCCCTCCTTTTCAAAAAAAATTGCAGCGCCTCCCTCCCTTCAAAAAAAATTGCAGCGCCTCTTTCTTCCTCTCTCTCGTTGTTCCAGCTGCCAAGAAGAAGATGCCAAAAACTCGGCCTACGATGGTCTAGTCTGACCGCGAAATGAAGACCCCCACCCCTTAAAACCTTACATCCATCTATCTCTGTCTCTGAATCGTATTGGAAGGTTGGTATTTCCCTCGTTTTCTGTCTGAATGGTATGGCGTCGTTAGGTTTGGTGGCGCTGAGACTAACTCAAGTATGGCTTTTCTATCTCTCTCTCACTGTAACGATCTCTCTTTCTCTCTCTCTGTAACGCCCTAAATAATTAGGCACGCTACCAAATAAACTTATGAAACCCTAATCCCCTAATCGGGATTACTAGTAAAATAAGCGCGGAAATTAAACTTTATTAATAAACGGAATGAAAATAACTTGTGATAATCTTAAATCTTATAATTTAAAAGTTACAAAAGTTGGGATCCCAAAAGTATTTACAAAACACTATTACAAGTTCTTTTCCTTTGGCCGACCTAAGCGGCAAAATAGAGTCTCAAAATACATCACTGGTAGACCCCAACCCGCTTGGTCTAGTGTGGCCCGAACATGTACATTCTTCGTCCAGCTTCTGCACTCATGGCGGATCAACGACAGTCTTGCCCTTTCCTGCACAGTAGAGCACCCGTGAGCCAAGTCCAGCAAGATAGTATAAATCTTAACAAATATAATATGCTCATCATGCTATTTAAACAGTAATGCCATTCATATATGTCTGTATGTCACAGACCTGCATGTCACATTCACATGCCTATTTATGTCTACGTGGCGTAGGCCTATGTGTTGCGCTCACACATCTATTTATATCTACGTGGCGTAGACCTACGTGTTTCTCTCACACGTCTTATTACAACAAGGCCTTAGAATAGTTCATCTCGGTTCTGGTTACCGAGTCCAACTTGATTATGCCTTGATGCATAACCCTTAATCTCAATATGTAACACATAATTATTGGTGCCACTGCAATATTTGTCTATTTGCTATAGACTTGCATGTTACGCTCACATGTCTATTTATGTCTACGTGGCGTAGACCTACGTGTTGCACTCACACGTCTATATACAATAAGGCCTCAGTAGGGTTTACCTCGGTTCTAATTACCGAGCCTAACCTGGTTATGCCTTGCTCGCATAACCCTATTCATGAATATACGTAATCCATGTATTACGTTCTTTCGGTGGTTTATCCTGGTGATATATACCAGGTCTAACCCAGTTATGTCTTATACACATAACTCTTAACATACATGCGTGTGTTCAATATTTACTACAACATATATAATCTTAGGGTAATAACCCTAACTTGCACACTATGTAATCACTCATATAATATATTTCTATATACTCAGATAACATTTACTAAGAGTGTTAACCCTAACTCATGCTTTCATTGGACTCACAATATTCTAGGGTAATAACCCTAGACCGCATTAAAATTAAACTCAAGGTACTAGCTTACCGAGTCTAGTTTAATTATGCCTTAAGCGCATAATTCATAATCCCAATATATAGATATATCCGACATGGCATAGTATTACACAACATATATCACTAGGGTAATAACCCTAGGCTATTAAACCGCTCATGCTAGGGTAATAACCCTAATCCCGGTTGCAATTACTCACATATATCATATTCAACATAAGCGCCACTGCGCATACTCTACGTGCAAACTACTGTCTTACCTGTTGTCCCACAATAACAGAGATTCCAAACCCCTGGGTGCTCCTGATCAGGTGCCGGTAATCCTAGTCACACAATCTGGGATTTCACAAATAGAGTTAATCTCCAATTTCACTTTCACAAAATATAAACATGGCATTTAAAACATAGATAATCAAATAGAGCTCGGAACAAGCTTTCCAACGATATAAAGAACGTCCCAAACGGAGTCCCGAGTCAAAAGTTATGGCCAAAACAAAATTGGGAAAAACAGAATTTCTCACTGCCAAACCCAGTCGCGACGGCCGAAAATCCCGTCGCGATGACTGGGTTTAGAACACCCAAAAACTCCATTTTTAAGGTCTTAAAATGCCAACCTTTCCTAGATTTCGAACCCCAACCAAACATAGGGTAAAAAACACAAAATTCATGCATTAATCCTTAACCAAAATCAGATTTAATCAATGTAAAAATTAACCTCCAAACATTGAGCAAAATATCAACAAATTCAAGCTCAACAATAAAATTCAGAGATGCATAACAGAAAAGAAGCACCAGCACAATCCCTAAAATTCTCTCTTAAACTTAATCCAAAACAATAACCAAGGATTATCAACACAACTAAACAAAAAGCTTTAAGATTAAGCTAATCTTCCACATACATGCAACCAATCAATTTAGCAATATCAAAAGCATAATTTTCACATATATTCAGTAGCAAAATTCAAAGTAAATTAAATAGAAAGCTACCTTAAGCTTTCCTCAAAGCCAAGCACCAAAATCTTCCCAAACCCAAGCTTAAACCATGGCAAAATTCTCAAGGATTGAAAATTTGAAAAGATGAGAAATAGAGAGAGGGAGGGGTCGGTGGTGTGCTATAAAACCAGAAAATTGGTTTTCTCATTTTGTAAAACTTCCCTTTGTTGATAATTAATCAAATGGTCAAAAGACCAAAATGCCCCTAGGGCTTAAATATAACATAAACATGACACAAGGGTAATATTGTCATTTCATGCATAAATAAATTCCAATTAATTTCAAATTATCACTTATCAAATAAAATGCCAATTAAATCAATCCAATCTGCAATTCGGGCCCGAACTCGGTTCGGCCCGAAATACCCGGTTGTGACTATACCGCGCCAACCTATCAGAACACACCTGAAAAGACAACACATGCATACTATATAATAATATAGTTCCATTAAGCACGTAATTAAATTAAGGCTAAAAGGCTAATTTGCAATTTCCCCCCCCCCCCCCCGAACTATGACACTTGCTAAATCGTGCCCCCTGAACTATTTTTGACGTTAAAAATTCCCCTCAAACTATTGACAATGCTTAATTTAAGGTATTCTGTAGTGTTCCGTTCATTTTAGTAACGGAGTGATGACGTGGCTGCCATTAGGCAGTCCACGTCATTTTACACATGTAAATTTATTTATTTTTTTTAAAAAAATCTAATTAGGGTAAACACTACCCCACCATCATACACACAGCCACCCCACTGTATCTTCACCAGCCACACAAACCCATCCCCACGAACCCACACCCCACCCACACGAACCCACACCCACCCACTCGAACCCAGCCACCCCCCATCCACCACCGGACTGGAACCGACGCCGGTCACCGCTCCGAGCAGACGCAGCAGCCCCACCATCGACCAGACGCGAACCCAACCACCCACCAGCCACGAACTCGCGTCTCCATTGTTTTGGGTCTTCTCCTTCTACGGTAAGTGAAATTGGAATATTAAAGGTGTGAGTTTTGGTGTTTTTTTTGTGTTTTTTTTTTATTTCTAAGTTTGGGTGGGAATCTTTCATAGTGCTTCCATAATAATTATTTTTTTGATCTTTGTTCAGGTAGTGTTTTTTGATATTTGAACACCTCTAAATGGGGAGGAAGAAGCAATATGCTGGAAGGAAGAAGGGTTGGCCTATTCCTAAGGATGATGAGAATGAAATTCCATTTTATGGTCAGTTTTTTTTTTCAATTCCTTTATGTCTCTATTTAGTTTAAAATATTGTTTCTTTACAGTAAAGAGAGGTGTTTTTGGTCATTTTGGTGATGTTTGTGTGGTTTAACTTTGTCTTTTTGTACTAATTGCACATGTATCGGTATGGATGTGTGTGTTTGACCCTAGCTTTAGCTTTGTTATTTGATTCTTTGTATTGAATAAGTTAAAAGTTGTAGGGACCATTTATTGTTTAGTTAATGACAAATGCTTATATTATATTCTATTATTGTCTTTGCAGAGCCCACTAGTACCTTTTTCACTCTAAAAGTGCATCACAAAGGGACAATTGATTACACACTTAATGTTCCTACTAGTTACAATGGTGGGGTAGTTGAGTATGTTCATTGGCTAGATTTGAAATATATGTCTATGTTTGAGTTAGAGCTAATAGCAAGGGATTTAGGTTATGTGAAAGATAGTAGTTCAATTACTTTTTATTTCAAGTGGCCAGAATGTGTGACATTGGAGTGTGTGACCACAGACTTTGTGTTAACCGAGAAAATTGCAGCTGCTTTGAAGGATTATGATCATGAGATTGAGTGTTTTTTTAGTCATCCACAATTAAATGAAAATGTAGCTTATAAAAGTGAAGCCACTTTTCCTACTGTGGTTGAGTTGGGTGATGTGGGTAAAGATGCTGGGCCTAATTTGGATGATGAAAATGTGACCCCAATTAAAGAAGGTGGACCTAGTTCGCAGATATCTCATCTACAAAGTGGGCTGGAAACCGGAGAGAATTCACAAGTCAAGAGGTGTGTAAATTACTATATTTTAATCTTGTCATAGTGTATGATTATTATATGGGTTGATATTACTAAGCATATGTGATTTATACTATTAGATTCACATATTCGTTTGATACATATTTATGTTATTGATTCACTAAATTAACATGAAGACTGAATATCATACTACAATACAACATAATTTTGTGAAATTGGATTATGATATTTCATATCAGACTTGTTGAAAAGACCCAGGAACCAACTAAAAACATGTGTTTTATATTAATGAAAATAGCATTGTCCCTGTTTTTCACAAGCAACAATTATAGGATGTTCAAAATTTTAGTTGAGAATCTTCTTATAATTTTGAGTCTTGTGAAAAGTATATTCAAGTTTGACATTTTTCCTTCACTCATTAAGAAAATGACACTGAAGTCATATTAGTTATCTGGGTTAAACTCATCAACATAATATGAATCTTGATTTTGATATCCATGTCAATTTCAAGAAATGTAACACTATGTAACATATCCTAGCTAGTGATTGGGAAGAGGTTGAAACTTGATTTTTGTTCATTGTGTGAGATTCTGAAGTTGTGTTTTTGTTCCCAAATTAACTCAAATTTAAATACAATATAAATGATTTAATTTCAATGACCATCTTACTGTCATTTGCTTTAGTATTGATAAGCAAATGCATTGCCTCCAAGTTTCCCATAATAGCTCGTATGTAAGAACATCTAGGACTCTTGTCTGCTGTCACAACTTTCTTCGCCTCAGTCATAACAACTTGCATCATCTATGCCTTCTCTGCCATTACTATCATACTTTGCAATTTCTTGTTTTGAACTCATACATATAATATACGTATTGTTGTTGTTGTGATATCTCTCATATGTGTTAGGTTTTCTGACACGATTATATATATACTGCATTTGTTTTACCTGGTGAGTGTTGATGAAATAATGTAATTATAATATGTGGTTTATATTTATATATAGTGCTGCCTTTCTATAGTGGTGAAATGTTTAATTTTTTTTTTGTTAAAGAGAGAAAATATATCATATGAAACTGTATATATCGATCTACCAAGTCTCACTGTATTTATGAGTTTAGTTGTTTAATTATTATTACTTTTTTTTTTAAAAAAAATACAGATTTGATTCCTTTGATTATAAATGAAAATGAACATGTTCTTTTAAATCTGAATAGATTTACGATTAATATGAAATGTTCTATTATTATAATATTCCTTTTCCAGCCTAAAACACATTTAAAATAGAGAATAACTAGGTTTTTTTTTCATGAAAACGGCATAGATTAAATAAGTTTTGTGCTACATCTGTAAGTTATTTCAATAAAAAATCTCCTAATGTACACTATGTTTTTCAGGAATTTTCAGCATAATGTGGCACAAAGTAAGGATGATAGGGCTGATTTGGTTAATGAGGCTGAAAATGAAGATGAAAGTGAGGAGGGTAGTGAGGATGATTATGAAGAAGATCCAGAGTATGCACAAGAAGACGATGGCATATTAATTGATGAAGAAGCAGAGCACCATTTGTTAAGGAAAGGAAAAAAACATGTTGAAATAGATGTAGAAGATGAGGACATGGTAAAATCTGATTCTGAACAAGTTGCTAGAGATGACTCTAGTGAGGAAGATGAAGGTGATGAGAATAATGGCATACAGTTGAACAAAAGAAAGAAAAGGTTCAAAAAGGAAAAATTGCCTGAGCTCCCAGAGTTTAGACCCGAAACTGACATGGGGAAAGCAATCTTTGATTTGGGGTTATCATTTGCATCAGGAAAATTGTTTAAGCAAGCAATTATGGAGTACGCCCTACGTGAAGGAAAGGATATATTCTTTAAGAAGAATGACCCTCATAGAGTTAGAGCACAGTGTAAAGGAGTTAACTGTCGATGGATGTGTTATGCTTCCAAAATTGATGATAGCCCCACTTTTGTCATCAAAAGCTATGAAGCAGAACACAAGTGTTGTAGAACTAATAGTAACAGATGGGCAACTGCTCAATGGTTGAGTGCAAAATACAGGGAAGAGTTCAAGGTCAATGAAAATTTAGGTGTCTCGTCATTTCAGAAGAAGGTTAACAAGGATCATGTGCTTGAAATATCTAGGCATAAGGCATATAGAGCTCGACTTCTTGCAACTAAATCGATTGAAGGGAGCTATGAGGAACAATATGCTGCTCTATGGGACTATGCAGAAGAAATCAAATACACTAATAAGGGATCAACAATAGAATTCTTGACAGAAAATGCTGAGAATGGGGTTCCACGGTTCAAGAGGATGTACTTGTGCTACTCTGGGTTAAGAGAGGGTTTTAATGAGGGTTGCAGGCCTGTTATTGGTTTGGATGGTTGTCATATAAAAGGTGTACATTCAGGTCAGCTTTTGACAGCAATTGGAGTAGATGGGAACAACCAAATGTTTCCTATTGCATTTGCCGCGGTGGAAATAGAGAACAAAGATTCATGGAGTTGGTTTCTAAATCTGTTGAGGGTAGATTTGAAAATTGAGAACTCCAACCATTGGACTTTTATCACAGACAAGCAAAAAGGATTGGAGCAATCTTTGAAGGGTATGTGGGATGAAGGGGTACCCGAAGCCGAACATCGTCATTGTGCTAGGCATTTGGAGAAAATTTTTATCAAGGTATTCAAGGATAAAACTCTAAAAGACCTCTTGTGGAAGGCTGCTAGAGAACCAACAATTCGAAGGTTTGATGGTGCAATGGAGGAGATTAAAAAGATCAGTAACGAGGCTTATGAGTGGTTGATGGCTGCAGGTCCAAGTCATTGGTCTAGATCACACTTTAGGACTCACCCTAAATGTGATATACTCCTGAATAATATGTGTGAGGGTTTCAATGGGACACGATCAATACTTGCAGCTAGAGAAAGACCAATATTGTCTATGCTAGAGCGAATAAGGATGTACTTGATGCAAAGGATGACCAAACATAGACAATCTGTGCTCATGTGGGATTCTAACATTTCACCAAAAGCAGTACAAATTATTGAAAAGAACAAAGAGGAAGCTGGATCCCATTTGCCAACCAAATCAGGAGAATTGATTTACCTAATCCATAACATGTATGGAAATATTTACTCTGTTGATTTAAGGTCATGGGTTTGTTCATGTAGGCGATGGGAGCTTACTGGGATTCCATGTAGCCATGTTGTGGCTGCAATTTGGCACAATAAACAGGACCCAGAGCTGTACGTGAGTAAGTGGTACACAAAAGAATATTACATGAAAGCTTACTCTCACCAGATATTCCCAATTCGAAATCAAGATGAGTGGCCTCGAAGTGGGAAGATTGGAATGATAAATCCAATTCACAAGAAGCAGCCAGGAAGGCCAAAGAAAAGCAGAAAACTTGAACTTCAGGAACTTGTTTTGGGCAAGAAATTGAAGAAGAAATTTGTGATAATTAAGTGTTCGGTTTGTGGCGGCAAGGGGCACAATTTAAGGACATGTGGCAGCAATAAGACAACTTCTGTGAGTAATTCTATACTACTGCTACTATTATTTGTTTATAATGTTTATGGTCTCTTTCAAATTAGCTACTATCTACTATTATTGCTCCACTTGAAACTGATAAATTGATCACTACTACTATCTACTGCTACTAATACTATGTACTGCTAATTTGCAATCTACTGCTACTATCTAATAGAAGTAAAAGCATATAGTAGTTGAAACCATACCTAAGATTTTCATAGCAATTGTTATAGGTTTTAGATTCCCAAATATTATTGTAGTTTCAATATATATACACTTAATGAGAAAAATACAATTTCCAAATCATTAGTATCCTGAAAGGGGCAAGAATTTATTCATTTTGAAATCATTTTCTCCTAACTTACTTGCTTGGATGAGCTGCATGGACCTTCCTTTAATTTATATTTTCTTGTAATATTTGTATGTTTGGGAATTTTAGTTTGCTTTTTGTTTAGTTTGATCTTACTGTAATCACTCAAAGTCAAGGCAAGAGTTTACACTGCTTAATTGCTTTCTCTTTACTAGATGAATTTTTAGATTTCATTAACCAATTTGGTCTACGTATATGTGCATCATTAGTATGAAACTCTCCCTGGGTTGGTAATATAATTTCTTTTGTGTAACATCTTTTGATTAGTGGTCGTTTACATTACAGGTTACATTATGAATTTTAATCTCACTTTGAGGCAATTCGAGTATGCATCACATATCTTTGTTACTTTTTTAGTTATAAATTCATGTAGTAAATATATGGTACTGAATGAATTACCTTGAGAAGCTCATAATCAGTGCTGATCTCTAACAACACAGTAGATTAGCAAGTGTCATATTTTTTTTTTTTGTATCTTTGCTGATCTTTGTTATTAATTATTTGACACATTAGATATGACAAAGATAAATTTTTTATGTTTATTTTTCATTTGATGGAAGAACAAGAGCAGTCCTTACATTACAAATTAATCCAAATGATCCCTTGCAAAATATTCTCATTTTATGATTATGTGTAGGCAAAAACAACTCAACCAAAGGATCCTGGTACTTATGGGAGAAACATCAATCCTCTATCTCAAGCTTCAATTAGCTAGTCAACCCAACACAGGAGTGTACAAGATAGAAATGAAGAGATATAGGTACCAAACATTACAAATTAATCCAATTTTAAATATGTACAAAATTTGAGATGCTTTTATTACATTTTATGTTTTTGCAGAGTAGAATAGCTATGATCGGGGTGCTCAAGAATGAACATATATAGCAAAGTGGGTCTATGCATCATTTTGTATACAGGGATTATGCATTATTTTGAATCTCTTTTGATGAATTTGTACAAATTCATATAACTAGCAAACATTGAACACTAAGATATAGTAGGTAAAGCCTAGTGGATGCTCAATATTTATGCATCATTTTGAATATGAGCAGGGCTTATGCATATTTTGATATCTTTTCATGAATTTGTATAAATTCACATATGTTCAAACAGTAAGATAATATATGAAGATCTTTTGATGAATTTGGATCTTTTTTATGAATTTGTATAAGCCTTTGTATAAATTGACATATGAATTTGGATCTTTTTTATGAATTATGAAGTGATCTCTTATTGAACCTTGAATGTTCATTATCATAGTTCTATGATACCATCAAAGTTGGTCAAAAGTGAAGGAGTTAGAACAATAATAACAAAGGATCCTGCTATGAGATACCAATTTCTGGAACAAACCATGTGTTACTTATATTTTTATATTACAAAACAAGTTATTTGGGTCACAAAAAAGCTTCACTCCAAGTTAAGCTAACTTGGTGCTTAAACTTACTAATTTATACTGTTACTTTGACTGTTAAATTGTGTAGATACATTTGTTAAACACTAAATAACATATATAGAACAGATAATATTCCAACACAAACACATATAGCAAATTTGACATTTTTCAAAAGCTTAATTATTCTAGCAATTTCTTCATCTCTTCCTTGAATCTGAAGCTCTAACTGTTTAACATTGGCCTCAATTTCGTCCAACCTTCTAAGCAAGCCGCTGAAATCATTTCTACTTCTTCGCCCACTTGCTTCTATCCACATAATAAAATTACATCCCCGATTCAATTCATTCTGCCAAAATAAAAACCAATAACACTCGATAAAATATAACAAATTTATAAGACAGATATAACAAATATACAAATGTACATTTAGTTTTCAGAAGGGTTTTATGGACAATCATCTCCTCATAGAAGGAGTCTCAATCCTGGTTTAAATATTGGGACAGATTTCATTGCAAACAACAGAATCCCACATTGATCTTTTTTAATAAAATGGCATACAGTAAATGATAGTAGTAAAGCATTGCATGTTCAGGACATGAATGTTGTTGTTCAAGCTAGTATTGGATGGATGGAGCTTAAGGATTGACTACAAACGACTGTTAAAAATTCCCACACAACCACCACAGTATTCTTCAACGGTACCAAATAATCTATTGGAAAATAAATAAACTTTGGGCCATCGAATTTTGTTCAAAACCAAATAATATTTTTTAATTCATGGATTTCAAGAATAAATTTTAAAACTTGAATATCAATATTGGAAAATAAAAAAAAAATCAAAATCTCTAACCTTGTAATTTGGGCAGCCATAGAATTTTCTGTTTGGATTATCCACAGTTCTTCACGTGCGGATTACAGATTCAAACCCACAACCACAGATGGGTCTACTCCATTGAATCTCTTCCTTATACCTCCTACCACTGTTGACTGAGTTGCTAGATTGCGACATTATGAACGACAATGAAGAAATCTAGATAAAACATATTATTTTAGTTATATATAAACATTCTCAAAACGGTAAAATATTTCTCCATCAATTCTTTATTATTCCACAAGCAAATTACTTAATCATCACCATTATCTCGAGATAGAGTGAAAAGAATAAACATATATATACATATAGAGGCTGTCTCATTTTAATTACCTTTTCCTTAACTATCTCAATCTGGTCTTTGAAAACTTGATTCTGAAATATATAAGATAAATACAAAAATGAGTTTTTCATTTAAAAGTGAGTGACTAATTTACTGTCAAAGATGATGTTATCATAGTCTGCTTTTATACACTATTCAAAATATGATAGCGTTGACTATATATATATATATCAATCCCTGAATTAGAGTTGAGGCAATTAACAATAATTAGCAGTAATAACAAGATATACAAAAAAAAACACCAAAACTCACACCTTTAATATTCCAATTTCACTTACCGTAGAAGGAGAAGACCCAAAACAATGGAGACGTGAGTTCGTGGCTGGTGGGAAGTTGGGTTCGCGTCTGGTCGATGGTGGGGCGGCTGCGTCTGGTCGGAGTGGTGACCGCCGTCGGTTCCAGTCCGATGGTGGATGGGGGTGGCTGGGTTCGCGTGGGTGGGTATGGGTTCGTGTGGGTGGGGTGTGGGTTCGTGTGGGTGGGTTCGTGTAGCTGGTGAAGATACAATGGGGTGGGGTACAGTGGGGTGGCTGTGTGTATGATGGTGGGGTAGTGTTTTACCCTAATTAGATTTTTTTTAAAAAAAATTAAATTTACATGTGTAAAATGACGTGGACTGCCTAATGGCAGCCACGTCATCACTCCGTTACTAAAATGAACGGAACACTACAGAATACCTTAAATTAAGCATTGTCAATAGTTTGAGGGGAATTTTTAACGTCAAAAATAGTTCAGGGGGCACGATTTAGCAAGTGTCATAGTTCGGGGGGGAAAATTGCAAATTAGCCTTAAATTAATTTCATCATTTTACCCTTCTCGGGTCATAATTACCAAAATGCCCCTGTCTCACCAACGGGGTCTAACCATGTTATAAATCATATTAATTCACATAAATTGAACTATATAATAATATAATTCCTCATTTATTCATAATTACCAATTAGGGTTTTGCTAATCCATTCCTAATTCTAGGGTATTACACACACTCTCTCTCTCTCTCTCTCTCTCTCTCTCTCTCTCTCTCTCTCTCTTTGTCGCTCTTCTCTATAGATCATTGACAGAGAGGCTTGCTTTGGGGTTTTCAGAGTTGGCCAGAGTCTGGGTTGCCGAGGCGGTGGGCGAGGAGATCAGGATTTACTGGGCTTGAGTTTGGTTTTGATATTTAATTTGGTTAATGTTCTGTTGGTTGATTTTATTTTCTCTACTTTGATTAGACTATGTTGTGTTTTTTATTTGCTTAATTAGTTTTCAGATTTGTGTGTTTCTAGATTTGTGTTTTTGTTGGTTTTCGGTATAAATCAAGAAAATTATTGATGTACATTTTGGACCTGAAATTTATAATTTTTTTTAATTTGTTGAGTACAATTTATTAAATTAAGAATAAATTATAAAGATGATTTTAAAAAAATTGCACTCCTATTTTACCTTTTAATATCAAAATAAAAAAAAAATAATAACAATCACCTGAATATGTTTTTTAGATATAACTTAGAAAAATAGTATTATTGAAATATAGTATTTGTAAAATATAGTGTATTGTTTTGGTTTAGAATAAATGAAAAAATATAAAAATATGATATTGCTTCTTAATTAAAAAAAGTTATTAATTTTCGAAAAATAAAATGATAAAAATTATTTTGAGAAAATCATATTATTATTTTTTAAATAATATTTAATATAGTGGCACTTTTTGTGTGTCACTATACCTCTAAAAATAATAATAAAAAAATATAGTGACACTTTTTGTGTGTAGCTGTTACTTTTTTAGTCGGACAAAACTTGACTATTTAGACGCCTATAGTGACGCACAGTGAGTGACTGTAAAAGGGTTAAGTGACACGCGTGAAGTATCACTAAAAATTTATTTCCAATTACCCTCATTAGTGATGTGCGGTGAAGTGTCACTAAATAATTTTAGAGTCACTCAATGTGTATCACTAAAACCTATTTTTCTAGTAGTGAGAAGAATTTGGTAGAATGTGTTTTAACTCCATCTCCTTCAATGTACCCTCCTTTTAGTTGAGTGATGCAAGTAATATTATCTTCATAGAGAACTGCCTGTGTTGATACTTCTTTATTGAGTGTAATTTATATGTCTTCCGAATATGTTATGTCAATGATCTCACTTCCATATATTCTCTACTTGCTTCATAATAAGGAAAGTATATAACATGATTTAAAGTTGTCTCGTTAAAAACCTTGTCAGAAAAATCCAGTGGGACAAAACCTGAGCTATGGAAGAAAGAGTACAATATATATTTCATATTCATAATTATTTACAAGTTGCTTTGTTAAAAACTTTGCCAAGAAAATCCAGTGGGACAAAACCTGGGCCAAGGAAAAAAGAGTGCAACATGAATATGTCTCCCCATTATGCACATATGATCCACAATGCTTATATTAAGTGTGGGGAGAGATTAACTGTCATGTCTATCCAGTTTTTTTTCTTAGCAATTAGTTATATATTTATTTATTTTTATCAATTTTATAGTTTATATTATTAATTTTTCTTGCTTTAATTTTAGTGAGTGTGGGTTGAATGAAATTTTGTTGACAATGATTGCTCGTGTTTGATGTGTGATTTTACTTTGATGTCTTATGCATGGTCTTGTGGAAAATAATTTTGTTGATGATAAAATTCTTGATTGTGTGATAGTTATAATTCTAGGAAAATGATAGATTCTCATGATTTGTGTGCTTAACTCATGATTAATTACTGCTCAAGTTTGATTTTTTTTAAAACTTTTGCACATCAGTTGAAATATCATATTTGCTAATGTTTGGAAAGATAGGTGCATGCTTGACTTTTAATTTAAAGTCTTAACCACTCTAGAACTTGTTTGATAATTATTTGAGGCGCAATTGATAAATTACACATAGTTTTGAGATGTGATATAGGTAAATTTTTTTGGATCGATTGAGCTTTTCAAGCCTACCCTATTTGTTAATTTCCTAGTTTTACCCAATTTGAGCATAGATGTTAATATCTTATTTTTTTAACCCTGTACACTAACCTTTGAGCCTAAAAAAATCCTTATTCATCTTTTTTCACACCATAGTATATTGATGTTTTATGTATTTGTAAATGTATGAGAGTTTTGTTGAAGGAAAAATATTCATGGTTATGTGATGATGAAGAAAATAATTACTATTCCCTTAGAATAAATGTTTGTAAGCTGTAAGTATTTCATTAAAAAAAACTAAAAAAAAATGATGAGAAATACGTCGAAAAATAAATGAACACTTGCAACAATTTAAGTGTGGGGGAATAGTAAGTTTTATGAAAAAAAAGATACAAGATTGAATTATTGAGGAGATTGATTGAGTAATACAAATAGAAATTATTTGAGAGAATGTTGTAGATGTATACAATGGTGTGATTTGAGCCCAAGTTAACCTTCTTTATCTACCTTTCACCCTAGCTTTACATTATAAGCCTATAAAATCCTATTGATCTTTAAATTGTGTGTAATTACATTAGTGGAGAATAGTTTGATAATTAAGCTTATAGAGTGAAAATTCATCGAAATACACATTTATTTAGAGATGAGCATTGATTGTTGGCATGCATAAATTGGTTAGAATGTTAATAATATGATGAGTTGATTGAACGCATATACAAAAAAATTGAGTTTGAAAAGTAATTATCTTGAGTTGAAATTCTAATGATTGAAGAGTTTAGATTTTCTTGAAATTATAAAGGTATGTATAATTTTTGAAACTAAAATTATTTTTGATAAAGACTTGTTTGTTTAAGTATCATTTATTTTATCATTAACTTACTCAAGTGTGTAGACATTTGATGAGTTCACATTTGTCTTATAAATATGATTAATTTATGTATTAATACTCTTAAATTAATTTTTTAAATTATTGATTAGTGTGATTTTAATTGTTTTGGATATTTTAAAGACTAATCATGTATTTAGAGCCATTTGGAGGAATGTTAGCATATTTTGGTAGAAAATAGTGGAAGTCAGTGAGCTCGGTTTTACAAGATGAAGCTTAATTATAAATTTTGACGACCTTAGAAGTAGAAATAGACTTGGAGCTCAACATAAAAGTTTTAGATCTTGCTCTTACCTTTCCAAAATATATTGAATTGTCTAATTTTGAGTTGTATTGAAGAAGCTATGGCCAAAATACTAATCAGTAGCGTCGTACTTATCTTCTTTTTTTTTTTTTTTTTTTTAAAAAAAAAATCCTAATTCTAAGGAGATTCATCTATATTTTCAAGCACTATAAATAGAACCTTTTTTAAGCTGGAAATTTGAGAATCGTAGATCTACCAAATTGAGATAGAAACCTAGAGACAGAGCAAGGAAGAGACGGAGATCGCGACTTCGAAGTGATCTTCATCATAGTTTTTTCTTCTCCTTAAACTCTTATTATTTATTATGATTTGTTGGGTTTTATGCCCTAAATAAAACTCCATTTCAATGTAATCTCTATTATTCAATATCAATAAAGAAACAGAAGTATTTTTCATTCATTTGTGTATTTTTTGGTTCACATTGTCAATTACTTGTCTATTTTATTTATAAATTCATCCAAACCCTTTTCACATTTATGTTCTTGTTTCTTGTGTCGTCAGCACAGTGGAAAGTAATCAAGACTATGTGATTAAAAATACTCCTAGATTTATCAGAACACTGGGTTATACTGATATAACAATCTACAACATAGTTTACTTGCATCTTGGATAAATGCTATGTTCTTTCCAGAGCATTGGTTAAAGTAAAGCTTGGGTTGGATGCATGGAGTATTGATCGGAAGGGACCGATATTGAACTTTGATTTAGATATATTAAACTTACCATAATATCTATTCAATTCAATATCACCTAGTTGATTCTAGATCAAATGATCTTAATCCTGATATGATTAGGTTCAATCTCAAGAGTGTTATTCGTGTTCTTTAATTTGTTAGTTCAGCCTAGGGGTGTGCATAAATCGATCCAATCCAATGAGAACCGACCGCTAAACATTGGATATCTAATTGTGATCGGATCGGATTGGATGTTAATTTTAAATATCCAATTAGATCGGATCGGATGGTGGATGGGGTGTCTAAAAATCCAATACATCCAACATCCAATCGAACTAATTAGTATTTTCATTTAGTTTGGATGAGTAATTACATTTTATATTGTTATACGTCAAATCTATATGTATATATGAAAATTAACATTAAAGTTTTACTTTATTTTTCTTGGATTGGATGAATCCAGTCCAATCCAATACATACTGGATCTAAAATATTGGATGAATCCGATCCGATCCAAAAAATACTAGGTCTAAAATATTAGATAAACTTAAATTAAATGAAATAAATATATATGAAATACATCCAATGGATAGAACCGATCCAATCCAACATCCAATCCAATCCAATGGATGTTGGATCGATTGGATGACAAAATTAATTGGATTAGATCGGATGGTAAAATCTATCATCCAAAATATGATTGGATCGGATCTGGATAGGCCTAAAAACATTGGATGTGATCCAATGAACACCCCTAGTTAAGCCTACTTTTGGGTCAGGGTGATACGTACATTTTGGGAACACGGTAGTGCAATTGAGTGGGAGCGCTAAACATAGATATGGAATTTATAGCTTCTATCTAGCGAATAGAAAGTAAATGATGATTTCCTTCGAGCTTGGCTAAACAGAGATAAATGGTTGAGTACTCATTTCACTTCACTGAAATATCATTTATACGGGGCTAAGTGTTTTAAGGATAAAATACATTGTAGGGTGTTACGGTAATTTAGTCCCTATACAATGTAGATCATCTATATAGAGGATCATTGATCAAATTAGGATTATAACAATGGATAATTAATAGCGTGTCTATATGGTGGAACATATAGAGCGTTCTATATAGTTGAGAGTGCAATTCTAAGTTCTATGCGTGGATTCAACAAAGAATTAATAAGTCAGTGAATTTACTTGGTGAGTTCTTGGTATGCTTATTGGAAGCTCGGATATATAGGCCCATGGTCCCCACACTAGTTGAGACAATACTACTTGTAAGACTCACTTAATTGATTTTGATTAATCAATTATAATTCTAAAATTAGACTATGTCTAGTTTATGAATTTTTCACTAAGCAAAGGCAAAACTGTAAAGAAAGAGTTTCTAGGGTATATTTGTTAATTAAGAGATTTTGATTAGTCTAATTAATAAATATATTAAATGACAATATTATTTAATAATTAATTTTAGTTATTAAATAGTTAAAATTGGCATTTAAATGGTTGAATTTGAAAATTGGCATTTTTGAGAAAATGAGATGTAGAAATGATAAAACAGCAAATTGCAAAAGTGGGGCCCAATATCCATAGCCATGGCCGACCACTTATGTAGGATTTATCATTTAATATTTTCATTATTTTAATGCCAAATAATTCAAACCTAACCCTAGGTGGCATACTATAAATAGGTAGTGATGGCTTTAGGAAAAGATGATGCATCTTATTCCTTTCAGAGAAAAACCTGAGTGCCTTCTACCTAACCTAGCCGCCACCTCTCTTTCCCTCTTCTTCATTATTGATTTGAACCCCTTAAGTGATAGAGTAGTGCCCACACACAACAAATGGTACCTCAATCATAGTGTGGAAGATCGTGAAGAATCCAGATTCAACAGAAGGACATTCGGACTCAGATCTTGGTGTTACTCTGCGACAGAAAAGATACAAGGGTTAGAAATCTGAGTGGAAGGAGACATATTATTCCGCTGCACCCCATGTAAGGTTTCTCATACTTTATATGTGTTTATTTATAATCGTTTTAGAAGTTCCTGGTAAAATAATTCCAACATGATTGGGACCATATCCAGGCCAGGGTTTAAGGTCAAGGTTAGGGTCAGGGTCAAGGTCTTAGTCCAAGGCTAGGACTGGGTCTGAGGTAAGGTTAGGTTTGAGGTTGGGGTCAAGGTTGAGGTATTGGGTTGGGGTCGGGTCGAGGTTGGGGTTTGGGTCCCAGGTCTAGGGCCCGGGGTCCGGCACTAGGTCTAGGGAAAGGTGGGATCGATGTCTAGTTTATGATAAAGATAGTATAATTTTACACAATCTATTAATACAAGTCAATACCATAGTATTATATTAAATAATAGGGATTTTGACAACAATACTACCTGAATTATACAACTTGTAACACTTAACCTTACAAACCAAATTCTTGGGGCAAAACCCTCCAAACCTTACTTTTGTTTTGCTTTTACTATTCTATGAGTTAAAAGTTGTTAAGTGTCATTGTGGACTGCTAATGTGTACACAAGTATACACGTGGTAGATTTTTAGCGGTCCAGATCATTCTAACTATTTAAATATAGTAAAAATTATTTAAAAAATTTAAAAACCATTTAAAAATAAAAATAAATTACAAAAGAAAAAATATTTCTTACCTTTCTTTCTTTTCTTTCTCTTCTTTCTCTTGAACCATGGAGACCATCTTTCTCTTATTCCTTCTTCTTCTTCCTCTGCGCACCCTAACTCTTTCTCATATCTCATCAGCCTCCTCTCTCAATCTTTTTCCTTGTCACCATCATTCCAATCTCTTTCTTTCTCTCTATGTCTAATTTGTTCTCAGAGGTTTGCGATTGTAAGAGATCATAGTTGGGGGTTGCGCCAGAGACCCTGTTGTCGACAGAGATGGGCTTCGCAGAGGTGGGGCTACGATTGTGGGGCATCGTAGTTGTGGAAGTTGATGGAGACAACTTCGTGGGTGTGGGGGATTTAGAGGGGTATTGAGGATTTGCGAGTGTGGTTATTAAGGAATGGGGCTACCAAAGGTGGAGGCGTGAAGATGGATTCGTTTAGAACGGGGCTAGTGCCTGTGAAGCCCATCGTTGAAGTCACGAAATCTCAAGAAGTCGCACAAGATCTACTGCCCCTTTAAGCGGTTTTAGGAAGCCGACGAAGGTGAAGAATAATGCGATGATGATAATGAAAGAGAAGATACCAAGTTGAATTGGGAGCCAGAATCTTTTATGGTTTGAGCTTCATCAAGATGAGATCTGAATGAGGAAGGTAGGAGGTAGAAGAAAAAAGAAAAAGAATATTTTTTTATAATTATAAATTTAGAACTATTTTTTATTTATTTAATTGGAATTACTTTTTAAATATTTTAAAACTAATTTTAATAATTAAAATGCATGGATTACGATGACTTACCATGTGTACACTATGACATGTCTATTTGACACTTAACAACTCTTAACTAACAGAATAGTAAAAAACAAGATAGAAGTAAAATTTAGAAAGTTTTGCACTAAAAATTTTGTAGAGATTCAAGTAGCATTTATGCTAATATTTTTAAATAATGATACACAATACAATACAACTAAATAAATACAATACAGAAATTGTAATAATAGATATATAAGAAAAAAATGATTGTATAAGAATTTTTGCCGTAATTTTTTTTTAAATTTTAAAAATTAAAAACAAAAGGTGCGTTTAGTAATATTTTTTTAATTAGTTTTTTGTTTTTAAAATTAGAAAAGTAAAAATATTTTTCAAAAACATGTTCTATAAAACTGTTTTTATTTTTTAATTTTTTAATTAAGAATCTAAATTTTAAAATAAAAAAAAAATTTCACTTTCAATATTTTTTGAAACAATATTTTAATCAATATTTTAGACTCCGACTCTAGCTTAAACTTTAGAAACTGAACCTGACCTCGACCCCAGACTTAGACTCGCCTCCTGGTCCCGACTTAAATAAAATTAATAAATAAAAATAAAAAATAAAATTTACAGAACACACTTTTATTTTTTATTTTTAAAATTAAAAAACAAAAATGATTATAAAACAAATTTTTATTTTTTAAAATTAAAATTTTAAAAACAAAAATTTTACTTTTATTTTTGTTATTAAAAAATTTACATATGAAAAAAAAGAAATAACGATAATTAATAAGAGAAATAGAGAAAGAATTGAGAGCGGGAGAGGAGAGGAGTAGAAAGAAGAAAGGAAGAAAGAAAAAGGAGATGAATTATGAAAACCATTTATTCATTTCATTTTTATAATTAATTATTGCAATAATATTTTTTTTTTATGTAAAATAATATCTCATAGCTTAATTAGCTGTTAATTTGATTGATTCCATTAAAATTCGCCAAGCAAATTAAAGCAAGAAAAGAGACGAAGAGGGTTTGTTTGAAGCTCATCTCTTTTCTTTTGAGTCCCAAAAATGGACGATGAAGTGGTACAGCGAGTCTTCCAAGAAGGAGGCCGCGATTACTTCCAGCAGCAACCTTCCACTTCTTCTTCCTCTTCCTCTATCCTCCAATCACTCCCTCTTCATGTGGTATATATATATATATTTATATTATATTATATATGTACATATATGGTTTTGGTCTTTTTGTGCACGAATATGGGCTGTGATGAACGAATTTTGTTGGAATTATAGAAATTTCCCGGCATTCGGTAACTTTTATATTTAGTATGTAATTCTAAAGTGCATTATGTGGGAAAGTTGGATTGTTTTGTTAATTAAAAAAAGTTGGCTTTTCACTTGTTATAAGGATGAGAGAGGTGAAGTTAAGTTGTCTTGGTGTAAGTTTTGGCAATTAGAACAAAAGGGCTGATTTGTTTTGTCTTTATTTTTTATGGGTTGGTTATCTTATATGTTTGTTTTGGCCATATGCAAATTCGTCAGTATGAAAGGTGGTGGTGGAGACTAAAAGAGAACTTGAATTCATCTCTGATGCGTTTTAGCTTGTATTTTTTTGCTCATTAAAACTACTAAGCTGTTTGGGCTGCTTGGAAATAGTAGCATCAACCTATAATGACTCTTTATATATTTGTGTGTGTGAGTATTTTTTATGGACTTTGATCCTAGAATGACAATAAAAGATATGTAGATGTATATAAAAATTTGTTTGTTTGTTTGTTTGTTCGTTTTTTTCTCTTTTCCTCTTTCTTCTTTACATTTTGGTGGTCACCTATAATTCTTAAAGTAACATCCTAGTGGTTATTGTTGTAATGATTTTTCTGGTGGTTTGATACTTGTTAGTTTATCCTGTTAAATAATCCTTATGTAACATAAGTGAATCTATGTTATTGTGCTCCTGCAATGTTGCTTTGCATGATAGGTACTTTTGGCAGTCAATATTTTTCATGTATTATAGTGTCGTCTGTATTAGAGCCAACTTGTAATCTTAGGATGTGGTATTATAGTTTTATCTTTATGTGTATGATTGCAAATGCTGTGTAAATTTTCACAAAAAATTCCTAATTGTGGATTCGGTTGAAATGTTGCAGTCTTTTGATTACGGCTATTATTTGTTAGTAAAATCAATCCAAGAACTCAGAGAGAAAAAAGAGGGTCTTGTCACAGTTGGCATTGGTGGTCCTAGCGGTTCTGGTAAAACAAGGTATATACTTTCCGTTGATGAATTTCATGTAGCTGCTGCTGCTTCTTCCCTCTTTGAAATTTTGAGCGTTAATGTTATTTTAATGGTCCCTGAAGCTTAGCAGAAAAGGTGGCATCCGTTATTGGTTGTACTGTCATATCAATGGAGAATTATCGCACTGGAGTTGATGAAGGGAATGATTTGGGCTTATTAGATTTTAAGACTTTAGTTCAAAATCTTGAGGTATGCTTCTTAATGTGCTATATTAGTTTATCTACCTGTTTGGGTTGAATGATGTCAAGACAATTGTCTTGTCATTGTAATGTCATGTTGTTTTTGATAATTTATATAACCATACTTATATAACCACCAAAGTTAAGCACAAATGCTCTAGATTTTGTACATATTTTTGCTAGTTAAAGTTTCAGCTTCTTCTGTTCAGTATTATCAACTCAGGTCCTGAATTTGTCAGCACATTCTAATCTAAGGCAATTGGGGTCCTATGCTTATGCTTGTGTTTCTCCCAGTTCTGGTGTTTTGTCTTTGTTTGTTTTATATGCACTTATGGTGAGACTCTGTTGACATAGGATTTAACAAAAGGTAAAGATACAATGATCCCAGTCTTTGACTATCAACAAAAGAAGCGGGTTGGCTCAGAAACAATAATGAGCGCTTCTTCTGGGGTGGTAAGGATGTCTGAATTGCATTTAGCATGATAACTGTGATAATTATTCGGTTCATTCTGAGAAAATATACACTTATATGAATGTATGTAGTACATATACATTTACTTATAATTGGTTTCATTTCTTCACTTTATGTTTAGGTAATAGTTGATGGCACCTATGCTCTGCATGCAAAACTGCGGTCTTTGCTG
Source organism: Cannabis sativa (assembly GCF_029168945.1). NCBI lineage: Eukaryota > Viridiplantae > Streptophyta > Magnoliopsida > Rosales > Cannabaceae > Cannabis > Cannabis sativa. The sequence goes on from NC_083608.1 coordinate 25,168,592, forward strand.
GATATTCGAGTTGCAGTGGTGCTTTTTATTATCCCATCCTTTGTTTTATAATACATGTTCGTTTTGGTTTATATTGAAAGACTGATGCAGCCGTATGTAAATCTCTTATACCAGGTTGGTGGTGTTCATTTTAGTCTCCTGTCCAAAGTTAAATATGACATTGGTGATTCTTGCTCACTGGATTACCTTATTGATAGCATTTTCCCTCTATTTAGAAAGCATATTGAGCCAGACCTTCATCATGCACAGGTAAATATTTTTCTGGAATTTAGTAAAGCTGGTGTGGGGCAAATTATGTATCATGTTATCTCCCTGATCCAATTTTCTTCTGTCTTTTACCACAGTTGAGTGTGATTTTCCTTTTGGTTGCAGATTAGAATTAATAACAGCTATGTCTCATCATTTCGAGAGGCAATCTATAAACTAAAGTGCAAAAGTGAGGTACGTACCTTTCTGTTAGGATATTTTCAATCGATGCTGGACTTATTTATATACATAGAACTTGGACCATCCTCATTTATGTTCTTATGGCTGTATATCCTAAGTAGTTTAACTTTAGAGACAAGACTTATGTATTGTTCTTAAATTTGATCTTTTCCTATAAAATGGTGTAACTGTTGTGTTAAGCCATTTTCAGTGGATGCTGGACTTTGCTACATGCATAGAACTTGGTCCTTTCTCATTTATGCTGTTCTTGTTTTGTTGTAATTCCAAGTATTTTGCGGACAGGAAATGTCCATTATTCTCTAGGACTAAACTCGTGTAACTTTCTATTAAAATAATACAACTATTTGCTTTATTGAGGCACGTATGGAGAAATGAACACTGAAAGGCAGAAGAGGAGAATAATTCATATGTCATGAACACACTGTGATTAATATATCTGCAGAAAAATGCTCTGTTGTCACTTGGGACCTGGCAGTGGGGCTGCATGATATCCTTAACTTAAAAATAAGATAACAATTAAAATGTCTAATTGGCGAAGCAACTGTGGCTAGAATCTTTACTGAGGTGGATCTGTTATATTTGTAAAGAGATATACTACAATACAGGGATTACATGGTTGTGTTTGTGTGCATGCTTCTTTCTTTCTTACATTATTTTGCCCAAATAAACTACTTTTCATGTTAAATTTCTTCTCTGGTATGTTGTGATGTCTACTACTTTTTTTTCCTATCAATTTTTACATTTTATGTTTTTTTTTTTTGGAAAATAAGCATGTGATTTAATTCAATTTTTTTGCATCATCGATACAGTCTCCAGGTGGACAGTCTGCATATTTTCTTCAAGAATATGAAGTAGAAACAGATAAGTGAGTGTTGTAGGCTGTTTATTTTCCAAGTCCTGACCAATTTTTTACAACGATATTGAAGGGAAGAAACTGTAATTACCTTTTGATTTTTTTTTCATTTTTGTTATCAGTTTTATTGAGATGTACCTCAGACCTCCTTCAGCCAGTGAAGAAGCACTGACAAATGATTGGATAAAAGTACGTCAATCTGGTATTAGATATTATTTATCTCTTGGTGATCAGAGAATTGTTGACAAGAATTACATCATCAGGCCAAAAGCTGAGTTTGAGGTAAGGCATCATATCTTAGTGATTACTGACCAGATTAACAATAATGTGCAAAGTAAAAAGACCCAAGCTTGTTAGGCCTTACATTTCCTTTTATATATTTCTTTTTGAGCCAGAGATTCCTTTATCCTTGCTATATCCCTGCAGCAAAAAGACCTTAGTGATTTGACTAAATTTGATTAATTTTTGTTTGTGTTTCTGGATTAGAGCCAAATCCCAGCAGCAGAACCTTCATTAATTGATTTATGAAGAGATTATTTTGTGCACCCATATTATTATGAAGCATCTGGTCCTTTCCTTTTACTTTTTGTTTTGTTTGCACTTGAAGATAATTCCTGCTTAAGACTCCTGTGAAAGCACTTGTGCTTGGATTATGTTATCTGTACATTATTTAATACATAACCACTTCATATGCTTTGCTTACCGATTATTCTCTTAAATATCAAAAGCAGGTTGGAAGGATGACTTTAGGTGGGCTGCTTGCTTTGGGGTACACTGTAGTTGTCAGTTATAAACGAGCATCTACATCAGTGAATAATGGCAATGTATCAATTTCACTTGAAACAATTGATACTCTTGGTGAGACATTCATGGTGCTGAGGGGCACAAATCGAAAAGTATGAACTTGAATTCTTTACTAAAATGTGTTTCTTTTAGTACTTTTTTTTTGTGATTTTCTTTTGGAGAAGTTTTCAAAGGGTGGTGGCCATGGTTTGAACACAGGACCAACCGTTTGATGAAGAGTGACTTAACTGTTCCCTTGGGACGTAAATAAAGTCATTATGGCTTGTGTGCCTATATTATTACTTTGGAAAGGTTTACTGTTGATACTATACTGATGTCGTTATGTATTTTCTTTTATTAGGATATGTTGCATTAGTGTCCTGTGTTTTGAAGTTCTTTCTATTACATATGAATTGTATATTGGGTATTGGGGAGGTTATGTGGACAGCCTGTTTGGTAAACAAATGAAGTTGGTTTACTTTGGGATCGACCAAGTTACTATAAGGAAACACATACATTACCTTTAGCAATCTTCTTCAGCATGGTTACCTTTATCATTCTTGTTCAGCATGGCTATACATGTAACTGTATTTAAAACTTATTATCACCTCGGTTAATCTTATTTTCTGTAGACAGTTGGAAATGAAGCATCAGAAATGGGCCTCAGTGGACCGTGGCTCACTAAGTCATACCTTGAAATGATTATGGAGAAAAAAGGTTGTAAACTAGTCTATGTTTTTCTAATTTATTAATGTTTATTTTACTTGTGAATTTGAAATTATTCAAAAGCTTTTATGGGGTTTCCTGGAGCCCTTTTTTTCAATAAATTTGTGTGATTCAATCTTCTCTATCCTGGCATTTGTTTTATGGTGATTTTGAAAAATATAAAATAAAATACACATGTACGAGTTATTGTCATTTTTGTCTCCAGAGTAACGAGGTTTATGTTGTTGGCTTGTACAGGTGTACCTCGTCTTAATACACCTCCACTTTTGCCTAATACATCCCTGGCTAGCAATCAAGACAAAACGATAATTGCACCAAGGCCAATCCGGGTTACTCCGAATCTTGTTAATAAGCTTGAGGATCTATCTCAACCATGGACTCGATCTCCAACAAAATCAAAAATGGAACCTGTAGTGGCAACATGGCATTTTATTTCTTCAGATCCTACAGCAGATAGCTCAGCCATAGGTATGTTTGTTTGACTCAGACTATTCTGCTTGCCAGTTTATTTTTTCTGGGTGTGTTGCCATCATCATGTTTAAACTTCTCTCATGAAGCAACCACAGATCCTTCCACTTTCAGGGACACTATGAAACTTGCTCCAATGCCCGATTCTTATGACCTGGATAGAGGATTACTTCTTTCTGTGCAAGCAATACAGGTATCAATGAGAGGATAAGTTAGAAGTCTCTTAAATCATGTTGAAATTTTTACAGTGAGAACTTGAGCAGAATTATTTATATAATTCTTATGTTGATAATTTCAGGCTTTGTTGGAGAATAAAGGTTTCCCAGTTATAGTTGGAATTGGTAATATGGGTTCTGTAGAACTACTCCCTCCCTCTTCTTGCTGTTGATATTAATCTTGTCTGGATTTTCTGCTAGCACTTGCATATTTGTTATGCTATTAAAGTATATACATTGACCTGCATAGGATTTTCTGAGTGACAATTAACATGTTTATATTCTATTATTAGTTCCATCTGAGTTGGAATCTGGTTCCACTCAGTGGCTGAGATAAGAGACATCCTGGATCAGCTCCACCCTATCTTGGATTTATACTTTTTATGTGGAGGCTTAAGGAAGTTTTGTTGCTATGATGTCTTGGTGTTTTTTTTAATGAATTTTGAGTAGAAGTTCCTTGAAAAAGAACATGACGGTTATCTTATTTATTTATTTTTTATTTTATTGAAGCTTGACGTAATTCCCTTTTACTCTTCTGAATTATTAATGCAACTTATTCTTATCATCTGTTACAGTGTTAAGTTACAATTATGTACTGTTTTATTTTGGTGTGTGTTTGTGTAGTTTTGACTTTGTCTGTGAAACTGCATGTTTCCCAAGTATTCTTTCTATTCGAATGAAGATAACGCTCCTAACCGAATCAACCAATCTAGTCTATCTATATTTATGTATTTATGGATACTTGAACTCCTTACTGCTCACAAACATAGACTCGTCCATCCACCCAAGATTGCTTAAGCTACCCTCAAGTGGCAGTAAGTGTAAAACAATAAAGTTACTTGTTTTCTCATTTATAAAATGACTATACTACAGGTTTAGTTATTATATTGAAAGTTATATTTTGGGGTATGTTATTTTCTTGTTTGTGGAATTTGCTTCTCCCGCAGTTTGACATTGTTTGTGCTAGTGATAATTTACTTTTCTTGTTGTTATAGGTGGTCCAAGTGGGTCGGGAAAGACTAGTTTGGCTCACAAAATGGCAAATATAGTTGGCTGTGAAGTAGTTTCTCTAGAAAGCTATTATCGATCTGAACAAGTAAAGGATTTCAAGTATGATGACTTCAGTTCACTTGATTTATCCTTGCTTTTAAAAGTAAGACTTCAATCACTCTGTATGTCTTCTTCAGTAAATTATCTTTTATTTATTTACGTTTTATGTGCCTTGTATCTTGTGTTGTATGAATTTCTTGATTAATTATGTGCTGTAATTTTGGTGACAGTCATGGAGTTTAGAGAGTTGGATGAAACAACAATGTTTATATGATTGAGTCAATGACTGACTAATAAAATTTTCAGCTAGGTTCTTATTGGATTACCAATCGATTCCTAAAAGCTTATAAACTATTTGATAGGAATTTCCTATCAATTAAGTAAGAACAGTAGCAAAGAAAGAGTAATAGTGCCCAACAGTAGCAAGTAATAAGGAAATAATAGATGGTATATTGATGAAGATGGTAAAGAGAATAAGGTTGCTGGATATTCGTGTGATTAGAAGGAGATGAAGTTATACCAGGATCACAATTCTTTTGCAATTCGTGACTTAACTTGGCCATTGAGCCTTTAGTAATGACTTTTGGGCCCAAAACTTGGGTTTGCCCCAAGCAGATGAGGAAAATAATGAGCCCACATTCATCCATAGAGACCACGACCTCCCTATTGCGAATAGTATCGCATTCGTACAAATTTGTTGGTTTCCCTTGTCTAGCCGGCGATCGGCGACGCTGTCATCGTGCTCGTTCAGGCTCTTCCTTCTCTAGCTCCAGTGCGCATCGACTATGCTCCGATGACGTTTCTTGTAGTGCCTCATTGTGGTGTATGACTGGGATTGTACTTGAGACCAGTTGCACATTTGAAATCATCACTGTTTCAACCTTAGCAGCCCCATCAAGATGTTCGTCCTTGGTCGCCACTAGAGTGTCATTGGTGTTTCGTCCTCTTTGGATTTCTGTATCCGATCGATCATCAGATCCAACCGTTTCACGATGGGATCAATCATAGCCTCGAGAGCTGATTTCATCAGTTCCAATTGGTTGGGGGCTTGCTGAAATTCCAATCAAATTTCCGTCACACCTCGCCCCATAGATCGACATGCTCTGATACCACTTAATAGGAATTTCCTATCAATTAAGTAAGAACAGTAGCAAAGATAGAATAATAGTACCTAACAATAGCAAGTAATAAGGAAATAATAGATGGTATATTGATAAAGATGGTAAAGAGAACAAGGTTGTTGGGTATTTGAGAATACCCAGTTCTCTCGCAAGAGCTAATGCGCTCTTTAACCAAATAATTCTCTACCCAAAACACATCTCAAACTCTCATACATATACTATCTAAATACCCCCATTACAATTACCAATGTACCTTTTTTTATTTATCCAAAGGCCTAACACTATTACAATGTAAGCCACCAATAATAGTATGAAATGCAAACAAGAGGTTAGGAAGTTATATTATTGATAAATGATTAAAAGTACGAGTAAAGTCGGACATTTTCCACCAAAGCACTAAAAGAAACATAGAAAATAAAATATTGGCCAGAGAAATGATCTGGACTTACCTCCCTGATTGTTATCATGTTAGAAAACCAATTCATCCCAAAAGCTCAAGTTGCTAAGAGAACCAACCGCATCTCTTTTACAATTGTTTTATATTGTATGTAAACTCCATACATGGTCGTGCTAGTGTCTAGTTTTCCTGTTCTACAAACGCAACTTCTTTTTTATTGATTGAAATGTTTTACTCCAAATTTGTGTTACTGCAGAATTTCGATGACATAAGGAATGGCAGAAGAACAAAAGTACCTGTATTTGACTTGGAGACTGGTGCTCGGAGTGGCTTCAAGGAACTCGAAGTTTCAGAAGATTGTGGAGTGGTCTGTTGTCAAACATGTTTTGTATTGCTGTGGAATTTGCGCTGGAAGTTTTCAGATTATGCTTTATTTTCTGTGTGGTAAAAATGACATGTTACTTTATGAAAATGACGAAGACAGAAAATTTGGCCTTTTACTTTTTTTAACTGAAGAGTAGCTGGTCTAAAATATCTCATCTTTCATGATCATTCCATTAACTAAGTGCCCCAAGCAAGTAAAGCTGTACCTTATTGTGCTGGTTTTTAAGCTTTTTCTAGATTGGTGAAAAAAAATATTGGTTTTCTTTGAGCAGATCATTTTGGAAGGAGTTTATGCTTTGCATCCTGATATCAGAGAATCACTAGACTTTTGGATTGCTGTGGTAAAGATAACCTCCCACTTCTCTTTTGAGGCTTTTTATCCTTGTACTTTTTACCGTTCCCCCCTCCCCTTTTTATTATTCGAATCTGTCTTTTTCAAATTGAGTATAAGACCAATTTTCTTTTACGTTAATCTTCTTCTTTCTTTCCTGATATGGTAAATAACAGGTTGGGGGTGTTCACTCACATCTTATTTCTCGAGTCCAAAGAGATAAAAGTAGAGTGGGGTGTTTTTTGTCCCAGAATGAGATTATGATGACAGTGTTTCCAATGTTTCAGCAGCACATTGAGCCACATCTTGTTCATGCACATGTTAGTGGATTTGGAGTCTTTCAGAGTTATATACAAAGACAAATTATCTTCTCATTGCTACTTGCTATTTTAAGAGTATTTCAAGAAACCTAGAAACAATCTTCTTCAGATAAAAACTATTTTTTATTTGAATTTTGCAATAGGCAATTTTGTGTTTCTTTTATGCCTTTTTAACCACAGAAAGAAGTTTCGTTTTTTAAAGATATGGATTAGGGAGTTTGTTAATGTGTTAGTGACAATGTAGGTCGTTTTTTATTTTTTAATATAGATTTTGTTTTGTGAATATTTCTTTTCTAGATGGAACTTCGTTACAGATGCATGCATTATTACTGATGCTGCACTAAGCTTGAAACTTTGGTTCACTTAATTAAATGCTTTATTTTCTTTCTTTCAAATGCAGCTCAAAATTCGAAATGATTTTGATCCCGTGCTTTCTCCTGAGAGCTCATTGTTTGTGCTGAAGAGTAACAAGCAAGTAAGACAACACCACTATAATCATATTAATTTTTTTTATTTGTGATTTGATTCTGACCTTTATGTATGATATTCAAATGCTAACAGGTAGCTTATCAAGATATTTTGAAAATTCTTGATCCTGCAAAGTTCTGCAGCTCTGTTCAGAATTTTATTGATTTATATTTTAAGCTTCCTGGAATTCCTACTAATGGACAGTTGACTGAAAGTGATTGTATACGTGTTAGAATATGTGAGGGAAGATTTGCACTATTGATAAGGGAGGTTTGTACTGAAAACCCTTGTGTATTTCATTGCTATACTCATGGTCTCTATTTTTTTCAAAACTGCGGAAACCTGATTCTGCTTCTTGTGGAATTACCATTGCTAAGCCCATAAGAGAAGGAAATTTCATCATACAACCCAAAGTGGATTTTGATATAAGCATCAGCACTGTTGCTGGCCTTCTTAACCTTGGGTAAGAAAAGATATCTCTTTTTAACAGTGGTTGAAAGCTGCGAGGAATGTGCTATGCATCAATTAATTGATATTACTTTTGATGTTAGGTATCAAGCAGTAGCTTATATTGAAGCATCTGCATTCATTTACCAAGATGGAAAGGTATGATTAATACACGGGAAGCTTTTCTAACATACAATATGCATTTATTTGGAAGGTTACTTCACCTGCCATGGAAATATCTGCATTGGTGTTTATTTTATTATTTTCTTTTCTATTTACATGTTAATGCTCTCTTTTTGAGATTTCTGAAAGAGGTACCCACTCTATATAGCTAATAATTGTTTTTACAGGTTATAAAAAAAAATAAACTTAGTGCTACTCCTCTCCTAGTAAATACCCTACCATAATTATTGTCCAAGATGCCAACATGTCTGAAGTAGATAATTATTGAATCTTTTAAGTCCTCTCCTTTTCCCTGAAACCAAACTTGCGTAGCTACTAGTTTGTGCAAGCTTTTGAATTTGTCTTTGCTATAACTGGTCGTCTGTGGCCTTTTCTATTGCCGATCTGCATTGCTTTCTAAGCACAGAAAACCAGAAGTCCACTTCTTTCTTGGTTGTAGAAGTTTCCCAGTTAAAAGAGTTTTTCCCTTGTCTATCCTTTCAAACAATCTATTTACACTTTTATATGATGGTTTTGACTTCTTAAGTTAAACCTGATTGTTTGAAATGTTCTAGTAAGTATGTTTTTCTGGTTTTCAGTATGAATTGTATATTTCCAAAGTGTCTTGTTGTTGGGATGTTAAACTTGCTCCATTATGTCAAGAATATTGTATTAGTATGTTATGATTCTTCTATTCACACGACACATTATTGCGTACAGTGCTATCAACATATCTTTTATTTCAACTTTTGATGTTTGAGTTTGTTCTGTTTTATTAAATATTTGGCTGAGCTTTTAGTGCTTGTTTCAGATTTTAATTGAGGTTGATCATCTGCAAGATTCCCTTGGTCCTTACCTACAAATCAAAGGGGTTAATAAAGAGGCTGTGGCAGCTGCTGGTTCAATGCTTAAATTGGATGGTTCATATACCACTAAGGTTTTGCCTTGATATCACTGTTTTTTTTTTTTTATGGTATAATCTATAATGCTTTGTGCCTTCAGTTATATTTGTGTTGGTATGAACCTCTTAAATACCATTGTTAAGAGTGAAAGGGAGTAAGGGACCTGGTCATCAGTAGGCCAGGGTTTTAAGTTTATCCAAGACCCCGGACTATGTTATCATTTACCTTTGATAATACTCTCTCTAATCTCTATATAATAATCTGTATATTGCATGAAATGGTCTGTAACGTGCTACTGAGGGCTTTCTCTTCTACAGTGAAGTAATGTTATTTTGACTTGTTTGCTTTAGAGTTATCTTGAAATAGTCCTGGAAAGATTACCAGCAATAGAGAGGAGTTCTGCTGGTATTCACACTCATCAAGCTGCAAGGTTGCACGAACTTGTGGAATATATTCATTCGCAGGTATTCCTTTCATTACCATTTCTAGATTTAAATGGTTATGATGTCAATATCTACTCTGCATTGTTATATCTTAATGCATACTAAGTACATGTGGGGAATTTAGGAAAAAAAAAGTACACGAGAGGTAATGGTTTTTCTTCCCGAACAAGAACGAAATCTCTAAATAGTATTGTCTGATTGGATTTGGCTGGGCATGTAATATCACATTGATACTACATTTTCCTAGAGCTAGAACTCAAAATTAGTAGTTGGCATCCTAAAGGAGAAATTAGGGATGCAAGCCAATTAGGCACCTATCTAAAATTATGTTGAAATTGCTTCCTATTTTTACATAAACCTTAAGTTACTGCTTTATTTAAAGCTTTGGAATAATTCATACAATGGAACAAACAGGGAAGTTGTTCAGCTTCCGAATCTTCACCAAGTCGAGAGATATCTCCACTGGAAGGGGTTATTGATGACATGCAATCAAGGATTAGAAGGCTTGAACGCTGGCATACGATAAATACGGTACTGTCAATACTTATATTTTTATTTTTAAGACTAGTGTTTACCGAACCTTGTAATGTTAATTAAGCATATGATTTAACATTGTGTGCCAGGTACTTTGGACGTTCCTGATGTCTGCTCTTGTTGGTTATTCACTTTACCAAAGAAAACGCCAGTAATTGCTAGTTCTTACAAGAAGAGTATTTCTTGACTGTAAATTGAAATTGCGGTATCTTTTCTTCTTCTTCTTCATGAAAGAATGGCTTCATGGAGCTGTTTCGCCAGGCTCTAATCAATTGATTTAATGACAGAGCCTTTTACAATGAACATCCTAACAAACACTTTGGTCTATAGGATCAGTACAAGCCATACCTTTTGATTTCTGCACATAAAACACTTTGAAACAGAAATGTTGTACTTGTCCCTTTTTCGGGAATTCGGAAATGAAAATAACTTGTCGAGAAATTGAATGTACGTACACAATTTACTTGAATTCACACAAGTATGTTCGACCACTTTGCCTCAATATCATGTCATCTTGATTAACAAAACATGTAGAAGCAGTGTTATACATGAATATGGCTAGAATCATGACAAGTACTGGAGAAAGAGAAACCTTGTATCCTGTATTTGATTTGATGTTGCTGCAGCAATAAAGCTAGAATGAATTTACCAAATGAAATATTCATTTCTGGGATGAGTGCAGACAGCCTTGCTCTTCTTAAGATGTTTCACAGCTCAAATTGTTCGAGACAATCTATCAACCTCGTACCTTAGGGTCTTCTTCTTTTTTTTTTTTTTTTGGGAAATAAGAATGTTGTCCATTCAGTTATATGGTCACTCATGAATTACAATTATTCTGAATTACAATTGAATAAGAATAGATTTTTTTTTTCCCTTAGCAAGCAACAGTTGTTCAGCCTGGAACATGTTTTAATTAATAAAAATCCTTAGCAAGCGTGTGGTGGTTAGTGAGCATTGGGTACTGATAGGAATTTCCTATCAATTTAGTATCAGCAGCAGTAGCAATTATAGGAAAATAGTGAACAATATATTGATGTAGATGATGAGGATACCAGTGTTAACTGGGTATTCGAGAGACTCAGTGCTCTCCCAAGAGCTATTGCTCACTCATATATATAATATATAACATAAATCCCTCTCTATACAGTAATTACCCTCTTTATTTATCCTAAGGCCTATCACAAACTCAATACTCTCCCAAGAGCTATTGCTCACTTAACTAATTCATTCTCCTCCCAAAATCCTTCACTACTCATATGTATAGCATATATACCCCTTACAATTGCCTAATTATCCTCTTTATTTATCTTAAGGCCTATCAAATATCTCTTGGGGAATATCCCAATACACTTAGGTAGCATTTAGTTAAAATGAATAAAAATATAAGAATATGAATGAGAATAGGAATAGAATAATATTTAAGGAAATTACTCTGTTTTTTTTTTTTTTTTTTTTTTTTTTTTTTTTCAAATTTACGGTTTGAATTTTTAAAGTGGTTGCAGCTCTAGTTGCAATAGGAGTTTCTATACGATTTTTTGTTGCAATTTAGGTTGTAGCACCAATTGCAATAGAAATTTCTATGTGAAATTCTGTAAAAATGCAAAAAAAAAAAAAAAAACTATTTTGAAGTGTAAAAATAAAAAAACCCCTAAATTTAAAATACATAAAAATTGATAAAACAATTATTAAATTTGTTCAAATCTTGTATTGGTGTAGTCTTTCGTTATATTTTAAAATAGAATAATCATTTTACTAAAAAAAAGTAGAAAGACCATTCCATTGAAATGATAGTTTAATATTTCAAAATGCAACTTAACAAAATGAATGAAATGAAAATGATTGAAACTCAAAATTGCAAATAGAAAATTAAGCAGGTTAAATAATTGCATGAACAATTGGAAAGAAAAGCGTTTATACCAACAAATAAAAGGATTGAATATAAATAGTAATTATGCTTTCAAATTCTGCAAAACAGTTCACACTATTCTTTCATTCCCAACATTTGTTATTTGAGCTAGGAACAATTTGAAAAGAGGCAGCATCTCAATTGCTATACAAGAAAAGACACCATTATTCTTTTATAAAGTACAAAAAGGAATTCAAGCTTTAAAGCTTTCCGACGCTAAGAGCCGGCATTTTATAATTTTATCATAGTAGTAAACTCCTTAAATCTCTGGGGGTTCTTCAAGAAATATGCAGCAATGGCAATTAGAATAATCAATATAATGAGCCACAAGCTAAATCCTCCTGCACCTAAAAAAATGAAAAATATAACAAAGAGAATCCAACTCAGCTGAATATTCGAATTCTAGAAACTGAGAAAATGGAAGAATGAGTTTACTCCAAGTGTTTAATGTCTACAGACACAAATTTAACAATCTTTTCATTTTCTAAAACTAGTTACTATTATCAACCTATTTTCATGTACCATTTTCTTATCTACAATATTTGTAATAATAAACTTGCTTACCATCTTTCTTCTCCTCTATCATTGTTACTCTTGCGCTTGAATCCAAAGAGGCAGATGCCAAAGCTCTGTAATTATATAATACATCACGGTTCATTAGATGTTAGAAGGAGATGCAAATACAGTACAATAATTACTATGGCGGAAAAGAACTCAGCAGCAACCTTGAATCATGAGAGAATCTCAATGTGGTTACAAAGCCAAGATGTGCCTTCTTAATCACTTGTCGAATCCGCATACTTGATGAGTTCACAACAAAAATATCCCCTTGTGTTGTTCCACTGGAAAAGAAAATTATATCAGTAAAAGAGAAATGTTTCCATGGAGCTTAACACCAAAACTACAAATTGACATACTTTTGATCAAGTATTTTACTGTAAGAGAAAATAATGTTCTAGAATCTTGACGATGAGAATCGGTAGTACCACTATTTCAAGCACTACGCCTTAAAAGTTGAACATGGTAAAGATGTCACAGAATAAGTGATGGGCCAGTTTGACAATTATGCTATTTGTAAGTTATCTATGTCACTATGTTAGAAATCCTGAGGTCTTTTCAAGACAAAAGGCTCAATCACATCCCATATTATGCCAGTTCGTTGCTTTTAAGAAGAACTTAGATGATAGCTGGAGAAAATTCATCAACTTAATGATTTTCCAAACAGTAAACATTTACCATGCAAGAAACTTCCCATCAGCAGAGACATCAAAGGCAGATATTGGGTCACGGACAATTGACTTTGAGGCGATCCTATTCCATGTGGTTGTATTCCATGTCACAATGCTTCCACCTTTACCTAAATCATACAAAAGTCGTGTGATGTTTATCAGCATGTGTAATGATGGGACAACAAGGACTGAATCTAGAACCAGAACTGGGTCATTGAAGAGTACGCTCACCTGTAACTGCAGCTGTATATAGAACCAGATTCTTGTCGTTGGTTTGAGAAAATCTACACGCACAAAATATTTCGTCCTGTTTATCATAAGTTGTCAGTTTCAAGACCAACTAAATCAACAAAACAGATAGTACAATTCCATGCAGACCTCTTGATGGTGCATAATTAATTGCGCATACAAAGTCATAATTCTTGATAGGGTATGGTTGGTCATTGGTGTTCTTATCATAGCACTAACTTTGTTTATTTACTCAATTTAACCATTTTCAATTTTACGGTACACTCTCGTTCTGTTGAAGTTAATAGCCATTCCATTGATGTTCTAAATGAAAGTTAAGAAAAAAGATAAGCTATGAAGACAATGATCATGCAGATAAAAACAGATAATTTTTCTTTTTCTTCAAATATGAGGATCTCAAGTAATAACTCACATTTCCCTTAGCTAGAGAAGCTACAGGCTTTGATGAAATAACATCCCATACTCTGCAGCCAACACTTCCCAAAGATGCAAGTAGTTTCCCATCAGGGCTGTACAAACACGATTTGAGAAAGCATATCAGTATAACAGCAAAAGTAGCAGCCCCTAAACTGCCTTCCATTTTTGATGCTAATAGCCTAATGGCAATGCAAACCTGAAATGTAAGTCCTTCACACTACTATGAACTTTAGCTTGATCAAGAACAATTTCCATGCTAGGCCATTTGAAAACCTTTAAATTTCCATCCTGTACTGCAACAAAGTGAAGTCATTATAAAACATGCCATGCTTTTTCATGATAAAAAACAACATTTACCCAACAGCTTTGAATGAACTTTTCAAAATCAAATGGATACATGCGAAATTGGAAAATACTAGAGAAATTCATAAGAAGATGTAACATAACTTCTTTTAGCAATATAGAAACGGTATCACTGTGAAAGATATCAGAAAGAGCAATACGACCAAGTTTCTCCCCTTCTTTGTTGACTCTATTTTTTTCTCCTCATTATGTAAACAACCAAAAAATAAAATGTAAATGCTGATATCTACCTCACTACCAGATGCTAGTATTGAACCCTCATTGTTAAATGCCATTGCTAACTGTTGTTCAACGTCTTCCAATGAGGTGAGCACTCTATCTGATTGCTTCACACCAAGCTGATGACCTTCCATGCTATTTTCTCCATCCCATTCAAACCATCTGCAAAATAATGTTTTCATTATTAATACATCATTAAAGATAGCTAAACAAAACAAATCCAATGAACAAAACAAAAAAACACACTTAGCCCAATTCCTAACCAGCTGGGCATATAGAGGATACAATAACCAGTAACCACTTAAGGTCAAGTACTACTAAATAAATACTATTAGGGCAATGAGCATACGATTTTAATATAAAATGGCCCCAAAAAAGAAAAGTATAATTGCACTAAATAAATATTTAAACCTTCGAAGAATCTCCTTACAAAAAAAAAAAAAAAAAGAAAAACCTTTGAAGAAACTACATACCTGCAGCTCTGGGGAAATGAACATATGAGGCCCTCGCCACCAGGATGAACTGCCATTCTATATGGCAAATTAGAGCCAGTTTTATGCTTAACAACCTACATAAATAACAGAACCCATCTAAGAAAACTCTATAGGGAGCAAAACAATATTGGGGTTCGGCTCAATGCATAAGGAGAAAAAAGACTGGGAATTTACAGGCTGATCAGAGAGAGAATTGGATGTGGCATCGAATTCAGAGAGAACAACCGCGTTTGGGATGCCACTATTGCCTTCGCCGCCGCCGCCGGCCAATACGATGTACTTACGATGGGCAGTGGGTTCGTCGTCGGGTTTAGGTTGATCTGGTTCGTCTTCAGGTTTGGGTTTTGGGTCAAATCGAATGGAGTTGTACGGAACCCAAGCTACGGAGTAGAAAGGGACGCCGTACTTTTTGAAGTTCTGAGGCTCTGGGTTGTTCGCCATCGCTGCTCAGATCTATGTGAATTGAGCTCTATAGAAAGAATTGCAGGCTATTACTGATATGCTGATCTACATTATACAACATTATATTATAATAGATTAATAATTTTACAATTTTACAGAAAAAAAAAAAAAAAAACACAAACAACACACTTGAAAAAATAATTACTAAATAAATTTAATTATAAATATTAATTTTAAAATATTAAACTAAAAGAGAAATTTAAATTTTTATACTTAATTTAGTTAATTAACTAAAAAAATACTAAAAATATTTCTTTTTACACTATATCAAAAATATATTTATGTATAAAATAGGCCTGCACATGGGTTGGGTTGGGCGGTTTTTGGGCGGTTTGGCGGTTTTTTTATTTGGCGGTTTTTTAAAATCACAACCCATACCTGCCCAATAAAAGTTTGGGTTGGGCGGTTTTTTAGGGGCGGTTTTATGCGGTTTTTTGGGCGGTTTGGGTTGCTTAAAAATCAAAACTTCCAAAGTATATTGTCACAAGAAAAAAAAATTAACTAAAAATTTATACCTGTTAATGACATGGTTATTCAAAATACATGTTCTAAACACTGTTTAGAACATAAACAGTAGGCAGTTTACATTGAGAAAACAGTAAAGTCTATAGACAAACATTAAACAACTCAAAATTAGTGATATCATTTCAATCTCATATTCTCAAGTCTGTCAAATTAAAGTGAGCAATTAGTTCATGTTATTGCTAACAGACAAGATAAGATAAAAGATTAAATTATTACTAGAATATATCAAACTATATTTTATCTTAAAAACCATTTCATGGAACCACATTGTAATGAAAACAGATAAATCTAGCATTATCATCAATCTTTCAAGATTTACAATTCAAATTATATAAGAAACAGAGGATTATAAACAATAATCTAAGCAGAAATTAAAAGTGAGCAATGTAGAAGAAAGTAAGAACATTTCTCTGAAAATTGAATTGAGTTCATATTATTGCTTCCCATATCTAATAATACAAACTAGTGAACAACAAACAAACATAATAAAATTTGCTAAATACCTATTGGAGCTTGGAGGAATACCCGAATTGCTGAAACGGAAGCAAATATAGAATCCTTGCTAATGATTCTACAAGCAAATCAAAAGTACCCAAAATTAACTCAGTCCCAAGTCTTGAAAAATGAACAGGCAGATCAATACTAATACTTGCTCAAAAAAACTACAGAAATAAACACAAAATCAAACAAAACAATTAGCTATACTTACTTAAACATTGATTCAAGCTTAAAAATAAAAATACCAGGTGAAGATTCATGAGAGAGAGGCCGAAGCTGCGTGGTGCCGACTGCGAAGCTGCGTGGTGCCGACTGCGGAGAGAAGAGGAGCTGTGTGGTGCGGAGTGGAGAGAAGGAAGAGGAGCTGGGTGGTCCGGCGAAGTGGCGAAGTGGCTGGGTTGAGTCGTTGATGGCCTGAGGCTGGGCGGCGGCGAAGAAGGGGGGGACGATGAGCGGAGAAGAAGAAGGAGGGGGGGGGGGGACGATGGCTGGCGGCTGTGAAGTTTGAATGTAAATTAGTTTTAGGGTTTTTTTTTTGTTTTTCTTTTTTTTTTTTTTTTTTTTTTTTTTTTTTTTGAGTCTTTTGTTTTAGTTTTTTTAGGCAGCTTTTTTAGGTAACAATTTTAAAAGTGGATTTTTATTTTTTTAATCAAAATTATAAAAACATTGTTTGATAGTAATGTTTGGTAACTGATTTTATTTTTGTTTTTAAATTTAAAATCAAATTTAAACAAATTTTAAAAACAGATATTTCATGATTTTAAAAGTTTTTAAAATCACTTTTTTCTCATTTCCTTCTCTCTCTCTGTGGATCACTCGTTCCTTGCTCAGTTCCATTTCGAAAATTCATCAATGGCTTCAGCTATTGCAGGTAAAGATTTCTTCATCTCCATATCTCTTCTCTCTCTCTCTCTCTCTCTCTCTCTCACACACACACACACACATTTTTTCTAAGTTTGAGAAAATCTTCATCTCCATATATATTTTCTACTTAGGGGTTATGCTTTCTACTTAGGATTATGCTACACTTCATTCCAGTTTTATTCACTACATACAATTAGGTTTTTCATCAGATTTATTGGTATATATATGTATGTATGCTTAGTCTTCTTTGATTCTCTAACCCTATCTCACTCTTACTCCTGCCGCCACTCCTATTTTTTCTCTTTTTGAAAGTCTTTCTCACTCACACACTCACAAATCTCTCTTTGTTTATAGTTTAACAATATGAATTTCTATTATTATATGATTTATTTACTTTTGCTAGTCTAGGTATGAAGATGCTTTTTTAATATATGTGCCCTTAGATTGCAATTTGACATTTGAGTTGGGATCCCTCCTATACTCTGTTTAGAATCATTGTTGTTCTTATTTGTAGTTTACTAACATATGAAAACAACTAACTTATGCAACTTGTGCTACGATTTTCAGAGAGTTAGCTGGTCTAGTTGATCGATCGTAGGTGATGGAACTAGGTGGGAATCTAAGGGAAGGGCAGCTACTTATTTATCAAGACCCTCCTTCCTCATAAACCCACTTTGCTTTGAGGTTTGATCCAGATGCTACTAGCTTTTAAAATGTATATTATTGATTGATATTTGAGGCTTACATTACAATTATTCTAATAAAACTTTGTAGCAAAAATATTCTACTCAATAAAATATCATTGAGTACTTGATGGGTTTTGTGGTTCTTTAGTGTTTGTCTTGGTGTAAGCAAATTAGGAAAAAGGGTACCAGAATTAGTAAAAGAAATTCAGTTATGGGTTTGTGGTAGTTTTGTTTCTAACATTAAATGTCCTTGGAGTATGAATAAATGCTGATTTAGTTTAAATAAGGAAGCAGAGAATTTCATGCTTGTTAGGAAAATATATACCAACATAGACTTTAAATAGAGAACTGTTCAAGTGGGAAAATAATTCAGATTATGATATGAGAAAAGAAACTAACCCAATTAAAGCACTGAAGAAAAGGTAACAAATAATATGTACTGTAATCTCACCTCTGTTTTTCCTTAAAAAAAGTCCAACTTGTTTCTATGCATTACATTTTGCTTGTTTTGATGTAGAATTTTTCTTGTTCGGTTGTTTTATTTAGTCCCAATTTTATTGATCTTAGTACCCAGGTCACAGTACCAACTTTAAATGGGTAATTTTCTATATTAAGATACATCTGCATTAATAATGTTAGAGTATTTTACCTATTCGTTTTGTGGTATCCATAAGTAATTCCATACAAAGATGGACCTTTGATTAATTTAGAAGATAGACAATTCTTCTTCTGTGTAGCTTCAGTTTCAAAATTAGAACCAGATATCACACTCACATCATGATGTTATTGTATATGCTTCAGATGGCTTCTTGGTTATCCAGTAGTATATGCATTTGGCAAGGAGCATATTTCGGAGGCTATTTGTAACCTCTCTACCAAGTCTCTTCATCTTTTCAAAATATTTGTTTGTAGGTTTGTACTTTATAGTTTCTTATTTGTATATTTGCTAAATATATGTGAATGGGTTTGACCTTTTTACTTATGAATTAGGACTTCAATACCTTGTACGTAATCAACATAAAAGTTTAGGAAATTTTCTCAGAGAAAACGAAATATGAGCCTATAATGTGAGTATGCCATCACATGTATCGTTACTTCTAATGTAGCCATTTAGGAAAGACTTGTGATTAGAGGGGGTCCTATTATTATTTAAACAATTGCATGTTCAGGAACAATAATTTACCAATGGAAGGTATTGGTTAGACTTGTACAATACATTGTTATTTGTAATATTATTCTTTAATTTTGTATATTTTATTCATGAAATTGATCATGCAGGATAGTTTCAAATTTAACAATTCCCAGGATAGTGTCAAGAGATAACAACAAAGTTCGCATTCTTTAGGTATTCATAAAATGCTGTACTAATTGACTAATTCTCCATCATGACATTCATTAATAGAAGGCATATATCCCTAAGTGACAAGTTGTTATTTGATTGAAATGTCTAGGTTTTGATTCGACTGACTTGAGAAAAAAATGATGGAGAGATGAAGACATTCCCGAAGTACAAGATACTACTATACAAAGCACTTACGAAACTTTGAATGATAGTGTTGAGTGTAGCATTTCAAGAGATCAAATTCGTGAAATAACTAATGTCTGTGATGAAATTGCTGATCATATATGGACAATTATTAGTTCATATTTTATTATGATTTTATCAGTTTTGTGTTATAGATAATGAGCTTCGTGATTTTAAATTACTTGAATTTTTTTCAGATGTTAATGAGTATTTTTTATGTAATTTGTTTATAATTATATAATTTAAAAATAAAAATAAATGATATTCATAATTTTTTTAATTAAAAAAAAAATTAAAATTTATGTTTTTTGTTTTTAAAATTAAAAAATAAAAATGGTTACAGAACACATTTTTATTTTTTGTTTTTAAAAACAGAAAACAAAAGTTATTGCAGAACACGCTTTTATTTTCTATTTTTAAAATTTGAAAACAAAAGTGGTTGTAGAGCGCATTTTTGTTTTTTAAAAATAAAATTTTAAAAACAAAAAATCTACTTTTATTTTTTTGTTTTTAAAATTTAAAAGCAAAAGTGTTATCAAACGCCACCTAAATTTAAAAAAATATATATATTACGGGTACGGGTTGAACCCGCCCATTTTTAGGCTAACCCGTACCCGCCCGCCAAACCGCGGGTTAAAACTCAACCCAATCCAATTTTTGCGGGTTTTTAATGGGCGGTTTCCATACGGGCGGATTCTAATGGGTTAGGCGGTTCCCACGGTTTAGCGGTTTTTATGTTCCGGCCTAGTATAAAATACTTAAGTCAAACTCGACCTTTTTTATCTTTTTTTTTTTGTTGATTTTCTTTTTTTTAGTGTTTTTTTTTTTTTCAATTGATGGAACAATCTTAACTCATATAATGTAAAAATGATAAATTTTTTTAATTAGATAAAAAAATTAAACATAAAAACTTAAATTTTCATAGTATTATCCATTTATGTGTAATACCCATTAAAAGTACATTCACACATATCTATTCTATATAAAGTGTGCTTATATAACCGAATTCTTGGTTTATGAGAAATTCGTGGGAGACTTTTTATTTATATTAAAAATAAAATGATTTATTATTAAAAATAAAATAGTTTATGAGAAATTCATGGGTCACTTTTTATTTATATTAAAAATAAAATAATTTATTATTAAAAATAAAATAGTTTATGAGAAATTCATAAAATGATTTATTATTAAAAATAAAATAGTTTATGAGAAATTCATGGGTCACTTTTTATTTATATTAAAAATAAAATAATTTATTATTAAAAATAAAATAGTTTATGAGAAATTCATGAGTCACTTTTTATTTATATATAATAAAATAAATCCCATTAAATCTAAAAAAAAAATTTTGCTGTTGTACATTTATGATTTTTCTCTTCTTCTTCTCTTCTTCTCTTCTAGAATTACCATTTTCCTATAAAAACACTCATTAAAAGAAAAAGTTATATATTAGCACATACAGTATAACTAAGAAGTCATAAAATTTATAATTTCGTCTTCTGTTAAATAAAAATAATAGCAACTTGAAGCATTATTATAATTATGCTGCTTTGTACATGCTGCGACAAAAAGAAATGTCAATCTTATTAATTTCTCCATGTTCTAGCTATTAATGCAAACCAGAAAAAGAAAAACATTTACTAAAACCCACCAAAACTTATCATAATTAAACATGAGGCATTAGATGCAAAAAAAAAAAAAAAAAAAAAAACTACTACAAGAAATTAGAAGCACAATTAAATAAATTAGCGAAATAGTGACTAACATCCAAATTTCAGAGTTGATGAAAAATCTGCAACTGAATGAGGTAAAGACTACTACAATGTTTACTTTATAAAACTTTTGTTTCAATATCTTACTATTATTAACACCATTTAATTTGGATGTAGAAAAAATATTTTTGGATTGAGGCGGCAATAAAAATAATTGATACTGTCCAGAGTTTTTATTACATGTTATGTGACGCATGTCATAAAAAAATAGATTTATACAATCGCAATAAAAAAATTATATGTGACAAGCCATCATGCAGCCAGGAAGGATTTCTTACACCACGGTATATTACAAAAAACATATGATGTTATTGAAATTAAGTTAAAATAATAATAAAAAAAAATACTAACAATCTTATTATGCATTTTACAGTGCTATAGCATATGTTGAACTTGATGACAATACAAAGAGCCTATCTGCTGTCATGTTCGCAGATATTGTGGAAAAAATATTTTCGTGTACTGCTGCCCAACTAATGAAATATACCGCAAATGTGTAATTTTAAAAAAATAAAATAGTTTTACATGCCTTTCATAAGTTGATTTTTTTAATTAAATAAGCTATGCACACCATGTCTAATCATTTTAAATGAAAATACATCACGATTTGTAGGAACACCACCGTTTTGTCGACACTACCATATTTAATTTATCAATGAAAAAATGGGCAATCCAGATATATGCGGACCCGGCTAGAATGAAAAGTGTAAAATACAAAAATTACACTATTGTCTCTATCGAAGCAAATGATGATTGAAATCCACCAACTATCATTAGTTTTCTTATCTACAATTTTTAGACAAATGTTATCTTCAATTATCAACAATTTAGAGATTGATTTTTAATTTTCTTTCTATCTTACACCCATTTAAGTAATGTTTCTTTAAGTATTGGAACATCACCTTTTAATTTATTTTTGGATTAACTTAAGAACATATTTAAATCATCAAGCTTTCTTAAACACTAAGGTGGCGTTTGGTTGGAGGTAATGAAATGGAATGGAATGGAAAGGAAATAATTTTCATTCTATTCCTTTGTTTGGTTGCATTTTAAAGTATTGGTGGAATGGTTATTCCATTTTTAAAAGAAAGGAATGATCATTCCAATGTAACAAGAAAAAAAATTAATGATTTTTTTATAATTTTTTTTATGCATTTTAAATTTTATTCCATTCCATTCCTATTCCTATTCCCATTTCCATTCCCATTCCTATTCCTATATTTTCATTCCTCCCAACCAAACACCTCCTAATATATTACATTCGGTATTCACTTTTAATTGACAGCATTATAAACTATAATATTTAAATACACATAATAATAATCTCACCTAATAACTAATAATATTTTTTCTTTAATTTTTAATTGTATCATTTTTAAATAACATAGAAAAAAACTAGCATAAAATTTAGTATACGTGCCTCGCACGTAATTTTTGCTAGTATATATATATGTGTGTATATTTTACAAGAGAGATGACATTTGTTGATTGTTTATTCGAAAAAGATTGGATGTTCTTCACAAATTATTTTACATTGCATTGGATGTTCGTTAATTTATACGAAAAGATTCGAGGATACTCTGGTAAACTATAAGAGGTATTCTATTCTTATCATGTAGTGTAAAATTACTTTATGTAAATATGTTAAGATCTTGGGGCTTATAGTTCAGATTATGATTTCCTAAAATTGTTTTGTAGAACTGCTTCCGCTTTCTACTCTAATTTGGACAATAAAAACCAACAGACATTGTCCTATAAGAGACCTCCTCCGATAAAAAAAGATATAAGTAAGAGGGATACCACCAAGTTTTGTTGTTTTCACAAATATTTCAATTATGACACAAATAAATGTGACAACCCGAAGAAAGAAATTGAGTTTTTTGAAGAAACAACACACCTGAATTGGTGCGTAAAGTCCAATCAAAACCAGAAGGCTCCCTAACAAGACTACTAGAATTGCTTGATGCCACCTAGGCAGGTATTTACAAGTCATAGTTAGAGGACCACACATTGCTAGAGATATGGGCAAAGCCCAAGAAAGGTATGCTCATATGCTCCAGTATGAGAAAAAAGAGTAAATATTGGTCGTGAAGGAGCTAACTCCCAAACAGTTGCGCAAAGATGATAAAGTGTGTCATTTAGTGATGATGATGCTGCCCATGTTCATTATCCACATAATGACTCCCTGATCATAGAATTACAGATAGCAGACATGACAATAGCTCGGACCATGATAGACAATGGAGCCTCATCAAACATTCTTTTCAGATCCATTTATGAAAAGATGAGCCTCCACCTTAAAGATTTGGTCCCTTGTGCATTTTTCAGGCATAATATTGCGTTGCTAGGAGTCATCTGCCCCCTTATAGTGGGAAAAGCACCTACGAGTAGCACTGTTATGGCATAGTTCCCGGTAATAGATGTGCCTTCAACTTTCAATGTCATGATTGGCCGACCAACATTGTATGACTTGAAAGAAGATGTCAATTTACCACCTTTCTGTGAAGTTTTTTTTACAAGGAATGGGGTAGGATGTTTGAAGGGAGACCAACGGATAGCTTGCTAATGCTATAATATCACGCTAACAAAGGCAAAGAAAGAAGGTTAGTTCAACCAGAGCTCAAAGGCCAAACAAACCGAAAAATATGTAGGGATCCGCCCAAGGCATGAATGATGAGATGGATCCTCGCTTTGGGGACCTAACACGAGAATTAGGCCCATGGAGGAATTAGAAGAAGTAGAGATTGACCCAGCCATGACAACCAGAATAATCAAGATAGGCCGAGATTTGTTGCAAGAAATAAAATCTACTTTGATCAAATTTCTAAGAGCAAACCTCGTTGTGTTCGCATGGTCGCATGATGACATGGTCGGAATCAGTCCATCTGTAATTTGCCACACTTTAAACATCAATACACAAAATTTTCGTCAGTGCAACAAAGAGGAGATTATTGGACATAGAAAGAGCATAAGCACTCAAGGAGGAGGTAGAAAAGCTCTAGCTAACAAGTTCATCATAGAGGCATTCTACCCTGTTTGGGTGTCCAACCCAGTATTAGTGTCGAAGCCCAACGAAAAATGGCGAGTTTGTATAGACTTAACCAGCCTCAATAATGCATGTCTGGAAGATTTCTTTCTACTTCCAAGGATCGACCAACTAGTGGATGCTACCGCTGACCATGAGATTCTAAGTTGTATGGATGCTTACTCCGGGTACAATCAGATAAAAATATGCATCCACCAGACCAAGAGCACACAAGCTTCCAAATAGATGTTGGTTTGTAATATTACAAAGTTATGCCATTTGGTTTGAAAAATGCTGGAGCAACCAACTAGCGCTTGGTTAACTAGATGTTCAAGGACCAGATAGGGCAAAACATGGAAGTGTACATGGATGAAACTCGTTAAATCCAAAAGAGCTAGGGGCATATTGAGGACCTAGATGAATGCTTCAAGATACTTAGGAAGTAGAACATGAAACTCAATCCTCTCAAGTGTTCATTTGGAGTAGGCTTAGGCAAGTTCCTAGGCTTCATTATTAATGCCCGAGGAATTGAGGCAAACCCAAAAAATATACAAGCCCTTTTAGATATGAAGTCACTAGCAAAAATTAAGGAAGTACACAACTTAATTGGTTGGATAGCCGCTCTCAGTAGATTCGTGTCAATGTCCATTGATAAATTGTTCTTTTTTTCAATATCCTTCGAGGAAACAAAAAGTTTGAATGAACCGATGAGTGTGAAAAAGCTTTTCAAGAACTAAAAAAAAAAGACTTGCACAACCTCCTATTTTGTTGAAACCTCTAGACGGAGAAAAATTAGGAATATACCTAGCAATAACCGAATTTGAAGTAAGTGTCATGCTGCTCATAGAAGAGGAAGGCACCCAACATCCTGTTTACTATGTTAGCCCAACATCCTGTTTACTATGTTAGCAAGAGGTTAATTGATACTAAAATTCATTATCCTCCAATCGAGAAACTAACTTATTGCCTCATGCTCGCCTCAAGGAAATTGCGACCATACTTTTAAGCCCATCTTATCAGAGTTTATACTGACCAACCACTCCGACAGGTGCTGCAAAAGCCAAATGCTTCTGGTCAGCTACTTAAATGGGTTATTGAGCTAGGATAGTATGAAATCACCTATCAGTCGAGGATAGCAATAAAAGGCCAAGCTTTAGTAGACTTCATGGCTAAATGTGCAAACAATCAAGAACCTTTTACCAAAAATAGTGTTGAGCCCGATAATAAGCAAGAGCAGGAACAATGACCAAAACAAAAGACAGAACAAGGATCACTTTGGAAACTACATGTAGATGGGTCGTCTACAGAGCAACTTTCTTTTGCAGAAATCGCCCTAATCACTCATGAGGGCAAAAACTGCACGAAGCTATAAAGTTTAGGTTTTTCAGCCTCGAATAATGAATCAGAGTATGGAGCACTCATTACTGGACTTAAACTTGCTTGAGAAATATGTGTTGAATACCTAGACATCTATAGGGATTCACAATTGGTCATCAATCATGTTCTGGGTGAGTATATGAAACGAGGAGAAAAAATGGCAACCTATCTCAGCAAAAGCAAGGATCTCTTGGCACAATTCGAAAGGTACACAATAAGACAGATCCCAAGGGAAGAAAATGCAACTGCGTATGCTTTAGCTCAGTTGGCAAGCAGCACAATGGTCGACAAAACAAACCTAGTCCCCATTGAATATCTCAAAGAGCCTAGCATCACCTGCATGAAAGAAATTAACATTTTGGACAACATAACCACTTGGATGACCCCGATAAAACCTTACCTTGAAACAAGAGCACTCCTTAGTGATAAAAATGAAGCTTGGAAAATGATGAGGAAGGCTGCATGGTATTTAATATTGGACGGTGTGATGTATAGGCATGGATTTTCTATCCCCTCTTAAGATGTGTTAGCAAGGATGAAGCTTCACGACTACTGTTAAACAATATCCATCTAACCCTAATAAAGTGTTTAGCTACACATGTTCATTGAAGCATAATTACACATATTAACTTTAAAAAAAGAGATGAAAAATAGAGAAGAGAAGAAGAGAATGCTGAAAACCCTGAGCAGTATGCCTCCAATAGTGTAGTTGATCTCTCAATCTGTATATGAATTCTCTCTTTTTTTTTTCTCCCTGAAATTGCTTGATGAAATCAACTCCCTTCTTCCCTTTATATAGGCATTGAAGGCCTAAAAATATGGAAAAAAACGCACATGTTTAAATTCCCATTCGGATTTAAATTTTTGGGAAACCTCAAACGAGATATTTTTTCTGCTGCGTCGACTGATAGTATTTTGGCCATAACTCTCTAAATATTGCTAGGAATTGGACAATTCAAGATGTTCCGGAAAGATAAAAGAGAGATCTAGAACTTTCATGTTTGGACTTTTTCCAAAATCTAATCAAAACATCGTTGAATTTAGGCTTGAAGTTTTAGCTTTATTTTCTTGCACAATTTTCTCTATTTTAAATATCATGATATTTTTATCTTTTTCCCATTTTTTTCTCTGATATTTTTCTAATCTTCTTCTATTTTAAATCTGCACAAATAAAATATAACAAATGTAAAAATGCTCCAAACATGATTAAAACTCAATTAAAAATAAACTAAACTTAATCTAAATTAATACTAAAAATAACCTAACAAATTCCCCCAAACTAAGCTTTTACTCGTCCTCGAGTAAAACACTAAATAAACATTAAACAAGTCAATCTCCAAAACATGAGTAAATTTCAAGTAACTTCAATAACATGATTATGAAAAATTTCACTTATACATACAATCCAGAATTTCAGTTCAATTACACCCTTGACAGATTTCAATTTATTTTCATTTAGCTCATGAAACCATAGAATGCAATTAACTAACAATTAAACCACTTTATGCATGCTAATTAAAATCATCAATCCACTAACCCAAAATTCTATATGCTTGCAATACTTACTATTCTCCACTAATATAAATTAATGCACAACCAAGAATGAGAAGGTCTTTCTAGGCTTGTAATGTTAGGCTTAGGTAAGGGTAGATGAAATTGTCATTTAGGCTTATCTATACTATAAGCTTCTCCAATCATGTCACCCAAAATATTTTTCACACAATCCCAATACCTCTTTTTTCTAGTTGTATGAAAGAATTCTTTTTTTTTTTCTTGTTTTTTTTTTCAACAAGATTGCAACAACTTTATATTTATCTTTTTTTTGGAATTTGACACTAGTTGTTAGCTTTTTTTTTTTTTTTCAAGTTGCTGCCAATCTAAATTTTTTCACATTCTCTCAATTTTCGCACTTTTTCTCATACACATACAATAAATTTCCCATCCAAATTCTCCCAAACTAAAGATCTACTTATGGTATGAATAGGTTTGAAATTTTGGATATTTATGGGTTTATCTTTTTAGGCTCAATATGTGTAGAACAAATAATAGGTTAAGACTCAAAAAAGGGTAACTAGGATAAAAATTACAAGGAGGGCTTGAAAGGCACAATCGATCCAAAAAAATTTACATAAATCACTTTCCTAGTCATGCATAATTTATTATGTCGCCTTAAATAGTAAGCAAGCAAGTTCTAGAATTTTCCAAACAACTTTCCACATGTCCCAATTAGCATACATAAACCAATTCAATTACTAAAAAATTACCTAATATGACTCCATGTTCTTTTAAAGTACAAAATTGAAATTAGTCAAGAATGAAATATCACCAAGCACAAGAATTTTTCAAAAAAATAAATAAACTTTTCAAATCATGCTGCCTACCTACTTTCAAATTTACTCACATTAAGCAAATTGACTCACAACAATAAAAACTAAAAATTAAAAATTAAAAGACATAAAACTTAAAAACAAAAAAAAACTAAAAATAAAAATTTAAGTCACCCCCCAAACTAAAGTGACACATTGTCCCCAATGTGACATTAAAGAAAAAGGAAAGGAAACTTACCTGGGCGCCATGTCAGTATGACGGCGGTGGTGGCGGCGGGTAGAATCCACCTCTCGCATCCATGAGGGCCTTTGTGCCAAACGAAGAAAACTGACCTCCAATGTTGCAATTTTTAAAGCTTTCCTTAGATTGAGAGTCACCTTCATAATTTTCACACAGCAGTCTTTTCATACGTCGTCGAAAAGTTCGAAAGCATTTTTTAGACTTCCCTTTCTTCTTGTTGGTAGCTACTTCTCGATCATCCTTTACAACTTCCACTCGACAACAAGTAGGAATTTCAGTTGCGGCAAATACCTTGAAAGTCTCTTCTTCTTTTTGAACACGCAACTTTAACTCCCCCTTCTGTACATCAATTAATGCTCTTCCCGTTGCTAGGAATGGTCTTCCCAAGATGATAGGAATATTCTCATCTTCCTCCATGTCAAGTATTAAGAAATCAGCAGGGAAAATGAACTTACCAACCTTTACCAAAACATCTTCAATTATACCCCGAGGATGAGTCAAAGAACGATCTGCCATTTGTAAAGTAATTGTTGTGGGCTTGGCTTCTCCCAATTTTAATTTTTTGAACATTGATAGGAGCATTAAGTTGATACTGGCTCCCAGATCACATAAAGCTTTTGTTTGTATAGAACCCCCTATTGAGCATGGGATGTTGAAACTACCCGGATCTTTTAGCTTGGGTGGTAGTTTCTTTTACAGGACCGCACTGCACTCTTCAGTAAGTACCACCATCTCAAATTCTTCCAACTTTCTTTTCTTAGATAGGATATCTTTCATGAACTTCAGATAAGTTGGCATCTGTTCCAAAGCCTCTATGAATGGGATGTTGATATGCAGTTTCTTGAATATTTCAAGGAATTTTGAAAACTGCTTATCTATCTTATTCTTCTGAAGTCTTTGAGGATAAGGAATTTTGATGTGATGGTCAATGCTGATAGGGGGAGAAGTTTCTTTTTGATGAAGACCATCAGTAGTCTTCTACTCTGTTGTTGTTGGGGTTGGTGCCGGTTGATCTTTAATTTCTTCATCCACTGGCTGTACCATATCAGGCCCCTCATATTTCTTTCCACTTCGTAGGGTGATTGCCTTGCAGTTTTCTTTAGGATTCACTTCGGTTGTACTAAGCAAGTTTCCCTGAGGACAAGTTGCTATCTGAGTTGCTAGATGCCCCATCTGAGTTTGCAAGTCTTTAATGGAAGATCTCGTCTCTGTCATGAATTGCAATAAAAAAATCTGTCTGAAGACCAGAATTTCCACTCGAGCTTTGTTACTGAGTCTGTTGTTGGTTCTGTGACTGGTTCTAATTTCTCTGTTGATAGAACCCATTATTCCTTCGATTTTCTCCTTGTTTAAACCCACAGTTGTTGTTGTTGTTGTTGTTTTGAGAGTAATTTCCAATGGCTTTTGCTTCATCCATTGGTAAATCATTTACATCTTCTTGACATTCTGAATAGGGATGAGGACCTCCACATAGCTCACAAACCACTTGAGCTTGTTTTACTTGAATAGCCATCAATTTTGTTAGGGCCTCTGCCTGAGTTGTCAACTTGGTAATAACATCCACTTCATCACTTCATACATACCTGCAACTTTTTTAGATGGACCTCTTTCTGTTGACCATTGTTGATTAGTCATGGCCATCTCTTCAAGTAATTCAAAGGCCTCATTAGCACTTTTCCTCATGAAAGCTCCACCGGCAGCGGCATCTATGAGTGTTTGGGTTTCATTCATCAATCCATTGTAAAAGTTGTGCACTTGCAGCCACTTCTCAATCCCATGATTAGGGCACTTTCTCAGTAAGTCCTTGAATCTCTCCCATGCTTCATAAAGAGATTCACTGTCCTGCTGGGTGAAGTTGTTGATATCAGCTCTCAGCTTGGCAATCTTTGCAGGAGGGAAGAACTTGGATAGGAATTTCAGGGCCAATTCCTCCCAAGTGTTGATAGAATGAGTTGGTAAGGAAATAAACCAACTTTTGGCTCGTTCCCTTAATGAGAATGGGAATAGCCTTAGTCTGATGGTGTCATCGCTAACTCTGTTCATCTTGAATGTCTGGCATAGTTCTTCGAAGTTGGCGAGGTGCATGTTTGGGTCTTCTGACGACAGTCTCCCAAATTGGACTGAAGATTGGACCATTTGCAGTATGGCTGGCTTGATTTCAAAAGTGTTGGCGTCAACAGCAGGTGGCCTTATACAGGATCGGGCCCCTGTCAAGTTAGGAAGCAAGTAATCCCCCAAGCTACAGTCATTATTGTTGTGTCCATTAGCCTGGTCTTCTACGCCTCCTTCGTTGTTCCCATTGTTATTGTTGGCGTTGTCAGCCATGACTCCTTCCTGATCTCTAGTGCCGCTCTTTCCAATTTCCTCCTTCTTCTGTTTCTTCTACAAGTCTTTTCTATCTCAGGGTCAACAGGTAATCTGGCAATTAGACCTTGACTTCTCATAAACTATTGAACCTGAAAATAAAATAAGATCTCAAGACAAACAGAGTTAGTACTCAAATTGAAAAGAAAACCAAATTAGAACAAAATTTAATTTTTTAATAATATTAACTATCACTCCCCGGCAATGGCGCCAAAAACTTGTTGCGATAATTTGCACACGCAAGTGTACGTACCGTTTCAAGTAGTAGACTCACCAGGAGTGAGGTCGATCCCACAAGGAGTGTAGTTAAGTACGTTAAAATTTAACTTTTAGTTTTATTTGGTTAAATAAAAATAAAGAAAGAATTAAGAATAAGAAACTAGTAAGAAGCAATTATTCAAGAAAATTGAAAGTTAATAAAAATTAGGGCTTCGATTTCAATTGTTTCTATTGATTATGACATAATATGATTATTTTCCTAATATTAATTTCTATGCAATAGCAGGTTTACTAAGGTAATTTATAGTCTTCTCAGATATATAAATCTCAATTACATGCAAACTTTCTACTCTCGTGATAAATTTAACATGCAACAGGCATTAAGCATAAAAATCCTATAAGCTATCCAAACCATATAGGTACTCTCGTCCTATATCGAAATTCAGTTCTATTTTACTATAGCATATTTGACACTCACTTCTCAGATCTCGCATCAAAATCATAGACAGTTAATTGGTGGCCAGACAATTAAAAGTAATTAAGCACAAATAAAATAGAATACATAGAAATTAGGGGGAAAATAAATCATATTAAAATCATAAACAATGTTAAATAATATCCATCTAACCCTAATAAAGTGTTTAGCTACACATGTTCATTGAAGCATAATTACACATATTAACTTTAAGGAAAGAGATGAAAAATAGAGAAGAGAAGAAGAGATGAATGCTGAAAACCCTAAGCAGTATGCCTCCAATAGTGCAGTTGATCTCTCAATCTGTATCTGAATTCTCTCTTTTTTTTTCTCCCTGAAATTGCTTGATGAAATCAACTCCCTTCTTCCCTTTATATAGGCATTGAAGGCCTAAAAATATGGAAAAAAAATGCACATGTTTAAATTCCTATTCGGATTTAAATTTTTGGGAAACCTCAAACGAGATATTTTTTCTACTACGTCGACCAATAGTATTTTGGCCATAACTCTCTCAATATTGCTTGGAATTGGACAATTCAAGATGTTGTGGAAAGATAAAAGAGAGATCTAGAACTTTCATGTTTTGACGTTTTCCAAAATCTTATCAGAACATTTTCGAATTCAGGCTTGAAGTTTCAGCTTTATTTTCTTGTACAATTTTCTCTATTTTAAATATCATGATATTTTTATCTTTTTCCCATCTTTTTCTCTGATATTTTTCTAATCTTCTTCTATTTTAAATCTGCACAAATAAAAGATAACAAACGTAAAAATGCTCCAAACATGATTAAAACTCAATTAAAAATATACTAAACTTAATCTAAAATTAATACTAAAAATAACCTAACAACTACTTACCGAGGTCCACGAAGGTTTTTGTAGAAATCACGCTGGGGGGGAAGAGCTTATCCAAGAAGATACTCAGGAAAGTTATTTTTGGCCGACCATGATAGGAGATTCAATGGCCCATGTTAAAAAATGTGACAAATGTCAACGGTTTGCTAAAATACCCCGAGCTCCGCCCAATGAACTAATCCAAATGCAAAGTCCTTATCCATTTATAATTTGGGGCATCGAATTGATCAGACAATTGCCAAAAGGTAAAGCAAGGGTCCAGTATGCTATTGTGGTCGCTGACTATTTTATTAAGTGGATGGAAGCCAAGCCATTGGCCACTATAACTTCCAAAAAAGTTTTAGACTTTGTAGTGAAGAATATTATATGCCGGTACAAAATTCCTCAAAAGATTGTGTCAGATAATGACAAGCAGTTTGATAGTTAAATGTTCACAGACTTTTACTCAAAGCATAGAATCATCAAAAGCTTCGCTGCAGTAGCTCACTCCCAGGCAAACATACAATTCAAAATAGTGAGCAAAACCCTCAAAGACACCATAAAAAATGTCTTAAGGAGGCTAAGGGAAATTGGCCTGAAGAATTACCTGGGGTGCTCTGGTCGTATGGAAAAATTGAAAGGATGAACACTGGTCAAACTCCCTTCGCATTGGCTTATCGCTACGAAGCCATGCTACTTGTCGAATTGGAACCACTGTCCCATGTAAGAATGACATACGACCAAGCAATCGATCAAAATCTCCTAGTAGAATCCCTAGATCAACTTGAAGAAAAAAGAGATCAAGCCAACCTAAGATTACAATCCTACCAGAAGAAGGTGGCAAGATACTTCAATAAGAAAGTAAAGAAAAGGAAATTCTTTGTAGGGAATTTGGTGATGAGAAAGGTTTTTCTTAATACAAAGGACAGTGTGGCAAGTGTGATCGACTCGAGTTGGGAAGGGCCATATCAAGTGACCGAAGTCACACAATTTGGAGCCTACAAGTTGGCTCAGTACAACAATTAAATGCAGCTCGTTCCAGTACCCAGATAATGGAGTGGGGAACATCTAAGAAAGTACTATCAGTAAAAAATGTCATTCTTAAATGATGTCTTTTGGATGGAATCCCTGTCCAAAAGCCTTGAAAGTTTTGTAAATGCTAAGGTCCAATGACCATTTATATTGCATTTTCATTTTTAATAAATGTAAGTTACCCATGTAACCACACATTCCAACCAATTAATGAGAAAATAAGATTACATATTATTTACTGAGATTTTTGGAAAACAAATTATAAGAAATTAGAACTAAAAAAAAAGTAATTCAAAGACAGAAAAAGAACAACGCTTAGAGTTTTTCATGTGGTTGGGGCGTTAAAGAACCTTAGTCCACGAGTCGATATTATTGTGTATTTTAGCTAGAAAATCTTTTGGGAAATACAATAAGTATATCTTTTCTATTTTTGCTTGAGCAAATATTGTAAGAGAGTTTTGTCATCCCAATTTTTGCCCACATGACGTAGCATGTCCACATAGGCAAGATTGATGCCACGTGGAATACAGCTTGTCAGCAAGAAGGCCAAGTCATCATGCACAACATATCAGTCGACGGGAATTCCAAATACTTAAACGAGAAAAAAAGACAATGAACTAGCAAACTTAAAAGGTGTGGCCGGACCCCTAGCTGGCTGTATTGCCAGCATAGGCCGACCAGCCTTCAGCAAAGGAAGGGTCGGCCAGTCTCCCTCCTAGCAGGCACTTTCTGTGCCTCTACAGCTTACATTCTAAACATCACTTCTAGTCACGAATTGGGCCTCAACGACCCACAAAAATAGGAGATAAACTTCATTTATTTACCTATTCTTGGGGACTAATGAACATGTTATTTATTATTTTAATGTGTAACAAAATAAGGGATATCTCCTCATTTTAAGGTATATGAACCTATCATTTCTCGTAAGCTATCCTATATAAAGAGCACTAAACTAAACCTAATCTCTCTAAGTTCTAAGTCTCAAGTTCTAGGCTCTTTACGCTCTGAAGCTCTAAATTCTAAAGCCCTAACTCTCTCTCTCTCTCTTCTACACGCCCTAAGCAAAGTAGAAGAGACTAAGTCTCTCTCATCTTACCACCTTGAGATTTCCCTTTTGATTCTCACTATTGTAATCTTAAGAGAGCCACTTTAGAATCCACAACACTCGTGATCTGAGTAGTATTATCTCTAATATCAATACAACCAAAAGAGGAGTAGGTCATTACCCACTATCTAAGGAGTCCGAACCTCTATAAAATACAATCTCCCTTTTTATTTACTTGTTCTTATTGTGTACACATGGTGATATCAGTCATAAATACGACTTCACTGTGAGTTGGCCAAATTTGAGGTCAACAATTTGGTGCTTTTATTGAGAGAATTATTGATTGATTTGATCTATCACCATGGTTGTAACAAGGAGAACTCTGACTACAACTCCTGCCTCATTGGGTCTTCTTCTAGACCCCATGAAAGCTAATCCTGATGTTCGTGTTCCATCCACCACTACGATCTCTAAAAATTCGAAAGATGTGGCCAACCCTGCCAACTTGATAGGCACAACAAACTTGACCAACGCAAACTAGTCAGTCAAGTCGACCCTGCCAACCCGGCTAATCCCAATGACCAGCCTCTGCCGTTCAGGGTAGATCTGCCATTGGAACCTCGTACTGAGGGTTTAACCAATGTGGAGCAACCCCCGGGCACCACTACTAACTCTGGTGCTTGGTATTATGTTGGGAAAATAGGGCCAAGAATTGGCGAACTAGCCATTGGTGAGCCTCATGTGGATTTAGGAGAAGATTTTGAACTGACTAGACTTAGAGAGGCTATCCGCAAAGTTGGCCAAATGGAAGAACCATGCGCTGTTGGTTGCAATGTGTTGGCACAACAGAGACGCAAATTTTTGAGATGGATGGATGCCTGCCTTAATAGAGAAGCTAGCGACCTGATAAGGTAGTTCAATGAAAGAGCTGCCAGGAAAGGTCAGGATTTGATCAGAGATCCTCTCCAAGGGAGACTAGTCGACAAATCGGGCAGGGTCTACAGACAAATAGTCCAACCAGGTTCTATAGGAACCAGGAAGAATCTTCTCCTGCCCAAAGGTGGACAAGTCCTACCACACAAATCTAGTGGCGAGAGTAGCCAGACTCTGGCAACCAATGGCTTAGGGGCCCGGCTAGGGATCTTTGGCTCAAAAACACCCCCACTTGGCTAACCTTTAGCCAGCCAGCACCTTGCGATGCACATCTAGCTGGCTAACAGGGCGATCGAGCTTCCTCTCCGAAACATTCGAGAGCAAGCCGTCCCAAGGCCCATCTTTAACCAGCTAGGTACGGGAACAGGTGGAAACACCCAAGACAACATAAACTCGAGAAGTGAATATAATCACTTCAAGTAGTTAGATTCACCAAACTCCAATAATTGGTGTGATCTACCCCTATCAACACACAGGTTGTACCAACCAATTAGGGGAGAATGGGTGGCCAGACATTGCCCAACATAGAGCTGGCCGGCCATGAATAAATACCTAGGGTAGGGCTGGCCGGTGATGGCCAGTTGGCCTTATCTAGGGTTGGCAGCCAGAGCTAGATTCTAGGCCTAGGACTAGCCGACCTTAAACATACCCTTTCCCAGGGTATGGTCAGACAGGTCTTGGCCAATCTAGGGCTGCAACCCAATTAAGAAAGGCCAATAAACCAGGCTCCTGCAACATCAGATCTTCTATGCAAGCACAATTGGATCAAATAAGAGACATGATAAAGGGCTTGGCTTGCCCAAAGCCATTAGACCTTGAACTAGATTGGTCAAATGGATCTCCATTCTCGCCATACATCAATGCCTTGCCCTTGCCCAAGTTTAAGATACCGGTATGGAAAATGTATACCGAACGAGAAGATCCTCCAGCACACATAAAGTACTTCGAGATGTAGACTGATCTCCCAAAAGTTAATGGTGATGTACGGTGTCGAATCTTCCCGGTAACTTTGTTAGAAAAAGCTTAATAATGGTACTTTAAGTTGGCTCTAGGAAGATTTAATTCTTGGAATGAATTTTCTCGAGGATTCTACACTCAATTCTCATCCTCAAGACTGATACCATCGCAGCTGGAAGACCTTGTCAAGGTTAAACAACGACAAGGCGAACCTTTAAAAGATTATATCCAAAGGTTTATGGCCGATGTCACCATGGTCAAAGGCCTAATAGAAGAAGGCCATTATACGACCATACTAGGGGGCATCCTTCCCTTGAGTGACTTTTGAAAAGATATCTAAAGGATCTCAACCAACAACATAAAAGAGTTCCTTAAACAAGCAAATGACTTCATAAAGTTGGTGGAAGCTGTCAGACAAGCCCAGACATGGCAAGTCAATAACAAGCAGTCTCAGGGTGCTGTACAACCCCAAGACCTGCCAAACATGAAGGCCAGGAGTAGCAGTGCTGACCAGACCTCCAGTAGTAAGAATACTAGGGGCAAGTGCAACAACAACAATTCTGGACATAATAGTGGCAAAAAGGGGAAGTACAATACTTCTCCCACACCACGAAACCAGAAGGAGAAGGAGAAGAAGTACATATGCTTCACCCTCCTAAGAGAGAAACCTGAGACCATTTACATGGCCACTCAGGCTACTGTCCCATTCAAGAAGCCCCCTCATATCAGAAAGGAGATGAGCAAGATAGACATGTTAAAGTTCTGTTAATTTTATAATGATATCAGTCATAACACCAACGATTAGAACTTGAGGAGGGGGATTGAATTCTTCATAAAGAAAATAATTCCCACTTGCATCGGTATATGCAACACGACCAAGCTCAGGCACAAGTTATCCAAAACAGAAATCCTATGCCACTTCCAGTGGTGGGTCACTTGGGGGTCATAATTGGCGGATCCCATATTGTAAGCGAGAGTCGCAAGGCTAGGGAACGCTATGCTCGGACTCTTCTTCACTGTTACGAAAATTATTAAATAATACGCAAGTGCACGCAATCAAGTAGTAAACTCACGCAAGTGAGGTCGAACGACAGGGAATTAGATTAATTACTACTAAATTATATTTATGATTCTATTTGGCAAATCAATACTTTTTATGATTCAAAAAGAATGAAAGTAATTCAAGAAATTTAAATGACACAAGTGAAAATTGATCAAGATGAGATTAGGACTGAACATTTTGAGCGGATTGGACCTGAACCCGAGCAACCCGCCCGAACCTGAACTGGTGAACCTACAATTTTTTTAAAAAAAAAAATGTTCGGGCGGGTCGGGTACAACCCGGTACCCTTCAGGCGAGTTGAGTTTTCAGCCTCGAATAATGAATCAGAGTATGGAGCACTCATTACTGGACTTAAACTTGCTTGAGAAATATGTGCTGAATACCTAGACATCTATAGGGATTCACAATTGGTCATCAATCATCTTCTGGGTGAGTATATGGCATGAGGAGAAAAAATGGCAACCTATCTCAGCAAAAGCAAGGATCTCTTGGCACAATTCGAAATGTACACAATAAGACAGATCCCAAGGGAAGAAAATGCAACTGCGTATGCTTTAGCTCAGTTGGCAAGCAGCACAATGGTCGACAAAACAAACCTAGTCCCCATTGAATATCTCAAAGAGCCTAGCATCACCTGCATGAAAGAAATTAACATTTTGGACAACACAACCAGTTGGATGACCCCGATAACAGCTTACCTTGAAACAAGAGCACTCCTTAGTGATAAAAATGAAGCTTGGAAAATGATGAGGAAGGCTGCATGGTATTTAATATTGGACGGTGTGATGTATAGGCATGGATTTTCTATCCCCTCTTAAGATGTGTTAGCAAGGATGAAGCTTCACGACTACTGTTAAACAATATCCATCTAACCCTAATAAAGTGTTTAGCTACACATGTTCATTGAAGCACAATTACACATATTAACTTTAAAAAAAGAGATGAAAAATAGAGAAGAGAAGAAGAGAATGCTGAAAACCCAGAGCAGTATGCCTCTAATAGTGCAGTTGATCTCTCAATCTGTATCTGGATTCTCTCTTTTTTTTTTCTCCCTGAAATTGCTTGATGAAATCAATTCCCTTCTTCCCTTTATATAGGCATTTAAGGCCTAAAAATATTGAAAAAAACGCACATGTTTAAAATCCCATTCGGAAATAAATTTTTGGGAAACCTCAAACGAGATATTTTTTCTGTTGCGTCGACTGATAGTATTTTGGCCATAACTCTCTCAATATTGTTAGGAATTGGACAATTCAAGATTTTTCGGAAAGATAAAAGAGAGATCTAGAACTTTTATGTTTGAACGTTTTCCAAAATCTAATCAGAACATCGTCGAATTCAGGCTTGAAGTTTTAGCTTTATTTTCTTGCACAATTTTCTCTATTTTAAATATCATGATATTTTTATCTTTTTCCCATCTTTTTCTCTGATATTTTTCTAATCTTCTTCTCTTTTAAATCTGCACAAATAAAATATAACAAATGTAAAAATGCTCCAAACATGATTAAAACTCAATTAAAAATATACTAAACTTAAACAAAAATTAATACTAAAAATAACCTAACAAATTCCCCTAAACTAAGCTTTTACTCGTCCTCGAGTAAAACACTAAATAAACATTAAACAAGTCAATTTCCAAAACATGAGTAAATTTCAAGTAGCTTCAATAACATGATTATGAAAAATTTCACTTATACATACAATCCAGAATAACAGTTAAATTACACCCTTGACAGATTTCAATTTATTTTCATTTAGCTCATGAAACCATAGAATGCAATTAACTAACAATTAAACCACTTTATGCATGTCAATTAAAATCATCAATCCACTAACCCAAAATTCTATATGCTTGCAATACTTACTATTCTCCACTAATATAAATTAATGCACAACCAAGAATCAGAAGGTCTTTCTAGGCTTGTAATGTTAGGCTTAGGTAAGGGTAGATGAAATGGTCATTTAGGCTTATCTATACCATAAGCTTCTCCAATCATGTCACCCAAAATATTTTTCACACAATCCCAATACCTCTTTTTCTAGTTGTATGAAAGAATTCTTTTTTTTTTTCTTGTTTTTTTTTTCAACAAGATTGCAACAACTTTATATTTATCTTTTTTTTTGGAATTTGACACTAGCTGTCAGCTTTTTTTTTTTTTTTTTTTTTTCAAGTTGCTGCCAATCTAAATTTTTTCACATTCTCTCAATTTTCGCACTTTTTCTCA
Organism: Cannabis sativa; assembly: GCF_029168945.1. Taxonomy (NCBI): domain Eukaryota; kingdom Viridiplantae; phylum Streptophyta; class Magnoliopsida; order Rosales; family Cannabaceae; genus Cannabis; species Cannabis sativa. The sequence continues at coordinate 25,207,969 of NC_083608.1, forward strand.
CACACATACAATAAATTTCCCATTCAAATTCTCCCAAACTAAAGATCTACTTATGGTATGACTAGGTTTGAAATTTTGGATATTTATGGGTTTATCTTATTAGGCTCAATATGTGTAGAACAAAGAATAGGTTAAGACTCAAAAAAGGGTAACTAGGATAAAAATTACAAGGAGGGCTTGAAAGGCACAATCGATCCAAAAAAATTTACATAAATCACTTTCCTAGTCATGCATAATTTATTATGTCGCCTTAAATAGTAAGCAAGCAAGTTCTAGAATTTTCCAAACAACTTTCCACATGTCCCAATTAGCATACATAAACCAATTCAATTACTAGAAAATTACCTAATATGACTCCATGTTCTTTTAAAGCACAAAATTGAAATTAGCCAAGAATGAAATATCACCAAGCACACGAATTTTTCAAAAAAATAAATAAACTTTTCAAATCATGCTGCCTACCTACTGTAAGCGAGAGTCGCAAGGCTAGGGAACGCTATGCTCGGACTCTTCATCACTGTTACGAAAATTATTAAATAATACGCAAGTGCACGCAATCAAGTAGTAAACTCACGCAAGTGAGGTAGAACGACATGGAATTAGATTAATTACTACTAAATTATATTTATGATTCTATTTGGCAAATCAATACTTTTTATGATTCAAAAAGAATGAAAGTAATTCAAGAAATTTAAATGACACAAGTGAAAATTGATCAAGATGAGATTAGGACTGAACATTTTGAGCGGATTGGACCTGAACCCGAGCAACCCGCCCGAACCTGAACTGGTGAACCCACAATTTTTTTTTAAAAAAAAATGTTCGGGCGGGTCGGTTTCAACCCGGTACCCTTCAGGCGGGTTGAGTTTTTAGAAGTACCGAGTTTCGGGTTGACTCCGCCAACCCGCGCGCCAACCCGCAATTTAAATATTCTATATATATATTTTTTTATTACATTTTATGTATATATATTAAATTATTTACCCATTTCTTTATTATAAATTATAATATATTATTTGTGGTGCACAAACACAACTTCAATATAGTTGCTCTGTCAGTACTCCATTATAAAGTAGTACGTTATATTCTAGTGCTTATATAATAAATCAGTTTGTTCTATTCTCACAACGAGCATTGAGCCTTTCGAAGGAAATAAACAAAAGAACAGAAAATAACGATGTAAATTTGATTTAAATCAAATTAGTTATCTCACATATAATTACTTTATTGTTTTTTTTTTAAACATATAATTACCTTATTTAGAACATTGGATGCTCTAATAATTAACCTCGATCGTTAAACAGAAAACTTATTTAGAATTAATAATATTAAATAATTACATTACAATAAGCACTGTCATAGCTTATATATGGTTAGTAAAATTTCATTTACTATTCATAAAAAAAGTCTCTATTACAAAAATCACTTTCTTAATAAATTTATACCATTTTATCCAAACAATTCCACTTTATACTTGAAAAACCCTTCCCATTTATTTTATTTAAAAAATTTAAAGAACCTAAAAACTTATTTTTATTAGTTTTGAATAAAAAATTAATTATTTTTTTAAAGAGTTGACTGGGTCAACCCGCCAACCCGGTCAACCCGACCAAGCGAAACCCGCCAACCCGTGACCCGCCAACCCGTGCCCTATTCGGGTCCGGGTTCAGTTTTATTTTGTTTGAACCTGAAACCCGTGAACCCAAAACCCACGAACCCGAAACCCAACAAACCCGCCCGATGTTTAGCCCTAGATGAGATAATAGGGAGGAGAATCCTGTTGTTTATTTACCTAACTGTTAATGCCTAATTGCTATCCTTTTCTTGAAGTGAATGACAGATTATAAATTAACCTAACTCTTTTCAGATATTTTAGGTTCTAAATCATATGCTCTCTAATTAATCTCTTAATTAAACTAACATGAAATCAACATTAAGCAATAATCTACTTGTCACATAAGTCATGTGAATACTCTCGTTTCACATAGAACATTGATTATCAAATTTTAGCATTCTCAATTCTCACTTTTCAGATTTTGAATTGAGATCATAGAACATGTAGAAGGTGATCAGGCTTACACATGGAATTAAACACAAATAAAGATAATTTCACAATCAAGAATGGAGGAATGACAATTATTCATTAACTTGGCAAAAACTTTAAACAACATTTATCATCCTCCCTAAATGGAAAATTTAGTTCATAATCAAATCCATAACCATTCCTAAAACAATATTCAGCATAAGGAAATTAAAAAAAGGAACAGAGAAAGAAACTGTTGGTGGAATGACTCGGGATCTTCACTTTGCTCCTCTTGCCGCTCTTCACTGCGTTTTAGGTCTCCAGATCGCTCTCCTTGATTTCCAATCGTAGATTTCTATTTATATCTGATTTTTAAGGTTCGTTGGACAAAAATACCCCCGAGCGTACGGACACTCGCCACGGCGACTGGAGCTTGTAAAAACCGTGCCTCTGTCTTGACTTTATGGCCGCGGCCAGAAGTGCATTTGGCCTGAATTTGGCGTTTTTCTTGGCTCCACTTGTCTTTTATTGCACTTTTGCATCCCGGGGCCTCCATTACTCTGAGGAACCTGAAAACATAGAAAACAAGCATAATTTCGTCCTAAAACATCGAAAAGCAAACATAAAAGTGATCCAAAATATAGGCTAGAAATAGCCTAACAAATTCCCCCAAACTGAATCTTTACTCGCCCCCAAGTAAAGCTAAAACTCAAACGGAAATTAAACAATGCAATCGATAACTAAACCTTCAAATGATTGAACTATCACTACCACTTGCACAGCTTCAAGCAAATCTATAACCAGAATTTCAACTCAATAACTCTAAGAACTGACTTGGATGCACAATTCAGAAGTAAGCAATTCATATGGACACAAAACACCTCTTTTGACAATCATATCATAGTCATTCTACACTCTCCGACATTCTGCTAACCCATGTTCAATAAGCTTGAGTGACATACCTTTCTCCACTAATGTTGACAATCCTTGTTCGGAATCAAAAGGTCTTAGGTAAAACGGGTAGATGAGAAGTTATTTAGGCTACATTATACCATAAGCACAATTACACCAAACAAGCACCCACACTTATCCATTTTTTCATCCCAAAGAATTAGTAAGAGATTACACTTCCTTTTTTCCTATGTGCCTACCTCATTGTTCACATTTGTTTATCAAGAAGACATTATCACATTAATTTTTTCTCTTTTGTTTTTTTTCTTTCTTCTTTCTTCTTACAACAGAGGCACATCATATAACAACTATTTTTTCAATCTTTTACTTTCAAAATTATTCCCCACTTACAACAATTCATTCCCCCAAACTTGATTAAAACTTATGGCATAACAAGGTGCATTGAGAATGAAAATAGTTAAAGATAACGAATTATGCTTAGTTAAGTGGTGAAAACTTTTGAAATAGGCTAAGGCTCAACTTTGGGTAAACTAAGGATAAAATTTTTCAGGTAAGCTCGAAAGACTCAATCGATCCAAAGAAAATTTGCCTAAATCATTTTCCAAACAAAATCATCAAGGATTTCGCTTCAAGAGAGTATGTCAAACAAGTTCTATTCCATGTCAAGCCAATCATTCCACAATCCAAGTAGAATAAAAGTGATACACATCAAAAGTAAATGTTTTACATCTAGATGAACAACCTTTTAACACAACATCCAATTCAATTCAAAGAGTTATGACTCAAGCACACGGTTAAGATTTCAATCCATTGCACAAGTAAACAACAATAGCTCAATCAATTTTCCAGCTCAGATATCAACACATGACACTAACAAAACTCATTTTATTGAAATTCTAATAAGGGAAATTTTATTTACACCCCAAAAATTGTTAAGTACACCCCATTTTAATAATTTTTATTTTATATAAAATTTATATATTTAATTTTACTAAGTATTTTTAATTTTTTTCTTTCAATTTATATTCTTAAAAAATATACCTATTAAACAAAATTAAATTACATTTTAAAAATTATGACGAAAAAATTAAAATAAAAATTTTTATGAAATTTTCTTAAAAAAAAATAAAAAAATATATACATGAGTTAGAAAAAATTATGAAAATGAAATCAAAATAAGTATTGAAATTAACATAAAATAATGTGAGGAAAAAATTTAAAAAAAAATATTCAGAGTAGTTTTTAAAAATTATTTAAGTTTATATTTTTTTTAATAATGGGGTGTATTTATAATTTTATGGGGTACAAATAAAAGTTCCCTTCTAATAATTAAGGTCAAAAGACCAAAATGCCCTTAGGGCCAAAAATTCAAGCATATCCACTCACATGGGCAAAAATGACATTTCACATATAATACACCCAATTAATTTTAGATTTCACATAAAATAAAATGCCAACATTTAACCCCAAATTGCATTTCGGGCCCGAACCCCGTTCGACCCGAAATACCCGGTTGTGACTATACCGCGCCAACCTGTCAGAACACACCTGAAAAGACAACACAAACATACTATATAATAGTATAGTTCTATTAAGCACATAATTAAATTAATTTCATCATTTTACCCTTCTCGGGTCATAATTACTAAAATGCCCCTCGCTCACCAACGGGGTCTTAACATAGTATGAATCAAATAAATTCTCATATATTGAACTATATAATAATATAATTCCTCAATTATTCATAATTATTTAATTAGAATTTTTCTAATCCATTTCTTAAATCCATAGTAGAGTCATGAAGAATTAACAAGTTAAAAGTTTTATTTGTTAAATTTTAGATCTATCTTATTAGGAGCTTGAATTTTATAGACCCATGATCCCCGCACTACCTAGGAATATTTAATACTAGATTACAATAATTGATTATTTAATCAATTAATATTCACATTATTATTTTTTCAACTTTAAGAATATTCCACTAAGTTCGTGAAAGTTAGAAGAAAAAAAAATATTTAAATTATGTTTTTAATTAAATAATTATCTCGATATATTTATTTATTTAAAAATAGTATTTAAATATAATTTTTTTTATTAAATATGGTAGAAATAAAAAAGATAACAAGATTTTAGATCCATCGGGCTTAAACATACAAAAGAGAAAATAGCATGTCCCGACAACTGTCTTTAGAGTCTTGGTTACATATTTTATTTTTCAAGTATTAGCATCTCTGTTCGAGTATTGCATGGTTTTAGATGATATTTTTATTGTTTTGTTTGCATGATTATATAATAATATTTTTTTTTTTTCAATTTTTGTTATTTTTTATTATTTTTCTATACAAAATTATATGCATGTTGAGTTTTTTATGTGTAAGAATATTTTAAAAATAAAATTCGGTTGAAAATTGCCTGAAAATTGAAAAGAAAAGAAATAAAAAAATAATAGTAAAAATGAGGCTTAAACTCTTAAAAAGTAGTATTTTTTTTATACCCGAAGAAATCCCAGCCTGCCGACCCAAATTGGCCAATTCCTTCCTCAACCGATAGCCACGACATGTGGCTCTCTCCCATTTGTGCACTGGCCACTAGCAGGGGCTTGTTCCCCTCCTCCTTCTGCATGCACACGTGACGAGCACAGCCTATCTCGGGCCTTCCATTTCTTCGACCTCCCATGCCTGAGAGTGGGGCTTTCTCCACCATGGTCCACAAGCCACAAAAAATAATAGAGCATTGCTATTGGGCACCAATGGTGCCTATCACCCTTAAGATGTGTCGCCTTACGATTGGCGAGCGATACTCCCTAAAAGCTATTATATTAAACTATATGAGACCCGATACTAAATTAGACCAATAATGATATTGACACGTAGGAGGGTGTTTGACACCACTGGTGCCTTTTAGCATTTCTCAAAATATTATACCTTTTTATTCAGCACATGCCACATGTCATCTAATTGTCCACTTTCTCTCATCTTTAGCCAATCAATGATTGACACGTGGTCGAGGTTCACCACATCCACCAATCCGAACACATCATGTGGCACTCTGAAATTAACTAATGTATATTTATATTTTTTTTCGAAAAAAGTTAAAGGGCACCAGTGGTACTTAACACCCTCCTATGTGTTAATATAGCTATTGGTCCAACTAAGTATCGGGTCCCATATAATTTAATATAATAGCTTTTAGGGAATATCACTAGCCAATCGCAACGCGACGTGTCGAGGAGGTGCTAGGTACCACTGGTGCCTAATAACAATGCTTATTTTTTCCTCATGTAATTTGTAATAAGTTTAAATTGTACATTATTCATTTTACCTTCCTATAAATAGAAGCTTAGGTTTTTAAAATTTAGTGCAGTTTTAGACAGAGAAATTTAGAGAAAATGCTCTAAGCATTCAATATTAGTTTATCGATTTTTCTTAATTAATTTTCTTATGGGTTTCTAAATTCTCTTATTATTAAGGTGGACGATAAAACCTAGTGTATTTAATTAAGTATTTATTTTTATGTTGATTCTCAGTATTATACATATGTTAATGATTTTTGCTTTTTTAAATAATTTTGTTCATCATTAATATCATGTGTTTTTTATAGTTAAAAATTATAAATGTTTGATTCTTTATTTTATATTAAAATAATATTTTTTTTTTGATTATCTATACTTGCATTAAATTGTTTCACATTTAATGTCTAGAAGTTATAATTTTAAAGCGAATAAAAATCTATTTTTGTTAGAAAATAATTAGTTTGATTACTAATTAATTATGAGGATCAATATAATTATAAATCTTTCTATATACACTTAGGTGTCATCTGAAATCTGAATAATTTCTCTCAATATCATTAAAAATACCTGTTACTTGTCATTTTCACCTATTAAAATATTTTACTTTGTTACCAAAAATCTCATCATTTTTAGAACTAGGTTAGAATTTTAATAATTTAGATTAAAAAAAGTATTTTCTTCGATTTCATGCAACTCCCATGGGTTTGATATCTCGTGTTTTACAATCTCTACACTGCAATAAAAAATATGTGTGCTTGCGAGTTGATAAATTTAAAATGTACCATTTTTGGTCCAACAGTGGCTGTCTCCAAGAGTTCTTCTCTCTAAATCTTTGTAATGTCTTATAGCGCATTCAATAGGATCTGTTGTGCTAGATGAGATTTGACCTTCCTTCTCCATATCATGTATTCACCAGATCTATCAAACCTATCAATATCAATCTTCACATTATTCATGTTATTACAATAAAAAATAGATAGAGATATAGTTAGAGGTATTTCTATTAGATCGTTCAAAGGAACATCTATTAAGTCTTTAATGTCATAAACTCTCTACTGGAGATCAACTTCCTCTAGCCTTTGTTTGATTCTTGATCACTTCTTGAGTTGAATCTTTAGCCAATGTCTGACTCTAATAATACTGGTTGGATTAGAATACTCAATCCCTACACTAACTCACTATACACATTAGATCATCAAGATCATAATCTGACATTTGCATTCAATCAAACAATTAACAATTATGAGATGCAAGATTTCTCATACACATTCGAATTACAATCTTTAAACACAAACTGATTTGATCAAGCTTCGAGGGATTAATTTACATTCAAATCGGTCAGAATTAGCAATTCAAACATGAACAAACATAGCAATCATAGTAAAAAAAATAAACAAAAATGCAAAAAGATAGAATAAAACACAGAATTTTCTCGAGGTTCACCCTAGCTAAATCATAGAGTTACATCCCCGTTGAGCTTGCCATAGGAACCAGGGACAGACCTACTCCTATCAATGTGGGGGCTATAGCCCTCACTATCAAAAATATTATCTTTTAAAAAATTAAATGTCATTTTTTTAATTTAATAATTATAGACCCAAATAAAAAGGAAAACTTACAAAAATACTAGAATTTGGGTTAACTTTTACAAAAATACTGTCACACGGAAATATTTTCAAAAATACTGTGTTTTTATAAAATACCAGTAAAACACAAAGCAGAACAACTCAAAACAACAGTAGAACACCAGTAAAACACTAGTAGAACACCAGTGAAAACTTGACACAGTATACTGCAGTATGAAACTTATAAAAAAACACAGTAAAAAAGTAAAAAATACCGTCAGACAGTATTTTTGTAAAAAAATAGCAAAAGTTAGTATACTATGTAAATTTCCCAATAAAAAAGCCCCCACAAAATTAAATAAATCTAGTAAGAGTAATTATAATATAAGTATAAATATTTTTTAATGATAAATAAGCCCCCAGAAAGTAAAAATTCTGGATCCGTCACTGATAGGAACTGGTTTGTTTTTGCACTATAATGAGTCTTGAATTACATCAATGGTGTTGAAGATTCCAAGTCACAAATTGACTGGTAATTAATCTACTTGATCACACTCGTCCTCTTTCAATCTTTCTTTACAACTTTCTCCCTTTCCTTCTCTAATTAACTCCATTCTATTTTTCTCTCTTGAGATTCTTCTCTCTCTAGCTCTCTTGGAGCTCAATTTTTTCTCAGGCTGTGATTATGTAATCTCAGTTGAGAAGTTTTGCTATTTATAGAAGCTTTAGTAGTTAATAGAGTTAGTTTGGTTAGGACAGTTAAGTTGCCACCCGATGCAACTGACTCTAAGTGAGATAGTCTAATTATTTTTCCGCATGTTCATTGAGCTTGTAAAGGGATTTAATCCAACAAGTGGAATATTGTTTTCTTTCTTCTGTTTTTGTTTTGTTTTGTGTAGGATTGAATTTGAGATCTGAATAAATTATGGAATGGTATGGTATTTAGATTTTTTTTTTCTTTTCGTTAGGGTTGGTGTAAATCTATTTTTTAACACCAATTGCGTCAATTTTAAACCAATAATGATAACATTTTGATTTGTTAGTTGAAAACTGATGCCAATTAGTAATTGTTTGTGTCAACGGCATACACGTCAATTCTATCAGATGCTTTTGCCATAAATGTTGCTCCCAACGGCATACACCGGTGTAGTATACTATGACCATCGTTTTAGATATAATATAATGTATTAATATATATTACTTTTAATAGGAATCTTTAGAGTTACACAATTACACTTATGAAGCTAGAATTTGGTCAGATTGGAGCTATATATATATTGACTTTGCTACATACCATACCAGTATCATTATGGCAGTCTATGATCATCATGTGCAAACGAATCAAGTTGAAATAAATCAAATATATAAATTTATGCCTTCATACCTGTTTCTTTTTCATTATCATTACCTATATATTTCACGTACCAAATTCTATGACAAAGAAATGAAAAAGTCAGCTACAGCCTACAGTACAGCTGCAGAGAATTAGATATAATTTAGAACAAAGTCGTATATGTATCCCAAAATTTGGGTTGATTTTAAGAATTTTCGTAGTAGGTTTCTTCTTTCTATTCCAATCCCCAAAATGGCAACTTGATTCGGAAACCATTTAAATATCTATTCTATATAAAGTGTGCCTATATAACTGAATTCTTGATTTATGAGAAATTCACTTTTTATTTATATTTAATAAAATAATAAAATATTATTTATATATAATAAAATAAAAATAAAACAAATTTCATTAATATTTGAACTGATATTTGATGCTAATTATTCAAGAGTCACAATCCTCTTTCCTTCTTTATTCGAGAGTAATATATAGGTAAGTTTTGATTATATAGCCATTAATATTTGAACTGATATTATTTATCTTTTTATTAAAATTTCTTCAAACTAGAATTCTAAATTGCATTACTGAGAACAAAAAAAAAAAAATAATTTTAAACTTTAAGCTGTAATACATATAAAATGTATAAGATTTTTTCTAAACCTAAAATCTTTAATTTCATAATAATTAAAAATCATTTATATGTTTTTATTTTTTTAAAAATACTTGAGCTTACCAAAACCTATAAGAACAAAACCAATGAAGAAAATTTTAACAAAAAAAATGAACGAAAAAAAAAGTGTCATAAACATTATTGAATAATGGCAATTGCCAACACAAGAATTTCAGCACTTAAAAATTATACTTATCCTTAGACAAGATTATCATCTTTCAATCCTAAGAATATAAATAATGAACAACACCTCATTAGTTATTCTAGGAGAATGATGCTTGGTAATGTCAAAAAAATCATTAGATGATAATAATATTTCTCTAACAATGATACCCTAAGTAAGAACTAAGAAGTATTGTAGCGTTTTATTTTTAAGAACATGAATAATATTAAGACAATTGGATTCCACAATCAAGCTCTTATTCTCCTATTAAAAAAAAACCCATTAATATACATGTAAATGATTCTTAGTTTTACAATAATAAATTATTAATAAACTCACAATTTCATAAAATTATAAAGTAGTAATTTCAATTAATTTTTAAAAATAATTTATAATTTTTTCAAAGTATTGGTTATAATTATTATTTCCAATTTTATAAAAAATAAATATAATTTTTTTTTAAAAAATAATTATTAAAAACTTGCCATAAAATGTTATTAGATTGTTACCTTATTAATTTTTTTAGTGCCCATCAATGGGTATTACCCATTTAGAAGTGTTCTAGATATATAAAGTATTTTAACTAAAACATTTCACATTATAATTTGTGAAAAAGAGATTTTTTATCTACAACTTTTAGATAGATGTTATCTTCAATTATCAATAATTTAGAGATTGATTTTTAATTTTCTTTTTTATTTCACACACATTTAAGTTGTGTTTTCTTTAGTATTTGAACATGAATTTTTAGTTTATTTTTAGATTATCTTAAGAACATATTACACTTAAATTATCAAGTTTTCTTAAACACTATAATATATTACATCCAGTACTATTTACTTTTAATTGTCAAAATTATAAATTACATTATTTAGATATACATAATGATAATCTCACCTAATAAGTAATAATATTTTTTGTTTAATTGTTAATTATATCTTTTAAATAAAGTAAAAAATACCTAACATAAAATTAAAATTAGTATATATATATATGTATGTATATATATACCATTGACACGTTCACTAGTGATTACTACAACTCTCTCCCTCTCTATCTATTTATATATATCTTTCCTTATAAAACTTATCATTATAAACATACGTATCAAGATACAAAGAAAGCCGAGAGTAGAGAGAGAGAGAGGTGGGAGAGAGTTTATTATCAGTTCTATCACTAAAAAGAAATCATCATCATGTACGTGACAAAGGCTCTGTCTTTGCTTAGAAGGTGTCCTGAGTTGGTGAGTTCAGCACCAAAAGAGGGTCCGAGTTCTGGTTATCTGGTTCTCTTCGACCAAGAATGCGAAACGACAACATGTTTTGGATTGTGTAAAGAAACGTCAATCGAGGGCTTGCCGTTTCCTCAGAACAAGGATCTATCTGTAACTCATACAACAAGCAATGGAAACAATAACACCACCCAAACCTCTTACGATCAAGTGGTTTTCATTCCAGTGCTTGATCAATGATGGTTTGAGAATAAATTTGTATTGGTTTTGTTTAGAATAGGTGGATATGTAGTTAATAGTTTGATGATGTTGATAAGTTGGATGATTGGTGGGATAAGGAAGAATTATGTAGTGTTTTAATTTTTATGTGTGTAGTAAGAGAGGAGACAAGGTAGTAGGCTAGTAGTAAAAGACTTGCTTTGGCTACTCAAGCTTAGTTACAATTTGGAAGCTTGATGGGGTATTTATAGTTGTTTACCCCTACATTTAATTTCATCTAGATTATTCTAGTTCTACATGATTTACAATTTTTCTAGACTTTTCTAATTACATTCTTCTACAATCTTCTTGATTGGTTACTTCTAGTTTTCTAAATATTCTAGGTTTCTCTAGTTTTCTCTAGTTTTCTTAGTTTTGTGTAGTTAATACTAGAATTTTCTAGATAAGAAAAGTGTAGAAATGTGTAGCACTTTTCATCACTCCTCCTTGGTACACATTTCGGTAACTCCGATCATGTCTCGCAATAGCTCGAACTTTCCTCTTGGTAGTGCCTTTGTGAATATGTCGGCTACCTGCTCTTCAGTCTTGCAGTGTTTGAGCTCAATTTCTTTATTTGCTTCTGCTTCCCTGATGAAATGGTACTTGATGCTTATATGTTTAGTTCTACTATGAAATACTGGATTTTTCGCCATTGCTATAGCTGATTTGCTATCGCAATATATCTTTGTAGCTTCTTCTTGTAATTCTCCCATGTCTTCAAGTATTCTTTTGAGCCATATAGCTTGGCTTGTAGTCATTGCTGCTGCAATGTACTCTGCTTCAGCTGATGATTGTGCAACAGTTGCTTGCTTCTTTGATGCCCATGATAATATTCCTGATCCAAGTGTGAAGGCATATCCTGACGTGCTCTTCATGTCGTCCATGGATCCTGCCCAGTCACTATCTGTGTAGCCAACAAGTTTTGAGTCACTTGTAACTCCGTACCATATTCCATAGAATTTTGTTCCTTGCAAGTATCTGAGGATTCGCTTGGCTGCTCCGTAGTGAACTTGACTTGGATCATGCATGAATCTTGATAGGAGACTAACTGCGTACATTATGTCTGGTCTTGTAGCAGTTAGATATAGTAGGCTACCAATTAGACTTCGAAATTTTGATTCATCAGCTTTCGGTGAGCCATCTTCCTTCTTGAGAGCTTTGTTATTGTCTAATGGAGTTGATACAGTCTTGCATCCCTCCATTTTGAATTTCTTCAATAGTGTCTCTGTATACTTCTTTTGTGAGATGAAGATCCCATCTTCTTTTTGAGTTATTTCGATCCCGAGAAAGTAGTGCATTAATCCCAGGTCGGTCATCTCAAAATTTTTCATCATGTCTTCTTTAAACTTCTTTATCATCTTCTCATTATTGCCTGTGTAGATGAGATCATCAACGTATAAAGAGACAATTAGTGTATCATTCGTACCTTGAGTTTTGATGTAAAGAGTTGGCTCACTCTTGCTCCTCCTGAATCCTTGCTCGGTAAAGTAGTTGTCAATTCTGCTATACCAGGCTCGTGGAGCTTGCTTTAGGCCATATAAAGCCTTTTTCAATTTGAGGACTTTATCTTCCTGTCCTTGTATCACGAACCCTTGAGGTTGCTCCACATAAATTTCTTCTTTAAGATAACCATTTAGGAATGCTGACTTCACATCGAGTTGAAAAATCTTCCATTTCTTCTGTGCGGCTAGAGCTATTAAAGCCCTAATAGTGTCGAGGCGTGCAACTGGAGCAAATGTTTCGTTGTAGTCGACTCCGTATTGTTGTGAGTATCCTTTCGCAACTAATCTTGCTTTGTGCTTTTGGATAGAGCCATCTGCGTTGAGCTTTGTCTTGTAGACCCACTTGACTCCTATAGTATCTTTGTCTTGTGGACGATCTACAAGCTCCCAAGTCTCATTCTTCATAATCATCTTTATCTCTTCATTCATAGCTTTTCTCCATACTTCTTGTTTATGAGCTGCTTCAAAGCTTTCTGGCTCCATAAGTACTAAGTTGCATGTCTCGTAGATTTCTGATAGTGGTCTTGTTCGCCTTACTGGTGAGTCTGGCGGAGATTCTATGACTTGTGCAGGTTCTTGTGTTCTTGGTTGAGTAAGAACTTCATTTTGATCAGTTTCTTGTCTTGGCGGTAGAGGAATATTGACTGTCTTTCTTTCAACTTCTTGTGTCTCCCAGTTGTATGCAGCATCTTCGTCAAATTTTACGTCTCGACTGATTATTAGCTTATTTGTTTCTAAGCTATAGACTCGATAACCTTTTGATTGAGTACTATAGCCTAAGAAGATTCCTTTCTCTGTCTTCTCATCAAGCTTGCCTCTTTTCTCTTTTGGAATGTGACTGTAGCATATGCAGCCGAAGACTTTGAGATGCTTTGCTGATGGCTTACGTCCGCTCCAAGCTTCGATCGGCGTCTTATTCTGCACGGCTTTGGTTGGACATCGGTTGAGCAAGTGCTAGACCGCAGCTGCGCATCGCCTCTCGCCTCAAAATCGTTTTGGGAGACCTTTCTCTAGCAGCATGGCTCTTGTTGCCTCCATAACAGTCCTATTTTTCCTTTCAGATACACCATTCTGTTCTGGTGCGTGTCCAACAGTGAGTTGGTGCTCCATCCCTTCATCTTCACAGAACTTGTTGAATTCATTAGAAGTGTATTCTTTGCCTCTATCACTTCTAATTGTCTTGATGTAGTGACCGCTTTGTCTTTCGACACGGGATTTGAACTTTTTGAAAATATCGAAGACTTGCGACTTTTGTTGCATAAAATAAACCCATGTCATTCTAGTAAAGTCATCAATGAAGAGAATGAAGTACCTGTTTTGGTCATTTGATGGAGTGCGCATTGCCCCGCAGACGTCGCATGGACTAGCTCCGTGGCTTTTGGCTCTCCAAGCTTTGCCAGATGGAAAAGGTTGTCGATGTTGTTTCCCGAGCATGCATCCTTCACAGACTGTGTTGATCTCCTTAATTGCTGGGAGGTCTCGCATCATATTCTTCTGCTTGAGGATCTTAAGCCCATGGAAGTTGAAGTGACCAAACCTTCTATGCCATAGCCATGACTCATCTGTTTGCGCTTGCATTGCCACATTGCTTGCATATCTCCATTGTATTGGAAAGCATCTATTTTCTTTCATTTTTACCTTTGCAATTTGAAAGGATTTATCTTGCTTATCATATATTGTGCAAGAATCTCCTTCAAAATGCAAAGAGTACCCTTTTTCAATCATTTGACCTACGCTAAGTAGGTTTTGATCAATGTTGGGTACTAAGAGTACATCCTTAATGTATCTCTTGCCTTTTTTAGTGTCAATGGCAATGGTGCCTTTGCCGACTGCTTCCATGAAGTCACCATTACCGATTTTGACTTTAGTCTTGGATCTATCAAGACTACAAAAGATGCTTTCATTTTTTGTCATGTGGTTACTGCAACCACTGTCAAGATACCAAGTATCTTTTCCTTCTTACATTGCTTGACTTAGCGAGACATAGAAGAGATTATTTTTATCATTTTTCTCTTCAGAAAAATTAGCTTGATGGGATTTCTTTAAACGACAAGTTTTTTCAGTGTGGCCAAATTTTTTACAATTTTGGCACTGTGGTTTTCCTTTAAACCAGCAGTCTTTCTCCAAGTGACTTTTTCTTTTACAAATGCCACATGGAGGATACTTGTCGTTATTTTCTTTTTGTTTTTCTTGTGTCTTTTTCCCATCAGCTTTTGGTTTTTGAGACCGCGAATTGATTTTAGACTGAAAGGCATTTTCTACTTCACTTTCCTTATGCCTTTCTCGTCTACTTTCATATGCTTCAAGAGAGCCCATTAGTTCAGTTGGTGATAGAGTTTCTAAATCTTTAGTTTCCTCTATCACAGAAACTATTGAATCATATTTTTCTGTACAAGAAATTAGTATCTTTTGTACTATATTCTTGTCAGAAATTATTTCTCCATAGGCTCCCATTTGATTTACTATTTCTTTAATTCTAGAATAGTAATCTTTTGCAGTCTCATTATCTTTCATTCTAAGATTCTCAAAATCTCTTCTAAGCTTTTGTAGTCTAACTGCGCGTACCTTGACTGTTCCTTGGAACTCCTCCTGTAGCGTGTCCCATGCTTCTTTTGCCGTTGTTGCGCTCATAATTCGTGGAAAAAGATTGTCCGCCATAGCTTGTTGCAAGCAATATAATGCATGAGAATCCTTTTGTTGATTATCCTCCAGTGCCTTCTTTTGATCTTCCGAAAGAGTTGTAATATCTTCCGGAATAGTGATTCCTTCTTCAACAATTTTCCATAGATTTTGTAATCGAAAATAGGTCCTCATTTTGATGGACCAAAAATCATAATTTTCTCCATAGAAAATTGGAAGAGGTAGTGAAGAGCGATTGTACTCCGAACTCATGTTAATGAGTGAAAAAGATTACGCCCAGTGATATATGATCGAACGGGGCTCTGATACCACTGATGGTTTGAGAATAAATTTGTATTGGTTTTGTTTAGAATAGGTGGATATGTAGTTAATAGTTTGATGATGTTGATAAGTTGGATGATTGGTGGGATAAGGAAGAATTATGTAGTGTTTTAATTTTTATGTGTGTAGTAAGAGAGGAGACAAGGTAGTAGGCTAGTAGTAAAAGACTTGCTTTGGCTACTCAAGCTTAGTTACAATTTGGAAGCTTGATGGGGTATTTATAGTTGTTTACCCCTACATTTAATTTCATCTAGATTATTCTAGTTCTACATGATTTACAATTTTTCTAGACTTTTCTAATTACATTCTTCTACAATCTTCTTGATTGGTTACTTCTAGTTTTCTAAATATTCTAGGTTTCTCTAGTTTTCTCTAGTTTTCTTAGTTTCGTGTAGTTAATACTAGAATTTTCTAGATAAGAAAAGTGTAGAAATGTGTAGCACTTTTCATCAATCAACCTCTGTCTTCCAATCGTTACTACGTCATTCGCCGCCAAGGAACTCATAAAGGGTATTCTTTTAATTAATTAATTAATTAACCCATCTCTTTTCTTTTTCCTCCAATAAATTACATGATACAATCTTGATTCAAAATTCATAATATATAATGTGACTCAAAATACTCTTTTTTTATTTTTTATTTTTACTTCATTTTGAGGAGAGGTGAGAGCAAACTGAGGCTCCATGTGTTTTTGCCATTATATATTATTTTTTAAAAAAAAATAGATGAAAACATAATTTTTTTTTTTAAGAAAAATTCTCATTTAATTATTAACCCAGGCCACCAAAATACTATCTATTAAACAGATTTTAGTTTAAACTATTTAGAATTTTTGGCTATGAATTATAACATAAGTATTATCGTGTCTTTTAATTTTTCTTAACTTGTTATAAATGGTCTTTAAATTGATTGTTTTGTCTACACATGCCAAAAAGAAAGATAATATGGATGTTATACTATTGCTACATCAACATCGTGTACGACGTGTAGTATAAAAAAAAAAAATTAAATATGTATTTTTAAAAATTTATTAAACTAAACTCAATTAATGACTTAAAAAATTTAAATAAAACTAAATTAAAACTTTTTAAATAAATTACGTTGAGCTGATGTGGTAATAGTTTAAACAGTCACCTCATCATTCATTTTGCTACATGCAAAACTTGACAGAATGATCACTTTACAACACTATTACTATTATTAATTAGTTTAGGCATCATTTTTAACCGATTCAAAAAATTTAGAGCACAATAATATATATGTCATAGTTCAAAGAAAAGAAATCATAAATATATATTTTTTTATTTTCTTTCCGTTTAGGAGATCTACATTATACCATATTTTCTTGGGGAATTACCTTATATTTAATTATTTTTTTCAAATTTACGGTTTGGGTTTCTAAAGTGATTGCAACGCTAATTGCAATAGAGATTTCTATACGATTTTTTGTTGCAATTTAAGCTGCAGCGCTAGTTGCAATAGGGATTTCTATGTAAAATTTCGTAAAAATACAAAAAAAAAAAATTGTTTTGAAGTGTAAAAATGAAAAAGCCCATATTTTTCTTTCATGATCGTGTTTAATTATTTTAAATATCTAAATTTAATTTGTTTATTAAAATATAGCTTAGATAATTATTTAAAAATATCAACAAAATTAGAAAATTATTTTCTTGTTATAAATCTTAAATTTGGATTGGAAGTTAATTCAATTAATTAATCATACTTGATAAAAAATTTATTAATTATATTGTTTAAGATGTCTAAACTTATTTAGTTTAATAAAATTAGTTAAATATATTTTTTATAAATAAATTTAAAATTAGATTAAATTTTATATATTTTAAAAATATAATTGAATTGTATTAAATTAAATTTTATTATTATTCAAATTAATAATTAAATAATATCAACTTTAATACAATTCTAATTAAACATGTACAACAAACTATTTAAAGTTTGTTTTGGATATGTACATTATTTGAAATTCTTCTATTAAGAAGTCCCTATTATTATAACAACTAAAAAAAATAATATATATATATAGATACAAATTAATATTACGTGCAATATATGTATACTTAGTTTTTTTTTTTTTTTTTTTTTAATTAGGCAATGCATGTTAGTTTTTAAAGTTATATATATTTTATTTAAATAAATAATATTATTATATTAAAAAAAAATTAAATGTTTAATATAAAATTTTAAATAAAGAAAACATAAAATAGGAACAAAGATTTTCAAAAATAATATTTTTTTCACTTTGTTGATTAAAATTAGGTGAACTCCATAATCAATAACTCCATAATCAATAACTCTATAATCACTCTTTATTCTTTATCCATTACTTTCAAACATTATTTTAAAGAAATAAGGGGCTTTGCCTTTTGTGTAACGTGAACTTAGACTCCTACACTAACCAATTAATTCACTATAAAAAACTGCTACTTTTAGTGATAATCTTTTAGTCACAACATAAATTTTTTGTGGCTAAATGTGACTTTAAGTCACAACAAAAAGTTACTTGTGACTAAAATATAGTATTTAGTTACAAGTTGTCACTAATTTAGTTTTAGTCACAACAAATATTGTAACTAAAAACATATTTAGTCACAACAAATTTTAATTTTTGTGACTAATATTTTTAGCCACGGACCTTTTAGTCACAACACAATAATAATAATTTATAATTAGTCACAACTTTTTTATCTTTAGTCACAAATTTTGTTATGACTAAAAGTAAAATTTTTTTGTAGTGATAATAAAATAAAATTCACTTAAAAACATAAATTTCGTTATTGATTCATTCTATATGAAAACTAATGATGCATCGCTATTGAATTAATGAGATTTGACAATATACAATTATAGAAGAGATACGTATATGATTGAGTGGATATAAAAGAAAGAAGTACATATCTATTCTATATTAAGTGCGCCTATATAACAGAATTTTTGGTTTATGAGAAATTTATGGGTGACTTTTTATTTATATTAAAAATAAAATGGTTTATTATTAAAAAATAAAATAGTTTATGAGAAATTCATAGGTCACTTTTTATTTATATATAATAAAATAAAAAAAAATAAATTACATCTACGATTGGATTTTCTTTAATTATTTATTGTGTTCGTTTTTCTATTACAATTTAGACATTCTCATTCTAATTTATATAAGAGCTAGCTGAGAAGGACTTCCACTCTCATTAACACAAAGCCCATTATATTTGATCTCTTCTCTCTCTTTTTCCATCCTAATATATATATATATATATATATATATATCAAAATCAGATATGCCAAGAATGCATTCTCATCAATGATTATCATTACATTGAATATTTTTAATTTTAAAATTATGATATTAAAAAAAATTAAATATATATATCGTATTTTATATATTTAAATTTAGATTAAAAAATTTTCATATGAAAACATCTACATAATTTTTTATGTGCGTGAGTTCTTCGATTGCAGCCATGTTTTATTAATTTGGACTTCTATTGCTTTGCTTTTTTTTTTCTCTTTCTAATCGTTATTTACCCTTAGGTGTCGTGTGTAGTGTACCTGTTTGGTTTTTGTGCGTGAAAAACTCCAACAAACTCCAACTTTATTATCAACAGTTCCATCAAAATCATCTTTATCAACACTAAATAAAAATAATTTTTTTGTGATACATTTGGCGAAATGGGTTCCAAACCATATGCAATCAACAAGAGTTTAGAAAGAAAAAAATACAAACGCAATAGCTATGAGAGGTTCGGTGCATGAAGTTTCAAAGAATGAAAAGTTGATGAATTAATATTTTTGTAAAATAATTTTTATAAAATTAAAAACTATGAAAAAGAAACATAAATAATGATATATTCGGTTAAAATTAATAGAGAAAATAAATTACTACGGGCATTTTCGTAAAAGAAAAACTATTTTAAAGTTTAAAATATAAAAAAATCCTTAATTATAATATATTAAATGCAGTTAAGAAATTAAGTGAAAAGTATATAAATTTTTGTAAAATAATATCTTGTGCTCTATGATTTACTTGTCCTACTTTTGCTCCGGCCTGATTGTTAGAATGCGGAAGTGTATGCTAAGGTGTATGAGGTTTTATCTCAAAACTAATTAGAAACGAGAGGAGTAGTTCATCCATCTTGTATATGGTATTTAGTTTCAACACATTATTAATGTGAGATTCTCTAAGACAGAGGTTGATATCTTTTGTTTGGATATGCAGTGAAGCGAGCGCTAGTTCAACAGAAGATGACATGGGGACATGCTGTTGCTGCACTTACATTAAAGACGTCAAAGTTTGAAAACCAGAGTACACAGAGAAAGAAAATAATGCAGAAAAATGAGAAAACTCAGCCTAAACTTTTTGGCTGGTGTGCTGCCTTTTTATATAATCAATGATTGGTTTGTACAGGAAAATTCTAGAATAAATTGTACAATATACACACATTTTAAATAAAGGAGAATATTCTAACAGAAAGTTGTTAGCCTAGGGAATGGTACAAAATCAGATAGTACACCTCAGAGAATTACACCAGAGAATTTACAGCAGTAAAAAATCATTTCTTAACACCCCATCTCAAGCTAGGTGGTGTTTCAACAACACCTAGTTTGTCCACCAAGAAATGAAACCTGTGATTCGTGAGACTCTTTGTTAGGCAGTCGGCAATTTGATCACTTGATGGCACATATCTAACTTCAAGTAATTTGTTTAAAACTTTGTCACGCACAAAGTGAACATCCAACTCTATGTGCTTAGTACGAGCATGGTAGACTGGATTCGCAGCTAAGGCACTTGCCCCCATATTATCACACCATGTGATAGGTGTGTAGTGTAGAGGAAAATCAAATTCTTTGAGCAGGGCTTGAATCCAGGCGATTTCAGCAGAGACTTGAGCAAGAGCGCGATATTCGGATTCCGTACTCGATCTTGATACCACAGCTTGTTTCTTGGATGACCAAGAGACTAAGGTATCCCCAAGATACACACAATAGCCAGCCACACTTCTCCGATCATCAGGACAACATGCCCAATCGGCATCCGAATATCCAGTAATAGCAAGCCTATCTGAAACTTTGATGTGTAGTCCATGGTACATAGTCCTCTTAAGATACCTTAGGATTCTCTTAGCCGCTGCCCAATGTGCTGAAGTGGGGGCCTGTAGAAACTGGCTTAACTTGTTGACGGCGAAGGAGAGATCAGGCCTTGTGTGTGTGAGATATTGAAGGCCTCCAATAAGGCTCCTGTATTCAGTTGGATTTGAGAGTGCTTCCCCATCTGACTTTGACAATGGTTTGCCTACTGTCATTGGTGTAGAACTCGGTTTCAAGTGCAGCATTTCAGTTCTGGTTAGAAGTTCTTTAACATATTTACCTTGATTGAGATAGAGACCCGTGTCATCTCTATGAACTTCAATCCCGAGGAAGTAGTGCAATGGCCCCAAATCTTTCAAAGCAAACTCGGCATGAAGTTTGTCAATAAACTGATTGAGTTTAGTAGAGTTGTTCCCAGTCAGAATTATGTCGTCCACATAGATTAGAACCATGATAACTAGACCTGGGATTTTGTAGAAAAATAAAGACGAATCTGCCTTGGAGTTTCTGAATTTCCAAGTGACAAGAGTGGCCTTTAGTCTGTCATACCATGCCCTTGGGGCTTGTTTTAGTCCATAAAGGGACTTGACAAGCTTACAGACATGATTTGGTTTAGATACATCCACAAAACCTTGAGGTTGCTCCATATACACATCTTCTTGTAGCTCCCCATTAAGAAAGGCATTATTTATATCAAGTTGCCTAATATCCCAAGATTTAGCAACAGCAATAGTTAAGACGACTCGAACAGTTGAAGCCTTCACAACAGGACTGTATGTTTCACCAAAGTCAATTCCCGGTCTTTGATTGAAGCCTTTTGCTACCAACCTCGCTTTGTATCTCTGAAAGGTGCTATCTGCATTTAGTTTCACTTTGTAGACCCACTTGTTGCCTATAATATTCATGCCTTCAGTCCTTGGAACGAGAATCCATGTTCCATTTCTTTTGAGAGCAACCATTTCTGTCGACATGGCCCCATTCCAGCCCTTGTGTCTAAGAGCTTCTTCGACACTAGTCGGTTCTTCATTGTCACAGTTCCACTGAGATTGGCCTACATAAACTTTAGGCTTGAATATCCCTGCTTTAGCTCGAGTAATCATAGGATGTGAGGGAGCTAAAGGCACTGGTTCTTGCGAGGAGTTTTCTGGTTTATCAGTAGCAGTACTGCTGTCAAAATTACTTGATGAAGCAGTAGGACTGTTCTGCACACCAGCAACTAGATTTTCGAAGAAACTAGATGCAACATCAGATGTGTCAAGTTGATTTACCTGGTTTTGGTCATTAGAATCTGGTGTGTCTTCTCCAAGGACCTGGGATGCGACTGCTGGTGTGACAGAAACATCAGGCTGTTTGTGAGATTGGAATAGACTCGACCAAATGGGCACACTAACACACACAGGCTGTTCTGGTTTGTAATTATTGAGAAAACCAGATCTGAAGGGAAAATCCTCTTCGTTAAATATGACATTTCTAGAGATGTACATTCTCCCCGTGGAGCTAAGGCATTTGTAGCCTTTATGAGCATCACTATACCCTAAGTTAACACACTTAGTGGAATGAAATTGGAATTTATGTGTTTGATAGGGTCGAATACACGGATAACAAGCAACTCCAAAGACTTTGAGGAACTTGTAATCCGGTTTCTTACCATGAACAACCTCAAATGGGGACTGATTTTTCAAAACCGGTGTTGGTAATCTATTGATTAGATACACAGCGGTTTGAAATGAATCCCACCAAAATTTCAAGGGCATATGAGCTTGGGCAAGTAATGTCAATCCCATTTCGACGATGTGTCGATGCTTTCTCTCGGCTCGACCATTTTGAGCCGAGGTATGAGGACAAGAGTGTTGAAACTCTATTCCATTTTGCACAACACACTCAGAAAAAGATTGGAATTCACCACCCCAATCAGTTTTGAGAGCTTTGATCTTTCTCTCAAACTGATTTTCAACCAAAGTTTTGAACTGAATGAAGGCTGAAAGAGCCTCATTTTTGGTTTTAAGTGGGTATATCCAAGTATATCGAGTGTGGTCATCAACAAAGTGAATGTAGAATTTGTAATTTGTGTTGGACATGATTGGTGCAGGACCCCAAAGGTCGGTATGTATCAGTTCTAAGGGACTTTTAGCACGACTAGGATTAGTATTAAAAGGTAAGGCATGTGACTTGCCATATTGACATGCTTCACAGAAGTTTTCTTTTTCATTGATAACTGATTTAACATTGAGTATTTTCAGTACAGAACCCAATACACGACTGGAAGGGTGGCCCAATCTCTTGTGCCACTTATCCTTTAGGATGACAGACTTAGATGCAGCAACACGCTGAACTTTTGATTTAAAAACAACACCAGTAAATGGCTTAACAGACTCGAAATTTAAAGACTCAAGAGAATTTGTGTCAGGATTGCCTTGTTGACCGGCAAGTTGGTACAGCCCATCCCTAAGTGTCCCTTGAAGAAGAACCTTCTTTGTGTCCAGATCCTTCACAAAACATTGTTTGGCAAAAAATTCAACAAACACATTATTTTCAGATGTTAGTTGAGATATACTTAACAAATTTTTAGTGATATTAGGCACATGTAAAACATTCTTCAGCACTAAACATTTGTTATCAATAGAGATTAAAGAGCTAGTACCAACATGAGCAATCTTTAAATGATTACCATTGCCTACTGTAAGAGTTTCCTCACCATTGTAGTCACTCTTTTGGTTCATGTTGTTTGTGTCTGCAGTGATATGGCTGCTTGCACCCGAGCCTACATACCAAGCACCATCCTCCACCATTTCGGGTGTAGCCACAAATGCTGAAGCTCCACTGTTATTTCCATTTTGAGAACCTTTACCACTGATACTCGAACTGCCAGCTGAGGGATCTGAACCCATATAATTTTCATCATACCGATTATAACAGTACGCAGCAGAGTGCCCATAACGGCCACACACTTGGCAAGTCGGCTTGGAATTGTTGCTTCTGCCACCTCCTCTGCCTCGAAACCTGCCTGGACCTCTTCCTCCTCTTTGATTATTAGAGCTTCCACGATTTCCAGGACTAGCATGACCGGAGTGACCACCTCTGTTTCCAGGGAAACCAGATGACTTAGTTGCAGCAAGATTGGCTGAGGGTGAGGATAGATTCAAGTTTTTAGTAGCTCCTGACAGTGTAGTAAGTCTATCAAGTTTGCTATCAAAACTCAACAAAGTGTCTTGTAGCTCTTGCCATGTTGTGGAGACCCTTGCTTCAACTTGAAGCACAATAGGGAGATACTCAATATCGAGTCCTGAGAGTATATTAGACACCAGCTGCTTCTCAGGATAGGGATCTCCTGCCAATGCTAACACATCGGCCCACTGACGCTTCTGTCGAAGGTAATCGGCCATAGACATGGCTCCTTTTCTGGTTGTTTGGATTTTGGTCCGATACTCATCCATCTTCACACGAGAATGAGCTCCAAATAACGTCTCTAGGGCCTGCCACAAGCTTGACGATGATTCACTGACTTCAGTGGCGATACTTTCCGTCATCGATCCGTAAAGCCACCCAAGTAGAAGCTGGTCATTCACGATCCAGATCTCAAATTCTGGATTAACAATAACATTTTCTTCACCTGTTGAAGTATCTGTAGGCAGAAACTCAACAGGTCTAACTTTTGTGCCTTTCAAATACCCGTCTAATATGTGACCACGAACAATCGTTGATACCATTGTCTTCCACAATGTGTAGTTATTCCTGTCAAGCTTTAAGGCAAAAGGCTGGTTGAGGGTGGTGACGATTTGAGAACTTGCAGCACCTGCTGCAATAACGGATGACTGGGCCATGACACTTGAAATACTCTGTTCACCTGAACGGGCAGGAGTTTGTTCTGCCATGAAGCTGAGACAACGGAGGGCACCACCGGTGCAATCAACGGCTCTGATACCAAGTTTGAAAACCAGAGTAAACAGAGAAAGAAAATAATGCAGAAAAATGAGAAAACTCAGCCTAAACTTTTTGGCTGGTGTGCTGCCTTTTTATATAATCAATGATTGGTTTGTACAGGAAAATTCTAGAATAAATTGTACAATATACACACGTTTTAAATAAAGGAGAATATTCTAACAGAAAGTTGTTAGCCTAGGGAATGGTACAAAATCAGATAGTACACCTCAGAGAATTACACCAGAGAATTTACAGCAGTAAAAAATCATTTCTTAACAGTCAAGTCCAGACCCTTAGACCCTTCAGACGTCCTTCAACAAGTTGAGATCATCCAAAAGAATCCTCGTGGAAGATTCACAGCAGAATCTGTGGCCGAAAATGGCTTTCCTCCTACATTCTTGAGAAGGAAATGGAACCTCTACATGGAGACGCCCCGCCATTACCAGCTACACGAAGCCCCTGGCCTCAATTCCTCCCTCAGATCTCAGCTTCCCGACCTCAAAATCTTGTCCAAAACAGTTGTTGTGGGAAAATGGTATTGCCCTTTTATGTTTGTCAAAGAATTAGGTGGATTAAAACTCAAGCAGCAGATGAAAAATTCCATGTTTTATGAGATGACACTTGAGCAGAGATGGGACAAGGTTTTCGAATGTGACAACGTTGGAAACAGCATGAAAATGGTGAGTGTTGATGTGTTTGTTAACAAAGAAGAGGCTTGTGTTAATGGAAAAGAAGCTATATGCGAGTGGGGTAATGTTGATGATGGAGTTATCTGGTTTAGAAGCTCAACAGAGGGTGATAAGGGAGAAGAACAATCAGGAAGGTTATTGGGGTTGAGCAAATTGATAATGGATAGAATAAAGTGGGAAGAGCAGAGAGTTGGGTTCAGTGTGGATGAGATTAAAGGGCAAGTGAAAGTGAAGAGAACAGAGAAGTTTGATGGAAATGAGTGGAGCAAATTTAGCTGTTATGTTTTGGTTGAGAGGTTTGTGTTGAAGCGGGTAGACGGCACCGTTTTGTTGACACTTGATTTTAAGCACACCAGCCAAATTAGGTGCAAATGGGAATGAGCAATATTTGGGACGCTCACTTCAAAATGATGAAGAGTTTTAATAAATAAACTTTCAATTTGTTTGATTTATTGTACGCGCGCAATTTGTTTAATTTAATTATACTGTTCTTAGACTAAGCTCGTATAACTAACTATTAATTGAATGACATTGCAATCATAAACAAAAGACAATATAAATATATATTATTTTAAACAGGAAAAAGCTTAAATAGTATAAATGACCAACATACAAGTAAAATAGAATCAATACACAACACAACAATCAATAATCAATTGAATTTGAAGAGGTAGCTTTATCTGATCTCTATGTGGTTGTGGTTGGTTGGCACATCAAGAAAGGAAGGTCAGCATTCTCATCACTACAATACAGACAAGGGTGCTGATGATCAATGCCATTACCCTTCAAAACCTTCCTGGCCATTATCACAACCTCTTTATTGCTCAACGCCTTTCCCCGGTTCTCCTTCAAAACTGTCTGAACGGCATTGCTAAAGGCCCCGAAAGCTTTTCCTCCAGCTGCAGCCAGGTTCATGTCAGCCGAAGTCTCGTCCGCCTGGCAACCGCTCAGTAGGATGCCGTTGTCCCGGGGCCTCATCAAGAGGTTGGAGAAGTCACGATGAAGCTGTGCCTGGTCAAAGCGTGGAAGGCGAAACTTGAGGCTGGAATTGGAGCCGAAGAGCTCGAGCATGTGTGTGGCGAGGTCGGAGGTGTGGATGTTTGTAAGTGAGGTCAAGTGTTTGAGAATGGAATCGAATGGAATTGTCTTGGGTTTAGAATTAGAGGAAGATGGCTTAAGAGCTTTATTAATGGTGGTATCATCAACATTATCAGAGTCAGAGAATGAAGTTGGTCCGACTTGTTCTTTCTCTTTGTCAATGAGGCCTCCACTGTGGCATGAGTCCGACAGAATTGTTAAGCTTGCTCCTTTTGCTAGTCTATTCACCAAATGCCTGAAATCTACATCTGGTATATATACATTTGAAATATTACTTTGCGTTTTTCATAACAATTTTTAAATAAAATAAGCTAATTAGGATTTTTGGCACCTGAATTTTAACATGTACTAAATCATACTTCAAGAATTTTTTTGGCCGTTAAAAATTCCCCTTAAACTATTGAGATTGTTAGATTTAAGACTTTTGTCTAATTTTATTCAATTTTATTATTTCAGTGATTGTTTATGTACTAAACTATGCTCCTATTTTGACATGTATTAAATCATGCCCCTGAATTTTCATTCATGTTAGACTTTTTTTACTAAAATTGGACAAAAGTCCTTAAATCCAATATAGTTCAGGGGTATTTTTAACGACTTTAAAAGTTCAGGGAGCATGATTTGGTACATGTCAAAATTCAGAGGAAAAAAATTCTAATTAACAAATAAAATATATAGGAGTAAAAGTATAGGACTAAATATTAAATTTCACTCAGGTTCAGATTAAAAAAATTTAAACATCTTGTCAAAAATAAAGTATATATAGGTAGGTGGTAATGTAACAATGAGAAAGAAAGATACCAGTAATGAGGTTAAAATCACAAGGAACAATAGCTTCATCCTTACTACCAATGGGATGCAGAGGTTTGAGTGAAGGAATTCTTGTTCCATGTCCACTATAATGAAAATACAAGACATCCCCAGCTTCAGCCTTATCAACCAATTCACCAAGAGCCTTCTTGATGTTTTCACCAGTGGGCTTTACTGATGATGACCCTGCCTCATCAGTCAAAACCTCAATATCCTTTGGATCGAACCCCAACTCTCTGACCAGGCTCTCTTTCATGGCAACCACATCGTTAATGCAACCATGGAGCTCGTATTGGGAATTCGGGTAGTTGCATCCTACCAACAGAGCAAATCTTTTGTTTTCTTTCTCCATATATATTCAGTACGTTAATCTTTATAGTACAATAACAAAATAAGAATTATTATACTCTCAAAAATGTGGGCTATGTAGCTAGTTTTAATGAATTGAGATTCGACTTTAGTTTTGGTTTTGACAATTAGATTTAGCTTTGTATATATAATAACATAGTTCTCTCTCTCATTGGATTAGAAGTTAGGAGTTAGGACTCAGTTCCCTTGAACTTTCGTTCAAGTAACCTCTAGAGTGGTCTGTCCTTTTTAGTTGGCTTCCAAGTGTGGGAATAATATTGTCAAAAAAAAAATTAATAAATAAAACACTTCAAGCAATATATATGTATTATATTATGTGTAAATGTATTTTATAAGAATGACATAGAATTTGTAATCGTTTGTCCGCACGTTATGTATGTGTACAAATTTATCAATTAACATGCCATCTTAGCTAGCTGTATTGTATTTTGAAGCAAAATACTAGGCTATTATATAATAATAATATACTAATTACGAAGAAATACATGAAATTCCATTCAGTGCCTTGTTTCTTTAATTTTAAAAGTAATCATCATATCCTTTAATATATAAAGTTTGGTCATTAATTTTAGCACAAATTACTTAACAAAAGTGTCTTATGAGTAGGCCGGACTAGTCATGTAAATTACTTTTTGAGTCATTAAATAATTATTTAACAAATTATTTTTTAATATGACACAAATCGGTAGCCCGGGAAGCACAAGTACAACTAAGTATAAAAAAAATAAGAATTTTTGCACAAGATATTATATATTTTTTTAAAAAATAATATTTATAAGGTTTTACAATTACACTATTTATACCTTACTTTTTTTTCGAATAATTAACAATTTTTCTCCTTGAACTTTCGACAATACTGATTTTGCTCCCTAAAAGAATATTCCTGAACTTTTACATTTATAGAAATTTAGTCTTTCTACTAGATTTCGTCTCATTATTCTGTTTGAATGTTGACGTGTTTTTGTAAATAAGCAACTTTGCTCTTTAAACTTTGACAATAATCAAATCGCACTCTCTCAATTTAAAAATGGGTAAGATTCAACATTTTTTTTAGTAACTCTTAAAAAAATCATTTTGAATGATTAAGAAAATTAAAAAAGAAATTAAAATTTTAAAAGTAATTACGCAATTTAAAAAATTATTTATTTTTTATTCAAAAATTCATTTAGATATTAAAAATTTAACTTTTATAAAAACTAAATTTTACGGGAACAAACTTGAGTCTATTTTATTTTTCTCAAAAAATGTAGATTTATTTTAAATAAACATAACACTTTTTAATTTAATTCTAATTTTTTTCAAAATCATTTTATATTTTTATTGAATTTTTAATTATTTTTTTATTTGTTAAGATATAAGTTTATAAATATAAATAAATTTTATTTTTTTTCAAAAAATCTTAATTTATTTAAGGGTAAATACCATTTTGGACCCTGTATTTTGCAAAAGTTACCGATTGGACCCTCTGTTTTGTTAAATGACAAAAAGGACCCTGTATTTTCTAAAATGGTAAAAATAGGACCCTGAACTGATTTTTTGTCAAAATAAAATTTAATAATAAATCGATCTAAAAGTGTTATGACAAAACTATTTACATTTTCTGTATCTGTTCGTATTTTCAAGTTGGTTATGTTAAAAAAAAAAAGTTGTCAAAAATTAAGTTCAGGGTCCTATTTGTACCATTTTAGAAAATACAGGGTCCATTTTGTCATTTAACAAAACAGAGGGTCCAATTGGTAACTTTTGTAAAACACAAGGTCCAAAATGGTATTTACCCTTTATTTAAATTATTTATTAGATTCTCAATAATTTTGGTTTGATTTTTTTAAGATACGTGTTTATAAATAAAATAAAGTTTGAAAATATTTTTAGGAGTAATTTAAATTTTTTTAGGTATAATTAAGATTTTGTAATAAATTTAATATTTTTATTAATTTTTTTTGTACTTTTTATTAATTTTTTTTAAGAATTTATAGAACATTATAATTTTTAATATTAATTTTTTTTAATAAAAGGGGGTAAAATTTTGTATTGGTCAAAGTTCAGGAGGTAAAAATGCTAATTTTTGACGATAAAAGAAACAGAACCTTACAGAATGAGCATAATTATGTAACTGTTATATTTTAGGGGAAATTTTTAATAAGCTGCGAGGCAAAATTAGATAGTCTCGAAAGTTCAAGTGACAAAAATACTAATTATTCTTTCTTTTTATATTTATTTAAGCTTCTCGCTCTTTCTTACTATTTTTTTTATGTTTAAATATATAAAATTAATATAATAAATGTAGCCATTTACATCACATTTTTTTTTTTACATCTTTTCACTCTCTCACAATTTTGTTTTTTAAAAAAAGAATTTATAAGCACTCATTCTATATCTTTTTCTCTTTTATATTTTTTCTTACTACTCACAATCAAACTACTTCATACTATTTTCTTTAGTTAATAACATTTTATAAAAGAATTTTAATTAATTTCTTTTAACCATTACTAAATAAAATTCTTTTACTTACACATTTGCTCTCATATTTTGTTAACATAATTTCTCTCTCTTACCAAAAAAAAAGACAACTAAAAACAACTATAGAATACCTTAACAACAATATGAAAATAACTATAAAAAAACAAAAAAACAGCTACAAAAAAAATAACAAGTTATCAACCCCATTACAATATACAAAACAATTAATATCAACTCCTCAACATATTTTTGTATTATAATTTTTTTTATTTAGTTTTGACTACTTGATTTATCTTTTTGTACTATAATATTATTTCTTATGAAATTTTTCGTTACAACTTCATACTTTCAACTCTTTTTTTTTTTCTTTCTTTTTGAGTTAGTCACAGTTAAAATAATAATTTATATTTTAGAAATTAAATGAATAGTTGCATTAATAATAAAAATAATAAAATTTTATGATTTCAAAATATGGTATATAATATAATGGGTAATATATAATTAAAACAAAACAAAAAAAAATAGATAATAATATAATTTTAATATGTTAATATTTACTAGTGCACATTGTGTCAATTAAAAAAAAAAATGAATCATTGTATTTTAAAAAAAAAAATGTGTCAAAAAATAAATTAAACATATGTATCTGCATCTACAAAACAACACATATATACAACAAAAAAAAATCAAGAGTAATGTAAGAATATATACCATAAAAAATGCGCATGAATAAAAAAAATAACTGAAAGGAAACTGTGAAATAAAAAAAATATTCTAAAAACCACTTAAAAAGACACTACAAGAAAGTCACCTTTTGCCGGCAAAATTCATAAATTTTTCCGGCAAAAAGAGACATTCTCATAGTGATTTATGGACTTGCAACCCTTGAAATAGTGGCTTATTTCACTGTTTAAGGGTGCAATTTTTACACTTTCAAGAGAGCTATTATGCTGTAGAAACATTCACTTGTAATCCTTAGAAGAATATTGAGAAACTCACTTGACTCTGGTTCTTGTGATCTTAATATCTCTTCAATAAATACCATAAAAGGATAGTAGGTTACTATCAAATAATTGGAGCCGAACATTTATAAAATTTCTTCCATTGCTTTCTAAATTTCATCATAAAATGCTTTTATTTTCATATATTTGACTCTGCATTGTTGACCAAATACAAGATCAACACCACTCATACTCAAACTACTTCATACTATTTTTCTATAGTTACTCAAATTTTATAAAAGAATCTTAATTGATTAATTTCTTTTAGTTACTTACACATTTTTTCTCATATTTTTTTAACACTCTTTCTCTTTCAAAAAATTAGGAGCGCTCCTCCTATATTTTTCTCTCTTACGTGATTAATAAATGTAGTATTTTTTTTTAGATATTTTGTAGTTTATTCAAAGTTCATTTATTAATTATTTGCATATTACAACCATGTATTCTATAATTATTATTTTGTTATTTTTATGTATTTATTTTATTTTACAAATGTCTTTTAGTACAGTAAAAATGTAAAAAATGTTGGGTTTTATGCCCTAAATAAAACTCATTTCAATATAATCAAATTTACTTATTAATATAGATCAGAAATAACATTTAATGTTGCATGGTTCACATGATTTATTTCATGATTATATGTACATAATGTATAGATTCATCTGAAACCCTTTTCACATACTTGATCCTGTTTATTGTGCCGTCAACACATTGGAAAGTAAACATGACTATGTGAATAAAGTTTCCTAGATTTATCAGACTTACTGATATGATAATCTACAACAAGAGTTTACTTGTATTTGGAGAAATACTATGTTCTTTCCAGAGCATTGGTTAAAGTAAAGCTCAGGTTGGATGCATGGAGTATGCATCGGAAGGGACCGATATTGAACTTTGACTTAGATTTAATTAAACTTACCGTAAAATCTATTCAAGTCAATATCGCCTAGTTGATCCTAGATCAAATGATCTTAATCCTGTTATGATTAGGCTCAATCTTGAAAGGCTATTCGTGTTCCTTGAATTGTTAGTTAAGCCTACCTTTTGGTCAGGGTGATACGTACTTTTTGAGAACACGGTAGTGCAATTGAGTGGGAGCGCTAGCATAAACATGGAATCTATAGCTTCTATCTGGCGAATAGTAAGCAAAGGATGATCACCTTCGAGCTTGACCAAACGAAAATAAATGGTGGAGATCTCATTTCACATAAGCTGAAATATCATTTATACGGGGTCAAGTGTTTTAAGGATAAAATACATAGTAGGGTGTTACGGTAATTTAATCCCTTTACTGTGTAAATCATTCATATAGAGGATAATTGATCACATTAGGATTATAACAATGGATAACTAATGATGTGTCTATATGGTGGAACATATAGAGCATTCTATATACTGAGAGTGCAATTCTAAGTTCTATGCGTGGATTCAACGAAGAATTAATAAGTTAGTGAATTTTAGTGCTAAATTCTTGATCTACTTATTGGAAGCTCGGTTATATAGACCCATGGTGCCCCCACTAGTTGAGATAATATTGCTTGTAAGACTCATGTAATTGGTTTTGATTAATCAATTATAATTCTCAAATTAGACTATGTCTATTTGTGAATTTTTCACTAAGTAAGGGCGAAATTGTAAAGAAAGAGTTTATAGGGGCATATTTGTTAATTATGATACTTTGTATGGTTCAATTAATAAATATGATAAATGACAATATTATTCAATAATTATTTATAGTTATTAAATAGTTAGAATTGGCATTTAAATGGTTGAATTAGAAAATTGACGTTTTTGAGAAAATCAGATGCAGAAAAGGTAAAACTGCAAAATTGCAAAAAGTGAGGCCCAAATCCACTAAGCATGGCCAGCCACTTTTGTAGGAAATTTAAACTGATTTTTTCATTATTTTAATGCCAAATAATTCAAACCTAACCCTAGTGGAATGCTATAAATAGATAGTGAAGGCTTCAGGAAAATTACACTTAAATTTTCTACTTCTTCTGATTCAGAAAACCTGAGCTTTCTCTCTCCCTATCTTTAGCTGCCACTTCTTCTTTCTCTTCCCTCTTGATAATTTCGAAATCCTTAGTGTATGAGTAGTGCCCACACACATCAAGTGATACCTCAATCATAGTGAGGAAGATCGTGAAGAAAGATCATCAGCAAAGGAGTTTCAGCATCAAAGATTCAGAGAAAGAGATCCAGGTTCAGATATTGATAATTCTCTGCTACAGAAAGGAATCGAGGGCTAGATATCTGAACGGAAGGAGTCATTATATTCCGCTGCACCCAATGTAAGGTTTCTTAAACTTTATATGTGTTTAATTTATCGTTTTAGAAAGTTCTTATTTAGGATGTTAATAAATATACTTGTGAGTAGATCTAAGATCCTGGTAAAATAATTTCCAACAAAAAATATGTATAAGAATTTTCTAATATAGGGGTATCAAAAAAAGACCCCATGTATGGGAGTGTTTTGTAATGAATCTTGTTTTGATACGTCATTAAGTGAAATTTGTTTTTTGTTACCTGTAAAACACTGGATTATTATTTCTTTCTTGTATTTTTTTTTAGGTTTTTTTTTTTTAAATGGTATGAAGTTAATCATTCCAAATTTATTTTCTTGTTTTTGGGGTAATGTAATTTTTTGTTCCTGATTTATTTATTTATTATTTTTTTATCTTTTTTTTCTTTAAATAATAAGATAAATTTTCTTGAGAAAAAAAGAAGAAGCTACAACCAAAAAAGATGAGCATCGTCCGATTCAGGGTTAGGAAATTCTTGGGGTGATTAATTTTTCGTTCTAGTTTATTTATTTATTTCTTAAGATTGAGAGAAAAAGAAAAATGAAACTACAGCCAAGAGATGAGCACTGATAATCGTCCACAAAACAAAAAACAACCAAATCACGATTATAGTTCCATTAGTTTGAGAAAAAAAATGAAACTAGATCTGGTTCATTGACAAAGCTTAACGAGACCTGATTCGTTGAAGACATCTTACTGTTCAATAGAAGCTAGATCTGAGAGAAACTCGAGAGAATAAAGGAATGTGAGGATCCATAGTTGATGGAATATCAAATCTAGATTGAAATTTCATAACTGTATTTTTTTTATGGATATTCATAACTATATATATTTGTGCTTTAATTAGATGTGTTAGCTCCATCAGTTGGGGAAAAAGGAAACTTAATTAGTTTTTTTTTAAAATGGGGAGAAGACATTATGTTCTAGTGTTTCACACCCTTCCAAAATTTGCTTTCACTTAATGACGTGTCACTTTAATATTGGTTTTGAGACACCTAAATTGATGGGGTCTTTTTTGGAGCCCCTATAGAAGAAACTCCCTATATGACAGTAAAAATGTAAAAATAACATAAAGATGTGTATTTTTGTAAGAACTCTAAAAAAAATATGGGTTTGAGTACAACACGGTATGGAAAATGTAAGTTTAAGCACAATATGACACGAAAAATCCGTAAGACAC
The DNA here is from genome assembly GCF_029168945.1 of Cannabis sativa. Classification (NCBI taxonomy): domain Eukaryota; kingdom Viridiplantae; phylum Streptophyta; class Magnoliopsida; order Rosales; family Cannabaceae; genus Cannabis; species Cannabis sativa. The sequence continues at coordinate 25,242,813 of NC_083608.1, forward strand.
GATATGTAAGTACGAATAATCTAGTCTGAAAGCTCAACACATTAAAAATCTTATAATTTAATAATAGTAATAATAATAATTTAAGTATTTATTAGTAAATATTTAAATTTTAATAATTCTAATAAATATTTATATGATTTTTTTAGATAATATTGTTAAGAAATTATATAAAAATAATTGAATTTATAAAAATATAAATACAGTTTAATAATTATTTCATTAATTATAAAAATAAAATGTAAAAAATAGAGCACGGATTTGAGTCAGTACGTATAAGAAAACCGATCAACACCACACAACTATATTTATAACACAACTCAACTCGTATTTTTTATAGCATGATATGACACAACCCATATTTATAATACGATATGCATTTACACCTCATAACATTAACATATATAAATGATATCATGTAACGTGCCAAAGCCCCATTTTCTTAAAAAATAAAATGTCATGGTTGCTTATGTTATTTTAATAGATGTATAATTAGTTATATATAGTTTCTTGCCTTATGTCACAATTACATTAATTTGGTTGATCACATTTTATAATTAGAAGACGTATTTGCAAAGTATAACATGCACGAATTATTTTTGTTAAAAAAAAAACATGGACGAATAAAAGTATAATTATTTTTGTTGGTTTTATGAAATCTTCCCTAAAAAAAAAAAGAAAAAAAAAGGAAAAGACAACATGACGAATTATTTGTGGTTTTGGCCTGGAGGCTGGAACCACATACAAGACAATAGTTTTGCGTGTGAACGTGTACAAATTAATTATACTAACAACACATCTCTAAAGTAAAGTATTTTATGGTTCATCTAAGACGCAAAACCATAAACTAATCGAGACATAGGAATCTTAAATGTATAATACTTAGATTATTTTGTTTGTTGGGGAAATTTTTGGCTTAGACTTGGATTAGAAGCAATGGTAATTTATATGTATTTATATTGGTGGAAATTACATAAAATATGTTTGTTTTTTACTTTATGTATTTTTATGGGTTTGATTTTTTATTTTTATTTATGACTATTTTTTTCCTTAAAAGTTAAATATATGAGATTATTTCCTCATAAATTTGAAAGAAAAATATTATAATTACTATGATTTTAAGGATTATTTTGTAATTTCATTGAGTTTTTTATATTATTTTAATTCTTTTAATTTAGAAAAATTACATATTTTTACATAAATTTTACAAATTTCATTATTACATAATTACTTTGTTAGTTGTTATATACATGCATTATTCTACTACATAAGTTATGTGCAATACACACATACTTAGTTTTATTTTAGATAATGCATAACTTATTTTGGCCAATTTATTGTGTATAATAATAGCTAAGTTAAAACCAAAATGAACAATACTTGAATAGAGCAACTATCAAAAAATGACAAAGAGATAGATAGCAAAAATAATATTGACACTAAAACTCAAACCTCAATGCTCTCCTTACAAGTAAGCTACTGTAGAGATCAAAATAAAATCTTTTGTATATTAGGCAACAATCCTACTATATATGGAACAAATTAAAATTTAAATCTAACAAAATATGGCTTTTTTATTTTTCATATATAACTTACTGCATTAATTAACTATTGTTTTCTTTTGCTTTAACATTTACACCACTGAAGCGTAGGAATAGTGCCTTTTTTGGTCTGTTGCGGTTAAGTGATTTTAACTTCCTTTGCTTTCTTTTTAACTAACTTCCCTTTCAAATTCTTTGTTTTTCCCTCCCCTTTTCAGTTTTTCTGGGTTTTTTTCCTTTAGCCTTCAACCTGTTTGTTTCCCCTCCGTATTCCTTGCACCTCATGTTCCTTGTTGTTCCATCTTTCGCCTGGTTTTATTCTGATCATGGATCCCATTGTTAATGCTCTCAACACTACCCTCTCTCTTACGGAAGAGGAAGGCTCTGTTTTTACTCTGCCTCAGGAGTTCACAGCTTCGTCATCCACACATTCCAACCACATGTTCATTGCTCGTGTTCTTACAGAGAACTATGTCCATAAGCCATCTTTTATTGACCAAATGTCTGGACACTGGAAGGGTCGTTTTCCTGCTGTTATTTCTGCATATGGTGAGGATTTATTTAAGGTTTCTTTTGGTTGTGCGGGTGACAAATTAAGGGTGATGAATAAGGAACCATGGCACTTCCAAAACCATCTTATTGTAATGTACACTCCAAGTGCTCTGCAGAATGTCTCAATGAATGATCTATCCTTCACCCCTTTTTGGGTTCAAATATATAGACTGTCCTTTTTAAGTAAGTCAAAGGCGCTTGGAAAAGCTTTGGGTAATCTCATTGGAGAGTTTATTGATGTTTTTGAAGATTCACTTGATGAGGGTTGGGGTCCCTTCCTTCGGATTCGTGTCAATTTGCCAATTAACAAACCCCTTCCTCGTGGCCGTATGATAAGCCTTCCCAAAGTTCGTGATGAATTTTGGATTGATTTTCGTTTTGAGCGTCTCCCAGAGTTTTGCTTTGAGTGTGGTCTTCTTGGTCACCCCTTTGAAAAATGCATCAAATTTATGGAGAGAATGGATGATGGTAATGATGATGACCTTCCTTATGGTCCATGGTTGAAAGGTGCCAAACTTCCTTCTACGGGTTACGATAAATATCGTACTGATTTTGCTAAAGGGAATGCTTGGCCTTTATTAACCCGCCTTGCCCGAAACACCCTCACTTCAACCTTTCCTCGCCTTCACTCTGCTGCCAAGCCTCAACCAAATTCGCTTATTGGCTTTGAATCTTCATCAACGGCCTCTGATCCTAGTCTGCCACACAACACTCCAATCCTTCATCACCAACATAATCCTCAATCTTCCACCCCCATTTCCCCACTGCCTCCTGCCCCTACCAATTTCCAAAGAAAGTCTCCTCAATTACTTACACCATCCTTTCACAGTAACTCATCCTCCAAAACTGCTTTAATTGATATATACTCTCCAGATATTGGCTCTTCATCACGACCAACTTATCCTGTAGCTACTTACCCTCCCTCATTGACACCAATTATCTCTACTACTAACCCTCCTCATAATCATTTATCTCCTCGGTCTCAACCAATTTACACTCCTTCAACCTCCACTACACTTTCGGGTATCCTTCCTAACCCTTTCTCTGTTATGGCTGCTACTAACAAAGAGAATTTACCTCCTGCTTCCACCCCTAAACGGCACAATGATTCTCTCACCATGAGACAATTTCTTAAACGCTGCCGTAATCAAGGTTTTCAGGCTGATCCCTCCCCTTTGTCATTGGGAGAAATCTCTGGTCAAAACGTTTCCTGTGATGTCATGGATTCGGATGGCTTCATTGACAACTCCGCGGAGATTGCTTTGCAATCCCGCAACTCATTATGAAAATCTTGAGTTGGAATGCTCGGGGATTGGGGAACTCGAACGCATTTAGACACCTTCGATTGCTTGTTAAACAACAATCGCCCCAAATTTTGTTTCTTATGGAAACAAAACTTCCTTCAAACTCCATCTCTCGTTTCAGACAATCTTTGAATTTTAATAATGGTTTAGAATCACCACGTTCTGGTCTTAGTGGTGGTTTAATGCTCCTTTGGCAGCCAAGTATTGATGTTACTTTACTTAATTTTGGGCGTACTTTTTTTGACTGCTATGTTAAGGAGGACAATGAAGCTACTTTCCATTTTTCTGCATTCTATGGTTCTCCGAGTGCTATTGACAAGGCTGATTCCTGGGTTCTTTTGAAGAGATTGGCTGATGTCTCTCCCACCCTACCTTGGCTTGCCATTGGTGATTTCAATGATATCCTTTCCAATCAAGATAAATCGGGGGGCTGTCTTCGCAATGAGAAACAAATGGAAGCTTTTCGCAAAACTTTGGATCATTGTAAACTTCATGAATCTCCTTTTGAAGGTGATCCTTACACTTGGATCAAAAATAGGACTGGTGTTGATACAATAAAGGAGCGCCTTGATTGGTGTTTTATTAATCACCTTTGGGACTCCACTTTTAACACTCCTCTCATTCAACACTTGGACTATTTTAGTTCGGATCATAGAGCAATTTCAGCTGTTTTTGCACCAGTAGGTAGTCGGCTACAGCAGGACAAAAGAGTTAGTAGATTTCGATTTGAGAAAATTTGGCTTTCAGACTCACAGAGCAAAGATATTATTACTTCTTGCTGGAACACTTCATCTGCCATTAATCCTATTCAAGCTGTAATCTCCAACTTAGGAGATTGTGCTAATCATTTGCAAAAATGGCACATCAGTAAATATGGTAACATGAGGAAGAAAATTTCTGATGCTCAGCTTCAAGTCGAATCTCTGAATAATGCTCCTACTCGTTCGGCTAATACAATGCAAAATCTGAAGCGCTCTGAAGCAATTCTTGAGGACTTATTAGAGCAAGAAGAAATCTATTGGCACCAACGATCTCGGGTGGATTGGTTGTCTGCGGGTGACCGTAACACTAAATTTTTCCATGCTAAAGCTTCAGCAAGGAAATCTAATAACTCCATCAAATTTCTGGTTAATGAAGGAGGCCATCGGGTAACTTCTAAATCTGGTATGTTGGATGCTATCCATGATTATTTCTCCTCCATTTTTACTGCTTCAACTTTGGATGAAGAGGCGCTGGCTGCTACTTTAAATGTCATTCCCACTTCAGTCACGGATGATATGAACCATGAGCTTATTAAACCTTTCACTGAGACCGAGGTTGAGTTAGCTTTACATTCAATGGCTCCTGACACAAGCCCGGGTATAGATGGAATGTCTCCCATGTTCTACCAGCATAATTGGGATACTGTTGGTGGTTTAATAACTGAAGCTGTGTTAAGTGTTTTGAATAATGGTGCTGATGCCACTGGTCTCAACCGAACACTCATCACTCTTATACCCAAGATTAAAAAACCGCAACGACTTACAGATTTCCGCCCAATCAGCCTATGTAATGTGGTTTCTAAGCTTATCACCAAAGTGCTCGTCAACCGGTTGAAACATGTTCTTCCATCTGTTATATCTGATACACAAAGTGCTTTCTTGCCCAACCGATTGATAACTGACAATATCCTTGTAGCCTTTGAGTTAGTTAATGCTATCAAGAACAAAACGTTGGGACGCAATGGTATTGCATCACTGAAGTTGGACATGAGCAAGGCTTTTGATCGTGTTGAATGGAGATTCATTGAAGAAGTCATGACTAAAATGGGATTTGCTTGTGAATGGATCACTCTTATTATGAACTGTTTGCGCACTAACAGCTTTTCGTTTCTGCTGAATGGTGAACCTTTGGGGTCTCTTATTCCATCTCGGGGTCTTAGGCAAGGTTGCCCACTCTCTCCTTACTTGTTTCTTATCTGCTCCGAAGGACTTTCAAGATTACTTCAACATGAAGAGACCAGCGGTAATCTCAAGGGTTTCAAATTAACTCGGCATGCTCCTTCCATCTCCCATCTATTTTTTGCCGACGACAGTCTCCTCTTTTGCCAAGCTAACGAATCTTCATGCCTTGCTCTTAAGAGATCTTTGGAAATTTACAAGCGAGCCTCGGGTCAGGTCTTAAATACTGATAAATCAGTCATGTCCTTCTCTCCCAACACAACTTTGGCGGCTCAAATCTTTTTCCATCGGCAACTTGCCATGCCTATATGTGAATGTCATGAGCGATATTTGGGGTTGCCTTCATACTCAGGAAGGGATAAAAAACGCATGTTCAGTGACATTAAAGAGAGAATTTGGAAGCTCATGCATAATTGGAGTGAAAAAATCTTTTCCGCAGGAGGGCGCGAAGTGCTTCTCAAAGCAGTGGTTCAATCTATCCCAACCTTTGCAATGAGTTGTTTTCGCTTACCTGTTTACTTTTGCAATCAGCTGGAATCTATGATGGCCAATTTCTGGTGGGGTTTGAATGAGAATGGCAACAAAATTCATTGGAAATCATGGAACCTTTTATGCAAACGGAAAGATAGTGGTGGTATGGGTTTTCGCTCATTTGTTCACTTTAATCGTGCTATGCTTGCCAAACAAGCTTGGCGATTAGTACAACAACCCGATTCATTGCTGGCCAAGGTGTTGAAGAGCAGATACTACCCCAACAACTCTATACTTGAAGCTAATCCAGGGCATTCTCCCTCTCTAACGTGGCAAGGAATTCATTGGGGTAAAGGCTTACTAGTTGCGGGTCTACGATGGAAAATTGGTGAAGGCTGTAGAGTGAAGATTTCAAGAGATCCGTGGATGCCAGGTCACTCCACTTTTCTACCATACCATTACTCAGGTCCACCTGAAGCAGTTGTCTCTAATTTGATTACAGATGAGAGGATTTGGGACTTGAATCTGCTCAATGAGTGGTTTTCTCCTCCTGATGTTGACCGAATTCTCACCATACCTCTGAGTTTTTTTCGAAAGGATGATGTACTTATTTGGAATCCTAACTCCTCGGGTATCTACACGGTTCAAACTGGGTATCATTTCGCTGCTTCACTTGAAGATTCGGACAACAGCTCTTCTTCCTCTTCAACGGCTGCTTGGTGGAAGTTTCTATGGTCGCTGAAATTACCTCAAAAGATTAAAATCTTTGTTTGGCGTACCTTTAATGAGGCTCTTCCAGTTGCTACTGCCCTTGTTAAACGAAAGGTTATCTCAGATTCAACATGTTCCATCTGTCATCAGGCTTGGGAATCAATAGGACATGCTTTATTTGGGTGCAAATATGCTAGAGCGGTCTGGAGGCACTCTAATTTTCTGCTGGACTGGAATAATTCTTCAACTATGCGTAAAGGTGACTATCTGGTACATTTGTCTTCTATATACTCTAAGGTTGAGATGGAACAAATCCTTTGTATCATGTGGTCAATTTGGACTGAGCGAAATAGAGTGATTCATGGCAATCGGGCCAAATCTGCCAAGCTACTATCTTCCTTTGCTTTGAATTACTACCAGAATTTCTCCATTGCACAGCTAAGGCATAGTTCAGATCATTCTCCTCAGAATTCTGGTTCACCAACAGCAGCAGCAGCTATGCAACCGTCTGCTACAACAATTCCTCAATCTTGGAAACCTCCTGTTACAGGTCAGCTAAAGCTTAACGTTGATGCAGCAGTCGACTCAACCAAGAAAATTACTGGAATTGGAGCTTTAGTCAGAGATTCCAACGGACATGTAGCAGCTGCCTTCTCTAAACCAGTAGTAGGCTGTTTCGATTCACACGAAATGGAGGCCATTGCACTGTTTCATAGTTTAAACTGGGTGCTTCAGCTTCAACTTCCAATATCACAAATTGAAACGGATGCTCTTCGGGTTTCTAATGCTTTATGCAAACCTTCTTCTGCTATCTCTTCTTTTCAAGATTTGATTGTAGATATTTCTAGTCTTTTATCCTTTTTCCCTAATGTAAAAATTTCACATGTTAAGCGCTCAGCTAATATGGCAGCTGATTGTTTGGCTAAATTTGCTTTAGGGGTGGATGAGACTTGTTTTTGGTCGGATTGTTTACCTCCGCCAATGAACTCTGTTATTGTAAATGACTTTCATATCTAATTTATAATAACAAGTTTATTTCTCAAAAAAAAAAAAAAATCTAACAAAATATGACTATAATCATGCCAATTGACCAAAATAGAGTAGTACTAATTTATTGTGTACAGTAACGACTAAGTTAAAGCCAAAATGAACATACTTGATTAGAGTATGCAATTGGTAGTTTAGACTCGGCAAAAGGAGCATGTCCATGATTTTTAATGTAACAGATTTCCTAATAAGTTGCACTAATTATTAGGACATGTGAAATTTGTATTCCAAACAAAACACTTTTTCAAGCAGTTCCTGTGATGCTTCTTGTCACATGTTTAGCAAGAAACATCCTAACCCAAATACTTATGGACAGACTCTAAGCAACCAACTCAGATGAAGGCAGTAGTTGTGTGATTAGCAACTGTTAGTGAACAGAATAGTTAGTTAGTCTGTTATAGTTAGTTAGTTTGTTATTTATACAGCTGTAACTTCTAACTTACTCTTGTATATATATTCCTCTCTGCCTTTGAGCAATAATAAGACTATTCATTTTTCCTCAAATCTTTACTTTGACATGGTATCAGAGCTCTTTTTCTCTCTGTGATATTTTTCGTCTCCTTCATCAACCTTTGTGATCTTTCTTGATTCATCAATGGCGGCTTCTGCTTCTGCCAATACTGTAACTACTCCTCCAGTTATCTTCTCTCACAAACTTTCAGTGAAGCTCGACAATCAAAATTTCTTACTCTGGCGTCCTCAAGTCCTAGCTGCAGTCCGAGGCCATGATCTACTTCCTTTTCTTGCAGCAACACCTCAGATTCCAAGGAAGTTCCTCACTGAAAATGACGAAAGATCAGGTACTATCAATCCTGCTTATCTTTTTTGGATCAAGCAAGATCAATTACTCTATGCCTGGTTACTTTCGTCTATGTCTGATACAATTCTTATGCGTATTGTTGGCTGTGACACGTGCTCTGCTGTCTGGAGTATTCTGGATCAATGCTTTGCCTTTCAATCTGCAGCAAAGATCGATCAATATCAGACTCAGCTTCGAAACTTCAAGAAAGGGTCCAAATCGATCAATGATTATCTTCTTGGAGTCAAAACTCTCGTCGATCGTCTTGGATCTGTTGGACAGTCTCTTTCTGCAAAAGAACATATATCAGCCATCTTTAATGGATTACCCCAAGATTATGATATCTTCATCATCTCCATCAACTCTCGTCATGATGAATATACAGTTGCCGAGATTGAATCACTTCTGCTAGCTCAAGAACATAGAATCGAGAAACACAGTCAAGATCTTGATTCAGCTCCCTCAGCTAATCTTGCTCATAACAGAAGTGCCTTCAAGAATCGTTCTTCTTTTTCTGATCAATCGAATCAAGGAAATACTAATCAACCTAGAGGATCTGCTCCTCCATCTGCAAGAGCTCCTTATTGGAATCCCTATGCTACAGGATCTCGAAATTTCTCACCCAACAGTCAGGGCCAAGGTTCTCCAATGTCTTCCACCAATCCCAGAGGTCCCTCTCCCACTCAATTTGGCAACAAACCTGTCTGTCAATTGTGTGGCAGGGTTGGTCATGTTTCCTCAAAATGCTATCAACGGTTTAATCTGGAGTTTCCAGGCCTTGGTGCTGGCCAAAATGACAAATCGTCTCCGATGCAAGCCATGCTTGCTTCTGCATCTTCTGTTAATGATCCAGCATGGTATCCAGATTCTGGAGCCACCAATCATTGTACTTTCAATGAGCAGAATCTGATGCAGAAACAAGAGTACTATGGCACTGATCAGATCCATGTTGGTGATGGCACTGGTCTTCCCATAAACAATGTTGGTAAGACTTTCTTTCATACTAATCTCACTTCTAAAACCTTTATTCTCAATAATCTTCTCCATGTACCTAATATCACTCGAAATCTTCTCAGTGTATCCCAATTTGCTCATGATAACCGAGTTTATTTTGAATTTCATCCTGAGTTTTGCCTTGTGAAGGATCAGGTCTCACACCAAGTTCTGATGGAAGGCAAACTTAAGAATGGCCTCTATGCCTTCGATTCAGACACTGTCTCCCCTAGTCCTGCAAGTTCTTCATCTGCTGCATCTGATTTGCAGCCTCAAAGTCTGTCTTTAGCTGTCAATGTAACTAGTTCAGACTCCAATGTTTCCCTTTTTTCATTGTGGCATGGCAGATTGGGTCATCCATCTGCCAAGACTGTCAAAAGTGTACTGAATATATGTAATGTTCCTAATGTCAATAAAACTGTCTTTGATTTCTGCACTGCTTGCTGTAAAGGTAAGATTCACAAGTTTCCCTTTCCAAATTCAGAAACTAAGTACACCAAACCATTACAGCTTATTCATTCTGATCTTTGGGGACCTTCCCCAATCTTGTCCTCATGTGGTTACAAATATTACATACATTTTATAGATGCCTTCTCTAGGTACACTTGGGTGTTTTTACTAAAATGCAAATCAGATGCCTTACCAACCTTTTTAAACTTCAAAAACCAGGTGGAAAATGAGTTTGATTGTAAAATCAAATCACTCCAATCTGATTGGGGTGGTGAATTTCAAGCTTTTGAACAAACTCTTCTCACACATGGAATTTCCCACAGACTTTCATGCCCCACCACTCATGAACAGAATGGTGTGGCTGAAAGGAAACATAGGCATCTCATTGAGACAGGCCTCACTCTTCTTGCTCATGCCTCTCTTCCTCTTCAGTTTTGGGATGAAGCAGTTCGAGCATCAGCCTATCTCATTAACAGATTACCCTCTCCTGTGATTGCCAACATGTCTCCATTTCAAGTCCTATACAATCTCCAACCAGACTATAGCAAACTTAGAGTGTTTGGCTGCTCTTGCTACCCTAATACTCGACCTTATAACAAAAACAAGCTTCAGTTTCGATCTGAGGAGTGTACTTTTTTAGGTTATAGTATTAAGCATAAAGGGTATAAATGCTTAGCTAAGTCTGGTAGGATCTATATTTCTCGTGATGTTCTGTTTAATGAGTATGCTTTCCCATACTCAACTCACATACCTCCTACATCACCTCACACTAATGCCTCCTCATCTGGTACTACTGCATCTATCCCTACTGTCCAAAGTCTCCCCTGCTTACATCCTGCAGGGTCTACTAGTTCTATTTCAGACTCTGTTTCCACATCCACCAGTCATTCCATTCCTCATTCACCTTCCCATTCCATCTCCCCTCATGAGTCACCCCCACCTGAGTCTCCATCATTGTCCTCCACCTCTGCTTCCGCACATCCATCCAATCCTGAGACTCAGTCACCATCCAACACATCTGTAGTACCTCCTGTTACAGTGAACAATCACAACATGGTTACTAGATCCAAAGTTGGGGTTTATAAACCCAAAGTCTACATAGCAACAAGAGAACCACCCACTGTTCAAGAAGCTTTGAAAGACCCCAACTGGTTCTCTGCTATGCAACAGGAAAACACAGCCCTGAAAAATAATGGTACATATGTTCTAGTGCCACTCCCTCCAGGCAAGAAAGCTATCGGCTGTAAATGGGTTTATAAAGAAAAAGAAAATGCAGATGGCAGCATCAACAAGTTTAAGGCCAGACTTGTTGCTAAGGGGTTCCTTCAAACATATGGTTTTGATTACCATGAGACTTTCAGTCCTGTAGTTAAACACACTACTGTTAGAGTGATTCTCACCATAGCATTATCAAAAAATTGGGGACTACATCAGCTAGATATTAATAATGCGTTTTTGAATGGTGAGTTAAAAGAGGAAGTATATATGGTACAGCCACCAGGCTTTGAAGATCCTTCACACCCTGAATTTTTTTGCAAGTTGAACAAGGCCATTTATGGTCTCAAGCAAGCTCCCCGAGCTTGGTATGATACACTCAGTTCAACCTTGTACAATCTCGGGTTTCATAATGCCAAGTCAGATCACTCTCTCTTTATTCGAATCACTCCTCAGCACACAACATTTCTTCTTGTTTATGTGGATGATATCATCATCACAGGGAGTTCATCTACTGCTATCACTGATCTTATTCACTGCCTTCACTCAAAGTTTGCTCTCAAAGACCTTGGTCTTCTCAATTACTTCCTTGGCATAGAAGTTCACTACACAAATGAAGGTATGATTCTTTCTCAGAGAAAGTACATTACAGACCTTCTCTACAGGTCTAAAATGCAGTTTGCTAATCCCTTAACTACACCAATGACTGGTGGGGAGAAACTCTCATCGACAGGCAGTGATCCCATCTCAGATCCTCATCTATATCGAAGTTTGGTGGGGGCACTGCAATATGTGTGTATCACTCGACCAGAGATTGCTTTCTCTGTTAATAAAGTCTCGCAATTTATGCAGAACCCCCTGCAATCGCATTGGAAAACTGTGAAGAGACTATTGCGATATCTCAAAGGGACTCTTCATCATGGCCTACATCTACAAAGAACTCCCACTCTTGACATCACAGGCTACTGTGATGCTGATTGGGCCAATGATCCAGATGATAGACGAAGTACCTCTGGATTCTGTGTCTTTCTTGGCACCAATTTAGTCACCTGGTCTTCCAAAAAGCAACCTACTGTCTCTCGAAGCAGTACTGAGGCTGAATACCGAAGTCTAGCTCATCTCACTGCAGAAATCACATGGCTTCAATCCTTGCTTTCTGAGTTGAGCATACCTCAGTCCCGATCCCCCATTGCTTGGTGTGACAACCTCAGCACTGTTCTTATGTCAGCCAATCCAGTTTTACACTCAAGAACGAAACATATAGAACTTGATCTCTTCTTTGTCAGAGAAAAAGTTCTTAGCAAACAACTGTTTGTCTATCATATTCCTGGGTGTGATCAAGTTGCTGATATCTTTACTAAGGCTTTAGGTTGTTCCAGGTTCACTTTACTTAGATCCAAACTCAGTGTTCTTGATTCTACAACACTGAGTTTGAGGGGGGCTGTTAGTGAACAGAATAGTTAGTTAGTCTGTTATAGTTAGTTAGTTTGTTATTTATACAGCTGTAACTTCTAACTTACTCTTGTATATATATTCCTCTCTGCCTTTGAGCAATAATAAGACTATTCATTTTTCCTCAAATCTTTACTTTGACAGCAACAAAACCTTGGCTAACATATATTTAGGGGACCATAAACACCATGAGGAATAAGCGGTAGATCCACTACTTCACATATATCTTACTTCTAAATGTCACACCATAAATATTCTATCACATTGAGAAAAAAACCTCAATGAAAAATCTTAGTGATACGACCAAATGTCATAAGGTAAGGAAGCAGAAGATAAATAAATGATATGTGGAATTCTACAAATGAAATGGCACTAATAAAATGAAAGTAAAATGCAGTTGAGATATACCTTTTATCAGTTATTCATTTAGAAATAAACTCATCTTATTTTATGAATAACTCAACGTGAATTTCCATAATCATCCTCACCAGAGTAGTATTATAGGAGAGATTCAATCTTTTACAAAGAGGGAGTTGGAACTCAACAATACATACATCGTATAACAATTAGTGGAATGCATATCCTATATGAGCATAAAATAGTAATATAATATCATACAAGGTGCACAATCACACAAATATAACATCTCAATAAATACTCAAAATAATGAATTTTGGTCTAACATTATCCTGTTGTAAGTAATAACAACAAAATCAAAAAAAAAAAAAAATTAAAAAAAGGGACTTCACTCTCTAAACAAAAACAAGTATAGTAAGCTACACCTTGAAGTATTGGCAAGTTTTAAGGTGCATCAACATTTAGGTATCTATAAATCAGATTTTGGATTCCTAAAAGTAAAGTGACACCCCTAATTTGATTGTTTTTTTTTTAAAAATCTAAATTACAACTAAAAATAAAATCAATAGTTTAATTACTCACCTACATAATAAAGTTAGCTTCTCAATCATAACTATTACAATTGTTACCAATTGGTTTACTTCTTATAAAAGTTGTTTATACTTTTGTAACACCCTTAAGTGTTACTGTGCTTTCTTAATTACTGAGCACTTCTTTGTTAATCAAAAAGTTTATAAAAAAATATAAATAATTAAAACTTTTAAAAATAAATTTAGCTTAAATAAATATAAAGTCGTCGCTAATCAAATGGGATACTTTTTTCTTTTCACATCTGTTTACAAAATACATGTATTACTAAAGTCGTCGCTAGCGACTATCAAAATAAGGTCTAATTGTCCCAAAGATTTGAACACTCTAGGTCTAACCCTTTCGATATGTACAATATTCATCTAGCCCAAACTCATTGTTGTTCAGATTTTTCCTTGTCTTACCTACATATGTAAATAATATTTGTGAGTTGACAGACTCAATAAGAAAAATATAAACATAAACATGTACCCCAACCGTAATCAGGTTCCCATATATCCGACCTTGATCTGTTCTTGGTACACTACTACAAATAGGGATTTTAGAGGCTACTCTTTCCACTCGTATTTTAAAAAGGAAAGCTAAAGAGTGTAAAATACTTGTCTGGTTCAAAATTGACATTTAGAAATGATTTTAAAATCAAAATTAAAGAGTGCAAAAATCCTCTATGGCGTCAGTTTTTTTGAAAATAATTGGTGCCATATCATATACTGACACATGTAACATTTATAGCATATGGCGTCAGTTATTTGATAACACTGATGACATAAGGTTATTTATCAAACCCTTTCAGCACTCGAACCACACTTTGTCTACTACATCACGAAAGAGCAGTAGCTAGCCAAAACCAAAGAAACCCACCACCAAAACCTTCGTCGACCACCCCTAAAAAATCCTCTATCTCTACCATTTTTACACTATTTTACCTCAATTTTTTAAGAAATTTCTATTTTCGATATCTAACCCTATACACCTAAAAAGTTAAAATTTCTCCCTTTTTCATTGTAAACCAAAGCCATGGAAATAAAGTGGTGGTTATAACTCCTTTCGAGGTTTTAAGGACTTTCTCTATAGTTAATCCTTTCGTCAAAGGATCGGCTAAGTTTTCATAAGTGCATACATGATCCACTCTTAATGCTCCAATAGAGAGGAACTCTCTCACAATATTATGTTTACGATGAATCTGTCGTCTCCTAGTGTTATAACAATGGTTCTGAACTTTTGCAATATTCGTGGGACTATTGCAATGGATCAACACATCTGGTTACGATCTTTCCCATAAAGAAATCTCAGCTAGCAGGCTTCTCAACCAACCTACTTCTTCACTAGTAGTAGCTAGTGCTATCATTTCAAACTACATGGTAGACTGTGCTAAAATAGTTTATTTCTTTGATTTCCAAGAAACAGCTCCACCAGCTATAGTGAAAATATAGCCACTAGTTTTTTTGGATTTATCTAATAAAGTGTTCGAGTCAACATCGTTGTATCCTTCAAGGACAGCTGAAAACTTCTGATAATATAATCCAATGCTCATAGTTCTCTTTAGGTATCTCATGACCCTCTTAATAGCATGTCAATACTCTATACTAGGTCTACTAGTAAACCTGCACAATAATTCCACGACATAAGAAATGTCGGGTCTAGTGCAATCAGTAGCATACCAGAGACTACCGATTATGCTAGCATAATCTGACTATCTTAATCCATCTTCAATGTTCTTAAATAATTTTACACTTGGGTCATATGGGGTACAAGAAGGTTTACAAAGTTAAAGTAATTATATTTCTTTAGAATCTTCTCAATGTAGTGAGATTGATCTAGAGAAATTTTCTTATCAGACCTCATAATCTTTATTCCAAGGATTACACTTGCTTATCCGAGGTCTTTCATATCAAAGTTCGAACACAACATTGATTTCACGGTGTTCACGTCATGAATGTTAGAACCAAAATGAGCAAGTCATCCATGAATAGACATATGATTATTCATATGTCATTCTCAAATTTGTAATAGATGCAGTGTCACTTTTATTCACTTTAAAGCCATTTGAAATGACTAAAGTGTCAAATTTCTCATGCCCTGTATAGGTGCCTATTTTAGACCATACAAAGATTTATTGAACTTGCAGATTTTATGTTCTTGGCCAGGGATCACGAACCCTTTAGGTTGATCTATGTAGATTTCCTTTTCTAATTTACCATTGAGCAACGTAATCTTAACATCCATTTGGTGCACAACTAAGTTGTGTATAGCAGCTAGTGAAATTAAAACTCTAATGGATGTTATTCTAGTCACAGGTGAAAAAGTGTGAAAGAAAGCTACATTCTCTCTCTGTCTAAAACCCTTGGCTACTAAACGAGTCTTGTATTTATCAACAGTTCCATCGAGTTTCAATTTCTTTTTCAAAATCTACTTGCAACCTATGGCCTTGTAGTAAGGTGGTAAGTCTACAATGTGTCAGGTTTTATTGGTCACAAGATAGTCCATTTCATCATCTATGGCCTCTTGCAAAGATCCATATCTAAGGAAGACAATGCTTCTTGGAGGTTAGCAGGATCCTCCTCTAAGGTATCAGCACAGAAATCAGAACTAAAATCTTTAGCTACCCTCGCTATCTTACTTCTTCTAGGTTTCGTTTTTAAATCCTCAGTATGTTCATCACTCCTAATCACTAGAATGTTGCTAGTTGATGCGTCCCCACTATATCTCAATTTAAATGGAAATCTATCTCTAAAAAAATTAGCATTGTTAGATTCCACGATAACATGCGTATTTAGATCATAGAACCTATAGGCTTTGCTATTTACACCATACCTTAAAAATATAAATGCATAGGCTCTACTTGCTAACTTAATTCTCTTAAGATCAGGAATACGAACATAAGCTAAACAACTCGAGCTTCTAAAATAGGATATGTTTGGTTGTCTATTTTTCAATTTCTCATAAGGAGAAATTTTGTTCTTTTTTTTATTTAGGTACCCTATTAAGCACATATCATACAGATAAGAGAATTTTTCCCACCAATAAGAAGCAGCACCAAAATTAAGTAAAATGGCAACAATAGATTCCGTAAAAGTTCTATTCTTTCTTTTAGATTTTTCATTCATTTTAGGTGACTACGGTGCAGTCTTATCATGTATAATTCTATGTGAGTTATAAAAATCAACAAAAGTAGTAGAATACGTAGCTTCTTGATCTTCCAACTAAGTTGATTTTTAAATTCAGCCACAAATAATTTAAACATATTTAGAGCTTCAATTTTATGATTAATTAAATATAAAAGTAAAATCAGAACAATCATCAATAAAAGTGATAAAGCAACGTTTTTTATTTCTTGTTAAAACACCATCTATTTCACAAATATCAAAGTGAATTAATTCTAGAGGCTCACTTTCTCTAGTTATAGATTTATGTGGTGTTTTTGTGATCTTAGCCTGGCTACAAAAGTCACAATTTTCAAAATTATTCATTGATAATTTAGGAATTAAACTTAAACTACTCATATTTTTAGCTATTCGTTTGTTAATGTGACAAAGTCTAGCGTATCAAGTATTAAAAGAACACAACAAGTAAATAGGAATATTCACTTTATTAACTTCAACATTAAATGTAAACATTCATTCAGTGGCACACCCTTTCCCCACAAAAAATCTCATTCTTAGTTTAAGTAAACAAGTCTGCCCCTATAGTCTGTGTGAACCCCACTTTATTGAGGAGATAACCCGAGACCAGATTCTTTTTCATCTCTAGAATATCCATGACTTCTTTGAATCATAGTTTTTCCAGAGGTAAACTTTAATTCCACATCACCAGTATCAGCAACAATTGTAATGTGAGAGTCGCCTAGCAACACTTTCTTATCCTCAATCACAGCAGTGTATGTCTTAAACATAACACTATCATAGCAGACATGGCGAGAAGTGCCAGTGTCTACCCACCACCCTTCTGATCCACCAATTAGGTTGATCTCTAAAATTATAGCTGTATAAGACAGCTCTTCAATCAAATTAGCATGGGGATCAGAATTAGAACTGTTCCGACACTCGTGTGCCATATGACCCGATTTGTTACAAATAAAGCACAAAAATGGTCTCAGATCATTCTTATTATTAGGGGTTGCTCCTGTTTGTTTTGGTTTCTTAGAATCTAATTCTAACTATTATTCTGAGAATAATTGTTGCAGTTTGGAGCATGCTTGCAATTTTGATTCCTGACATTTTTTCTAGTGGGTTTCAGAATTGCACTAAATTTCTTAAAGTTGTTGTTTGAAACAACAAGCACTTCTTCTTTCTGATCTTCTTTGCGAGCCTCTTCCTCAATGCGAAGGCGAGTGATCAGACTTTTCAAAGAGAATTCTTTTGTTTTGTGCCTGAGATTATTTTTAAAATCTTTCCAACCAGAAGGCAATTTTGAAATAATAACAGTAATTTAGAATTGTTCATCTAAAACATACCTTCAAAATTATTTTATGAGTAATTTTTTGAAGTTCATGAGACTGAGCCTCCACTGACTTATCGTTAGTCATTTGGAATTTGAGGTAGGGGCTGACAGTGTACTCCTTAGTTCCAGCCTCCTCAATGTCATATTTCCTTTTAAGTGCATCCCAAATTTCCTTAGCAATTTTATCAAAGTTGTAGTAGTCATACAAGTCATCAAATAAACCATTCACAATAAATTTTTTGCATAAAAAATCATTCTCGACCAAGCTTGCTAAATCAGTAGTTTGCTTCTACTTTTCATCATCCTTAGCAGTATCACAAACAACAAGTTTATCAGTAGTCAGAACATAAGTAACTTTTTCATAGTGAAGAAAAATAACCAATGTATCAAAGCTTTATTACAGGATAGAGAACCGTCAAAATACCACATCTAACAAAACATTACTGCTCGGAATACATAATGTAATATAATCATATATAACAATATATATATGTATATATTTTCTGTGAGAAAAAGATGTATTTCTCCTATTGGTTCTAATACATTATATAGGTAATGCACAAAAGGTAATAACTGGAAGAAAGACGCATCTGATCATGGGAACATTAGAATGTGAGATTGTGGGAATAATGTTAAAAATCAAGACAAAAAAATGTCTATGTTTACTAATTAATTAAGCACATTTAAAAACTTTTTTAATTAATTAAATAAAATAATAATTTAATAAATAAATTTTCTCTAAAAAATAAGGTGCGCACCAGCTAGCTCAATTAAACAATGATGGCAGCGCGTATGTGGTGTTTAGGTGAGCCTTTGTGTGACTCCTCCCTCTTCTACAAAAGTGAGTACCCCTTGGGACCGAACCCAATTGCTCATATTTACACTATATATACACTTATAAGGAAGTGTTCCTAACAGTTTTCTTCTGCTTTCATCATCCTTAGCAGTATAACAAACAACAGGTTTATTAGTGGTCAAAACATAAGCAACCTTTTTCATAGTGAGAGAAAATAATATTTTTTATCTCCATCTTTTAAAATGGTTTCCCTCAAAGCGAAAAGTTTTATTAATATCAACAATACCATAATTCTAATTAATAGTCATGGCAGAAGCAAATTGTCTTGAAACTGTTGGAATAGTTGCTGTAGAAAATAAAGAGGAACAAAATTACCAAATAAAAACCTAGGTTGAGTCGCAGACTAGGTTGCTCTCTTTAAGACGTTCGCGACACTACTGAGAATTGTGCAAGTAGACTATCAGCCTCGTCATTCTCAGGATGAAACATCCCAATCGAACCACTATATCGAAGCTCTATTGCACGATAGAGAACCGTCAAAATACCGCACCCAACAAAATACTATTACTCAAAATACATGATGTAATATAATCGTATATAACTGTATATATATTTTTTGTGAGAAATAGATGTATTTCTCTCGTTGGTTCTAATACATTATATAGGGAATGCATATAAGGTAGTAACAAGAAGAAATAAATTTCTGATCATGAGAACGTTAGTATGTGAGATTGTGGGAACGATGCTGGAAATAAGGACAAGAAAACGTCTCTATTTACTAATTAATTAAACACATTTAAAGATAGTTTTAATTTATTAAATAAAAATAATAATTTAGTAAATAATTTTTCTCTAAAAAACAAAGTGCACACCAACCAACTCAGTTAGACGGGGGAGGTGGCGCGCGTGTGTGGTGTTCAGCTAAGCATTTGTGTGACTCCTCCCTCTTTCACAAAAGTGGGTACTCCTTGAGGTCCAACCCAATTGCACTTATTTACACTATATATACACTTATAAATAAGTGTTCCCAATAGTTTGCTTCTACTTTTCATCATCCTTAGCAGTGTAACAAATAACAGTTTTATTAGTGGTTAGAACATAAGCAACATTTTTCATAGTGAGGAAAAATAACATTTTTTGTCTCCATCTTTTAAAATAGTTTCCCTCAAAATGAAAAGGTTTATTAATATCAATAACACCATAATTATCATTGGTAGTCATGGCAGAAACACATTGTCTTAAAATTGTTAGAATAGTTGCTGCAAAAAATAAAGAGGAACAAAATTACTAAATAAAAATATGGGTTCAAGTCGCAAACAGGGTCACTCTCTTTAAGACGTTCGCGACACTGCCCAGCATTGTGCAACCAAACTATTAAACAACACACTCGAACCACTGTATCAGAGCTTTATTACACGATAGAGAACGGTTGAAAATATTGCACCCAACAAAACATTATTGTTCAGAATACATAACGTAATATAATTGTACATATATATTCTGTGAAAAAAAATATATATTTTTCTAGTTGGTTCTGATGCATTATATAAGAAATACACATAAGATATAGTAACATGAAGAAAGATGTTTCTAATCATGGCAACGTTAAAATGTGGGATTGTAGGAACGATAGTGAAAATCAGGATGAGAAAACATCTTTACTTACTAATTAAGTAAACACGTTTAAAAACTGTTTTAATTAATTAAATAAAAAAATAATTTAATAAATAAATTTTCTCCAAGAAATAAGGTACACTACAGCCAGGCCCGGCCCTGGGCATAGGCGGGCTAGGCTTGTGCCTAAGGCCCACCTAACCCAGGGGCCCAAAAAAAATATTTCCCTTTTAAAATTATACAATTTTTTTTATTGATTTTAAAAAATGTCATATTTTTATCTAAATAAGGGGAGGAAATTACACTCTATACCCTTTTTATATTGTCCTATTTTATTTTTACCTTCTTTTTTAAAATCTATCATTTTTACCTCTTTTTTTAAACATTGTACCAATTTTACCCCTGTCACTTCAAGATACTCTCCATGTGATTCTCTTATGTAAGGGTATTTTGGGTACAATACATATAAAAAGAGGTATGTTTCAAATAAATATAAAATTAGAGGTAAATTTGATTAATTGATGAATAAAAGAGGCATTTTTCAACTTATATTTGGGGCCCAAAATAAATTTTTTTTCTATGTCCCACTAAAAGTCAGGGTCGGCCTTGACTACAGCCAGCAATGACGGCGAGCGTGGTATTCAGGTGGGCCTTTTGTGTAACTCCTTCTTCCACAAAAATAGATACCCCTTAGAGCGGAATTCAATTGCTCATATTTACACTATTTATACACTTACAAATAAGTGTTCTCAAGTAATATGAGACTAGTCCTCTAAGAACTTTGAAAAAACACGTTTCCAATTTTCAATAATTCACAAATATGTTCTAACAAAATTTTGTAACCTAAGTTACAAAATGAGTAATTATTATACTACGTAACTTCCACATATATTATATATTATCCTTTTATTAATATATAATATACATCACAATTCTAACCTCAACATCATATTTATTTAATATATAAGTAATATAACAAGGTATACATGTCAGGGCGGAACCATTGACTATCGAGCTGCCAGTATAACAATGCCTGTACAATTGAATAAACCATATTATATAATATATACATAAATATATACGAACCTTCCTGATTTATTTTTGTTGATCATTTATATGACCCGCCAATTATCCTATGAAGTATGAAGAGTCAGCCACTCAGGTGTTCTTGATCATTTTAAATTTATTAATTTTACTTGTAATTAAAAACAAACGAAAAACAAAGCTGAGCTAACGAACTCGTACCAGATTAGCATTAGTATAAATATATATTATAGTTTAGGCTTAGTAATACTGTTAAGGAAGCCACGTACATGTATCTATCTCAAACTTGGGCTGACTTTTATGATCCTTCCTACCAAGTTCAACTCTAAATTTCTTCTTTCTTCTCTAAACCTCTAGAGTTTTTATGTGTATGAAAAACTTATCATAACATTAACATACATAAGAGAAAGAGTAGAGTAAAAGGAAGATTTTATTTCTAAGTCAAGAGAGAATCATGTACGTGACAAGGCCTCTGTCTTTACTTAGAAGGTCTCCTGAGCTACTGAATTCAGTACCCGAAGAGGGTCCGAATTCTGGTTATTTGGTTATGTTTGACGAAGAATGTGAAACCACAACTTGTTTCGGTTTGTGTAAACAAAGGTCAATCAAGGCCCTGCCTTTTCCTCAAAACAAAGATCTAACTGTTACTTATACAAGACACAGTGGAGAAAGCAGCGTCACCTATTATGATTCTGTCCTCTTCGTTCCAGTGCTTGGTCAACCCCTCTCTTCCAATCGTTACTATGTCATTCGCCGCAAAGGAAAACATAAAGGGTATGTTTTGATTTTACTTTTTAATTTCTCCTCTTAACTCTCTATCTTCGTTCAAAATGCTTTACTAACAAGAAAAAGAAGAAAGAGGTGTGTTTATTATTTGACTCCCATTATCCCATATCATAAAAAGTTAGTTACAAACACTTAAATTATAGTTTTTTTTTTCTTTGATCTATTTATCCAAGATGAAGATATTAATCAATCAACTGCCTAATTTGCTAGCATATCAACAGAGAAACTAATTAAAAGTTGTCTCATATTTATATGACACTTTAACAATTAATTATTATTTAGAAGTAATATTATTTGTTTTTCCTCTAGCAACTAGTACTATTTCTGTTTGAGAAATAACAAAGGGCATCTTAAGATATCGAGCACAACAAGAACTAATATATTCTTATTTATGCGTTTTAATATCGGTTCTAATATATTTAGATATGAAAAACTGCTAATTAATTATTGAGTATCAATCGGTATATTGTTAAGAGTTTATGGTGTCATACTCTTTTTTATTTTTTTTGAATAAAAGATGTAAATTTATATCATCTCTTGAGCAATTACATCAAGAATACTCAGGATAGAAGTCGCGAGTAGCTACGATCAGCATCTAACTATGAGACTCTAGCTAAGCAATGAGCAACACAATTAGCGGACCGTGTCATACTCTTTTTGTTTACATAAAACTAACATGTTTTCTTTTTTCTTTTTTGGGTGCAGTGAAGCTAGTGCTAGTTCAACAGAAAATGACATGGGAACATGCTTTTGCTTCACATACATTAGAGATGTAAAGCCGAGACCTTTCGATCCTTTAGATATCTTTCAACAAGTTGAGATCATCCAAAAGCGTAGTGGACGATTCACGGCAGCATCTGTTGCCGAAAATGGCTTTCCACCTACGTTTTTGAGGAGAAAATACTGGCAACTCTGCATGGGGACGCCTCGCCATTACCAATTAGACGAAGCCCCAGGCCTCAACTCCTCGCTGCGTTCGCAGCTTCCTGATCTGAAAATCTTATCTGATTCGAGTACTAATGAAAGTGTGGTTGTGGGAAAATGGTATTGCCCTTTTATGTTCATAAAGGAATTAGAGGGAAAGCTCAAGGAGCAGATGAATTCCACGTTTTATGAAATGACACTTGAGCAGAGATGGGATAGGGTTTTTGAATGTGACAATATTGGAAATGAGATGAAAATGGTGAGTGTTGATGTGTTTGTTAGCAGAGAGGAGGCTTGTGTTGATGGAAAGGAAGCTCTATGTGAGTGGGGTCATGTTGATGATGGAGTCATCTGGTTTAAAAGTTCATTAGAGGGCGGTAAAGGACAAAATCAATCAGAAAGGTTATTGGGGTTGAGCAAATTGACAATGGATAGAATAAGGTGGGAAGAAGAGAGAGTTGGGTTCAAAGTGGATGAGTTTGAAAGGCAAGTGAATGTAAAGAGAACAGAGGAGTTTGATGGAAAAGAGTGGAGCAAATTTAGATGCTATGTTTTGGTAGAGAGATTTGTGTTGAAGAGAGTAAACGGCACCATTTTGTTGACACTTGATTTTAAGCATACCAGCCAAATTAGGTGCACATGGGAATAAGAATAATATACAATTCAATACAGAAGAGTTTGTGTTCTGCTCTATTGTTTTGTCATTGTTTTTACTTTTGATTTCAATAAATGTATGTGATATTACTACATGGCCAAGTACGTTTTGGTTCATGATTTTATTTATTAATTCATTTTGCGTTTTGGCAGCACATATACTTCTCCCCACCGCAACACCTTCCTATAAATTAGAATGAAATATCTTTTATCATCATGAAATGAAATTATTAAAGGGAGACAAAGAAGAAAAGGGAAATTAGCAGGATCTTACAGTGATGAAAATAATGCAGGATCATAACTCCAAGATGAGAACCATGGAAAACCAACATGTTCCATGAAGATGGGGCTTAATCCTTCTTGTAACTTTCCAATCTACCAAATAAAAATAATATTTAAAAAAAAAATACAACATACCACTTAGCTAATCCAATAATAACTCTATGTGTGTACCTAAAAGCTTACTCACCACACTGATGCCATGGTGTTGAGCTTTGAATGCTAAAACAATGAGTGTGGACTGTGGAGACATACTATCACACACGCCAGTGGGGCTCCTGCTGAGACCCAGAACAACTTTGGCCTTTCTATGCTCTGCAAAGATTCATTTCCTAAAAAAGTTAAATACTGTATCACTATTTTAGAGTCTATTGCTATTATTATTGTACTTGTATATTTATCATCCTGAGAGGTTTTGATTCCTAAAATATGAAATAGTTCTTGTAACACTTCAATTATTGCTATCCAAGATAATTCCTCCAAACCAAAAACAGAGAATCTATTCTTCTGAGATTGCAGCCTTGCCACCAAAAAACCAAAAAAAAATTATAAATCTATACATAATCAATATTAGAAATCTATATAAAATAACCAAAAAGTTCATATTGTGGAACAGCATGAACTCAGCTCAAGTATTGTTCCTGATATAGCTAAGCAATTATGTCACTTAATCCTTTATTATTGGGAATATAATGTTTGCTTGTTTCAAGCTTAAGCCAGGATTAAAATAGAGATCTCTTTATAATATCAAGTCATGTTTCAATATCCTTGCAATTTTTGTGGGGAAAAACCTTCATTTCCGAGTTTTAACTTAATGATTTAGCTGAGCATCTTTGTAACTTTTTTTATATAAAAGTAAATTTAATTGATGAAACTAATTACCTTATAAAGTCTCCCGAACCTTTCAATTGATGGTTGACCCTTAAAACACATCTCCTTAAATCTCTAAAGAATCCATGAGAAAGATAAAACCATCTATCATGACATTTATAAAAATATATGTATGAAAAAAAGAAATGTTATGTAAAGATACACATCAATACTTTTTTTTATATTGTATATATGTATATACACAGAGAGAAAATGAAAAAGCAATGTGTCTTCAAGTTTGATTAATACCTCAACAGTTCCAGACTACACCAATCTGAATGGTAATAAACAGTCAAACACAAAAGGATTTTCTGTGCATCAGAGAATAGCTTCACTTTGTAAAATGAAAATATTATCACCCTCCAAGAGTGCCAGCATCTTGACTTTTATATTCAATCCAGCTATAACCTGGACTCTTCATAACCTGATTATCACTCATCAGATCCCTCACAGCCCTAGCATCATCCCATCTTCCTAAAGAAGAATAGATATTGCCTAAAAGCACGTATGGAGTAGCGTTATGCGGGTCTAAGCGGAAAAGCTCATCTGCTGCTTTTTTTGCTAAAGTTACATTAGTATGATACCTACAAGAACTAAGCAAAACCTCCCATATGACTGTATCATCTTTATATGGCATCCTGTCTATTAGTACTTCTACTTCCTCAAACCGACCCGCACGAGCCAAAGAATCAATGATGCAAGTATAATGATCCAAAATTGGTTCCACTCCATGTTCTTGCTCCATTGAATTGAATATTTCAATACCTACATCAGCCAAACCTGAATGGCTACAAGCAGTTAAAACAGCAATAAAGGTTATGCCATCAGGTTTCTCACCTGATGCAATCATTTGCTTGTAAAGAGAAACAGCCTCATCTCCATAGCCATTTTGTGCATATCCATGTATCATTTCATTCCAAGTAACAGTATTTGTAGTAGCCATTGTATTGAAGAACTGTTGACCCCCATCTACGTCACCACATTTGCAGTACATATCAATGAGAGAACTCCCTACAAAGACATCATTTATGTATCCATCTTTTGTTATGAGTGCATGAACTTGTTTTCCTTGAAATGGAGAAGAAAGCTTTGCACAACAACTTAGTACAGTAGCATAAGAAAATTGGGTGGGAAACATCTCATATTGCCTCATCTGCCTAAAACATGTGAAAGCTTCCTTATCTAGAGAATTCAATGAAAAACCTGCTATCATAGAATTCCAACAAACAATATCCAATACAGGCATTTTATAGAATATGTTCTTTGCCAATCCTGTCTTCCCACACTTTGCATACAAACCAATAAGTCCACTTGCAACATATATGTCAGTATTATATGCAGCTTTAAGTGAAGCGACATGGATTTGCTTTCCGGCTTCCAGACATCCCATTCCTGCACACGAGCTTAAAGTAATGGCTAGAGTTGTTCGATCTGGCTGCACATTTCGAAACTGCATTTCTCTAAAAAGCTTTACTGTCTCTTTGTGGTTACAAGTTTGAAAATAGCCAGACAGCATGGCATTCCATGAAACAACACTCGGGAATGACATACTATCAAACATTTGGCGCCCAGTTTCTATATCCCCTGACTTTACACATGCAGCAAGCATGTTAATATATGTGACCTCATCTGGTTCAAAATCTAGCTGACACATCCTTTGGAGGCATTCTATTACTTTCTCAGTTTGATATTTTTGGCCGTAACCAGATATCATAATGTTCCAAGAAACAACATTCACTTCTGGCAAGCTATCAAAAACCTTCTCAGCGGAACTCATGTCTCCATTCTTTGCGTACATATCAAGCAATGAATTATTCAAATGAAGATCCTCATCAAATCCAAGCTTAAGTGTTAAACAATGTACTTGTTTCCCACTCATACCACATAAGCCACTGCCCTGGTTAAAGTCATCAAATTCTTTGAATCCTCCTCTAGCACATACACCCATAATGCTTGACAAAGAAACGGAATCTAAATCAATACCTTTTCTCAACATCAGTCTAAACAACTGCAGCGCCTCCAAGACTCGATCTGTCTGCGCTAACCCACTCATCAAAGCTGTAAAAGTGACCTCATTAGGCTCAATCATGTAATCGAAAACTTGAACTGCATCCCTGATAAGCCCACACTTAGCATACATGGACAGCAAAGCATTGCTCACATACACATTGTTCTCAAGACCAATCTTAATAACAAGGCCATGACATCTTTGACCATGCTTAACATCTAACAATCCTCCATATGCACTGAAAACACTTGCCAATGTGAAACGGGTAGGCAAAAATCCTTCCAAAATCATGGTATCATAAACATCCAATGCTCTCTGTTCCAACCCATTACGGACCAAAGCACTAATAACACTATTCCACGAAACTACATTCCTCTCAGGCATTCTCACAAACAACTCATAAGCTTCTTGCATATTTCCAGCTTTGCACTGAGCACCCAGAAGGGCATTCCAAGAATACACATCTTTCTTAGGAATTTTATCGAACACTTGGTGAGCATAAGCCATATTACTGCATTTGGAATACAATTCAATGAGTCTATTAGAGAGGAAAGTGTTAAAGGTCATTCCATTGCGCAGTATATAGCCATGAATTAGTTTTCCAGCCTTGTGGGTTTTCTTGTCTATGCAAAACTGCAAGAGATTACCCAAACGAATGCTCTTACTTTCCATTGACGGAGCTATGTAAATACAATTTGAAATGGCTTCCACAATTCAAATAGAATTGGTTCTAGTTCAAAAGGCACTAACTGGTCTGGTTCTACGTAAGTTTATGCTACTCTTTTTTCTTTTTGCTAATAGTAAAGTCTACTCTAGTCACTCGAGCATTTTATAGACCTTTTTGTTTTTTTACCTCGTATACCATACGTAACACTTTTGAATTGATGACAAATTTTATTAATTTTAAATTTCAAAAGGTTAGTAAAACTTTATCTAAAGGCTAAATATTATTTTTGGACTCTGTGTTTTGCAAAAGTTATCGATTGAACTCTCTGTTTTGTTAAATGATAAAATAAATCTTGTATTTTTCAAAATGGTAAAAATAAGATCCTGAGTTTAATTTTCGATAACTTTTTTTTAAAATATAACAAATTTGAAGAAAATTTCTAACACGAACGGATACAGAAAATGTAAACAGTTTTATCATAACACTTATAGATCAGATTATTTATCTAGCTTAGGCTGATGAACCTAAACATCATGATTCTATAAGTAAATACTATTGATCCACTCAATCCATAGTATATCATGTTTTATTGTGATAGTCCACAAGTATTCGGCCTTTGTTCCACTTAGTTCCCTCCCTAAAACCTAAACCTCTAAATTGCTTTGGTTTGCAAACCAAATCCCCTCAGGCTAGATGGAATTTGCTTGAGTTTCCTCTTTTCCCCCAAAGGAAGTTCTTGCACAGTTTATCTACCTCCTTAATCAAACTCTGAGGAAGCATAAAAATGCTCATACAATAGCTCTTGATGCCAATCAAGATTGAATTGATAAACCTAAGTTCTTCCTGCATAAGTAAGATGTATGCTTGCCCAAGTAGCAAGTTTCTTCCTGATCTTATTGATTATAACTTCACAGTCAGGAAACTTCCATTTGGTTGGTCTCGACAAGGCCAACCCGGACCCGGCCAACCTGCCCAGAAATGACCTGACCAACTTGAAAATTTTAAGAAATCTATTCAATGCGGGTTGGTCAGGTTCAACCCATTGGACCTTTCGGGCGAGTTCCGAGTTTGATTTTTAGGTGACTGAGTTTCGGGTTGAACCCAAACCCGCCCGTGAACCCAAATATACTCTTACCTAAACTTTAATTATAATACAAGTTTACATTTTACATTGAACCTCAATATAAGAATATAAATTATTCCTAAAAAAATTATATAATACAATATACATTATATGACCATACACTTCTTCAATGTGTTGAAAGTTTATATGTATATATATAACTATATATTTTTTTTTTCATTAAATAGTGATTTAATTATATGTTCATATAATTAGGTAATGTTTAAGTTTATTTATATGTTTATATATAAGTAGGTAATGACATACATAATTAGGTGAGTGTAAAAAAAAATTGACTGGGTCAACAACCCGCCCGACCCGAACACGTCAACATGCCAACCCACCAACCTGCAACATGTGAACGGACGGGTTCGGGTTCACTTTTTTTACCCAAAACCCGTAAACCTGAAACCCGCCAACCTAAAATCTAATAAACCCACCCAATGTTCAAACCTAATGGTTACTCCCAAGTATTTCATTGGAAATGAGCATTATCCAGTTCTACCGTCTCCATGAATTTCCTCTTTTTTTAATCTTTGATTCTAGACAAATATACATTCAACTTTGCTTTATTTTCATTCAGACCCGAGCATTCAGTAAAAATCTTGAATGCCTTGTAACACATCCACTAGGAATGTCAATCTAGGCTATTTTCGCGGGCCGGGCCGGGCCCTCGGCCCGACGGGCCGACCGTGGCCCGAATTATTCGGGCTCTTATCGGGCTTCTGGCCCGGCCCGGCCCGGCCCGGTATATGTTATTTCGGGTCGGGCCCGGCCCGGCCCGGTTTTAAATATTAAAAAAAAAAACCTAAACCGATATGCCCGAAACTATCTCTACTCTTTGCCTCATCTACTATTTAGAGGAGACTGAAGCTCCACCTTCATTTCTCCCTTTCTCCGCCGCCTCTCTTTCTCTCCTCTCCCTTCCCTGGAAATCTCTTCTCTTCTCTCTTTCTTGTTTCAGATCACTCATTGATTTTATGCTTTTTATTCTGCTTACCTTTCATTGATTTACTACTCAGTTTTATTTCAAACAAAGCAAAAAAAGCTTGCTCTTTGATTATTCTGTTGACATGTTTTCGATCGGTTTAGTTTAAGATCTGGATTTTTTTTTCTCTTTTTTATGGATCTGTTTGAAATTAGAGTCTGGGTTTAGTTTCTGATTAGTATTAGTTCAGTTTTAATGATTACCAAGGGAGTCTTTAAGAACTTGTGTTAGTTTAAGATCGGTTTACTTTGATTATTTGGTACATTAGATGAGAATATATATATTAAAACAACTTTATAAACAAAACTACTTTTGGATAAGAAGTGTGATTGTACAGTTCCTATGTTAAAATAAATTTTCATATCTTTATGAGTAATTTTCATGCAACAATAAGCTTTAAATTAACATGTTTTTTTTTGTTGTAAGGTTGAATAACATGTTTAAAATATAAGGTATAGATAGACTGTAGAAAGAATGACAATTATTTATACTTTGAATGATCAAATCATTATTGTATCGAAAATATAATTATTTAAGATTATAATTTATCAATAAAATAATTAATTTTAAAAATATTGTCCAGCATAAGGTGTGGAAGGAGCAATTTCTTTTTTCTTTTTTCAAGATTCCTTTTATTCAAATCAAATTTCAAATTGCACCTTTCACTAGTTACCATAATTTTCCATTTTCATAGGCCAAATGTAATGGATAGAATTGCATAACCAATATATAAATTAAATTAAAGGATAGAATTGTCATGTCAACTTTGTATCAGTCTAGTACTGCATCTTAGTGTTTTAATAAAGGATATGACCTTAATTATATTTTACTTTTGCAATCTGACTATATTATGTGGTCTTCAAACATCAATTATTGGCTCCATTTGATTTACTCTGTTTTATATTTTTTTTATAGGTTTTGGCGTTTTGCAAGTGTTTGAAAAGAATTTGAGTCAAGTGGAACTTTCAATCTCGATTCATCGGAGGTATATATATTTTTTTTTTATAATTGCTTTATTATATTACATATAATTTTATAGAAGAGTTTGAATATCTTATATATTCATCCATAGTGAAGTAGGTTCTGCGAAATTTGTGTGCTGCGGTGATATAAGGATGATAAATTGTGTGTTATCTGATTATTTATAGTTAAAATTGACAGATGGTTAGGTTAATAAAATAGGGAAAATGCTGCCCGATTTTTCGTAGATATGTTTATCATGGTTTTAAAGCAATTGCATGGATTAATTGATAGATATGAGAATATGGTGTTAATGTAGGTTAAAATAGAATGTCTGGTCAAATTGATTCTAATTTTGAGGATGATGTTGATTTTGTGCCATCAACTACAAATGAAGTACAATCTGTTAGCAATACAGTAGATGAAACTCAGAATCAGAGAAAAAGAACTTCTCGTGCATGGGATCATTTCACACGGGAAAAAATTGATGGAAAAATTAAAGCAGTTTGCAAGTATTGCGAGCGTAAGCTGGTGGGAGAAAGTTCTAGTGGGACTAGGCATTTAAATTCTCACGTGAAAACGTGTCCTGTAAGAAAGGCCCAACTTGCCGCCAATCCTAGTGCAACTGCAAGCCCTTCGGTTTCTTTTAATTTTGATCCTGATTTAGCAAGGACCAAATTGGCTCAAATGATCGTTAAGCACGAATATCCCTTGTCTATGGTTGAGCATAGCGGGTTTATAGAATATTCAAGCACTTTATGTCCCATGTTTCAAATGGTGTCAAGGAATACAATTAGGTCAGACATTATGAAAATGTATAAAACTGAGAAAGAAAAGTGCAGGCAAAATTTGGAAAAAAGTAGGAGCAGAATAGCCATAACCAGTGACATGTGGACTGCAAATCATCAGAAGAGGGGATATATGGGTACATGTGACTCATTTTATTGATGATTCTTGGAACTTACACAGTCAGATATTGAGTTTTAAGTATGTTCCGTGTCCTCACGATGCTCCAGCACTACTTGAGGCCTTAAGATCTTGTCTTAATGATTGGAAAATAGAAGACAAGATCAGTACAGTGACTCTCGATAACTGTACTGCCAATGATTCCATGATTGATCTTTTGAAAGGACAATTTGAGCCTGACAGTTTTATTTTGAAGGGAAAGTTGCTACATGTGCGTTGTTGTGCACATATTTTAAATCTAATTGTCAAAGAAGGCTTATCTGTCATTGGTGATAGTGTTGACAAAATTCGAGACAGTGTTGCTTATTGGTCGGGCACACCAAAAAGACATGAAAAATTTGAAGACACTGCTCGTCAACTTGGAGTACCATACACCAAAAAAATATCACTTGATTGTGTAACGAGGTGGAATTCAACTTTTCTAATGCTTAGCACAGCTTTATCCTACAAGACAGTATTTGAACGTGCAAGGCTGCGGGAGTTGCGTTTGAGGTGTGCCCCTTCAGAAATTGATTGGCAAAATGCTCAACAATTGTGTGATAAGTTAGAGTTGTTTCATGAAGTAACCGAATTAATTTCTGGAACAAAGTACCCTACCGCCAATATTTTTTTTCCAAAAATATGTGAAATTAAGACCAACATTCAATCATGGATGTTATCAGAGGTGCCTTTTATTAAGGACATGGCAACTCAAATGATGTCCAAGTTCCAGAAATATTGGCGAGAGATTCACGGGCTTATGTGTGTGGCGGTTGTTTTAGACCCGAGGTACAAGTTCATGTTGCTCGAATACTATTTCCCTGTAATTTATGATGAAGATAATGATGTTGATCCAACAATGGCAATTAGTTAAGTTTTTGTAATTTATCAAATAAATTATTTATTTTTATTATTAATACTTTTTTCTGTTTTTATTTTTTTGCAGGAGCCTTACGTAGTTGATCTTGATGATTAGAGAGTACATTGTTCTTTTTAGTATATGAGTGAGGACATGGTAGTTATTATTGATGTATTAAACATTGTTAGTAACAAAAGTACAATCTCAAACTTTCCTCTATTATGCATAATTGAATCACTCATTTATTCATTATAACAAAAATGCAATTATTCATTGAAAACCTTAGTTTCCAACCTTATCTATTATTAAAGTAAAATTGAAAAAAAAACATTACCATCACACCCTTATAATTCTCTTCATTAAAAATAAATTGACTTACATAATTATTATAATATTGATTTTAAAACATAATCAAACAACATAATAGTTCTCCCATTACCCATGACTCAAAACAAGACAAAACCAAAGAAAAAAGAAATCCCTTTTAATAAGGCATGTCATATTGTAATAGTATAATAGTTATAACTAACCACTTCCTAATAATAATAATAATAATTTTTAGAAAGACAATAAAAAAAAAAAAAGAGGACAAATAATAATAATAATCAATGGTGGGTTTTGATGCATTATCTATTTTCTCATCAAATTTTCTCTCTCTAAAATAACATAATATATAAAAAAGGTGTCTATAATGAATTGTCTCAACCACCACCAAAATTAAATACCCAAATGAAACAAAACAAAATAATAAGTATTCTTAAAAAAAGAAAAAAAAAAAAAAAAAAACCGGGTCGGGCCTAACCCGGCCCAATTATCTCGGGCCGGGCTTGACCCGCTAGGCCAAAAGAAGGAGTCGGGCCGGGCCGGGCCGGGCCAAAGTGATGTCGGGCCGGGCCGGGTTTGTAGCGGGCCGGGCCCGGCCCGGCCCGACTGACATTCCTAACATCCACTAATTCCACCTTCCCCTTGCAATACACTATGAGATCATCTGCAAAATATGTTAGTTTTATGGTACTAATTCAGGTACGCAGTAGAAGAATTATATATCTGATTATCATTGTACCATAGTCCCAATGATCTTTAGATGTATATATATTAAATTTAAAAAATAAATTGCATAAAAGAAATAAATACCTCTGGATGCCTATCAAGGTATCCTTGATTGTTTTCGTAAGTTGTATCCTTTTGGGTTGATTAAAAACTCACATTGTAGTCTTATAGATTGATCCACCACACACAAGGAATAGTGTGGGCTATTAGGATAAAGTGTATATGAAGTTCTTATTGGTTTTATGGTACTAAATCAGGTACACAACAGAAGATTTGTATAACCGATTATCATTGTACCATAGCCAAGGATCTCCAGATGTATAAACATTAAATCAAAACATAAATTGCATGAAAGAAATATATGTATACATGTTGATGACTATTAGGGTATCCTCAAAACTTCTTGTAAGTTAGAACAAATAATTCTCACACCATAGTCTTCCAAATCGATGCACCACACACAAGGAGTAGTTTGGGCTACTAAGATAAAGTGTATAATTTGTTCTTGTTAAATTCTCAACACATGAACAATAACAGTTTGAGAGAGAAAAACAATTTCCCTTTTCTCCATGTATTTCAAAAATTATAGTGTGAAAAACTTTTTCTGATTTCTTAAATTAGGCTTATATTTATAGTAGTTAATTCTATATTAATTAAATCATATTTAATTATTTAAATAAATATCTATAACCAAATTTGGTTATTGATATTTTTGATGAGGGAATTTCTCAACTAACTTTGAGAGAATCTCTCAACCAACTTGAAATATCTTTAACCACTTTTTAAATACAAATATTTATCTAATTAAATTAAATAATTAATTAATTGACCAAAAAAGATAAAAACCAATAGGGATACCCTACTATAGGGTAGGCGCTTACCTTGTCTCAATTAAGACAAGAATGGTGTCTTTTGTCCTGATAACTTTTATCTTACCAATTATTGTCTTGAAAAATATTGTCTTAACAACTTTTGCTTTTTTCTCTATTTAATTAATTTAAAAAATTATTTATTTATTACAAAAATAAATAATTACTATTTTTTCAGTTCAAATCAACTCTTTATTCCTACCCTTGATAATGTTTCAAGGTGGTGATTCGGGGACCATGGAACTATAATTCTAAGCTCCAATAAAGTGTATTATTTATTGAGTCTCATGAACTAAATAATCATGTTTATTAATATCATGATTACACCACTATAATATGAAATTAAACTCTTAGTAATTATAGAATTATATTTATTGAGTTTTACTGCAGTGTCTATTGATATAATCAATTCCAGTTATTAGCCCTCCTTGTGTCAGTTCGTAATTACTTTTAGTCAAATTACTGTTTTAGCCTTCTAATTACTTCTTTATCCTTTAGAACTATTAATTTACTAGTGGAAGTATAATTTAGATTTCATCTAAACTTGTGCGCAACTTTTTAGTACTAGAATTAACACATAAAGGGAGCCAACACTCAATTCGTTAGGAAAGTTAGGATTTCATAATTGTAGATCATGTTCCCAACCATCCATATTATTAGATTCCCAAAATAGAAGTTGTAAGAATCATCTTCTCTAAGAAACTTTAACGAGTGAATCAAAAGAAACTAATAACATGAACAAGAGTTCATGATTACTCAAGATTTAGGTCAATCTACTATTGATCATTGTTATAATATGAATTAGGTCTTTATAGTAAACGGTAAGTTTGATAAAGACAACTTTATTTATATCAGTCTTTGTCATATATAATTTCTATTATATACAACACCTTCACTTAGATATCATCGTACATCAGTAATCTGAACCGAGATTACTTGCACCGAAGAACGGGCATCAGTGAACCGTGCTAACAACCATTGATTAAATGTTCCTAAACTTTTATATGTTACTGCTATTTTATTCATGGCTAAGTGATCTTAGTTCTCTGCACAGCTACAAGTCACAACCTCATATATGAATAAGGAATATTCCAATATTTATATATAAATTATTCAATATTAAATATTAATAATTTAACATTCATGCATATATCAAAATATTCAACTATTATTTAATAATTAAGAATATATTTACAAGCTTTTCAGGGCATAAACCCTAACAATCTCCCACTTGCCCTTAAAGTAAATTGGGCATCTCCCTAAATTCCATATTAGTCATATGACCCATAAAAGATTTCGTTGGTAGAGTCTTTGTGAATGAATCTACCAGATTATGTTCCGGCGTAGTCTTTAAGATCGTCACATCACCTCTCTCTACTATATTTCTTAGTAGATGATACTTTCTCTCAATGTGCTTGCCTCTCTTGTTGCTTCTTGAGTCCTTGGAGTTGGTCACCGCTCCACTATTGTCACAGTACAGTACCAGTGGTTTTTCTACTTCTGGAACTACTTCCTAATCAATGTAAAATTTCTTCAACCAAACCACTTCCTTAGTTGCTTCACAAGCGGCTATATATTCGGCTTCCATGGTTGAATCTGCAATACTGGTTTGCTTAATACTTCTCCAGACTATAGCTCCTCCACCAAGAGTAAATAATGACCTAGATGTCGACTTTCGACTATCTTTGTCTGATTCAAAATTAGGATCAGTATATCCAGTTTGATTTAACTGTCCACTAGAATATACAAGCATGAGATCTCTTGTTCTCCAAAGATACTTGAGAATGTGCTTTACAGCTATCCAGTGTTCCAAACCTAGATTAGATTGGTAACGACTAACAATCCCTACAACGTAGCATATGTTAGGCCTTGTACACAATATTTCATACATCAAGCTCCCAACTATTAATGCATAAGGGTCCTTTTTCATGTCCTCCATCTCATGAGGAGTCTTTGGATATTGATCCTTACATAGAGTAATTCCATGTCTGAATAGTAATTTTCCTTTCTTAGAATTCTCCATTGAGAATTTTTTCAACACCTTATTAATATAAGTTGCTTGAGAAAGTGCTAATATTCTCTGCTTTCTATCTCTATAGATTTTGATCCCGAGAACATAGCTTGATTCTCCCAAATCTTTCATTTGAAATTTATGGTCTAACCACTTATTTACGTCTGATAACCATTCTACATTATTTCCAATAAGTAGAATGTCATCAACATAAATAACTAGGAATACAACTACATTACCTTTAATGTATTTGTATACACAGACTTCGTCTTCATTTTGGTCGAAGCAATACTCTTTAATAGTCTTATTAAAGGTGATATTCCAAGATCTAGAGGCTTACTTCAATCCATAAATGGATTTA
The DNA here is from genome assembly GCF_029168945.1 of Cannabis sativa. Classification (NCBI taxonomy): domain Eukaryota; kingdom Viridiplantae; phylum Streptophyta; class Magnoliopsida; order Rosales; family Cannabaceae; genus Cannabis; species Cannabis sativa. The sequence goes on from NC_083608.1 coordinate 25,279,478, forward strand.
TACAACTTGCACACCTTTCGATCTTTCCTTTGTAGCACATATCCTTCTGGTTGTTCCATATAAATGATCTCATCAAGATCTCCATTTAAAAAAGAAGTCTTGATGTCCATCTGCCATATCTCATAGCCATAAGTGTCAGCTATGGAAAGAAGAATGTGAATGGAAGGAGTGAAGGTTTCCTCATAGTCAATGCCTTCTCACTGTGTGTACTGTGACCTTTGGCTATAATCATAGCCTTAAAGATCTGTACCTCCCTTTAGCATTTCTCTTCTTCTTGAAAATCCACTTACACCATATGAGTGTAATGTCCTCCGGTGGAGTTTCATACTCCCAGACTTTATTGGTGCACATGGAATCTATCTCTTGATCCATGACATTGTTCCACTTGTCTGAGTCAGGGTCTTTCATTGCTTCTTTGTAAGTTAATGGATTGTCCTTGTCCGTGTCAAAGACAAGAACATGTGCTTCATGCTCATAGTTGAGAGATTATCTCACAATTCTCCCACTATGACGATGTACCGGGGTTTCCTTTTTAGGAACCGTGGTAACTGCTATCGGTCATTCAACTAATGATGCTAAAATTATTGGTTATGTAATCTATTCATTTCTGATTTCCTCGATAACCACTTGACTGCGTGGTTTGTGACTTTTCATATAGTCATGTTTAAGAAAAGTAGCATTTATCGATACAAATACTTTGTTGTCTTAATGACTATAAAAATAGGCACCTCAAGTTTCATCTGAATATCCTATAAACATACACACTTCACTTCTATTAGCAAGTTTTCCAATCTTCGGTTTAAGAACATGATCAGGACAACCCAAATATAGAAATGTTTCAAATTGGGTTTTGTCCCATTTCACAATTCCATTAGATTGTCGCTCATACTCTTTGAGGGTACTACATTCAAAATGTAAGTACCCGCTAGAAATGTGTATCCCCAAAAGTTTAGTGGCAGTGATGAGTAGCACATCATCGATCTAACCATGTCTAACGAGGTTCGGTTTCTTCTCTCTACAACCCGTTCTACTAAGGTGTTCCAGGTGTTGTAAGTTGGGACAAGATCCCTTCTTCCAACAAATAGTCTTTGAAGTCAGAATCCAAATACTCGCCACCACAATCTGATGAAGTATCTTTAATGATTTACCTAATCGTTTTTCTGCTATAGCTTTGAAGTCTTTGAACTTTTCAAAAGTTTTAGACTTTTTGACCATTAGGTAAGTATGACCGTATCTTGAATAATCGTCAATAAAAGTGACAAAGTATTTATAACCACCTCAAGTTTGAATATTAATATGTTCGCACACATCAATGTGAATAAGCTCAAGGTTTTCTTTGGCTCTATTGCCTTTTGCAAAAAAAAAAAAGTCTTTTAGCCATCTTGCCTTCTAGACAAGATTCACATATCGAAAGAGTTTCAACATTTAGTTCTCTCAAAGGACCATCCTTTGTCAACTAGTTTATGTCATAGTTACGTTTCATCATCATTTGAAACCTTTTGCCTCTTATTTTGTTGAGGCAATGCTACTCTAAATAATTCATTATTTAAAAATAATTGCTCACTTGGCTTGAGCACATAAAGTTTGTTACTCTGTTTGGCAAAGCAAATAGGCGTACCATTCTTAGAAATAATAATCTCATTATTAATAAAACTAATGTTGAAAAATTATTCATGCAAAATAGATAAAAAAAATAATGTCCCTTGTACATTCGGGAATAAAATAAACATTGTTCAATAACAAATATTTATTATTAAATTTTGAATGGACTCTGCCAACACCCTTGGTAGACACTTGTTCTCCATTCCCAACATCCATTGTCACCTCCTCATCGGCCAACTCCCTTGACAATTTAAGTATCTACAACAAAGAACAAATGTGATTAGTGGCTCCAAAATCAACAATCTATAAGGATTTATCATCCTCCACTTTGTTAGTTTCAAGAACAAATGAATTGCATTTACCTTTATTAAGCTCGGAGAGATACTTGTTACAGTTTCTCTTCTAGTGTCATATCATGCAACAATGGAAACACTTGCCCTTTGCCTTTTTTTCCTTGAACTTAGGGCTGACGTTTCATTGAAGTCATCCTCGTCCCAGTTACAATCTTCAGATCCGACTGACACTCCTCCGTCGAAAATCTTCTGTCTCCTTATCTAACTCCTTCTCCTTTTGGTTAGCTTCTCCTACAGGTCTGTGGTGGTTGGCTTTGTTTTCTTTTCGTTTCGAAGTGAATCTACCGAGAGCATCTGCTTCTCGGTTGTGGTCTTTTGGCAGAGCTTTTCTCTCAAGTCTCCTTGGACCACTTTGGACTTGGTCTTTTTGGGGTCGCGATGAGGGTTCCAAACTTTTTTGGGTTGAAGCTCTTCGCGGGGAGGATTCAAGGGTGTTATTTGTCGAGTACTTTGATACTCCCCCATCTTCCAGCCCACTTGCTCCTCTTTTTCCTACTTTTGGTCCTCTTCACCCAATTAGAGGTGCTTTAGAACGACCTCTCAAGAGCTCCTCTAACGCCCTTTGCATGTTTGTGATTGTTTCTTCAATACGCAAGTTGCTTGTCCTCAGCTCATTCATCTTCTCATTATACAGTCGAGTCCGAGAGCTAGAACTCATCGAGTAGACTCACTTTTCCTTTTTTGGCCAGTGGTGTGAGGTTCCGGGATCCCCCAGCCTCGGTGGCTGTGGTGGCCTTATAGGAGATGGGGCCCCAAGCCTTTGCACTCCGCCTCCTTCCTCTGGCATGATGGAGGCAATCGCTCCATCTCGCTAGTTGTTTTGTTGGGTGGTCCTCGAGCTAATTGTTTCCTTATCCTACTGAGGGCTCATGGTCATTCATGCCTCCTCTGTTCTGATGCACCTAGCCAATTGCTCCTCCTCCTCCAGCTAATAAAGGTGACGGGTCAGGCCTTGAGGCGATCAGTTGAAGCCCATCAAGTCAAACCTCCACTTCCTAGCGACAGTGAGAGCGTCTTGGCTTTTTTTTTTAATGATTCTCGGTTAAGAAACAACGCTGCTTTTGCATGTCATTTCCCACAAATGGCGCCAAATTGTTGATGGTAAGAACTCATCAATAACATAAAAAGGACTTGAAATGGTATTTTAAGATCTTAATAGAAGAATACTTGAAGTAAAAATTCTTACAACATTTACTTTCTAAAAAAATTACTATTCAGATGTTTTTCTAAAAAAGTCTCCCTTTATAATAAGTTCAAGGGCTCTATTTATAGTGAGCCCTTGACACTTTACAACCTTACCAGATCCCAAAATCATAGGATACCAAGTCACTTTCACACCTAATAACCTAGTATCTCAGGTGGTTTGATTTATCAGACATCTTAAGTTACACTAAAATTACCTCTTTTACTTGTATCTTAGATGAAATGAACATTGTCTCCTATACAATTATTTATTATGTAGTCGCTATCTTGTCTGCAATTTCTTGCTTAAACATCTCGAGCCTCGATATCTTCTCCTTCCTTCTATTTGTATGAGTATATCAGGTACCTGGGAACCAGAGGCTACGGGTGTTTGAGTTAAGGAGGTCGCTCGCTGCTGCATGGAGGAGCTGGTTCGTGGAGCTTCCTTTGGTGCATGGAGCTCCTCTTGGTGCATGGAGAAGCTGGTGCGTGGAGCTCCCCTTGGGTGCATTTTGAAATTTACACTTGGCGAACTTCTAGACATACCACTAATGACTCCAAAGATTACACTTAAAAAAATTTGGGGGTCAATAAATTGTAATAAGAATTTATGTAATTTAAATTTTACATCTTAATTAAAGTGCAAATTATAAAATACATATTTTATTATTATATTAAAGATACAAGAGTAAGGAATATAGATTGTTTGAACATTATTTTTTATATTATAAGTTATTCTGAATTTTAAAATTTTGTGAGATGTTTTAAATAACTACAACATACACGACCATAAGAAAATGACTAAAAAATTATCATAGATGCCAAGACAGTAGGGGTGCGATGCACCCTTTTTAAGGAGTGCACTGTAGAAGCCTCCTGCGATATATACTACTATTAAATTTTCAACTGGTAATCATTTCAAAAAGAATTTTAGAAAAAAAAAAATCTGTAGTTCACCACTCCAAAAGTGAGTTCAAGTAGACTCTCTTATCTGTTTCGTGAATTTTTTAATTTATTTTTCTTTATAATCGTGTGTGTTATAGTTATTTAGAACTACTTGTAAATTTTTTGAAAAATTCTAAATAATTTATAATGTTGAAAATAAAATTCAAATATTTTGTATATATTTATAATATTTTGAGTATATTAATTTTTGTATATATATAATTACAATACAATATTATTTATTGAATAGGGTATGAGTTTAAAAGAATTAAAATTATTTCAAAAGACCAAATAAGTAAGAGAAATTAACTTTGAGATATTTTCATTTCAACAAAATTTATTATTTCTTAGATAGCTATATTATAAAATTAAATAACAAATGTTTACACCAAAGATACTTAAAATTTTATATTTGTAGTACTTAAGTACATACCAAATTATTCTTTTAGTAACAAAAGCATTTAAATTACAATGTTTCTGTACTAAATTATTTGATTACCAACAAAGCAACAAAGATATTTAAATTCTTATATTTACAACACTTAAGTAACTAAATTATTTTTGGAATTATTTCATTAATAACCAAAAATAAAAAATTACAAAAATACAAATTTACAGTATTTTTAACATTTTAAGGACTAATTTTTTTTCTTTACTTTTTTTACAAAAATACGAACAGTTGTTTTATGATTGTTCTCGAAACAACATTGTTGTCACATTGTTGCTACAATATACTATGTTTGAGCAACTTGAAAATAATATTGTTTTTAGAAGAAAAAATAAATAAATAAAACAGTTTAAAAATAATATCTGTAAAAATGTAACAAAAAAAAAATATGTAAAAGAATTATAAAAAAGGTAGGATTTTAAGTATTATGTGTAAAAAAATTATTATTTTTTAGATACTCTACATACGTAGTATCAAATTTGTTAATAATTTGAGTAATTTCACAATAAAAAAAAAATAACAACTTGCGGCTAAATCCTCTCAACTATCACTTCAGTTGCACTTAACTTTCTAAGCTCAAATTTTGACGATAAAATATTCTAAACTACTAAGTGTCATTTATTTTTTACAATTAATTGTTAATATAGATTGTTTATGTGCACACTTTTGTACGTCAAATTTATATTAGTAAACCTAATATTATTATTTTAAAAATATAAAAATTATTTCAAAATTTGTAATTTTTTTTTTTAAATATTTTATTTTTATTTTTTCTAATTTATTTAATTTTGAAAATAACTTTAAAATAATAATATTAGGTGTACAAAAAATATACACATAAGCATTAAACAGCCCATATTTGAATGATAACTTAAATTTACTACTAGTTTAATAGTTTGGAGAATTCTACCACCAAAATTTAAACTTAAAAATTTAAATGCAAGTAAAACGTGAGAAGGTTTTAATAGAAATAGTGTTGAAAAAAATTTTACCAACAAAATGCGGTAATAATTGTTGGTAAAAAATTCTATCTAGTCAAATGGAAAATAAGATCATCAGTATAGATTGTTACATTAATAGCATGGTATGGTATTGATTTATTGATTCCCATATAATTGTTTGGAAAGGGAGAAATTAGTGGGATCCACACAAATAAGGGAGGAAAGGTTCTCCCCCATTTTTATAGGGAATGCCTTTCCCTTTCCTTATTTAATTTATTTTAATTATAATTTTATTAACTAAAAATAAAAAAAGACAAATATGCCCCTTAAAAATTTATAAACAGAAAATATTTACATGTTCTAATAATGGCAATTTTGTCAAATTAAAGCATTCCGATTGCCTTTTCTAGTTATGTAAACAAAATAATATGATTCTAGTTTTCTTTCCAGACAATTTAATAAACATCATAATAAAATATTATTTCCGATTATTTTCTATTTTAAAAACGATACATCTATTGATTATTCTGATTCCAATTACAGTTTAATAAACACGTCATAAATTCTACATTTTCCTTGTAGCGATGCGTGCTTTTTTTTATATATAAAATCACTAAAAGGCCCACCAAAAAAGGCGAAATTGGTTTCCCCAATCAAAAATCTACGATATCATGAGTAAAGAATTAGAGTAAAATAAATTCTTTCAAAATTCATAGTGCAAGTACGATAAACACCTTAATTCAACTTAAATAAGTAGAAAAAGAATCGGAATATTTTATGATATCACAACCTCTCCCTACAAAATTAAAATCTTTGCAAAGTCTGAACAGAGAAAACTAATATGGCTCAAAACTGGAAATTCCAATCAACCTAAAACTCAAGTCCTTCGTACCATCTTGAACCACAACAATTGCCATTTTCGAGACTGAATTGTAGTAAATATAGAGAACTTATAGCCTTCTACCTCTTCTACCACCCTTTCTACGGGTACTGTCAGTTGGGATGGGAGTGACATCCTCTGAAACACAAATACACAACGTTAACAACTTTAAAAAGAATTTATATACCTATACATATATGAATATTGCCACTAAAGAAATGATAGTTTAAGAAAAGAAACACACAAGATGAGATCCTTACCAATACGGCCAACTCTCATTCCAGAACGAGCAAGAGCTCGAAGAGCAGACTGGGCACCTGGACCGGGTGTTTTGGTTTTGTTACCACCAGTGGCACGGAGCTTAATATGTAGAGCAGTAACACCCAACTCCTGCACAATTAAAATTATTACTAAATATTTTATAAAGTAAGACTCAATGCCAAAACTTCCAACAACCAGCAACACAACTATTTTCTGTTTACATGTACCAACTTCAAATGAGAGAGAGAGAGAACCAAACCTTGCATCTCTGTGCAACATCCTGAGCTGCAAGCATAGCAGCATAGGGAGAAGATTCATCTCTGTCAGCTTTGACCTTCATTCCACCTGTAATGCAAATTAGGAATAATTGAAGATTTTACTATGGAAACATTACCAAGCAGGATTTTCAAATAAAGGTATATCTTAAAAAGCAATAATAAAATACACATGACATGCTTTGAAACCCAGACACCAAAATGTTCGAATAATCGTAGTCATGTATATGATGTGATTCACATTAAAAGTTACAAACATGTAACAAACAGAAAGCATATAACGTCCTCTCCTGAATAAAAGTTTCGATCAAGTAAAAAATTAAATTATTGTAATTGAAAATATAGATACATCCTAACTAGTGATAAAAAAGCTTTCTACTCTACAAGGTAGTTCACATCATTTGTTACTGTGAGAATCAAGAAACTGTAAGGTGTTATATCACATCAAAACAGCAAACAGAAGACATTCACATGCTTTACGAGGCAAACATTAAACACGAGCTAAAATATACACATTAATGAAATTCACGAATAGAAGTCTTACCAGTAATACGAACAAGGGTTTCTCTCCCAGAAAGATCAGTCACATGCTGCACATAAAAATAATAAACACAAATTAGCACAAAATATCATCAGCAACTACATCCACAGAAAATTGAACAAGACTTACGATGAATGTATCGTTGAAAGAAGCAAAAATGTGGGCAACACCAAAAACATGCTCTCCTTCCCTGACAGCTGGGCCAAGGGTGACATTTTCTTCCTTTGGCTCCCTGTTCTTCCTCTTCGAGGCCTGTAAGAAACATATCACAATAAAATTAACATAAAATTCATAAGCAACATTAAGAAATATTTAAAAATTTAATCTATAAGAAAATCATTTATACCAGTGAACAATTTATAAATATAGAGCAATTGCAACATTATATTATAACAGTAAAGTATATTAATAAACATTTCATAATGTGCATCATGCTAATTTGAATCGCTCCTTATATTTTCTAAACAAAAGTTATCAATGTAGGCTACTTATAGGATGATTAAAATAATGGAAACACAACAAAATTTTCAAAAAGATTAACATATAAAAGAAAACAGATAATCGTGCTTTGAAACAAGCCACCAAAGAAAGACAAAAGCCAGATTTGATTCACGAAAACTTCTTTAAAATGAGCAATAATATAGTACATCAATATCATTATCGTGAGTACAACAATCTTTATTTACAATAATTAAGAACAAAGAATGTCATACTCGCCACCAAACCAAAATTAAAATTCTAAATCAAAAATAAACCTTAAATCTTCCTATTGTTCTCAATCTGCAATTTAAACAAAACTAAAACAGATTTCGAGCTGAATATTGATGTGTATGGAATGATACTAGTGTGCAAGTGAGAAGGAATGAAAATACGTTGAGAAAGCATTGGATTCGTATTGACTCACCATGATTTCGAAGCTAGACGAGAGAGACTGAGAGAGCTAGGGTTTTGATGAAGTGTTTGGAAGCTAAACTAGTCGCCTTCCAGAAAACCCTACGGAGGAAGAGGATAGTGAGGCTTCGCTTTCGATTATATATGAAACTAGGGTTTTGCTATATTACGAAAATAACCCCCTCATCTACTTGCTTATTGGGATAAAAGGTAAATGCAGTTTTATGTCATTCTTTTTCACTTAAATATCATAAATTTACTTGTTTTAAAAAAAAAAAATAAATAAATAAATCTAATTAGCAATTTTTTTTTTTCGAACTTTGACATATACCAAATCATGCTTCCTGAACTTTTTTGGCCGTTAAAAATTCTTCCTGAACTATTGAGATTGTTAGATTTAAGGCCCTTTGTCTAATTTCATTCAATTATACTGTTTCAGTAATTGTTTATGTACTAAAACATGCTCTCCAGACTTTGATATCTACCAAATTATGCCCCTCAAACTTTGATATGTACTAAATCTTGCCCCCTGAACTTTTATCCTTATTAGAATTTTTTTACTAAAATTAGAGAAAAGTCCTTAAATTTAACAATCTTAATAGTTCAGGAGGAATTTTTAACGGCCAAAAAAGTTCAAGGGGCATGATTTAGTACATGTCAAAGTTTGAGGGGGAAAATTACTAATTAGCCAAAAAAAATATGAAGTTTTTTACGGCTAAACTCTCTTACTTATTATTTTACTTGTATTTAACCTTTTAAGTTTAAAATTTGCAAATTTAAAGAGTTATCTACTTTCTACAGTTAACTACCAATATATAGACTCTTTATGTGTACACTTTTATAATACACGTGACACGTTTATATTAATACACCTACTATTATTATTTAAAAAATATAAAAAAAAATATTTCAAATTTTAAATAATTTTTTATTTTTATAATTTTATTTAATTTTAATTTAAATTTTGAAAATAATTTTAAATAATAATATTTAGTGTACCAATATAAATGTACCATGTGTACGAGAGTATATACATAAATAGTCCATGGTGACAGTTAACCGGATGACACCTTAAATTTGCTACTAGTTCAGTAATTTGGAGATTTTTACTGCCAAAATTTGAGCTTGAAGGGTTAAATGCAAGTGAAACGACAGTTAAGAAGGTTTAGCCGCCAAAAACTCTACATATATATATTTAATAATATTGCAAACTTCATTAATTCAAATCATTCATCACTAAAGATGCAATTACAAAGGGTAGATAAAAACTATTAAAAGTACAATCAGCCTCATAAAGAGAAGATCGTGCAAAAGTATGTGTAACCTTATTAGCAGATCGTTTAACAAAATTGAAAGAAATAGTAGTGATAACAACAAATAATGACTTACAGACAAACAGAATATGGCTATAAGGAGAAGTCATATATTTAAAACTTTGTAAATCTCTATTGATTCCTAGACAATCCGACTCCACAACAACATTAGTCCACCTATTAGTCATGATCCAACTCAATGCTTCTTTAATTCCAATCGCTTCAACAATATGTGGTTGTAAGACCCTTACTTTATTCATTGTCTTCGCTGCCAGTACCAGACCAACAATTGTATGAGCCACTAAGCCAACTCCAAACCGTCGCTCGTGCTCCATCAACATTAACTTTGATTGTAGGAAATTCTGGGGGTCCAATGCTCCATAACTACCACATTTGAAACACCATCATTTATAGCAGCAAAATTCTATTTTTGAGCATTATACCATTCAATAAAGTTTAGTTTAGCTAACGAAATCACCTCCATTACATCAAGTTGTTTGGAGTTCCATACCAAATTATTCTTGAGCTTCTAAATTGCCTAATATATCATTGCAACTTCCATGCAATCAGCTTTGTTCCAAAATTGTAAACCTTCTTTAAGCCATCCTACAAATGTCACTGCATCAGTAGAAACCACAGGCACATAAGAGGCAGACCAGCAACCTTAAGCAAAATCATACCTCACCAAAACATGAATGGTTGTTTCTGGAGCTGCTAAACAAAATAAACAAGTAGTTATAATCGACACATGCTTGATGTGTAGCTGAAATCTTGTTGGAAGGCTATTCGTGGAGGCTCTCCATATAAAAGATTGGACTTTGGGAGGAATCTTAAGCTGCCATAATTTGTTATCTCTTAACACCTTATATAGTGTAGGAACAATCACTAGCACTAACCCATATGATTATATTATTTAATGAAGTCATTTGGGGTCATTTTTATGTTTTATGAAACCTTAACATTTCTCATGTAGAGCTCCAGGTGACATATCTCCCATCATTGGGCGACATGTCGCATGCTCCGGATGTAAAACATCAAAACCGTAACTTTGTCATGTTCCAAGCGACATGTCACATAATTTTGACATAATCTCTATTTCCGAAAATATGATGTCTAGAATTTTGACGGTGCTTCAATTTTGTAATCCCAAAGATGTTCCAAGCGACATATCGACCAGTACTAGGCAACACGTCACCTGATATTGTGCAATCTCTCATAAAACATGCATTACAACACCTCTATTTGACCCAAAACTTGTTGGGTGGCTTAGTTTACTTAAAACCAAGTTTTGGGACACAAGAAGAAGTTCCATTATGCCTTACAAGTTCAACTATTAGGCTATATTTTCTTAATGTATTTTTCCTTTTAACTTGAACTATTAGGCTAAACATATCTCATTGATTAGTCTCTACTAATCATGTTAACCTTAAGTATATAACCAATTCTAACATTCTCCCATTTGGTCAAATACTTATGCGTTTCTCATCTCTAAGTAGACAATGTTGGTGCATAAAACAATATATCTTTCGAGTTGAATATTGCCTTAGTGAAAACACTACAAAGTTTTGTTGAGCTACTCGGTATTCCTATGGATTGAACGTCTAAGTCTTTAATTGATAAAACTAGTAATGTTGTGTTCAAGCAAACTTTCATGCACCTTCATTTGCTCTTTACTCCTACTTTTACACGTTAAGCACTATTATAGCCTTGTGCTAGTCCATTAATGAGCCTTCTAAGGAGAAAACTCCTACTCCCATTAGAGGTGGCACCACCTCTAAGCTCAAATAAGTGACATTCTTACAGAATTTTTGCTACATTTAGAGATGCTTGTTTCTCATAAACTGAATTTCAATAAAACCTTTTGGTTAACCCTCAATTTCATAGCAACCAAAATTAACCATCCTTAGATGAGACTATTATATTTGTTAGTGTCTGATATGCAATTTTCACTACAAGTGTGCAGTATTTTTATAGAAAAGTTTAATTCAAAAAATGTTATCAAACTAATAGGGATTAATTTTTAAATTTTACTAATTACTATACTTTTTTTTGGTTTTATGCTTTAATTAAATAATTCGAAGTATATAATAATTAAGAATAAAATAATAAAAATTATTGAAAAGTAAACAAACAAACAACGATTTTAATCAGAAAATAAAGACCTGGAGCATTGATTTCCCTATTTCAAATTATGAATCTCAGTTTACTAATTATCTTAATTTATTCTATAATTTGTAGTTTCAAGAATTCTAATGTAATCTATTAATCTCTCTCAAGTGATGATAGAATTATAAATTAATCAACTATGATCAATCAAGCAATAACAAAACAATATGATTCTCTTTAAATGAAACTCATAGAATAAATGAAATCTCTCAATCTCACATTTTTCCTATGTCATGCAATTCTAATTTCAATTTTTGATTACCTTTCCCAAATATAAAACTTAAAATCTCAATACTAATTAATGGTGATCAAGCATTAACAAGATAATAATTAATACAAAATTGTATAAACAAATAGCAAGGAAAAATATGGGAATAATCTAAAACTTTAATTCATAGTCTAAAATAATTTCATCAACACTCTAAAAAGAGTGTCATAATGACAAACATAATCACATTAATAATCATATTCATAATCAAACAACTACATAGAAGAATAAAGAAGAAGAAAATGACTCTGATAAAAGTTGATGATGCTCTCTCCCTCTCCCTCTCCCTCTCCCTCTCTCCCTCTCTCCCTCTCTCTCCCTCTCTCTCTCTCTCTCTCTCTCTCTCTCTCTCTCTCTCTCTCTCTCTACAAATAAAATCAAGGATTTAAGTGATAGTTGTAACTTTATCATTTCCTGATTTGTGTGATTTTATTCTATATTATAAATATTGTGTATAATTCCAATATAAAGGGAACGATTTGTACTGTTCGATGTATCAGAAATAAAAAACACTATTTCTTCATTATACTCTTCAAAACATACAAAAATCAGCTCTAAAAATATTCTAAAATTTGTCATTAGATCGCTATTTATGCATATATTTTTTGTCTAGACTCTTAAATTGCGTCAGATAAACGTCACATTAATGTTATATCAACAAACTGTTTCGAAAAATGAAAACAATGCAAATGTAGGTACAAATTTCTAATAGTTTTGATAATTTGAGTGATTTTTTTAAAAATAAATAAATATATCTGGGGGCACTCTATATAAGTGACAGTTAGGGAAAAAAATCATAATTATTCTATAATAAATGAGTATGTACACAAAATAATTATAATTTTTTTCCATAAGAAAATATCTAAGTTGGACTGTAAGAACTTTTGCTTTCGCAGAATGTAATCAAGCTATATAGAAACATTGAGACAACTATTCAAATTTGTTCAATAGAATATTCTACAAATGATATTCTGTGACCTGTAATTTTCTCTCTTTCTAATCTTTGTTGATGCAACTTAGTTCACGAATCAAACGAACATTTCTCATAGTAAATCATGACAACCATAAGCATCATTACTAAATAGTAGACTACTTGTTCTATCAAAACTAGTTCTATGTCCCACTCTCAGTTTCATATACAAGTACAACTACACTTTATCTACAATCAGATTAAAAGAGAGAAACTCACTTCTGTCGACACTATCTACACCATTTCGCGTCCTTCATCTGTCGTTGCAATTGCATGATAGAGAAATTCTGTATGACAGTATAGAGTATAGAGTATAGACTTCATACTTCTTGGTCATCCATGGATTTGTGATATGGCTTGGCACTTACAATTAAATTCTTCAAAGCACTTGGTCCCAAATATATCAAAACCTGTGGATAAATCAAACATTGTAGAGAAGCATGCAAGAAGTAAATCCAATGCGTAAGAAAATTTTCTTCTAATCAATTCATTTTGTTTTACTACTTTTCAGAACTAATCCATAAACTTTTTATGATGTATAAATGCTAATGTTGTGTTGTCCCAGTTTGACCTATAGAAAAAGATTCTTGAAGATAACCAGAAGCAGTTAATTTATAATGTGTTTATTGATGCTTAATCCAATCAACTACAACAAAATATTGCACCGCCTTTTGGGGGGTTAATAAGAGCTTACTTTGGAATCAGTTATGCCAATTTCACATCATATGTTCTATATCTGTAAGCAACCATTATATGTATTTTTAGTGTGGATGATAAATGCAACAGAATTTACACAATACAGATTCTTTGCTTATTCCTGAAGTTGAGTAAGAATTTTCCCGTGTTCTCTGTTTTCACATATCTTTATCAAATCCATATTTTGGCATCTAAAAAATAACAGCAACCTCAGTCAATATGAATAAAAGATTGATAGCAGAAACAGAGAGTGGGAACAATGTAGCACCTCATTAGCATCTTTGTAACAACTATGTTCATCTTTCTTTGGCCAACTTACTTGCCAACACCTGACAGACAGAAAATTGTGGAATTCACAAATGGTCAACCTCACGATTCAATTGTACATTACTAGCTCTATCTACATTTTAGAACAGAATTGAAAACAGTAGTTTATCATATGTGAAAAGAACTCCTCACTTGTCCAAGTACTACGTAGGCATCTTGAAGTTCAAAACCTCAATCTTTATTTGCAAGCACAAGATGTGCCAGTCAAGCATCATCAATTGAGTAAAAATTCTCAAAATCCAAATATTCAGATTTAGGAAGAAAATATATAATAATGAAAATTGCAGCACATTCAACAACCTGTCTTTTCCAAGACGACGAGCTAATTCTTCAGCCAAAGCTCGGCCAGGTGTGTCACTGTCAGTTGCAAGGATAATTCGAGAAGCCTTCACGTATAAAAGAAAATGTTAGGAAATATTCTATTGGAAAAAAAGAAACTTAATTCTTATTGCTGTTAACGGGCAGCAGTCATTTTACCTTATCCAAATATCGTTTGTCGTTCCAAAGGTACTGAAATGCAACGTCCTAAATTCATGCAAACAAAAAAACAAAAAACAAAACAGCATGTAAATCAAGGGATGTTAATATAATTTAAAGGGAAATATGTTACTTTTTCATGTATTTGGTTGGATTTTGTATTAACCTTCTCAGAAGATGGTAATGTATGAGATATCTTTCCTGGCGCACCACCAGGAACACTCACACAATTGTAAAAGCCAGCTTCCTCCACCGAGAGCTTATCTAACTCACCTTCAACCTAAAAGCAGCATCAAAATAAAAACAATCAAATCAGAGGGGCATAGTTTAACCCAGAGAAAAAGAAATAAAATAAAATATCTGTTATCCAAATAAGGTAGCTTACAATGATGATTTCAGATGCATCAATAATGTCATCCAGTCCATATAGCACTTTTTCAGTATCCTTCATCTGAAAAACAAGGGATGATAGGAATCAAATGACATAGAAGAAACTTTTAAAAAGGAAATACACAGCCTAATTTTTCAAACTTTGTTCTGTGCAGGGGATTTCTAATAAAATAATTATCGGTTCTTACAAAATAAAACTAAACAAAAACATTCAAGAACCAATCCAGATCACACTGAACAAGCCAACATGGTATCATCATATGATTTTATTTATTTTTTTCAATTAAAATATACAAAAAAAATGATGGGCAAACAAACCAAATGAGCAACTAGGATGTAACACTCTCATACCAAATGTTCATGTTCCCATTTAGAGACTTTAAAGGAATAAGGAGCAATGTACCTGCCAAAATCTTCTTTTCTCTATTGCTCGGTATTTGCAACCAACTAGAAATCCATTTCGTCTATAAGTAAATGCAATGACAAGCTGCAAATTTAGTCTATTTAGATATGATAAAACCTTTCATCAGTGAAGTTACTGAGAACTGAAACCAAAATTAACTGCTTGAAAGAGTCGGTACTGAAAAACTAATCATGCAACTATAATATTTCGGCAATTATACCAATAGTTTAAAATAAACTGACAGTGTAATTTTAAAAAGATATGGATAAGTATGTATGCAAGGCATGTTTGTTAACATTGCGATAGATATCAGATTCCACAATCCTTAGATTTTATTTGCAAATTCATATTAGAGAATGAACTGGTCGTGTGGGATACTTTAGTTGTTAAAGAAAGGTGTTGACTGAAGACAATATCAGCCATAAGAGACTGGTGCAAATACCCAAGAATAGTTTAGGATATTTTGAGGAACTGTATGGTCGGATAAATTTAACAGTTCATGCAATTGAATGTACCTTATTACCAGAGAGTTGCATAACACTATTTCTATGCAGAGTCTCCTCGGAGATCATTCGCTCACGGAAGTAGGCAATAACCTGAAGAATAAGACAGAGTAAACACCTCTTAAGGTAAATAATTGTTCCTGCAATCTCAAATTGATGCTTGAGGTGTAAAGGAAGAATAACAGGAGATGACTTAACAAACTTAATCAGTACAACACGAGTTTCATGAAAACCTCCAAAGGGAGCTATGGCACAAGAATTCTAAATCCAAGAAGCTAACCTCACTAAACAAATTCTATTGAATAGGAAGCATAATGATACCCTTATTTTGAAAGTACACACCAACTCATTTTATGGCTGTAATGCTAATTATATGTAATTGTGACTTTTCTATGTAGCTCCAACAACAGGCCAATACTTGTTGCATACCTTTTTTGAAAAAAAAAAGAATTTTAGAATGGGATAAGTTATAAAAAAAAATGCCATAGTAATTGACAATTGTTAATTGTACATCCTGGTACATCTTCTAAAAATAGGACTTCAGCAAGAATACAGATGGTAAAGTTTGACGGCCACTGCGTCATTTTACAATGCGCTGCTGGAATTTTAGGAAGAAATGTCACAACATTTTGCATTTGAAATTGCTTATACACTCCTGTAGTATCAAACATAATCCAATATTGAATGCTTTACCTTCCTCCTAACAGCATTTAAGTTATCTAATACACATTAAGTATTCAAAGCCTATGATCAAGAAATCCAATTAGCCCTTTTGAGGACTACACATGACAGGAACAGAAATGCTTTACGAAAAATCCTACCATAATAAATAACAAGGATACCAATGAAAAGAGAAAGCACATAACACGCATTATAGAAGAGAGGTTAATCCATATACCCCTGCACCAAGAGGCACTAAACCCAGGCTCTTTTCTGTCGATTCTCTAGGTGATTTGAATTTCCTTTCTGCTCTATTTTCTGCTTCCCGGTCATCTGAAAACACCTGAATTGCAAACAATGAATTTCCTGAGACTAAATCAAATTCAAAGCTTTTGAGCATAAACAGAACAAGAAAATAATTACATAGCAAAATGATATTCTGTACCCGACCAGCCCAACCGCAATCAAAGCGAAAGCACCTCCACATAGCAAATTCCCTACAACATCAAATTAGAAAAGTTCACTACAGCTACAATATCTCACAAACCACTAAGGAACACAAAGTAACTCACCAATTTAGGACAATGTGAAATGACAAACTCCTCTCCATTGATTGTCCACCATTGCACTACTTTATCAGAACACAAATAGTTCAAAATAGCTACTTGAAATGTCAATGTCAAATAACCAGAATATTCTCTCATAAGAAATGGGAGTTTTCTCTCAAACTTTTCAACAATATACTTGAAAGAAAAATACATATTCAAAAAAAAAAAAAGGCCAATAACTACCTTAGGACATAAAATATTATAGTATCGTCCGGGCACCCAAGAATGATTGCAAGAAACCCCAAGCAGCTCGATTTTCTGCTTCAAAACACTCACTTTACCCTCATCGAATGGCTCCAACTTAGCTGCAATGTACAAACGAACAACAAATAAGAAAATGGGTATGGTAAAATGGAAGCAAGTGTTGTGAGCAAAGTAAAGAAAAGAAGGAACCTCGATTCGGAAGAGCAGATTGAGTGTGGAGATTGGTAGAGTTAGAGAAAGAATGAGAGCAAAGTTTGGTTATTCCGGTGGGCGAAAGGGCCGGAGTGGTGGTGGTTAGAAAGCAAGGATTGGAGGAGAAGAGGGCTGTGTTGATTGGACGCAAAATACTGTCAATTGATAAACTCATTCTCATTCTCATTTTCATCTTCTACTGACTACTGGGGTCTATCTGTTCAAAGAATCAGAAAGATGCTTCCCAAAAACCAAGTCTCATTTTCATAGTTTTTATAATCTACATTTTTATGAGGATAAATGGGATTTTCAAGACAAATTATGCAAATCAATACTTTTTTTTTTTTGGAGAAAATATTTGTTAGGCTAATTAGTAATTTTTCCCCCGAATTTTGACATGTACTAAATCATGCCCTTGAATTTTTTTGGCCGTTAAAAATTCTCCCTGAACTATTAAGATTGTTAAATTTAAGGACTTTTATCTAATTTTAGTTAAAAATAAATTCTAATATGGGTGAAAGTTCAGGGGGCATGATTTAGTACATATTAAATTTTGAGGGGCATGATTTGGTAGATATCAAAGTCTGGGGAGCATGGTTTAGCACATAAACAATCACTGAAACAGTAAAATTGAATGAAATTAGATAAAAGTCCTTAAATTTAACAATCTTAATAGTTTAGGGGGAATTTTGTAACGGCCAAAAAAGTTCAAGGGGCATGATTTAGTACATGTCAAAGTTCGGGGAGAAAAATGTTAATTAGCCTATTTGTTATTATAAATTAAAGCAAGTCATTTACAATAATAGAAAAAATAATAGGTAATCTCCTCTAATTAAATACAATTATTATTCAGCACTAAATCTTGTTTTGTCGAATTGTGAGCAGCTTGGTTTGCATCAACTTTTATTATTATGCTCCAATGTATAATTATAAATCTTAATGCAAAATTTAATATATCATTTAATATTCATCTAATACTCTATTAAAAATATATAATAATAATACAAAAAATAAATGTAAAATTTAATAATAAAATAATAATAATTAAGAAAATTATTTAATGTAAATTAGCATGCTAACTAAATTTTAATAATAAAATATTCAAAATGGTATAATAGTAGATATAGAAACATAACATTTTATTGTGATGTAAATTTTGCATCATGCAATTTTGGGATGCAAATTTGGATTATTTTTGATTATGTGAGATTTTTGTACCATAATTTAGCACACTATTGGAGTAGATTTTTAACAAAATGAGCTATATTTTATTTTTGCATCTCCATCAGAGATGCATAATAAAAATTGATGCAAAAATATCACAGAACTATATTTTATACCAAATATAGATCAATTTCTATATCTCCTATTAGAAATGGTCTTATAGTCCTAATTTTATGAATGATCGCAATGTTGTTGTAATAATACTTATCCATTGATCCGATGATATTTACCACGTGTTACACAATTAGAATTAGAAAGTAAAGAATACACAAAATTTTATAGAGGTTCGACCTCCTTAGTTAATGGGTAATGACCTACTCCTCTTTTAATTGTATTAATATCGAGGGAAAATACTATTCAGATCACTATAGGTGGGATTTGATATAGCTCCCTTATGAATACAAAATGGGAATTAAGATAAAAAATCTCAAGTGTTGAGAATGCTTGTATAGGCGTGTGAGAGAGTGAGAGTGAGGAAGAGATATTATAGATTTAGGCTTAGAATGAGGCCTTAGCGCTTAATGACTTGGAGGCTAGGATTAGACTTAGGTCTTTTAGATTAGAATTAATGCCTTTTATATAGTAGAGCTTAACCCTAATTTACAATTGAAATCCGTAGATATTTGTATATTAAATTAATTAATTACAAAAGACTAAAATGCCCTTAAACTTAGATATTTTTTAGCTACTTTATTGGGCTGTTAGGGCCCAATTCGCAGTCCACGTGTAAAATTGTACAAAAAATCCTACCAGATCCTTTCCTGGCTGGCTGACCACGTGTTGTGTAGAGGCTGGTCGGCCAGCTTCTTTAAGCAAGTTTCAACCCGGCTGAAGGTTGAAGGAGATCTAAAATGACGTGTCGTTTTTTATTTTTATGGCAGCCACCGTTTATGTAAAATGACGTGTTGTTTTTCACACTCTGGAAAATGACGTGACGTTTTTTTTCATTGTGGGCTGTCGTCGTTCATATATTGTTTAATCAGTCTTCTCCTCATGTAAAACGATGTGTTGTTTTGCCTATAGCAAAAACGACATGTCATTTAAGGCAGTAATTTTTTTTTTTCAAAAGAAAGAAGGAAAATTAAGAAAAATTTAAGGAAATTTCGAAAATTTATAATTTTAATTTATTTTAGAATTTTATTTTATTTCCTCATTTTTGTTAATTTAGTCAATTAAATTACATTTGTTTAAATTTTTCATTTTTAATTAACACATACTTTCATATATGTTATTTAGTAAGAAATAATTATGAAATTTTTTTAATTTTGGTATTAATTACATGTAATTATAATAATTGTAATATTTTAAAAATGTGAATATTTAAATATTCTACAATTAAGTGTGCAATTATTATATTTATTTACCAATTGATTGAATTAATTGATAATCTGCCATTAAGTATATATTCTTGGATTTTGCATTTAATTCATTTTTATATAATTAAATTGTACTAATTTAAATATTTATCTTATTTATACAAATTTATTATTAGTACAAATATTTAAGATATTATATGGTTGTAAATGCATAATTAATTATATATTATGAAATTTACATTTAATTAATTGTCATACAATAATTATATTAATTTGTATTTGTTTGGCAAGTTTATTATTAGTACAATTAATTTAGATTCGTATGATTTAAATATTATACATAAATTCCTGCTAGATATATTTAGAAATATTCAAACATTAAGATAACTTGAATATTTTATTTAATACATTAAGTTTCATAAAACTTCATAAAATATTCATAAAAATATTCCTAAAATGAATAAAACGTAAGTAATTTTGTAGTTTGACATAAGAAAACATGAACTTGGAAAAAATGCTCATATCTAAAACAGTTTTTAATGATCTTCGGACGACCACACTAGGAACACTAATCTCAGTGATTGTCTATTATGATAATAATGAAATTACTTTTAAGTAGAGCCCAATGCCTAATGTCGAAGTAAAAATATAATTTTATATAATTAAGAAGTAGCCATAGTATCCTTATTTGTATAAAAATATAAAAACTATAAAACGCCACCTCATAGCAATAATTTAAGGGTGTTTGCGATGCGGGTGGTGCGGTTTTTGACTATTTTTTCAAACTAACCCGCACATGCGTTTTTTTTAATTTTCCAAACGGCACTCGCACCACGAAACTAAAAAAATCGCAGAAACTGTACCACAAAAAATAGTGCGGTGCAATTTTTGCGGTTTGAACTATCATCAATATAAACTATCACAAATACAACAAAACTTGAGCAACACTTGTCAAAAATACCATAAGGATTGAAAATAAATATGAAAAAAAATATTAAGTTTCAATAATGTAATAATTAGTGGGCTTTGGATTAGACATTACATATTGGACCTAAATAAATATAAAAAGTGAAAATTATATGAAAAATGAGATTTTATAAAATAGTTACAAAAATATGGCATTTATAGATTTGCCACTCTTTTATGCCATTTTTTCACATTTAAGATTTTTTATGGTATTTGATATGCCATATTTTTGTAAACTTATTATATAAGAGGAAATTACACTTTATTGTTAGGCTATTTTTAGCCAAGGTTTCAGATCTATTTTGTGTGCGTTTTTCGCTGTGTTGGGACAGAATTACGCTTGTTTTCTATGTTTTCAGGTTCTTTGGAATAATAGAGGACTCGGGATGTAAAAGTCTAGTAAAAGACGAGCTGGGACAAGAAAGACACCATTTCGAGGAAAACTGGATATCTGGCCGCGGCTAGACACAGCTTGGCCGCGGCTAGATCATGAAATAGATGGGGGAACATCGGAGCTACAGTCGCCACGGCGAGATACACCCTCGCCGCGACCATAGTGAAGTTACAGAATGGTGTTCTTTAGACACCTATCTGGCCGCGGCGAGAGGAAGCTTGGCCGCGGCGAGATCCCGTACGGACCAGGGGCAATTTCGTCCATCGAACCCTAAATTTTAGTTATAAAAACTACGATTGGAAGTGAGGGGAAGCAATTTGGAACCCTAAAATACAGCAGAGAGCGGCAGGAAGAGCACAGAGATTCAAGTGACGATTCAAAATTCATCCACCAATAGTTCTTTTCTTTATTCCTCTTTAATTTATTTATGTTGAATATTGCTTTAGGAATGGTTATGGATTTGTTTCTGAACTAAATTTCCCATTTAAGGAGGATGATGATTGTTGTTTAATGTTTTGCCTAGTTAATGTTTAATTACCATTCCTCCATTCTTGTTTGTGAAATTATCTTAATTTGTGTTTAACTTCATGTTTAAGATTGATCACCTTGTGCATGCTTTATGATCTCAATTCGAAATCTGAAAAGTGAGAATTGAGAATGCTAAAATTGAGATAATCGATGCTCTATGTGAAACGAGAGTATTTACATGACTTATGTGACGAGTAGATTATTACTTAGGGCTCGTTTGGAACACCGTATTAGGTCGTATTGTATTGTATTGTATTATATTGAATTGTATTTTATGCAATATTTTTATGTAAAACTATGTGTGGTATTAACTTTTATGGACACTTAAATATATAATGTTTTAGTATAAATTAAAGTTTAACATAGTATTATATAAAAATATGATACATAATCCAATTTAATATAATACAATACAATACAATACGACCTAATACGACGTTCCAAACGAGCCCTTAATGTTGATTTCATGTTAGTTTAATTAAGGAATTAATTAGATAACATGTGATTTAGAATCTAGAAGATCTGAAAAGAGCTAGGTTATTTTATAATCTGTCATTCACTTCAAGAATAGGATAGTAATTAAGCATTAACGATTTGGGTAAACAACAACAGGATTCTCCTCCCTATCTTCTCATCTTGCTTAAACTTTAACTGTGTTTTACGTTTTCTGATTTACTTTACCTTTCTTAAATCATAATTGTTTTCGATTTACCAAATAGAATTATAAGTATAGTTTAGTGGTATTTAATCCAATTCCCTGTGGGATCGACCTCACCTGTGTGAGTTTTACTACTTGATTACGTATACTTGCGTAGTGTTTATAAATTATAGCAACATTTATGCCCACTTTTTGTCTCATATTTTAATTTTTACCTTCATTTTACTACTCTTTAATTTATACCTACTTTTATAAGTTATATTCCCATTATGTGCATTAAGAAGTCTAATTTTGATAAGTTTTGCGAGGTTATATTTGGTACTTTAATTATAAAAGAGGGTATTTATCAATTAAAATTATTTTAGAGTTATATTTAGTTAATGTGTAATGAAAAGGGGTAGTTTTCAACTTATCCCATTATATAAACCCATATTTCATGTTTTTGTTTCTAGCTTAATCAATTTTATTTTTTTTAGTTTATTTTACATTTACATTTTAGGGTTTCTTTCTATTTAAAAAAATTTACATTAAATACTAACTTTTTTTCAAACATTACATTTATAATTTAACAAGAAAATTTTCACATTTATACTTTTCTTAATTTTTTTTTTCTTTTTTACTCTTTTCTACTTATTAAAGCTTCAAAAAGCTTTTTTTTTTGTTTTTTTTGCCTTTTTTTATATATATATTTTTAGTCAACTTTAGTTCTCTTTTTTCTTTTCATTTTTTTAAGTTTGACTTTTTTTTTCACTCTCTCTTTCTCTCTCTACATATATTTTTCTTTTTTATTTTTTTTTTCTAATTTCTCTTTGTGTCTCTCTCTTTTTTTTTTCTCTTTGTATATATATATGTAAATATATAATAAGTGTACATTTTTATATCTCATTTTTTTTTACAGAAATTAAACTTGTTTTTTTTATTTAAACTACTATTTATTTTTTTTTTGTTAAAAACTAATTATTTCATTAAAAATAGCAGAAAAAAAAACCGGTTTCATCAACATCATCCTGAAAAAAAAAACAATATAAAAATCATAATCTAAAAAGAATACAAACTTTAAAAATAAGTTTCATCAACATTAAAAGAAACTAATAATTTCATTAAAAGAATAAAAAAAAAAATAGTTTCATCAACAAGATAATGAAAAAAATTACAATCTAAAAACGATACTAACTTTAAAAACTAGTTTCATCAATATTAAAAGAAACTAATTATTTCATTAAAAGAAGAAAAAAATAGTTTCATTAATAACATAATGAAAATTACACAATGCCTAATAACTAAACTTTTACAAACGATACTAAATTTAAAAACCAATTTCGAACATATAAATATTATATCAATACCTCATAACCAAATTTGTAGCTTCATTCTTTATTTTGACATTTAATTTTTTATTTGCTTGCTAAAAAATCAGAGTTGATTTAAACATACAACATTCAGCAAATATAACAAAGAGAATCAAAAATTAAAATCAAAGAGAAACAAAGAAAATTAAAGAGATAAAAATGCAATAAAAACCATAAATGAATAACAAAAAAAATAGTGAAATGTGAGAAACCAGTTAGTAAAACAACCAAAATAAAAATAAATAAATAAAAACCAATTTCTTGAAATAATTAAATAAAAAATTGAAACTTAAAACTCAATTATGAACAACAATAAAAAAAATCAGTTATAAAAACTAGTTACTTAAAAAAAACCAGTTATGAAAATAATAAAATAATATGTGTGTCAGAAACTGATTATTTAAAATAAAATAATAATGTTGTTCAAATACCATACAATAATAAAACTGGTTTTATACAAACTAAAACATATACAATAATATCATAAAAATGGAGTAACCTCATTACAGAACAGTTAAACCTGTGACATCAGTTTCTAGGGGTATTCATCCGATATAATCCCCACTTTTTTGTTCAAACAACATCCAATTCGCACTAAGTGGGGATTTCATATTTTGGATCGAATCCAATCTGCATAACAGTTTAAATCCAATCCGCAATAGTGCGGATCAGATCGATTATTTTGGATCGGTTATTTTTTAATGATAAATTACTTAATATGTCTTAGAAAAAAAAATTAACAAAAGACTATTGTTTCTTAATGTCCAATAATAATCTATTTCCATCGCCATTTATATATAAATCAATCCAATATACATATATGTTAATATATATGTACTCATCTTTAGATTTAAACTAAAATATATATGTATTCATTACTAAAATAAACAAGTTAGATGGGTAATACCCATTGATGGGCACTAAAAAAAAAATTAATAAGGTAACAATCTAATAACCTTTTATGGTAAGTTTCCAATAATTATTTTTTTTTTTTTAAAAAAAATTATATTTATTTTTTATAAAATTAGAAATAATAATTGCAACCAATAAATTAAAAAAATTATAAATTATTTTTAAAAATTAATTAAAATTAGTACTTTATTATTTTATGAAATTTTGAGTCTTAATATTATTCATGCTCTTAAAAATAAAACGCTACAATACTTCTTAGTTCTTACTTAGGGTATCACTGTTAGAGAAATATTATTATCATCTAATGATTTTTTTGACATTACCATGCATCATTCTCCTAGAATAACTAATGAGGTGTTGTTCATTATTTATATTCTTAAGTTTGGAAGATGATAATCTTGTCTAGGGGTCAAGTATAATTTTTTGTGCTGAAATTCTTGTGTTGGCAACTGCCATTATTCAATAATGTTTATGACACTTTTTTTCTTCGTTCATTTTTTTTTGTTAAAATTTTCTTCATTGATTTTATTCTTATAGAATTTGGTAAGCTCAAGTATTTTAAAAAAAATAAAAACATATAAATGATTGTTAATTATTATGAAATTAAAGATTTTAGGTTTAGAAAAAATCTTATACATTTTATATGTATTAAAGCTTAAAGCTTATTTTTTTTTTGTTCTCGGTAATGCAATTTAGAATTCTAATTTGAAGAAATTTTATAAAAAGATAAATATACACTTTTTTTCTTTTTAATCTTTAAAATGATTTTTATTAAAAAAAAAAATAGTTTGTTAGTTTTTTTAGCGTGCTTTATTTTTTAAATAACAATTCTATCTATAAATTTTTTATTTCTATTAATAGTTTTATCTATTTTAGGAATATAGAGAATAACAAAATTGGCAAAATAGGAAATATTAATGTTATAATATTTAATTAATGATTGTAAATATCAACCATTAGATATTTGATCCAATGATCAAGAATTAAATACCCATACATGGGTAATATCCATTAAGAGCATACCCAATAAGAATAATTTTTCTAGTATTTTTTATTATAAAACAAATAAAATACACCAACTCAATATATTACTAAAAAAAATTAAGAAATTAAAAGATTGTGTCCTTTTTTTTTTAAAATTACTAGAAAATTAATATATATTTTATATTATAATTTTTTAAAAATATATATAATTAAGTGCGGATTGGATTGGATCGGTTACTTTTTGAGGTCAAACAACATCCAATCCGCACAAGTGCGAATTTTAGATTTTTCAATCCAATCCAATCCGCGTAAGTGCGGATATCCGCATTTTACAAATTGGATTGGATTAGATCGTGCAAATTAGATTGGATCGGATACTTAGTGAACACCCCTACCAGTTTCGACCTGTGAAACAGTTTTGACGCTATAAAAAATCATAACAAAATATAAATGTAAATAATGAAGTTAACTGAAACCAATTTCATCAGACAATCAAATAAAAAAAAATACACACACACAAAAATACAAAAAAACAAAAAAAATACTAATCACAAATATAATCAAAACAACATACAATGCATACCAATAATTTAAAGGGGAATTGCCCCATATACTGTTTTTTTAACTTTCTTTTTTCAAATTTACGGTTTGAATTTCTAAAGTGGTTGCAACGCTAGTTGCAATAAGGATTTCTATACGATTTTTTGTTGTGATTTAGGTTGCAGCGCTAGTTGTAATAGAGGTTTTTATGTAGAATTCCGTAAAAATGCAAAAAAAAAAATTATTTTGAAGTGTAAAATAAAAAAGCCCCTAATTTAAAAACAAAATATAAGTGTAAGTTTCGAACCTAAAAACAAATAACAAAAAAGTAACTTAAAATAAAAAAAAAATTTGTAATAACATAAAGAAAATTTGTAATAACATAAAAATTTGTAATAACATAATAAATAACAAAAAAAATACTAATCACAAATATAATCAAAACAACATACAATGCATACCAATAATTTAAAGGGGAATTGCCCCATATACTGTTTTTTTAACTTTCTTTTTTCAAATTTACGGTTTGAATTTCTAAAGTGGTTGCAACGCTAGTTGCAATAGGGATTTCTATACGATTTTTTGTTGCGATTTAGGTTGCAGCGCTAGTTGCAATAGAGGTTTTTATGTAGAATTCCGTAAAAATACAAAAAAAAAAATTATTTTGAAGTGTAAAATAAAAAAGCCCCTAATTTAAAAACAAAATATAAGTGTAAGTTTCGAACCTAAAAACAAATAACAAAAAAGTAACTTAAAATAAAAAAAAAATTGTAATAACATAAAGAAACTATTTTTTCAATTCTTTTAATGAAATTATTAATTTCTTTCAATATTGATGAAACTGATTTTTAAAATTTATATTATTTTTAAGATTATAATTTTTTATATTATTTTATTTTTAAGATGATATTGATGAAACTGATTTCTTTTTTTGTGTTGCTTTCAATGAAATAATTTGAAAAAAAAAACAAACAGTAGTTTAAATAAAAAAAACAAGTTTAATTTCTGTAAAAAAAAAATAACATCTACAGTGGAGATCATTTTTTATTTATTTTAGTGTTTTATTATTTTTTTTTTTAAAAAAAAATAAATAAAAAGAAGTACAATTTTAAAGTTTTTTATGGCATTTCTCATGACTTTTTTCTATATTTGTAAGTTTTTTTTTTAAAAAAAAATGTCATACTTAATGTAATTAAGTTTTTATGCCATATATATACATCAAAACTTATCTTTTTTTTTTTTTTTTGAGTAAAAAGTTATATCATTGATAATCAAATAGCATCCGCAATTACAATATTACGCAAAGAAGAGGGAGCATTAGACTCCAAATAGATTCGATCTGACGAAAAACAAGACCCCCTAGCAATACTATGGGCAGCCTTATTTGCAGAACGATTAACAAAAGAAACTTGAACATTATTTAAAGAATTCAAAATTAAACGACAATCCTCCACCAATAAACCAAATTGAGATGGCATATGAATAGAGCTTTGAATTGCTTGGACAGCAACTAAAGAATCTGATTCAACGACCACCTTACCCCATCCTTTGTTCTTAATCCAGCTTAGCGCCTCCTTGATACCAATTATCTCGGCAATCTCAGGGAGAACATAACCTGTCCTACTTCCCGAAACAGCTTCAATAAGAGCACCAAAACAGTCCCTAGCAATGTACCCGAAGCCAAACTTCTGCTGATCTTCGAATATAGCTCCATCGACGTTTACCTTGATTGTTGATTGATCTGGTTTTCGCCACAGTTTGCTTCCAAGAGCAGCACCCGTAGCAAAATAAGCATTAGGTGACTCGAGATTAACAACTTTCCATTGATCAAGGACTAGCCTAGCCGACTTCACTACTTCCTTAGCATTTCGACTTTTATTCTGCCAAATCAACTCATTTCGAGTTGTCCAAATACTCCAACTGATCATAGCCGCATCCAACATACATTCCTCTTGACACTCTGCCACTCGAAAAACCAAAGTAAAGTCGTCCTTCGCACCAAAGAAGCAGGGACTACCACACCAGAAAAAAACCAGCAGGAGCGCGCAAAACTACAACCCAGCAGCACATGGAAAATTGATTCCTGATCCCTGCTACAAAATGGACACAATAGATCAACGTTGACATGTTTTGTTTGAAGCTGAAGCTTGGTTGGAAGACAACCTGAGCAAGCACGCCACAAGAAATGGCGAACCTTAGGTGGAACAGCAAGCTGCCATAGCTTTTTCCAACTATTCTCCTCGTCCAAGAACAACCATATAAAAATTGGTATTTTATAATGTGCGGTGTAGTGCGGTTTAAACCGCATATTAACAATTCAAAACTGCAAATTGTACTGCACTGTGCGGTTTAGGATGAATCCAAACTGCAACCGCACCACAAAAAATTTCAAACCATATTTATTTTACGGTGCGGTATGGTGCGGCGGTTGAAGTGGTTTAATTGTCTATATATGTTTTGGTAGGAAACTTGTATGCAAAGTTATCTCATGATTATAATTTGGTCACGACGGAATTATATGTTACTACTAATATTTTCAATATGAAAAAACAAATCAATATATTATATAATATGAATAACATTATGAACCTTCCCAGTTCCACCTAATAAACAATAGTATTAATTAGTTAGCTCTATTATTTAAATTATGTTTCATCTTTATTAATTTCTTTAGTCAACAGGTACGTATAGCGGTCCAATGTCAAATAATTGTACAATTGGGACTATATGTTGTTTTTGAATCGTTTTCCATATCAGAGAAAGAATATACAAAAGGATTTCACTCACACATTCTCCAATATACAAACAAACGTTATCCCAATTCCCCACCTATATGAAAAGTCAGTTTATTAGCTACTCACTACTCAGCTTCCTAATCTTTCCAAATTAATTAGATTGTTTCAATTCGATTTCTTCACTTGTTTCGCTTAGATCAAATGGTTCAACGCGGAAAGAACAAAATTCGTACCGCAAAACATATATTTATAATTTCGTATGGTTTAAGGTAAGACACGTAACATTTATCCCAAATTTAGACTGACTTATGAACCTTCCTACTGGTTTTCAAAACATTCACATTCCACAAGTCTACAGGATATTTTTTTTATCCTACATATATGAAAAACGTATCATAACATGATACAGAGAGAAATTAAAAAAAGTAAGCCAAAAGCAGAAATAGCAGGGAAAAAAAAATAGAGTACTTTAGCAACAACCCAAGAGAGAATCATGTACGTGACAAGGCCTCTGTCTTTGCTTAGAAGGTCCCCTGAGCTACTGAATTCAGCACCCCAAGAGGGTCCAAATTCTGGTTACTTGGTTCTCTTAGACGAAGAATCTGAAACAACGACCTGTTTTGGATTGTGTAAGGAAAGGTCAATCAAAGCCCTGCCATTTCCTCAGAACAAGGATCTAAGTGTTACTTATACAGTAAGCACTGGAGAGAACACTACGACCTATTACGATGATGTAGTGTTCGTTCCAGTGCTAGATCAACCCCTCTCTTCCAATCGGTACTATGTAATTCGCCGCCAAGGAAAACATAAAGGGTATGTTTTGAATTCACTTTTTAATTTCTCCTCTTAGCTTGATATCATAGAAATTAATTAATTACAAGGTTTGTCTCATATATGACACTTGTTCTCTTTCTTGTTTATGTGTGCAGTGAAGCTAGCGCAAGCTCAACAGAAGATGACATGGGAACATGTTGTTGCTGCACATATATTAGAGACGTCAAGCCGAGGCCGTTGGATCCTTTAGACACCTTTCAACAAGTTGAGATCATCCGAAAGCGTCGCGGAAGCTTCACAGCAGCATCCGTGGCCGAAAATGGCTTTCCTCCTACGTTTTTGAGGAGAAAATATTGGCAGCTACATATGCAGACACCTCGCCATTACCACCTAGATGAAGCACCTGGGGTGAACTCCTCGCTAAGATCACAGCTTCCGGAACTCAATATAATTGTGGTCGTGGGAAAATGGTACTGCCCTTTTATGTTTGTCAAGGAATTAGAGGGAAAACTCAAAGAGCAGGTGAAATATTCCACGTTTTATGAGATGAGACTTGAGCAGAGATGGGACAAGGTTTTTGAATGTGACAACGTTGGGAACGACATGAAAATGGTGAGTGTTGATGTGTTTGTTAAAAGAGAAGAGGCTCGTGTTGATGGAAAGGAAGCTATATGTGATTGGGGCCATGTTGATGATGGAGTTATCTGGTTTAGAAGTTGTGGTAAAGGAGAAGAAGAATCAGGAAGGTTACTGGGGTTGAGCAAATTGATAATGGATAGAATAAGGTGGGAAGAAGAGAGAGTTGGGTTTAAAGTGGATGAGATTGAAAGGCAAGTGAATGTGAAAAGAACAGAGGAGTTTGATGGAAAAGAGTGGAGCAAATTTGGATGTTATGTCTTGGTAGAGAGGTTTGTGTTGATGAGAGTAAATGGCACCGTATTGTTGACTCTTGATTTTAAGCATACCAACCAAATTAGGTGCAAATGGGAATGAGCTAGCAATATCGGTGACACTTCAATATACTGAAGTGTAGTTTATGTTCTGCATATTTCTCTGTTTTTTTTTTTCTTTTCTCTTTTCCTTCTTCCACTATTTAAAATGTATGATATTATTCACTATTTACTTATTGATATGTTAAATTGCTGATGAAACATGGTAGTGTTGTCATGTGAGGATTGTATTATATTTAGTGTGTGTATAAATAAACCATTTATTGCGAGCTAAGTTGATTTTCTATGATTTTTATTTTTGAAATTCGTTTCATTTTACAAACCAGATTATATTAGTGAAGAAGGGATTGGATCTATAATATGATAAAACTCAGCCCACTTCAAACGTGGGTGCTGCCATAAGTGATATTCATCCGTTACAAAAATACTGTTTTTTTACCAAATATTTTAAAAAATATTGGGACACGGCAAATTTTACATTTTTACTGTCCAAGCCCATTTTTATTTCTTTTATACTGCCCATGCCTAATATATTTACTTTTATATTGTAAACAATAACAAAACACAAACGGCACCTCTCCTTCGTGGTTGGGGACGGACAAATCAACACCAGAATAATAGAAACACCAGGAAAAAACCATAAAATCTCGCAAAGAGAAAAAATTACTAAATCAACAACTAATTACTGTTTTGTAGTGTTATTTTACTGTTGTTTTAATATGAAAAAAATGCCACGTAAATAAAATATTGTGAAAAATGACAGGACCTGGAATCTATACCAGTTCTCATTAAGAGCAATGGACAATGGGAAAAAGAACATAATTATTTCAAGAGAGAATGTGACAATGCTCGAAAACAGCACAACAATACTTAAAAATAACACAGCAACAACAGAATCATACACATTGGAACACCAATTAGAAGAAGGAGGAGAGTCAAAAACAAGAGAATTTGAAAACGACATAGTTGACAATGGGAAGCTTGTTGCTAAAAAAAATGGTAGAAAAACTTGAAAACAACAGTAAAAAACTAGATCCAGAAATCGACATCAACAACGCGAAGCTAATAACAGACAAACACCACTTAGAAATTGAAAAAGGTCGGGCATACAAAGACAAGGAAACACTGAAGAAAGTTTACAACTACTACGCAATCAAAAACAACTTCCAATATAGTTTTTGAAAACATATTTAATTGGGTTTCAGTAAGAATTTTTTTAATATCTTCAATAACAAAGTAATAACCAGAGTTTATAACTCTGGAATGGTAGTATTCCGATCGGGTGTACTTAGATTTTCAATCCTATAAAAAATATAAGAAAACACTACTAAAACAACACAAAAAAAAAAAAATAATAAAGAACATGAAAACAAGCATAAAAAAACTCTGGAATGGTAGTATTCCGATCGGGTGTACTTGGATTCCCAATCCTATAAAAAAAATAAGAAAACACTACTAAAACAAAACTAAAACAACACACACAAAAAAATAAAGAATATAAAAAATAAGCATAAAAAAATATTAGAACTAAAATAATGAAATCACACACCTCAACAACTTTTTGCTAAATTATGATCTCAAACAGCTCAATTGATTAAATAATCTCCACTGAGAATTTACCCTTTCCCTAAGAGTTAACAAAACAAAACCAAAACAACAACAAAACACAGAGTCAAACAAACAGAAAACCATAAAATAGGAGGACTAACAAAAAAACATGCAAAAAAAAAAAAAAAGAAAGAAACGAAAAATATAATCAACCTGAAAAAAAATCCTAAAACAACACAAGATCAATAGGAAAAAAACCTTATCAAATTTGGGAAACTTTACAAAATAGATTCTAAAGTCTCGAAGTTAAGTTTAAGATTGTTTATGTTGATGAAAAATATTAAACAAAAACAAATATATGTGTAAGAAGAAGGTCACATGTAAGGCATCATGTAATATAAATATATTACACTCACGATGATATAATTATATATCATGATTTGATTTGCCACCTTTGTCGTTTCTCAACTCTCACTTTCAAAAAATAGCTTCAAGATCTCAACTGGGTTGTAGCCATTTATGCTCCAAAACAACTATATATCTATATAATATATAATATACTCCATCCTTGACCTTAACTAAAGCTCTAACTCATCGCCTAGCCTCATGTGAAAACAGAGAGCCAAACAATCCAAATCCCTCTTCTAACTTCAAATCAAGTGGAAAGAGAAGGAGAGAACAAAGATTTAAGTGAAGCCCTTGAAGGGTTGGAGAAGTTTCTGGTTGGAAAAAAAATAGAATAAGAAGATGAGTAGTAAGATATTGGAAAGTGGGATTTATATAATAATTATTAAATATTAAATAATAATAAAGAATTAATTTTTTTTTAAAAAAAAAGTAAAGAAGGTGTCACTTTTGTCACATCCCACATCCAATCAACTTTTCTAATAAAACAAAAAACTTTAAATATTGATGTGAGAAAATCTTATAGAGATACGAGTAAGTATAAAAAAATAAAAAACTTGTGCAAAAAAAAGTTTATACTGTTGATTCAAAAAAAAAAAAAGTCTAAACTGTCGTATAAAAAAAAACATACACAGTAAAAAAGATAATAATGCCGCCTGACAGTATAAATGTAATAAATTGGGAAAAGTTAGTAATTTATGTAAATTTCTCTTAAAATAAGGGAAACTTACAAAAATACTGCTTTTTTACCAAATGTTTTCAAAAATACTGGGACACGGCAAACTTTATATTTTTACTGTCCAAGCCCATTTTTATTTCTTTTATACTGCCCAGGCCCAATATATTTACTTTTATACTGTAAACACTAACAAAACACAAACGACACCTCTCCTTCGTAGTTGGGGTCGGACAAATCAACACCAGAATCATGGAAACACTAGAAAAAAACCATAAAATCTGGCAAAGAGAAAAAATTACTAAATCAACAACACATTACTGTTTTGTAGTGTTATTTTACTGTTGTTTTAATATGAAAAAAATGCCACATAAATGAAATATTGTAAAAAATGACAGGACATTGAATCTATACCAGTTCTCATAAAGAGCAATGGACAATGGGAAAAAGAACATAATTATTTCAAGAGAATGAGACAATCCTATAAAAAAACATAAAAAAACACTACTAAAACAACAAAAAAAAAAATTAAAGAACATAAAAAACAATCATAAAAAAACTCTGAAATGGTAGTATTCCGATCGGGTGTACTAAGATTCCCAATCCTATAAAAAAACATAAGAAAACACTACTAAAACAAAACTAAAACAACAAAAAAATAAAAATAAATAAAGAACATAAAAAACAAGCATAAAAAAATATAAAACTAAAATAATGAAATGACACACCTCGACAACCATTTTCCTAATTATGTCTTCAAATAGATCAGTTGATTGAACAATCTTCACTTGGTATTTACCCTTTCCCTAAGAGTTAACAAAATAAAACCAAAATAACAACAAGACACAGAGTCAAACAAACAGAAAACTATAAAATAGAACTAACAAAAAAAAAATGCAAAAAAAAAGAGAAATAGGAAATATAATTAACTTGAAAAAAACCCTAAAACAACACAAGATCAATAGAAAAAAAATCTTATCAGATTTGGGAGACTTTGGAACTTTGGCTCAAACTCAAAATCAGAGGTGGAAGTATCAGAACCTAGTTTTCTTTTAGCAGGAATTGTGGAAGTATAGCTAGGAGGATTATCTTTCAAACTCTTCTTGTCCATTAATGCTCGGGTTTTATTTTTCTGAAGTTGTTTTGGAGACTTTTTAGCAACATGGGAGGAAGATCGGTTAACAACCATTGTTAATGAGGAAAAACAATATTTATAGAAGAATTCCAACAAAAAAAGTGGGAAATGTATAGGGAAGTTTAAGATGGAAAAAAAAAAAAAAAAAACTCTACAAATTTGAAAAAAAAAATAGAAACCACTCACTTCACAATAAGTTCTTGAAAAAAAAAAAACTAGAAGAAGAAGATGAATATTAGAACATAGGGGTTGGATTTATGTAAAAAAAACTAAAAGATGAAGATGAAGAAGAAGATGAATAGTGGGACATGAGGGGTGGGATTTTTAAAGCTATTTAAATAAAAAAAAAATAAGAAAACATGTCACTTTTGTGACAGCCTACATCCCATCAATCTTTTAATCAAAAATATAATATAATAATTATTAAATATTAAAAATAATAAATGTGTTTACAAACAATCAAAAAGTATGTTTACAGCCCTCTTTTGTGCATCTCACGTCCCAAACAATAAAAAAAAACAAAAAAAATGTGTTTACAAAAGGCAGTACACTGCCGAATTAAAAAAAAACAGTAAAAATATTACAATCTGCGTGTCACAGTATAATTGAAAGAAAATGGGAAAAATTAATAATGTATGTAAATTTCCCTTAAAATAATTGAAAAGGAAGCAAAGAATTTGACACCAGTAAGCAATTCCACCAGACCCAAAAGGCTGAGCAAAACACCCAAAAATTAATAGACTAGAGTGAGTTTACTAACACTTTTTTAATTAAAAAAGTTAAAATATTTTCTAAAAATATAATCTATAAAACTATTTTTACTTTTTTATTTTTTAATTAAGAATCAAAATTTTAAAAATTTGAAAAAAAAAATAACTTTTTAAAATTTTTTAATTAATATTTTGGACTCCGACCTAAACTTAAACCTTGAGATTTGGACTTTGGTCCCGATTCTAGTTTTGGATTGAGACCACAGTGGTTTCAAACCCGAATTTAGATCCGACTTAAATAAAATAAAAATTATAAAATATAATTTTATTTTTTTGTTGTTAAAATTAAAAAATAAAAACACTTATAGAAGACATTTTTTTTAAAAAAAAATAAAACACAAATTTTATTTTTATTTATGTAATAAAAAAATTAAAAATAAAAGTGTTACTAAATTTCTAAATTTTCTATTTTTGCTGCTCTTTTGGTAATTGGATAGATGAGACCAATTGTACTTTTTGAGGGAGTCATCTAATTCTTCTTGTTGGAGTAAACCTCCACTTACACTGATATTAAGACTCAATACAACTTAATACCAGGACATAAAAGTAATTACAAGCAAATCCCTAATTTGGCCTTCGGCCTCTAGAATACCTAACAGAAATTAGTTAGAATGGATTTGGTTAATCCACACCTAACTAATTTCTGTAACTAATCTAACTAACAAACACTGAAATAAAAACCAGAACCCTAGATCTATATATACCTGCATCTAAGCCCAGATCTACACGGTTGAGGGAGAGTTCTTCAAGATCCAGAGGTGGAAGAACTTGAAGAAGGAGAAAGCAAAGCTCGTACATGCACAGAAAACAACAGAAAGTTAGATCTAGAGAGAGAGAGAGGGATTAAACACACAATACTTGTATTAAACTTGAGATTACCAGTCAGAAATTTACCTGTGACTTGGAATCTCCATCATTGTACTTCAGATTGACAAGAAATAGTGGAATCGAGCTCTCATATTTGAGGAGCAGCTCAAACGGAGACGTAGCCAATTTATTGGTGAACTTCAGGAAAAATTCTGGTGTATTCTAACCTTAATCTATTTCTGTTTGTGTGTGTGGTTGTGTTTAGATCAGATCATTGTAGATCTGATCTTGGCTTTGTGTTTGAGTTGGGATTTCTGGGTTTCTAGGGTTTGGCTTCGAGTTTCTCAGAGAGAAACTCTCTGCTAGGGTTTCGAGGAGAAACCTAAGGAAGAGAGAAAGTGACTGAGAAGGTTCTCGAGTCTTGGGGTTTTGTTCAAGCACAAAACGCAGTCGTTTTGGGTGTTCAGACTTTGAAAAGTCTTTGAACAGTGAAAGGTCGAAATTGACCTTAAATATTGATTTGTTTGTTTTGTTGGTGTAGGGGCAGGATAGTAAAAGCCTATCTTAAATTTCCTACAATGGTATCAGAGCTTGGTTAAAGCTGGAAAAGTATCAACATTCAAACTAATCAAGAAGGAAGAAAACTCAAGCAAGAAATCAAGAAACACAAACAATAAATTCAAGAACTCAACCAGATCAACTTGAAATCTTTAACAAAGGATTTCTGGGACACATTATAATTATCTTTATAACTAAATTGCCTATTAACACTTATCTTTATTTGATCTTATTTAAATTCATTAACTATGAGCAATTTAAAGGTTGACATTGACAAATTTGATGGTTCTGGTGATTACAGGATTTGGAGAAGGAAAATTAAGTCACTCTTGGCTCAACAGAAACTGTTGAGAGTGCTTAATGATCCTATAGAATGGCCAGAAGGAACTACCAAGATTCAACAAGAATAATACTTGGAAACTGCAACTGGAATCATGATATTCAACTTATCAGATGCCATAATCAGACTAATAGACAAGGAAGAAACCCCTGCCCAGATTTGGAAGAAACTGGAAGAACAGTTTCAACAAAAATCCCTAACCAACAAGATTTTCTTGAAGGAAAGGATTTTTGGTTTTAAAATGAGTTCATCCAAATCACTTGATCAAAATTTGGATGAATTCTTAAGGATGCATATTGAACTTGCAAATTCTGGGGAAAATGAGGCACTAAGTGATGAAAACCAAGCTATAATCATCTTAAACTCTCTACCTGAATCCTACAGAGAAGTTAAGACTGCTATTAAGTATGGAAGAACTTCTATAACCCTAGAGGAGGTGATTTCAACACTCAAATCTAAAGATTTAGAGATGAGGACAGAGAAAGGTGTACATTCAAATGGTGAAGTCAACTTGAGTAGGGGCAGACCAGGTCCAAGAAAACCTTAGAATAACAGAGGCAGAAGCCAAAGCAGAGGTTCAAACAAACAGGGAGGATTTCAAAGAGGCAGATCTAATTCTAACCCTAGAAATTCTGATGAAACTAATGGTTGTTACAATTGTGGTAAACCTGGGCATTTTAAAAGAGATTGTTATTTCTTGAAAAGAAATAACAAACAAAAACCACATGGACAGGGAGATTCTAAATACTCTAACTCTAAACCTAAA
The DNA here is from genome assembly GCF_029168945.1 of Cannabis sativa. Classification (NCBI taxonomy): domain Eukaryota; kingdom Viridiplantae; phylum Streptophyta; class Magnoliopsida; order Rosales; family Cannabaceae; genus Cannabis; species Cannabis sativa. The sequence continues at coordinate 25,317,309 of NC_083608.1, forward strand.
TCTGATATGCATGATGCTAATGTTACTGATGGATATGACAGTGGTGAAGTGTACCAAGTTGGACCATCCATCAAAGATGAATGGATCCTTGACTCTGGTTGCACTTTCCACATGACTAATAATAAAACTTTTATGTTTGATTTCAGGAAATCAAATGGGGGCAGAGTTATACTTGGAAACAATCAAACTTGTGACATACAAGGTTCTGGATCTATCAGTTTTAAAATGCATGATGGAATGGTCAGAACTCTAAGTGAAGTTAGATATGTTCCTAATCTAGCCAGGAACCTAATTTCACTAAGTGTTCTAGATGACCAAGGAATTGTGAGCAAAATTGAATCTGGCCAAATGAAAATAAGTAAAGGGGCTCTAACTATCATGAAAGGACACAAAGATGGAGGCTTATACTACTTAAAAGGCACACCAGTTGTACCTTGTAACTACACTGCTCACAGCAACAGTGATGACTCAAATGCAATGTTATGGCACAAAAGGCTAGGGCACATAAGTGAAAAGGGACTGCAACTAATGAGTGAACAGAATCTGCTAGGTAAAGACAAGGTATGTAAACTTGATTTTTGTGAGTATTGTGTGCTTGGAAAACATCATAGATTGAAATTTTCCACTGGCACACACAACACTAAGAAAATTCTAGAGTATGTTCACTCTGATCTGTGGGGACCAGAGAAAACAAGTACTCATGGAGGCTGTGTCTATTTTCTATCTATTGTTGATGATTTTTCAAGAAAAGTCTGGATTTTTCTTTTAAAACATAAAAATGAGGCTTTTACAAAATTTACACAGTGGAGAACACTTGTTGAAAACTTAACAAATGAAAAACTTAAAACTCTAAGGACTGACAATGGATTGGAATTTTGTAATGAAGAGTTTAACAATTATTGTAAAGAATATGGCATACAGAGACACAGGACAGTTAGAATAACACCCCAACAGAATGGAGTTGCAGAAAGAATGAACAGAACCATTCTCAACAAAGTGAGATGCTTGCTGTTACAATCTGGGTTGTCACAAGGTTTCTTGGGAGAAGCAGCTTTAACAGCTGTTTATTTAATCAACAGAAGCCCATCCAGTGCAAATGGATTCAAGACTCCTGAAGAAAAATGGTCTGGTAAACCTCCTAATCTATCTAATCTTAGAGTATTTGGTTGTGCAGCATATGCACACCAAAGTGTTGGAAAATTAGAACATTGGGCTATGAAATGTGTCTTTCTGGGATATCCAGAAGGAATTAAAGGATATAGGCTTTGGGTTTGGGAACAAAGGGGATTTAAAACCATTAATAGTAGGGATGTAATATTCAAGGAAGATATTTTTCCATGTTTGCCTATTTCTTCTAACCCTAGTGCAGGTACAAAAGACACTGAAAATGCAGGTAACACTGCAAATGAAGGAACTGGATCTATTCAGGTGGAACAAACAGTGAACACACCTGAACAGAACCAGGGAGATCAGGTTCAGGTGGAACCTGGGGACCAGGTTCAGGTGGAACCTGATGATGATAACACTGGCCTTATTGATGAAGGGACTCAAGAAGACTTGGGGGATTATCAGTTGGTCAGGGACAGAGGAAGAAGGGTACCAAGACCTAATCCTAAGTACAACTTTAATATATGGGATGAAGACATTGCATATGCCTTTATGAGTGAGTTGGAAATGGTCAATAATGAACCTCAATCATATGAAGAGGCCATTAAATGACCAAATTCCAGGAAATGGAAAGGTGCAATGGATGAAGAGATGGAATCTCTTAAGAAGAATAGAACCTGGATTGTGGTGCCTAAACCTAAAGATAAGAGCATAGTTGATTGCAAATGGCTATTCAAGGAGAAAGAAGGCAGAACTAAGGATGAACCTATAAGATATAAGGCCAGGTTAGTGGCCAAGGGATTTACACAGAAAGAGGGCATAGATTTTAATGAAGTATTTGCACCAGTTGCAAAATACAAGACTATAAGGATAATGCTAAGTCTAGCAACTCAATACAACCTAGAAATAGACCAAATGGATGTTACTACTGCTTTTCTACATGGTGAACTAGAGGAGGAGATCTATATGAGACAACCTAAAGGCTACACTGAAAAAGGGAAGGAAAACTATGTCTGCAAGTTAGTAAAGTCCCTATATGGGTTAAAACAGTCACCTAGGCAATGGAATAAAAGGTTTAATGGATTTATGCTAAAGCTAGGATTTTCTAGGAGCTACTATGACCACTGTTTGTACTACAAAGGAACTGATATTAATAAAGTCATATATCTACTTCTGTATGTAGATGATATGCTTATAATCAGTAAGGAAAGGGCAAGAGTAAACACAATGAAGGGCCTACTCAAGACTGAGTTTGGAATGAAAGACCTCGGGGAAGCTACTAAGATTCTAGGCATCTCTATTAAGAGAAACATAGCAGAAGGAACACTTAGCCTAACTCAGGAAGACTACATACACAAGATAATTGAGAAATTCTCAATGAAGGGATCTAAAATTGCTAGCCAACCTATAACTACACAGTTTACACTATCTAAGAAGCAATGCCCTGAGAGCAAAGCAGAGAAGGAGGAAATGAGTAAAATTCCCTATGCTAATGCTATTGGATCTGTTATGTACCTAATGGTAAGCACTAGACCAGACCTTGCCTATGCTATTAGTGTGCTTAGCAGATTCATGACAAACCCTGGTAAGACACACTGGCTTGCTATGAAATGGTTACTAAGGTACTTAATTGGGACAACTAAATTAGGACTCAAATACAAGAAGCAACAAGGAAGAACAACAATAGAATGCTTCAGTGATGCAGACTATGCTGGGGACAGAGATAGTAGGAAATCTACATCAGCCTACATACTACTATTGGGGGGAAATTGTGTAAGTTAAAAAGTCCAATTACAACCTGTTGTGGCATTATCCACAACTGAATCAGAATACATTGCAACTACAGAAGCTATTAAAGAAAGTATATGGGTTAGAGGAGTCCTAGAAGAGCTAAAATTACTAGACTCAAAACCAGTTATTTACTCTGATAGCCAGAGTTGTGTGCATCTATGCAGAAACCCTATATTCCATGACAGAACCAAGCACATAGAGATAAAGTACCACTTCATCAGAGACAAAGTGACACAGGGACACATAAATATTGACAAAGTGCCTACAGAAGAGAATCCTGCAGACATGGGGACTAAAGTGATCACCCTATCTAAGTTTAAACATTGTTTGAACTTAATTAGGTTGGATCAAGGATAATGTGATCCTTTGGATCACAGAGCTATGACCCTCAGAAATGACTCGACCACTATAATATCAGCTCAGTGAAGGTTTAGGTGGAAATTGTTGGAGTAAACCTCCACTTACACTGATATTAAGACTCAATACAACTTAATACAAGGACAGAAAAGTAATTACAAGCAAATCCCTAATTTGGCCTTCGGCCTCTAGAATACCTAACAGAAATTAGTTAGAATGGATTTGGTTAATCCACACCTAACTAATTTCTGTAACTAATCTAACTAACAAACACTGAAATAAAAACCAGAACCCTAGATCTATATATACATGCATCTAAGCCCAGATCTACACGGTTGAGGGAGAGTTCTTCAAGATCCAGAGTTGGAAGAACTTGAAGAAGGAGAAAGCAAAGCTCGTACATGCACAGAAAACAATAGAAAGTTAGATCTAGAGAGAGAGAGAGGGATTAAACACACAATACTTGTATTAAACTTGAGATTACCAGTCAGAAATTTACCTGTGACTTGGAATCTCCATCATTGTACTTCAGATTGACAAGAAATAGTGGAATCGAGCTCTCAGATTTGAGGAGCAGCTCAAACGGAGACGTAGCCAATTTATTAGTGAACTTCGGGAAAAATTCTGGTGTATTCTAACCTTAATCTATTTCTGTTTGTGTGTGTGGTTGTGTTTAGATCAGATCATTGTAGATCTGATCTTGGCTTTGTGTTTGAGTTGGGATTTCTGGGTTTCTAGGGTTTGGCTTCGAGTTTCTCAGAGAGAAACTCTCTGCTAGGGTTTCGAGGAGAAACCTAAGGAAGAGAGAAAGTGACTGAGAAGGTTCTCGAGTCTTGGGGTTTTGTTCAAGCACAAAACGCAGTCGTTTTGGGTGTTCAGACTTTGAAAAGTCTTTGAACAGTGAAAGGTCAAAATTGACCTTAAATATTGATTTGTTTGTTTTGTTGGTGTAGGGGCAGGATAGTAAAAGCCTATCTTAAATTTCCTACACTTCTTTAGTCCTTCCTGAGGTGTATCAACTTTTATGCTTAACGAGAGAGCTGGTATATGAATTTTTATGGATATCTTCTATTGGATTGTTTTTTCTTCTTTAATCATTTCTTGTTCACTCCTAAATTATCCAATAATACAAGTCTATTGATCCGAATTAAAATTCTCCAAATACACCCTCACCATTTTTCCGATCAAAGATTTGCATGCCTACTATCTATATTTGAAAAACTACTAGGTAAAATCATTTTACATATGCAACAAAATTACAAGCAAATATATTTTACTTTTTCCTTTTATAATTATATAAATATTTTATATATTATAAAACTTTTGGTCATTTTTCATAAACGACAACAATTTTCAGTTGGGATGAGGAACAGCGGCTTGTGCCTCCTCGTCGTACGTGGTTGGAGGATGAATCTTCATTGATGAGGACAAAGAAGTGACAGCCTCTCCAACTGTCAAGTACAGATTTTCTGGTCTCATAAAATCACGTGTCTCCGCTGCTCTTTGTAATTTTTCTATAATTTCTCCCAATGGGTTCACCAACACAAGCTGATCAATACATCAAATTTTATTCATTATAAAGTTGAGAAACAGAACAAAAAAACTATATATATATATATGTTGTAAAATATATTTCCATGTTTAATACTTTAATTGTTACTTACCTCCATTCCCTTTTTCTCAATTGCTTTCTTTAGCTCCTTAATAAGTGTAACACCGGTTGTATCTATGCCACTCACAGCTGAAAAAAATTGTATATAAAACACACCCAATTTTGATTAGTATTTTTCCAATCACAATTGAATTTGGCAACATGTGACTTTTCTTTACCTGACATGTCTAGAATCACGTACTGAATATTGATTGAATGCTTTTTTGCATTTTCTTTCTCCTCATATTCTTCCACCCATCTCAAAATCCTTCATCAAACAAAATTTGTTCATTGTCAGGGAAGAAAAGAATAAATAAGACTTGCACAGAATACATACATAAAAATAAAACTTAAAAAATTAGAAATAACCTTTCATTGAGGTACATGCTGTTAGCAAAATTAATAGGAGCTTCAATGGATATAATGAGGAAACCAGGCACTTCCACTGCATCCTTATAGTGATGCAAATTCCTATAAATATCAGAACCAGGTATGCTTCCCAACACCACAGTCCTTGGCCTAGTTACTTGCAAGAGTATCTTAAAGATGGAAACTCCAACCTTATCAACATCAAAAGAACCAAAACAAAACCATTATTTATGTATGAATAAATATTTACATTTTTTGATTATAAATTTTGTTGTGACTCAAAAATTGTTTGGTAAATATTACCGCGATAGCAAGGCCTTCTTGGACAGAGATGAAGAGAACACCAAAGAAGGCAGTGAGCATGACAACAAAATCAAACTTGTCAGTCCTCCAAATGTTGATAGCAGCTGGAACATCAACAAGGCCAATCACCGCCGTGACAATTATAGCTCCCAACACAAGGTTGGGAGTGTATTCGAAGAGTGGCATTAAGAAGAGGAGTGTCACCATAACCGTTATTGACATAACTATGTTAGACACCGCTGTCTTTGCTCCTGCATTGTGGTTCACCGCAGACCGCGAAAATGCGCCTGTAAAATAAAAACAATAATTTGAGTTCACAAGTCTTGTTTTAAATTCAACTGAACATAAAGTATGGTCAAGAAAAGTTACCTGTTGTAACATAGCAGGAAGTGAAGGAGCCAACTATGTTCATGAGGCCAATGGCCATCATTTCTTTGTTGCCATCTACCCTATAGTCCTTAAGAGCAGCAAATGTTCTCCCAACCGCAATACCTTCCTATAAGTTAGAATGAAATTTGCTCTTATGATTATAATGGTAAATAAATAAATAAAAAAGAGGGAAGTATGAGGAGGATCTTACAGTGAGGGAAATAATGCCAGTGACAAATCCGGTCTTGATCACAAGTCCAAGATGGGAACCGTGGAAAACCAACATATTCCATGAAGGTGGGTTTAGTCCTTCTTGTAACTTTCCAATCTACCAAATAAAAATGGTATTTTTAGAAATAAAATTTACAAAATGAGTATTTATGTGTGTAAAATATAAGGCTAATTAACAATTTTCCCACTCGAACTTCACATGTACCAAATCATGCTCTCTGAATTTTTTTAGTTGTTAAAAATTCCTCCTAAACTATTAAGATTGTTAGATTTAAGAACTTTTGTTTAATTTTAGTAAAAAAATTCTAACACGGATGAAAGTTCCGGGGGCATGGTTTAGTACGTATCGAAGTTTGAGGAGCATCATTTGGTAGATATCAAATTGTGGGGAGCATGTTTTAGTACATAAACAATCATTGAAACAGTAAAATTAAATGAAATTAGACAAAAGTTATTAAATCTAACAATCTCAATAGTTCAGGAGAATTTTTAACGGCCAAAAAAGTTAAAAAAAACATAATTTAGTATATGTCAAAGTTCGAGAAAAAATTCCTAATTAGCCACACTATAATAACATACCAACAATGAAATGTTGATCAAATATTATTAAGTGTGTGTGGGGATGACCTAATCAAATTCAAAAGCTTTGCTTACCACACTGATGCCATGGTGTTGAGCTTTGAATGCGAAAACAATGATAGTGGAGACTATCACACACGCCAGTGGGGCCCCTGCTGAGACCCAGAATAGCTTTGGCCTTTTTGTGCTCTGTAAAAACTCATTCCCTAAAACAGTTAAAATACTATCTCACCTTTTTAAAGCATTTAATATTACACTAATTAAGATATTTAGAATAGTATATATATATACTATCTGTATTTGTATAATTTGCACATAAAAATTACTCATTCATATTTTTCAAAGTCGCAGCACTATTGATGCAATATTTTTATGTTTCATAAATGGTAAAACTTTATCTGTATTTAAGTAAGTATGAAGATTGGATTGAATAATGGGACCTCCATTTCTGGCTCAATTTATTGAGACGAATATTACCAAAAATATTTGTTACACACGAAATCAGGCCATACATACCGAACCTTATTATTATTATTATTATTATTATTATTATTATTATTATTATTATTATTATTATTATTATTATTATTATTATCATGATTTAAGAAGAACTGCAAAAGCAAAAAACTTCCTAGAGTGGTAATTGAAAAGTACACAATGGTAGGTCTAAATTTTAAGTGAGTTTATATAGATTTTCCCTCTATATACAATTGAAAAGAATAATAGTTAAGTTATTATTGGTTATTTACTGAACTGCAAATTATTAGAAAGAAAAAAGAGAGATGAAGAAGAAGATCTGAATGGAAAAAAAAAACCTTAGGATGAAATAAATAAACTATTATGTACAAAAACTTATTATTATTATTATTTTAATGAAAGAGAATAACGTACGACGTGTCTTGCCAGTAGGAGTAACACAAGAAAGCAAAATCCCATTAATATAGTTTCCCATGACCACTGCATTAAAAAAATAAAAATAAAATTAAAAAGTTAATAAATCACTTTTTGAATTTCAAGAAGAATGAATATATAATTTTATATATATAAAATAAATTTATATTTTTTTGGGGTGAAAAGTTCAAAATCTTGCACTATGTTTTCGCTACACTTACCTCTTTTGTATGGTGGAAAACAGAGTCTAAAACAGGAACCAAACCCATTTGAGGGGTAAAATGGGTAATTCCAAGAAGACTCTTAAGCTGTTGTAAAGAAACTATTACAGCAGCTCCAGCCATGAACCCAATAAGAATTGCCTTGGACAGAAAATCAATGAGGAATCCAAGCCTGCATGGATGATGAAACAAAATCGAATCGAAAAGCAATGCTTCTCCATGAGAAAACGACAGTGAAAAATGAAGAAAATAACGGCAAAAACGACTACATAATGATAATAATAATAGTCACCTTAACAATCCCAGAGAAGCTTGAAACAGACCGGCGAAGAAAGTCGAAGTAAAAGCCAGTTGAAGAAACAAGACAGGATCTTTAATGGGAGAAACTTCTTTGCTTAGCATTGAACCAAGTATAAGAGAAGCTATAGAAACAGGTCCCACTGCTAGGTCTCTTGAGCTTCCAAAAACGGCATATATCAATGGTGGGACAAAGCTTGAATCTGAAAAAAAAAATGGTGAAAACCCAGAATAGATCATTAACTTTATAGTATGAAATTCCCAAAAGAGAAAAAAAGAAATAAACTACTCACATAGACCGACAATGGGGGGAAGATTTGCAAGCTTAGCATAGCTTATTCCCTGTTTTAAGATTAAAAAACAGAGCTTTTTTCAATGAGTTTATACTAAAGATAAGAGAAGACAAAAATAAAGTATATATCTTTTTGGGTTTGAGACCTGTGGGATGGCTAAGCTTGCAATGGTGAGGCCTGAAACGACGTCGGATTTGAAGAGCTTGAAGGTGTAATGAGGAGCCCACTGTAAAATAGGGAGGATGTACTGAGCTCCGAGAATCCACTTCCGTTTAGTTGATTGGCCTTTGAATTGGCGTAAAGGGTCATCTGGGAAAAACATTTCTAAGAGCTTGTTCTTGAGTTTTTGGCAGAAACTTCTCGCCGGCGGTTGCTCAACCCGGTGAACCTCCATGGAAGCCGGTATCACCTCCAGGCAGTGAGCTCCTTCTTTAGATTCCATTGGCTTTTGGGTCGTACCATTGGTCGATGGGCAGTGTAGCCTTTTATTACGTGACCCTTCATCCATCAATCAATTTCTTGAGACCGCTATAAAACAAGGAAGTACTACTAATTGTCGACGGTAAATAAACTTGTAAAATTAGATCATATTCATATATATACTTTTTTTTTATTTTTTATTTTTCCAAATCAGATTTAGATCATTCTTATATATACATTACATGATTACTACGAAACATATAGAAGAGTTTTTGTAGGGTGAGCTAGCCCTCGTGATATTAGTGTGTGGTCGAACAATGAGTACTCCCAAGGGTCAAAATACCTTTAATTTTGGAATTTTGCTATGGTGTCTCATACTTCAATATTTTATAATTGATTAAATTTAGAGTCTATATGTTATGGTTTAATTTTTTTTTTTTTTTTATATAACTCTCAAGTTTTTTTTTTTAATAAAAGGTTCAAACGTTTATTTTAAATCAAAGATCTTGCAATAGCAAGGAATCCAAATCAATAGGAATATCATTCCCACTAATAATACGACCACCAACACAAAAAGAAGAGCTCCTTAAAAAATACAGTAGAACTTCTATTTAAGAATATTCTATTCAAGAATAACCTCTAATTTGTTATAAAAAAATCAAATCCCGATTTGGGCCAATTATAAATAAAAATAACCTCTAAATTGTAATTAGTTATACATTTTCTAAGTCCCGTATTAACAAAGTATACTTTTATATAAGAATAATTACATCTTAATAAAATATATACATGTATTTTGTAAATTTATTTATGTAAAATTAATAATTTTATTTTAAATTATAATACATGTATAAAATTATATTTACTCTAAAATATTTCTATTATGATATAATATTAATGATTATTTATTGTTATTATTGTTACATCGATATTTTTTGGTTTTTTAATTTTTTTTTAGTGTAACTCTATTTAGTTATAACCTCGCAATTAGAATATAATTTACTTGGTCCCAAGTGTATTCTTGGATAGAAGTTCTACTGTAGTTGGCAACCTTATTCACACATCGTTTTCCAGAATCAACACACATTACAAAAAATAGACAACAAGCTTTTAATATAATAATATTGCCATAAGAAAAAATCATATGGACTAACAAATTAACCACATGAACTACTTGAGCCACAAAAGCACAATTCGACTCCACCATGTTTGGCCACTTCTTTCTTTTAATTCAACTTCCTTTACACCTATTGTCTCTCTCATTTCAACACTGATTTCACCATACTTACTTTCTTGGACAACTTCAATACACAAGCCATAGTGATCTCTAGCAATGAAACCATACCCAAAACTCTTGCCATTGTCAAAAGTGGCTCCGTCCCATTAACTTTAATCCTTTCTTCATCAGATTTAGTCCATAACTGCTCTCCATCACAGTTGTTATGACCCGTAGCAGTGGGAAAAGATTTACGAGAATCTTTTGCAGTTTTCATTTGAACCAAAGTAAGTTTAGCTAACTAACCATACAAGCAATAGTAGGTGCCTTTTTGTTCTACACTAGATCTCTTCTATGCCTTCATATTGACCAGTACAACATGCCCACTAGAGAGATTTCAGCACCTGTCCAAGAATCACAGCCTTCGTGAAACCAAGTCGCAAAGATAACGTCAACTATCTCGTCTTGAACCAAAAACTTCCCTCCAACACTGTTGAGAAAATGAACAAGTGACTGTCACATGAAGTATAGGTTCAGGGAAAGCTTTACAATCAGAACACACTAAATCCAAATTAACATGTTTACTCTTAAGTTGGAGATTAGTTGGTAGAGAACCAACACATCCACTCCACAACATATCACCAACTTTCGGAGGGGATCCTGTCAAATCACTTTCAAAAGTCAACTAAAGGGGTCATCAATCCATCTACCACCAGAAAGTTGCAGGAACTTGTAAGCTGATTTCACAGAGTAAAATTCGTGCTTTTTTTGGACCAAAATCAACAATCACTTGTACAAGAAAAGCTAAGAGGCAGTTGAAGCACTAAATCTCTGTCTCTCTCATTCAAGATATCATTTAAAATCTCCTCATCCCAGCTACACTCACCAACACTCATAAGAGAATTCACATTCTGTTCCACTAAACTAGAATGACTCGAATGAACAAAAAGTTCATCATCTGATAATCAAGGAGAATGAAGAATACTAATATCCTTCCCCGATCCTATCGCCAAGTGTAACGTGCATGCCAAGATGGCACGTTACAAGCTAAGTGATATCCACAAGTTGGCCAAGTGGTGGCGCATGTTGTGGTGCATGCTGGTGGCATGCTGATGCTTAGTTTGTATGCAGTGATATTTTCATAAATATCTTCAATATTATCCAGATTGGGATGGGACTTGGTATTCGCCATTTATTTGGGTCTACAAATACAATGGTGCAATCGGTTTGGTGAAACTATGTGATTTGGTATGCGGCTTGGCCGTATGTCTACAAAGCCAATATCATGTATGTTCCTGTTAGAAGGCTAAAAGCTCAAATGCTCTTTAAGGGGGCACCCTGGTGTCAACTCTCCACCACCTCGTGGCACCTTGGTGCTAAGTGAGCTACTACTGGTCAGTGGGACTAGTAGGACGGGGATATGCGAACCACGAGGGGACTCATATGTCTCCATGAGTTGGAGTACTCATGGACATTATCAGGCCAACCAAGTAGTGCATTTAATAAGCTGCTAGAGGTTAACGGGAACATTTCCATTGGCTTGCTGATATGACGCTTGCACGGGATGTGGCCAAAACTTTTCAGAGACATTGTGGTGCGCCTTGGCCACGAGTCTTAACACGAAATAACACGGGTAGTCATTCGTGGGCTAGTTTGTACACGCGCATGGGACGGATGGACCATGTTGGAAAGAGACAAAGGTCTAGCGTATGCTACTAGTTTGGTGGCTTGTCTCGAGGGCCTGCCAACATGCGTGGAGGCATGGCGCCTTGAGGGTTGGTCCATGGACGTATGGGAGTCCTTGGGCGACAAACGAGACTGTTCGGACGGTATGGAATGGGGCATGATAGAAGCGTTCACACGTTGACTTGGTGTTGGCATCTTGCCACACATGCTACCTTTGTCACGAGTGACAAGGTGAGCACCAGTGTTGGGAGTTGCCTTATCATAGTGGGAACCTATAGACAGTGCGAGTACCTTGGCTAGAGAGCCTCGATGCATGGATGCACTCATGGATGCTTGCGAGCATGACTCGGTAGGAGTTGTTCGAGAGACGGAAGTGTGCACGAGGCACACGGTCGCGCAAAAAATGAGCCCATTGTTACTCGGATGGTTGGAAGGCTGACCTTGGCTTAGAGAAGTCAAGGTGTCGCACGGGTGTTCTGCTGCCTGAAAAGGTGAGCCCGTGACACCCAGCGACACCCAACTTCAACAAATCTCTTACCTCTAAAATACCTCTCCATATAAGACTTGGGTTTCTCCCAATCTCAGCATCAAAATAAGACCCTTTGGATAATAATATGCTTTTAAAAAGCTTTCCAACCAAATCATTATGATTACTCAATAACCTTCAGCCTTGCTTTCCTAGGAGAGCAAGATTAAAATCATATCTAAATCATATCCCTCCGTTAGATTTGTGTCTACATAGATTCATCCAACTCTTCCCATGAATGCCTTTCTCTTTAGAATTTTTTTTCCACCAAAATTGACACATCATATTTTTCAATTTCTTACACATATCTTTTGAAAATAAGAAAAAAGTCATAGCATAACTTGGATGAGCTTGAACAGCAAATTGGATCATTACTTCTTTTCCTACTTTCGAAAGAAATTTCTCATCCCAACTTTCAATATGTTTCTCCATTTTATCTTTTAAGAACCCTAAGAATGCATTTTTTTTCTTCTCATCAAACTAGGCAACCCCAAGTATTTACTCCCTTCCTTAGCCTCTTTAATTCCCACCAGACCACAAATATGATGTCGAACTCCAACGTCGGTATTCGAACTGAAAAAAAGCAGCTGATTCGGTAAAATTTACTTGTTGACCGAGGCTTTTTCAAAAACTCTGAGCAACTTCAAGATCTTTCCCACCTCCTACTTTGTTGTATGATAATACAAATAACTTTCATCGACAAAGAGCATGTGAGATACCAACGGAGCTCCCCTTGCTACTTGACAATCATGAATCCAACCACGAAGTTCATATTTTTATGAAGTGTAGATAAACCTTCAACATTAACAATGAACAAATATGGTGATATCAGATAGCCTTGACGAATTCCCTTGTTGGAACAAACTGATTAGTTTGATGCTCCCCACTTACTACTCTAAATCGAACAGAACACATGCATTGTTCAATTAACTTCACCCATCTTTTGTCAATACCCATCCTTCTTAGAATCCATACAAAAAAAAGCCATTTGATTCGATCGCATGCCTTACTCATCAAATTTCAAAGCCATGACACCATGTTTACCTTGTTGCTTTCTCTTCAACTGTGCTAGACTTCAAGAATTCAAGTTAACTCATTATATTTTAGTCACATTCTAACAAAAATAGGGTGAGATCATACTAGTACTAATGCAACAAATCTCATTAGAACAATACAGTTAAGCATGTTTGGACGAGAATAGTACTAGGATGGGTGAACTCTTAGAAAGTTATGTTGTACCCCTACAACTTTTTCTATCAAACACTACTACAAACTGAACTTCAGGTATTAGTTTTAAACTAACACTTATACATATAGTATCGGTTCATAGATCCGACACCTATTTTACCGAGATAAAAAGTATATTCTTTGGTGTCAGATTTGAATTGAGACTTTTAGGTTCAGAGGCAGCCGGATATGGTTATTGGGCTTTAGTTCCGACGTGACTCCACCGTCTTCTCTAATGGCTACTCCGGTGCTGCACAAATTGTAGAGAAAGAAGATAAAGGAGAGAGAGAGAGAGAGAGAGAGAGAGAGAGAGAGAGAGAGAGAGAGAGAGAGAGAGAGAGAGAGAGAGAGAGAGAGAGAGAGAGAGAGAGAGAGAGAGAGAGAGAGAGAGAGAGAGAAATAAAAATGTTTAAGTGTTTAAGGTTTTCATTTAGGGTTATAAAATTTTCTTTGTATACCATTTTAAAAATAAAAATAAAAATAAAAAATCTAATAACTAAAAGCTAAAAAAATTATATTTTAGGACTTTAAGTGTTGGTTATGAACCAAGACTTAAGGACTTAAGTGTCGATTCACAACTACCACTTATACTCAATCTGTATATATATACATATTTTTTTTTTGTCTTGATTATTATTTCAGTGTCGGTCTATTAATTGACACTTAAAGTTATTATAGGTGTCAGTTATGAACTGACATATAACTGACACCTTAGTTAGAGTTAGGATGGTCTTTAGTGTCTATTTTTTTTAAAAATCTATCTCTCAAACGAACATCAAAAGTCTTTTTATAATTTTAAAAAAATATATAATAAAAATAAAAAATTTATTATTTTGTAACCTTGGACACTCTTTACTTTGTTCATGGGTGAGAGATGTGGTATATCCTAATCCAAATGTATATTTGTAAATTTATGTATATTTCCAATCCATTAGTGGTGGTTTGAAGTGTACTCCTAATAGTGGCAGTATATTCAACTCGCATTCTTAAGGTATTTCTCAGATGTCATGCAAGCACTCACAGATACAAACTGTTTGCTTTAACTATTGTACTCAGTCTCATTTTGTATTTCATAAAGTTATTATGGAATTTATAGTATTATTAATTGAATACTTGGACAACATCACAAAATATTATGATAATATATACGTGTTTATATAGAATTATATAATAATATAACTATTCATTATCAATTAATTTTAAAATGTAATTCCATAATTTTGTCAATATAAAAAATTTGAGAAGGAATTAGGAGTTCTCACATAGTTCCATAGATAGCTAAAGTACCAATTAATTTTTTCCAAGATTAAATGTGAGAGCATTTACTATTTTTTTTGTAGTGATTACTATGTCATTAAAATAATGTATTCTCACTGCATAAACAAGTGTGCCATGGGATTGGCTATACGGGTGAAAAAAAGAGAATAATTGTGGGAATTATATTTGGGGTACGATCAGTCTATATTCATAATTATATATTATCTTCTCAAAGGATACACATACATATAAATATGTATATATAAATATATATGTTATATATATGTACATTATTTGTTTCATCTGAGTTTTGCAGTGTGTTTTGAGTGAATGTTAAGAGAGAGAAATAAAAATAATTGAGATGAGGTAAGTGAAGACTAAAAAGAGTCGGTTTGTTTGTTTTGATGGTAAGATAATTATTGAATGTCATGCATGTCATTAAACCATTTTCACACATATACATCCAAAACATATACACAAAAAAGATAGAAATTTTACACCAAAAATACCATATGCAATCTTTATTACATTAATACCCCTACGCTTGTTAATTTTTTACTCTTCAAATTTTTTTATTTACACTTATATCACTTGCACACACATTATGTTATATTATTTGTTCAAATGTGACATATTATATATTAATATGAGATTAATATATAGTATGTGTTGGAGGTTATATTATATCATATATACTATAATAATACACATAAAAATTGTAACATATGAGGAGTTACAAATCTGAAAATATATTGTAACTTAAGGATCACATGTAATTAAGTGAGTTATTACATATGGAAGTTATGGAATTAATGGGATAAATTTTTAGCTATTAGAAACTGTTACAATACTCAATTATATCATTTAAATGAGTATTCGAACGTTGGAGGAAGATTTAACTCGGAGAGGAGTTACAAAAACTCAATTTTGAGTTTTCTGGAAACAGTTGTTTAATGGTTGTTTTTATGTTGTTTTGTGAACACTTAGAACCAGTTTTTGAAAATGTTCATAAACGTACACGAATTAATTGAGCATGTTTCCAGCTCTCTTGTCCAACGTTTTTATCCCATTAAACAGTAATTAAAGTGTTGGTAACAGCCATGTGATGAAAGGATTTGATTTTCAAATGTGATCCTCAAAACACTATAAATAGAAGTCTTGGGTTCACTTTGGGAGAGAACTAGTTTCTATCAAAAGAGCACATTGCTAGAAACACTTAAGGCTTGATAAATCCAGAAAGCTATTTTCATTCTTTTCTTTTCCCTAAGTGCTTGTGGTAGGGGAAAATAAGCTTTTGGATAAAGTTGTAAAACCTTGTTCAAGTTTTGTGATTCCCCTATTATATACACTTGTGGTGTATGTGGTGTTGAGATTGCTCTCACATCTCTTTTATACATATGTTATTTATATATTGTGTTTCATGTGTAGCTTATTGGTTTGAGTTGTAATCCCTCTCTTCACCTCTATTCTCTATTTTATGTGTATATTTTGTTTAGTGTTGTAACATTATTTAATTCGTGATTTTGTCCTTTGTATTATTTGTCATTGAGTTGTAATCTTGTTGGTTTGATATTTCTATTGAAGCACAACAATTTTCCAACACATTACATGCAACACAAGTGTTGCTTACACGTCAAGTATAAGCTTAACTTCTATCAATCAATCCATCATTTCCTTCTCTTTTTTTCTTCTTTTTTCTTTTCATTTTCAATTTTGTTTCAGTTTTGATTTTTAAAAATCAAATTCTCCATAACTGAACTCGTCCCCCCAACTATCAAAACCCATTTTCCTCTACTTTCTTTTCTGCTAATTTTTTTCCAAACTTCTATTAACCGATTTCCATAACCGTTTGCACTCTGTTTTTATTGCTGTGAATCTATATATAATCATGGCTATTACTTGTTCTTCATCCACCTTTTCACCATTGCCAAAAAAAATTCAAAAATAGGTGTTAAATCTGTAGCTAATAGGTCCAAAGGAAAACGACCAGTTGGAGAAGATGATGACTCCGACTTTACTCCTCCTGTATTGAAACACGATCGTGGACCTGCGAAGAAAAAAGCTAAAGTTTCTGCTCCTCAGAAAATTTCCCCAGCTTCTGACAATAAGAAGGAGCAGGTTGAATGATCATGGGTTGGAGGTTTGTTTTCTATTTCTTTTTATTTTTCCCCTAACTTTGAATATTTTTTCGTAGTTATTTTTGTGGGTTTTGTGTTTATTGTTTTAATTTTTTAGGGTTTAGATTTTCTAAGTTATTTTTTTTTGTTTTTATGCTTTTTTTTTTTTTGGTTTTAATCATTTCATTTCTTAATTTGATTTATGTTTAGTTTATTATATTCTTCCTTTTTGTTTTTCCACTTTTAAATTTTGTTATAATGTGAGGACAAAGTATATATGAGTGGATGGAAGTAAGGAATGCTATGATTGAATATGTATTAGAAGTGAACATTTATCTCGTCAATAAATTAATTCACTACATCAACAACTAGTAAGATTACATTAGCTTAGAAGATTCTATAGGAAGAATAGAAAGACATAATTATGGATTATATACTGTGGTATCTTATTATTGGACCGAGTAATAGCGGTTAGATATACTGAGTTATCATGCAGTCTACTAGTGCAGATGATTTGTATAAAAAGCAAGGATATTGATTTATACATTAAAGGAATTGTTTAATGTTGAAGTTTCAAAGTCGATAACCATGATTATGATTTTAAGAGTTAAAGATGGTTATTGAGAACTATACATATTAAAGAGAAAATAGCACAACTTGTATTCTTAAATAGGTGAATTTTCAAAAGGATTAATAAGATATTTGAAAACATGTTGCACGCATATATGATAAAGGTTAGAGTATCTTGGAATAATCTCTCTCTCCGACGTAGTGTTTGTTTAAAAGTAATAACTAAATGTACCATTAATTAGGCACTTTAAGAAATGTGGTATGAGAGAAGTATTGTACACTTATTCATTTGAATGAAGCAGGTGAGAGAAAAATATGATGGACCGAAAAGATCCAAAGAACTTATAAGGCCATTTAATGAATTGGAGTTGTATGCTCACCTTATTGAATACACAAAAAAACTATGCCAATTCAAAGCGTAGAAATATCAAGTTCCAAGTGGGAGATGTTGTATTTCTCTATGTATCAACTATGAAAGGGGTACGTAGAAAGGGAAGTTAAACCTTAAATTTGTTAGACCTTTTGGTACTGGAGTAAGTAAGCTAGATGGCCTAGGAGCTAGCTTTAACTCCTGCATTGTTTGGGGTGTATAATGTGTTTCATATCTCCATGCATATTTTGAGCTTTGACAATTTTGAGCTTCAGAAAGATTTATTATATGAAGAATAGCTTGTCCATGTTTTGGATTGGGAAGAGAAAGTAGTTTGGAATAAGCCAATTCCACTAGTTAAAGTGTTGTAGAGAAACAATAAGGTGGAAGAAGCAACTTGAGAGTTAGAGTCGTAAATGCGGGAGCAGTATCCCGAGTTGTTTAGGTTAATTTTAAGGACAAAATTTTTATAAGGTGGGGATGGTTTTAATATCTTGGAAACCTAATTGTGAATAATTAGGGTTTATTATATATTATGGGATTAATTAGAGAATAATGAGTAGGATTATGATCCTGATAATCTAATTCAGTATAAATTATAAATTTTGTCATATGTGGATAAATAAGCGTAATTTATTAATTACAGAGATTTATTTAGAATATGTGAATATAATGTGAGCCATAGGGTTAGAAATTTCTTAGTGGTTAAGAAATGATAAAATATTTTTTTAACTAAAGTTTACGTGTATATATTATTATTATTATTATAACTAAAGTTTACATGTATATATATATGATAAGCTTGAAAAAAACAAAAGAAAACCCCTCTTCACCTCTCTTTCTCTTTCTTCTCTCAAGCTAGCCAAAACCAAACAAGAAGGGGCCAATTTCTTTGATTTCTTCTGTCAAGAATCAGCTCCTCTACACCTCTAATAGCTATTAGGATTAAGCTAAGTTGAAGTAGAAGTTTGAGGTATGTTTTGACTTTCTTTCTTTCATGAAAAGCTTTAGGTTGGTGGTTGACTTTGGCTCTATAGTTGTTGGGGTTTAAGTAAGTTTTTGGTTTTGTTTCTGGGTTAGATTAGAAGTGTTTTGAATGCTCATTTGATAAGTTTTAATGCTATAGAGAGGTGAAGTCAACTTTGAGTTTTTAAAGCTCAAAGCTTAAGCTTTTAATGACACTTTTCATTAAGAGCATAATTTTGAGTTCTGTTTCGTTAGATTTTTTATGGATGTTATATAAATGTTTAGTGAAGTTTGGAATTATTTGGTTAGATTTGGAGTTAGTTTGGAGGGTTTTAAGTTGAGAAAATTTGTGTTTCAAATTGTTCAGAACCAGAATTCCGGATGGTACGAATCCGAATTCCGAATGGTATCAACTAGAATTTTGTTTGGTCAGTTTTCGAGAAATGCCGAATTTTAGATTCTGGCCATAACTTTTCACTCGAGTGTCCATTGTAGGCCTTTAATATATTGTTTCAAAGCTTGCAACGAGCTCTACAATATGGTATATGTTTTAGAGCCAAATATGTATTTTATTTTAGGGCGTTCTTACCAAGAGATTCGATAGAAAATCCTAGATTATTTTATGTAAGTATTAGGCAGTGTTTTGGAATAGACACTTACTAGCTTACTGTCGTTGTGACATAGGACCGAGATTTTGGGTGTTTCTCCACTTGAGTTGGCTGACATGTATGAATCTGGATTAAAGATAAGAAAAGTACATTTGTGCTACATAGCATGTTATGTTGAGACACAACTATTATCGTTTGTGAATCGATTGATATCATGATTAAGATACGGTGATTACTATTATGTAATGTAAAAAATATTGTCTTATTAGACAATAATAAAAAAAAGATTATCTTATTAGACAATGATGTAAAGATTGTCTAATTAGACAATGATAAAAGGATTGTCTTATTAGGTAACAATATTTGGATACCGAAGGGTTAGGCATCGAAAGTCATGACTAAAAACAGGAATCGTTGTTAGGTTTTTTTACTTGTCGATTGTTTGATTAGACAATGACAGAGATATATGGATGCCAGGTTAGGGCATCAACTTGTCTGATTAGATAATGTCATATACGGGTGCCAGGTTAGGGTATTGACATGCCTTATTAGATAATGTAATATATGGGTGCTAGGTGACGACACTGAAGTTGTATTATTAGGTTATTAGGCAACAATAATGATAGTTATTTTATAAAATGATAAATATGACTTGATATGTTATATGAATATTAGAATATTATTGTTTAGTTATATTCCTAAATAAAACATTGGATTATCAGTTCTGAATATCAGGGTAATTTTACTAAATAACAGCAAGTGCATTAGTATGTTAGGTGAGGTATTGAGGTTACTTTGCTCGATAAGTGGTGAAAATAATTACTTTATAAAGTAATGACTATAATTATTATTGTTAGGATGGTAATTATATCTCTTTACATTGATATTTATTATTTTTGAATATATGTAATGATTCAAATTTAAATATGTGAATAATGTACGATTATTTGATTCTGACGATGTGAGTTTACTTGCTAATATTGTGTGGTGAGTTATATGATTTTTGTTACTACTTTTCTTGCTGAGTCTTTGTTAGTCATGGGCGCTATGTGGTGCAGGTAATAGGTAGAGACGTTTGGACAACCATGAGTCAGGAATTTTCTCCAGCAAATGTACATATCAACATATACGACAAGTGGTGCTAAGTTGTTAAGAATTATATTTCAAATATTCTGAACTTTTAAATGTATTTTTATGATAATATTATAATGGCATGTCTTGTAATATTTCAAATAGGGAATCCCCAATTGTAAAACAGGGGTTATGCCATAATTTTATAATTTAGATTAGTTAGTAAAATTTTATTAAATCATATTTTATCTAAATTTTTAGTTTATTATTATAAACTAGTTTTTAAACGCACAAATGTGGTGTCTTTAAGGGTTAGGACATTTTAATTTTTATATTCAAGTTAAAGTTTAATTAAAAAAAATTAATTATTCATATTTTTCCATAAGCTCTTTTATTAG
Organism: Cannabis sativa; assembly: GCF_029168945.1. NCBI lineage: Eukaryota > Viridiplantae > Streptophyta > Magnoliopsida > Rosales > Cannabaceae > Cannabis > Cannabis sativa. The sequence goes on from NC_083608.1 coordinate 25,338,200, forward strand.
AAAAGCAATGCATAATATTAAGAAATCACAATAACACGCTTAAATTAGTAAGGTGTTACACACATACTTAAGTCACTCGACATGCACTTCTCAAAAGCTCACTCGATATGCACATGCTCAAGTCACTCGGCATGCAGTCGTCCACAACTCACTCGACAAGCAACATACAAAGAGTCACTCAACAAGAAATATACAAAAGTCACTCAGCATGCACCTTGTGCATGCTACTCAACATGCACATTGCCAAGTCACTCTGCATACACCATTTGCATACTCGACATGCATGTCTCTCTCACTCACTCGACATGCCCTTTTAATAGATGTCGCTCCACATGCAACTTCCACAACAACATGACTATATTTAATGAAATTTTTCTAGGTATGGGAAATGAAGATAATAGGAGTACGACTACAAGGACAAGGTGTGCATGCTAAAATGTGTAAAACCACATCTTTTGTAAGCTCTAAAAGTAAAGAGATACGAGTTGTGGAGGCATCGCACCTGCAAGGTCTGACAATCCGACTAAGGGTACACAACAGCTACCACTCTTGCAAGTCGGGATCACCTAATACCAAATAAAGGTACAAGATGTAAGACCACCTCTTGCAACTTGCGATTCGCAAATCATGGATGTCACCATGTTCTTTGGGACCAATGATGTTTCTTAGGCCATTAGAGCTTATAAATACTTCATTTGAGATGTGAGAAAGGTTGAAAAGTCAATATTGTAATCACCTATCTTGAAAGCAATACAAAACAATTTTTCTCTCTCTCACTGTGAAATCACTCTCTTGTTTGAATTTGCTTATCTTCATCTTTATCTCACTTTTGAGTTTTGAGTTTAACTTTTACTTTTTAAAAATTAGTTGATGAGTTCTTATAATCAGCCATATATGATATATAGTAGTACTTAATTAGTGATGTGTGGATATATATCTCATTTATTATTTAATAATAATAATAGTAGTAGTCTGGAAGTAATCACCATTATGCTTACATTTTTTTCACTGCAGAATTCATCTACAATAGTGGTTATGTGAATGATATTGAGCAAGAGGAGAGAGTGAGAAAGAGAATTTTCAATTTTTTTTTTTTTGTATAATTATACGACCTAAACTTTTTTATTACAAAAATATTTTTATAAAGTTTTAAAATTACAAAAAAATATATATTTTGCTCAGTAAAAAGTAAAAAAAAAAAAAAACTAAAAAGCAAGAAAAAATCAACCTTCCAATAACTATAAATTAACTATAAATAAATTATTAAACAATAAAAAACAATTAAAAAAATAATTTCATTACAACTATAATACAACTATCAATAAAACAAAAAAAAAAATAGTCTATTATGTTTATAGAAGAGATATTTTTGTAAATAAAAATGTTCGAAGAGTAAAAATAATTTTTTTTTAATGTTAATGTATTTTTGTAATTTTTTTTTCAAATTTTTGTTGTACTATTTAAATTTTATTTTTTTTTCCTTGAGAATGTTTTTATTTAAAAATATTTTAAATACATTATTTTATTGTACTTCTTGCATATTAAATTAAAGACGTTTCTTTGTTGATTTTTTTTATTTCAATAATTTGATTTACTTTCTGTTAAAATTTAAATTGTGTGAATAAATTGAATCTAATTGCCACAATTTATCAAACTTAAGAATCTAATTACTTGAAAGAAAAAAAAACAACAACTCATGGAATAAAATGATAATCCATTCTTAACTTAGGGGTAGTAGTTCTAAAACCCCACATAATAAGGGTTGGAAATTTGAAATTATAATTTTTATCGGTTACAATAACTTGTGAGGTAACTATAATGTATACTCTCAAAAACACGAACACAGTGGGTACACCCTTTTGTCCAATTTCACATAATTGTACATTGGAGAGAGAATGATTGGTCAAAACCAAAAGTAAGTAAATACCAACAAAAAGTTGAATAATGATGTGATGGGTGAATACTTGCGTGTGGAGATAGCTAGGATTAGGCTTTACCATTACCAATGCTAGCTTGTTTGCTTCTTGAAAAGGAATGATCAACTAGAATATGGCCTCTTCTTATTCTTTGACTCTTTCTTCCATTCATGCTTTTTCTTTCTTTATTTTGATTTCACTACTTATTATTCCAAATAAACAAGTCTTATTCCCAACTCTCATATATGTTAGATTAAATGACACTTTTCTTCAGCACCATAAAAAATATGTTAGATTCGATTTAATAAACAAATAAATAAAAGAGATTCCAACTTGATAGAATCTTCATCAAGATAACGATGGTTATTTTTTTTGTTAAATTGATAACGATGGTTATTTATATGTTGCAATTAATCATATTTACTATTTTGATTCCATCCTACTTTATCTAGCTTTGTATTAAAATAAACAAATTGTTTTATTATTATTAATATTATTATATTTACTATAGTTAGGATTTTTAGAAGTTTATTACATTAATTTTGTTTGTTGTTTTCGTATAGTAAAAGGTCACAAACTTAAGAAATTAATGGAATAAAGTATTATTTGTTTTTTCCTCAATAATCCCAGTCGAAGTCATTATTAGTTTACGAACTTTTTAATAAATAATCAATAGCTTTGGGAATTAGCCTAACTTATGAGTTTGTTCATTAACATACGTTTGACAATGGCCATTAACTACCACGGCTGATTTCAAATTTTCAATAAAATTAGAATTTAATTTGTTCAAATATATAGATGACATAATCCTAGATTCACCAACTCTATTGATTTAACTAACTAGTATCAAGATGTCTATTGGTAATGAGTGGAGTAGTCCATATTCTTATATATGACTCAATTCTTCACCATTTATTCTATATGAGACAATATCCACAATATTTTCCCTCAAGATAGTGGCTATTTTTTGCTTGCTCACCAATCTTGAACCGTATCAGAGTGGACATGGTCACTATCTGTTAGGGGTGTTTATCAAACTGCTCAAACCGCCCGCATCGCACCACACTGCAAAAAAAATGCGGTTTGAAATTCTTTACGGTGCGGTCACGGTTTGAATTTTTCCTAAACCGTGCAGTGCAGTGCTGTGCGGTTTACAGTTTTGAATTGTTAATATGCGGTTCAAACCGCACCGCACCACATATTATAAAAATACTAATTTTTGTATTTATTTAAGTTCAATTTGTGAATGCCCAACCTAAGCCCACTAATTATTGTAGTGTTGTAACTTGAAACTTTTTTTTCATATTTATTTTCAAACCTTATGGTAATTTTGACAAGTGTTGCTCAAACTTTGTTGTATTTGTGATAGTTTAATTATTTAGTGATAGTCCAAACTGCGAAAACTGCATAAACCGCACCGCACTATTTTTTGCGGTGCAGTTTTTGCAGTTTTTTAAATTCGCGGTGCAGGTGCGGTTTGGAAAATAAAAAAAAAACCGCATGTGCGGGTTGGTTTGAAAAAATAGTCAAAAACCCCACCACCCGCACCGCGAACACCCCTACTATCTGTATAGGTGCAGATCGGATAGGATTACTTGCCCGCAAGGGATATGGCTCTGATACCATGTTGAGAATCATGAGATTCCATCTCAAAACTAATTGGTAATGAGTGGAGTAGCCCATATTCTTATATATGGCTTAATTCTCTACCATTTATTCTATGTGGGACAATGTCCACAATATGTATTCTTAATTCAACTTATGTAGCATGTGGTTTCTTTGTTCCTTTTTCTTGGTCGATATATTAGATTCATTGATCACTAATTGAAGGCTGGAAATAAGATTGACATACACACCCAAAAAGCCAACCTATGACCCTTATATGTAAGTATTATCGGAAGAATTTTGACAACACCAAATATTGTGAGTATTCAAAAACAATTAGAACACTCCAAATATATATGTGAGTATTCACCTCGAATAGCGAGTACTCAAAGTATAGCTATGAAAATAAACAAAAACAAAAATAGAAAAATAAAGAAGACAAGAGAATTATAGTAGCTCAGTTAGAGCTTAATCTACGTAGTCCACTTTTGACAATAGTTTCAACTTAGTTTATTTGATTTAGATCACCCCTTTATATAGAAAGCAAGTGTCTTTTAGGATTACATAACCTGTCAGATTAGAACATTTTTACAATAAATAATAGAATTAAATTAGGATAAACTTTTAAAGAATAAATGAAGAACAGTTTCATCCATTCTTGACTTAATTGTAGCAACGTACGTAACTTGATAAGCCACAGTTTGTCCATTCATATTCTAAACACACAAGTTTATGGGTTCTACGGTGTTGTACTTGCACGATGGGCCTTTGGACCTATTTCATTGAATGTCTACGTTCACCCTGATCGCATAGTCAGACATTCTATGTGTTGACGACTTGGAACATGCGAGTCTATGATGAGTCGTTGAACACACTAGTCATTCGACCTAAACTTATGTATAGAAATGATATTGTTGGGTTTTATGCCCTAAATAAAACTCATTTCAATACAATCAGATTTACTTATTAATATAGATCAGAAATAACATTTAATGTTGCATGGTTCACATGATTTACTTCATGATTATATGTATATAATGTCTAAATTCATCTGAAACCCTTTTCACATACTTGATCCTGTTTATTGTGCCGTCAACACATTGGAAAGTAAACATGACTATGTGAATAAAGTTTCCTAGATTTATCATGTTGGAAATTATTTTACCAAGATCTAGATTTACTAACAAGTATGTTGGATTAACAACCTAATATGAATTCTAAAACAATGAAAATAAACACATATAAAGTTAGAAAACCTTACAGTGGGTGCAGCGGAATAATATGACTCCTTCCGTTCAGATCTCTAGCCCTTGATTCCTTTCTGTAGCAGAGCATCACCAAGATCTGAACCTGGATCTTCTTTTCTCCTTCTTTGATGCAGAAATTCCATAGTCTTCCATACTATGATTGAGATACCACTTGATGTGTGTGGGCACTACTCATCTCACAAGGATTTTGAAATTTTCTCTCATTTTCTCTCTTGAATTTCGTGGCTCATCATGCATACATGAGAAGAGACACAAAGGTTGCTTTATATAGGGAGAAGGGAGAGCACAACTTTCCACATAAAACAGTTTCCTCTTTTACTGTGTAATTGATTAACTGCCTTATTTAGTGTGATCCACCACTTTCCTATTATAACTAGGCTTTGATTAGCAATTACATGACAATTAAAAAATAAAAATAATAATTGGGAAACACAAAGGGACTGCTCGGCCCATAGAGGGAAATGGGCCTCACTTGGATTTTGCTGTTTCCTCAATTTTATTTCAATTTCTCCAAAAATGCCATTTTTCCAATTCTAATCATTTAAATGCCAAAACTAATTATTTAATAACTAAAATAGATTATTAAATAATATTGTCATTTAAAATAATTATTAATTAGACATACAAAGTCTCTTAATTAATAATTAAACCTAGAAACCCTTTTCTTTACGATTTCATCCTTAAACTGTGAGAATTCATAAAGTAGACATAGTCTAACTTTTAGAATTATAATTGATTAATTAAAATCAATTAACTGAGTCTTACAAGCAGTATGGCCTCAACTAGTATGGGGACCATGGGTCTATATAACCGAGCTTCCAATAAGTCGAACCGAATTTACCAAGTAAATTCCCTAACTTATTAATTCCTCATTGAATCCACACTTAGAACTTGGAATTGCACTCTCAGTCATATAGAAACGCTCTATATGTTCCACGATATAGACACGTCATTAGTTATCCATTGTTATAACCCTAATGTGATCAATGATTCTCTATATAGATGATTTACACTGTACAGGATTAAATTACCGTAACACCCTACAATGTATTTTATCCTTAAAACACTTAACCCTGTATAAATGATATTTCACCTAAGTGAAATGAGATCTCCACCATTTATCTTCGTTTGGTTAAGCTCGAAGGAAATCATCCTTTACTTCTATTTGCCAAATAGAAGCTATAGATTCCATATTTATGTTAGCACTCCCACTCAATTGCACTACCGTGTTCCCAAAATGTACGTATCACCCTGATACAAAACTAGGCTTAACTAACAAATCAAAGAACACGAGTAACACTCTTGAAATTGAGCCTAACCATATCAGGATTTCGATCATGTGATCTAGGATCAACTTATGATATTGAATTAAATAGATATTTACGGTAAGTTTCAAAATCTAATTCAAAGTTCAATATCGGTCCATTCCAATGCATACTCCATGCATCCGATACTGGTAAACTTTGCCAATGTCCTGGAAAGGACATAACACTTTTCCAAGGTGTAAGAATACCTATCGCTGATTATACCATGTCTACTAAATCCGTGTTCGACAAATCGTGGAATCAACTTTTGAACATACAATAAAGATTATATTCCACTGTGCTGACAACACTATAATCTTTAACCAACTCATATGTTCTGGACTTAAAAGGAATTCATACATTATATACACATATAATCATGAAATAAATCATGTGAACCATGCAACATAAAATGTTATTTCTGATCTTTATTAATAAGTAAATCTGATTATATGAAATGAGTTTTATTTAGGGCATAAAACCCAACAAACTCCCACTTGCACTAATATAAAACAAAAAGTGCATTTCAAATAATCATTAACACCTTCATATACCAATCAAGTGTAATAGTAGTATACTCCTCGTAATAGGATCTGATAGGTTGAATTAAACACAACCTCTTCTCCACCATTACTCTTCCTTAATCACAAAATCCTTGATAATGTGAAATTCCTCTCTATATGTCTACTCTTTTGGGATACTGGATTCTATACTTTTGGGCAACTACTCTTTCGTTATTCAGGAAGTAACCCTAGTAGTTAAGGCAAGTTGGAACACTGCCACAAATGTATAGAACTTTCCTTAGACTGAATAAGTATCTTTCCTGCAACTTTTAACATTCAGTCTCTCTCTGGTAGACCAAGAGATTTCAGATAGGTTTTTACACTTCTCCAAAATCACTACTCCACCCCCAAAGTAATCACCATCTCATCAGCAGACTTTCTAGCACAAAGGCAAGTCTTGAAATCTGATGTGGTGTAGTCTAAGAGTTTCAAAACCACCCTTATTAACTAACATATAGTTCCTCTTCTTAATATTAAGATTTACTTGATTGTCTTCCAATGTTCCTCTCCTGGATTAATCTGATACTTACTCATTACTCCCACTCAACAGCAGGTGTCTGGTCTAAGGCATACTAAAGCATATCTGAGACCTCTCACTGTTGATTTAAGAAATTCTTTCATGGCTTTATCTTCTCTGGAATAGTTGAGACTTTTCCTTAGATAAATAAAATCTATGTCTAAGAAGTTGTGAAGCTTCTATAGATTTCCATTGGAAAGAAAATGCTTCAGCATCTTACTAAAGTAAGTTGCTTGCATTAGAGTAAGTAATTACCAGGTATACCACAAGCCATAGGTTTAGATAAACTCAAACCTATAATACTAGGAACATGAAGTTTTGTTAAGTCCATTGAATAGACTTATTAACGAAAATTTCCTTTCATGTCCTTGTGACAGAAAACTTTAGGTTACTCCATGTGAATGGATCAAACTATAGTTCTCTTGGCTTTCTTCTTAGTTTCTTATATTGACAATCCATTACTTGTTTAAACTCACAATGGATTTTAATCACTAGTGTCTTCCAAGTTATAAGAAGGTGAGTTCCTAGAAACTCTCCCACTACAACAAGGTACCGTGAACTATGTCAAAGAAAACTAAATGGTATAGACCTCTTCAGTTGTGTTAAGACAACAGAAGCAGTGGGATCATCTTGTAAAATAAGATGATAGAACACTTTTGGAATCAAGAAAAATATCTCCTTTATTTGCTACTTTATTTTCAGACTTAGTCATTTTCTTAGAAAAGCAGTACTTGTTTAAACAAACACTTTCTTATCTAATGACTATCGGATGCTCCACCCCTAATCACTTAGAATAGCTAACAAACATGCAAACCAGGGTTAGCAGTTCTAGCTTTTCTTAAGATTTCGATTAGGTCATCCATGAATCTAGTAATGATTTACATTAAGTATACAACCATTACATCATTCTGAGATTTTATTTCCATAGAAGGATTTAGGCAACGACTAGTAACTAATCATCAATATGCAACTCGAATTTCTGGGGAGGTAAGTTTGGATATTATTCAAAAAATCAAATTAATGATCTTTGAACTGCATATCTACTAACTTTTTCTCCACCCCTACCAGTTCGCAAGATCTTTAACCACTTACCTTCACCATTGCTAGAAATTCATGAATTTTTTCAAACATTTCAAATTTCTTTTGCATAAGGTAAAATCTAGAGTGATCGTTTTAAGAATACAACGAAAACTCATATCCACCCCTGAATGTACATCCATCTGCGAATGAGATGAAATTACTTTCACTGGATATAGGCATATTAACTCTTTGCAGAGAATGATCTTATCAAAACCACTATGAACAAGATACAAATGCCTTAGATTTATAAAATATGTGGTTGTATCTTTTGATGACTTAAGTTTAGTTACATCAAAGAGTTCTTAGAATAGTGCAAGTGGATTCTGGTCACAGAATACTAAACTCATACAGTTTAAATCCATTGAAAGAAAATGGTCATGAAACACTTGTGAAAGTGTAACTGTATAATTAGTAACTCTTTCTTGGACCACCACTACTAATCTAACTCTATGATATGCCTATACAAGTACGAGATATCTAAGATTGAGGATTTATATCATTTTGCGATAGAATTCCGGGAATATAATCATATGCGTCATCCGATTTCTTAAGAGAAAATATGACTTTATATGATTTATAGACCATTCATCCAATGATATGTTATTAAGCTGATTCGAAATGAATAAGCTAAGAGGAATTAGGATAATTTCGTTTTAAATAAGAATCCAACGATGCTCCGATTAGCGAGAGTCAAAGTAATCTTATTTATACAATCTTCTTGTTTCATATTGTAAAACACTAGTCTGAGGTGTCATCAATTGATGAACAGCTAGATGTTGCATATACAATATTTATCTTTCGAGATCTAACACTACTAAGTTAGTCTAATGGTGAAAATCCATTAGGGATTTATCTCATTAGAAAAACAAATCAAGTTAGACCAACAATGAAGATTCGAAATTAAACTACAATTTAATAACAGAAAATAACATGGTTCAATAGAAATTCATACACAATTCAGAAATTATCAAGCATATAGCAAGTAGGAATGACAAGTGAAAATACTAAAACATACAATCCTAAATAATTTCCAAGGTTTTCAACAAACTGATATCAGTGTCCCGTTTAGGCGAGAGTCAAAGCTACCATTCATTGAATAGAGTTGTCAGCTCATCTAAAATGTCAAACATTCTAGCAACCTTTTATTCGATCAAGATGTGAATCCGCGTTGTCCCGTTTAGGCGAGAGTCAAGGCTATTCTATCTTATGAGCTTCCACCATTGTTTCATATTCTTGCAAGTCTTATACAGTCGCCACCATTAGGGTGATCATAAACTATATAAAAAAAACTTACAAGATTACTTATCTTTCGAGATTAAACGGTGCTAACTTGCTAATGAACGTTCCTCCATTAGGGAGGATTACTCACTAAAACAATAGCTATGTAAAACCAACAATGGAGATTGAATATCCTTACAATAATAAAGCTCATTATTTAATGAAGGGTTGTATTTTCTTCTAATATTTATTTTAATCCATTTATTTTAAATATATATTTATTTAATTAAAATTTCCAATTTAGAATGAAAAATTCCAAATATAAATTTTAATTTAATATTTATAAATTATACTTAGATGGATATGAAAATAACGTGAATTATTTCCATCTTAGTAATAATTTCCATAAATATTTAGAAAATTATTCAATTTAAGTTGTTTCAAAATTAATTTGAATTAATTTACAACTCAAATTTAATTTTCTATAAATATATATTGCATTTTCGAAAATGCTTTAAAATAAAATAAAAATAAATCCTGGAAAATTACTCTAATTTTATGTTGGCCCAAAATTAATTAATAAAAATTGATTTTCAACAAGAAATATAATTTTCCTATTTAATTAAATATCTAAGAAAATTTTTAAATATTTAAGTATCATGATGAAAAAATCAACTTAAATATTAATTTTCTATTTAATTAAATATCACTAGAAAAATACTTCAAGCAAAACAGATAATATCTATCTAGACTTTCATAGACTAATTAATCCAATTTCTAATTATAATGTATTTTAGTTCATTTATTTTAATTAATCATTAAATGAAAAAGTCACTGATTTAAGTTGGTCCAAAATTAAATAAATAATTTTCAACTTTAATCTATTTTTCAAATAAAATTCGAAATTTCTGCATCAAGGTGATGCAATTTCGAAATTTTGGGAAATGATTAATAAAATAAAATAAAATATATTTTGAAAATTATTCAAACTTAAGTTATTATGAAATAAGATTCCAAACTTAAAATAATTTTCAACTTTAATTAAATAACATGAAAATAACAATATTAAAGTATCATGATGAAAATCAACTTAGATATTGAAATTTTCAATTTAATTAAATGTATTAAATTCAAGAAATAAATAATTAAGTAAAGAGGAAACTTAATTATTAATTCTAGTTTAATACTAGGAAAATATACTAAACTTAGATTGGACCAAAATTAATTAGGAAACAATTAATTTCACAATCTATGATATTTTTCTATTTAATATTAGAAATAATAACTAGTACTAGAAATGACTGTCTAGAATATATCATTAACTAAGTGTTTTTCTAAAATTAACTTTAAAATATTACAATGAAAAATAAATTTCATATATTTTAAAAGTTAATTATGTTGCTAATTCAATTTTAATTAGGTTAGACTAATATAATTAACCTAATACAATTATTTAAATAAAGCAAATGGGCCTTCACAATTGGGGTAGTTCATGTGAGGGGGAGCTGGGTTCAGTATGTCGTACCCACTTCTATGGCCCCCAACTCTCACACAAGGCCCAAAAGAGAGGAATTTAACCTTAAAATAAACAATTGTTATTCATTGAATAAGCCCAAATCTAATTGGGCCTAAATAAATTTCCTTATGTCAAAATTTATTTTAGCAACCGAGTCCATTTACTTAGTAAAAACTTAAATGGGCTCCCTATATGTATCTAAGTCCAAAAGCAAACATATAGGCTCACACAGGTCAAATGATTTGGATGGGCCCTATCATGTTACTAGGTTTACACAGATGAAAGAAGTACAAAATTTACCTGTTACAAATTATTTATAAGATCTATCGTCAATTGGACTATGATTAAAATCAGATTATTAGATCATGATCTGTCAACAAGTTAATCATAGCAATTTAGATCAGATAAATAATAGGTTTGTTAAAAAAATTTGAATAAACAATATTAAATAAACAAACATTGTCCATGTAACAGATGTGAATCAAGATATTAATATAATTAAATTATTATTCTTAAACTAACCAAATAAAGGAAACTAATTTTTAAAATATCTAGGTTTATTTGAATCAAATTAAATTAAATATCTAATAAGATCAATGATTTAAAAGGAAAGAATCTCCAATATCACTTTCAGATCTTATAATTTAATAAAATAAACCAATTTTAAAATAGATTTGGTTAAATAATAATTACCATAATTATATGTCAAAATATCTCAAATTAAGCAATATTCAAATCTCTACAAAAATATCTATGTTATTTAAATATTTAAGATATGATTTATAAATTTCTAATAAGGAAAAAATGATATATATAGAAAAAATATCATTTTTATACTTATAATTTATAAATAATTAAATATTTAACAAAATAACAAATTTTTGAATTTGAAAACATTATGGTAAGTATATGTATAAAAATATCTATGTTAATTTCAAATTTATTAATTATTTAATTTGTCATATAAGATAATTTTAATATAATATTTTAAATAAAAAGACAAAGTTATCTTTTAATTTAAAATATCTTAAATATCAAAATATCTAATCTTATAATTAAATAATAAATAAATATTAAAGAAGTTAACAAATTTTTAAATCTGACCATAATAGGAAATATTTAAAATTGGAAACATTCCAAAATAGAAATATTTAAAAAAAGGAAAAATTCCAAATTGAAAATATTTAAAATTGGAAACATTTCAATTTAGAAATATTTAAGAAAGGAAAATTGAATTTTGGGAAACAATCCCATGAAAAAATTGGATTTTTGGGTAAAAAACCTCAAAAATTCGCAATTTGTAGGGAGCTGCCAAGATAGGCTGCATGCAGCAGACGTGATTTCCAAACTTCCAAAATTCATATCTTTCTCAATTTTTATCGGAATCGAGTTCCGTAAAAAACAAAATTGCTTAATTTTTCACAAGGAATCCAAATAAAATATTTTCAAAAATTGAAAACATATACTTCATGGAAAAATTTCGTACAACATTAACATTCATCACATAAGCACATAAACCAACATGAAACCATCCAAATCAACACAGAAACATGCAATCATCGTTTTAATTCATATTACATGAAAGTAAATCATTACCATGGCTCTGGTGCCAGTTGTTGGAAATTATTTTACCAGGATCTAGATTTACTAACAAGTATGTTGGATTAACAACCTAATATGAATTCTAAAACAATGAAAATAAACATATATAAAGTTAGAAAACCTTACAGTGGGTGCAGCGGAATAATATGACTCCTTCCGTTCAGATCTCTAGCCCTTGATTCCTTTCTGTAGCAGAGCATCACCAAGATCTGAACCTGGATCTTCTTTTCTCCTTCTTTGATGCAGAAATTCCATAGTCTTCCATACTATGATTGAGATACCACTTGATGTGTGTGGGCACTACTCATCTCACAAGGATTTCGAAATTTTCTCTCATTTTCTCTCTTGAATTTCGTGGCTCATCATGCATACATGAGAAGAGACACAAAGGTTGCTTTATATAGGGAGAAGGGAGAGCACAACTTTCCAAATAAAACAGTTTCCTCTTTTACTGTGTAATTGATTAACTGCCTTATTTAGTGTGATCCACCACTTTCCTATTATAGCTAGGCTTTGATTAGCAATTACATGACAATTAAAAAATAAAAATAATAATTGGGAAACACAAAGGGAGTGCTCGGCCCATAGAGGGAAATGGGCCTCACTTGGATTTTGCTGTTTCCTCAATTTTATTTCAATTTCTCCAAAAATGCCATTTTTCCAATTCTAATCATTTAAATGCCAAAACTAATTATTTAATAACTAAAATAGATTATTAAATAATATTGTCATTTAAAATAATTATTAATTAGACATACAAAGTCTCTTAATTAATAATTAAACCTAGAAACCCTTTTCTTTACGATTTCATCCTTAAACTGTGAGAATTCATAAAGTAGACATAGTCTAACTTTTAGAATTATAATTGATTAATTAAAATCAATTAACTGAGTCTTACAAGCAGTATGGCCTCAACTAGTATGGGGACCATGGGTCTATATAACCGAGCTTCCAATAAGTCGAACCGAATTTACCAAGTAAATTCCCTAACTTATTAATTCCTCATTGAATCCACACTTAGAACTTGGAATTGCACTCTCAGTCATATAGAAACGCTCTATATGTTCCACGATATAGACACGTCATTAGTTATCCATTGTTATAACCCTAATGTGATCAATGATCCTCTATATAGATGATTTACACTGTACAGGATTAAATTACCGTAACACCCTACAATGTATTTTATCCTTAAAACACTTAACCCTGTATAAATGATATTTCACCTAAGTGAAATGAGATCTCCACCATTTATCTTCGTTTGGTTAAGCTCGAAGGAAATCATCCTTTACTTCTATTTGCCAAATAGAAGCTATAGATTCCATATTTATGTTAGCGCTCCCACTCAATTGCACTACCGTGTTCCCAAAATGTACGTATCACCCTGATACAAAACTAGGCTTAACTAACAAATCAAAGAACACGAGTAACACTCTTGAAATTGAGCCTAACCATATCAGGATTTCGATCATGTGATCTAGGATCAACTTATGATATTGAATTGAATAGATATTTACGGTAAGTTTCAAAATCTAATTCAAAGTTCAATATCGGTCCATTCCAATGCATACTCCATGCATCCGATACTGGTAAACTTTGCCAATGTCCTGGAAAGGACATAACACTTTTCCAAGGTGTAAGAATACCTATCGCTGATTATACCATGTCAGTCTAAATCCAGTGTTCTGACAAATTAGGGAATCAACTTTTGAACATACAATAAAGATTATATTCCACTGTGCTGACAACACTATAATCTTTAACCAACTCATATGTTCTGGACTTAAAAGGAATTCATACATTATATACACATATAATCATGAAATAAATCATGTGAACCATGCAACATAAAATGTTATTTCTGATCTTTATTAATAAGTAAATCTGATTATATGAAATGAGTTTTATTTAGGGCATAAAACCCAACATATCAGACATAGGGTTTTACTGATATGATAATCTACAACAGAGTTTACTTGCATTTGGAGAAGTGCTATGTTCTTTCCAGAGCATTGGTTAAAGTAAAGCTCAGGTTGGATGCATGGAGTATGCATCGGAAGGGACCGATATTGAACTTTGACTTAGATTTTTTAAACTTACCGTAATATCTATTCAAGTCAATATCGCCTAGTTGATCCTAGATCAAATGATCTTAATCCTGTTATGATTAGGCTCAATCTTGATAGGCTATTCGTGTTCTTTGATTTGTTAGTTAAGCCTACTTTTAGGTCAGGGTGATACGTACATTTTGGGAACACGGTAGTGCAATTGAGTGGGAGCGCTATCATGAACATGGAATCTATAGCTTCTATCTGGCGAATAGTAAGCAAAGGATGATCTCCTTCGAGCTTGACCAAACGAACATAAATGGTGGAGTACTCATTTCGCATAAGCTGAAATATCATTTATACGGGGTCAAGTGTTTTAAGGAATAAATACATTGTAGGGTGTAACGGTAATTTAATCCCTTTACAGTGTAGATCATTCATATAGAGGATCAGTGATCACATTAGGATTATAACAATGGATAACTAATGATGTGTCTATATGGTGGAACATATAGAGCATTCTATATACTGAGAGTGCAATTCTAAGTTCTATGCGTGGATTCAACGAAGAATTAATAAGTTAGTGAATTTTAGTAATAAATTCTTGATCTACTTATTGGAAGCTCGGTTATATAGACCCATAGTCCCCGCACTAGTTGAGATAATATTGCTTGTAAGACTCATATAATTGGTTTTGATTAATCAATTATAATTCTCAAATTAGACTATGTCTATTTGTGAATTTTTCACTAAGTAAGGGCGAAATTGTAAAGAAAGAGTTTTAGGGGCATATTTGTTAATTATGATACTTTGTATGGTTCAATTAATAAATATGATAAATGACAATATTATTTAATAATTATTTATAGTTATTAAATAGTTAGAATTGGCATTTAAATGGTTGAATTAGAAAATTGGCGTTTTTGAGAAAATCAGATGCAGAAAAGATAAAACTGCAAAATTGCAAAAAGTGAGGCCCAAATCCACTTGTATAGGGCCAGCCACTTTTGTAGGGAATTTAAACTGATATTTTCATTATTTTAATGCCAAATAATTCAAACCTAACCCTAGTGGAATGCTATAAATAGATAGTAAAGGCTTCAGGAAAATTACACTTAAATTTTCTATTTTTCCTTTAGAGAAAAACCCGAGCCTTTCTCTCTCCCTATCTTTAGCTGCCACTTCTTCTTTCTCTTCCCTCTTGAATTTCAAAATTCTTAGTGTATGAGTAGTGCTCACACAGAACAAGTGATACCTCAATCATAGTGAGGAAGATCGTGAAGAAAGACTTTCAGCAAGAGGGAGGTTTCAGCATCAAAGATTCAGAGAAAGAGATCCAGGTTCAGATATTGATAATGCTATGCTACAGAAAGGAATCAAGGGCTAGATATCTGAACGGAAGGAGTCATTATATTCTGCTGCAACCAATGTAAGGTTTCCTAAACTTTATATGTGTTTATTTCATCGTTTTAGAAAGTTCATATTTAGGGTGTTAATAAACATACTTGTGAGTAGATCTAAGATCCTGGTAAAATAAATTTCCAACAGATATTTACTCGTCACATGAGAGACATACTTGGTCATCGCAAATAATCAGTATATGTGCGACCAGCATTAACTTCTCTCGGTCATGTTTATCCTTTAACTATGTGGGGCATAGTATGCGACTAGAACCTGTCTCGATCACATCTTCTCACAAGTTCACATCATGCGAGGTGAATTGATCATTCTTTCTCTTATCGCATTGGTTGTTGTGTCCACACTTCTTCTTTCTGCAATTAACAACACTTTTTGCTAGTTAACAGCACAGGAGTGGAGACAAGCGTACACTATTAGTAAATCATCTTTTCTTGTGAAGCTGGCTCCACGTGGCAACATTTCACAAGACTGTACTCATATTTCTAGGAAAACAATTCACACTATAACACATGTCTCTAGTTTTGCAATGACAACTGTTTGTCAAATAGCGAAACTATTCACGAGGGACAGGCGAGTTGTGTTGTCACATGGCAGTGACCATTGATTGCTTTGTGGAGGGTTTCGAAATGAGTCGTATTTATTACTTTATCTTTCCAAGACAACACGTCATCGAACCCTCCAGGATTTGTGCAGGCATGGTTTGAGACAACAATTGGATTGAATGACCTTTGGTTTTCAAATGCCACATGTCATAATCTTAACGGATGAGACTGACCCATATTTAAACCCCTTTGATATGAAATGATTCATTTCATTTTCCCTCACATTTTCGGGTTTCATTGAAACTTTTCTCTCTAAAATTTCAAAAACCTTTTCAAAATTTTAATCTATTTTGAGGAATCTCCCTTTGCTAGATCATTTCAAGGTTTGAAGGATTCTTTGGTTAGGGTTTATACCCTGAAAAGCCTGTAAATATATTTTTAATTATTAATAAAGAGTTGAATATTTTGATAAATGCTTGAATATTAAATTATTAGTAATTTCTATTGAACAATTTATATATAAATATCTAAAAATGATTTATTCATATATGAAGTTATGGCTTATAGTTATACAAAGAGCTAAGACCACTTAGCTACGAATAAAACAGTTAGCAACATATTAAAGTTTAGAAATCTTTAATTAATAGTTGCTATTAAAATTAATATTATATACATAAAAATAAAAATATAATATATGTATATATATAAAATTTGGTTTACCAATTATCATAAAACATCTTGCATAATTGGTAGAGGGAATTTATGTTTGTAGGTAAGTACTGGGTTCGATTCATGGCTCTTTCATATTTTGGGCATTGAATAAATATGAAGATTATGTAGCATTTCAATGCATTATTTTAAAAAGGGTTTTTCTTTTTTTAAAAAAAGTGCATTATTTAAAAAAGAATACAAATTATATTTGGTAAACAATTATTTTAGAAATCACGGTACAATCAAACAGATAAAAATATCTATTATAATATTATTAAATAAAACAAATATTTGTAAAAAATAACTAACAAGAATATTATAACTTAAATAAAAAGTATATTTATTAATTATCATTTATCTTCTTAAATTTATAAAAACTTATAGCATATATTAAAAAAAAATTAACATAATTTTTTATATACTATTGATTTTTTTATTTTTTTTTACAAAAGTCCTAAAATATGTAACACTTCAATAAAAGATGCTACTAATTATAATCAAATATTACGTTAAGTTAGGTTATGTGTGAGAAAAATTATTTATTATATGGAGATAAAAGAGTTAATTATATTGTGTCAAAATTTCAATAATAAATAATATCTCAGAGCAAAAAAAAAATAATATTTATTTTAATTTTTTGTAAAAAAATAAAGGTCTCATTTTAAATTTCGCCCTAAGCCTCTCAACACCTTGAGACGACCCTGACGATGATTGTAAAGTCCTTTTTTGGCAAGTTAGGTGACAAAATAATTTTTCCTTTTTATGGTAAGATTGCTATGCATTCATTTTCGAAATCTTACCTCTTTTATTCGGTTATTAGTTGCCATTTTCCTTGTTTGGAAAGTTGCACTTTCAGCTGAACTTTCCTTTGTTGAAAACTACTCAAAAGAGAAGAAACTCTCTTTTGGAAAGTTGTTTTGTTTTGGGAAACTTTGTTTATTGCCTTTTCCTTATTGACTTCGATTGTATCTTGATACAATCAGAATATCTAATCTGTTTTTGGCAGGAATCAAGCATTGAAAGAAGATCGGACCCGATTTTAGTAAGTTTCCCGTTTCTGGCGTATCCGTTTCGTCAGCAACCGAATCTGATGTAGCAGATCGTGTTTCTTTTGGAAAGTTTTTGTACAGCTGCTAATTCGAACTTGTGGTTGCCTCTTTGGTTTCTATGATCTATAAATAGAGCCTAGAGAGCAACCATTCGAATTACCTCTTCCATTATTCATTTTTTGCATTTATCATTTGTGAGAAGAGAGTGGTTCTTTGTTTTGTGAGAGCCTAGTTGTTCACCTAGGTTCTAGTTGTTCTATTTCTGTTCTTACTCTATCCTAGAGGTTGTGAAGAACTACTTGACTGAACAAGAGATTGGTCTTCGGGAGAAGACTTGATAAAGCCTTACTTCGGGAGGAAGTAAGCACTTGGTCTTCGGGAGAAGACTTGCTAAAGCCTTACTTCGGGAGGAAGTAAGCACTCACACTTCAAAGACGAAGGGAGTTCGGGCTTGAAGGTGTTTCAAGAAGTCAGATTCATAAAGTGGATTACAAAGGATTGCGGCAATACTTTAGAGGGAGTCTAAACTTGTTTAAGTCAATTGTCTTTGTAATTTTGATACTTTATTAATTGATTTCATTCTCTGGGCGTGGCCCCGTGGACTAGGAGTGTTCGTGAGAACACTGATACCACGTATAAATCTCTTGTGTCAAGTTATTTACTTTTCTGCAAATATTTTATATTCTGCACCATTCGATTTCTTTGTAAATGAGAATTACTTCTATTTCTTTATCGCCGCTGCAAACGCTTACAGTTTTTATATTTTCTTATATACAACTAACATTTGCAAAAACACAGTTTTTCATTTGGTACCAGAGCAGGACACTAAACTCTTAGTGCGGTCCTATAACGTTTTTGTTAGAATGTCATTTTTTGCAGAAGGAAGTTCTATTTCTAGACCACCGTTGCTTAATGACTCTAACTATCCTTATTGGAAAGTTAGAATGAGAGCCTTCATCAAATCTCAAGATGAGAAGGCGTGGAGTAGGGGTGTTCATAAAGTATCCGATCCAATCCAATCCGCACGATCCAATCCAATCCAATCCGCAAAATGCGGATATCCGCACTTGTGCGGATTGGATTGGATTGAAAAATCTAAAATCCGCACTTGTGCGGATTGGATGTTGTTTGACCTCAAAAAGTAACCGATCCAATCCAATCCGCACTTAATAATATATATTTTTAAAAAATTATAATATATAATGTATATTAATTAAAAAAATACACAAACTTCTAATTTCTTAATTTTTTTTGTAATATATTGAGTTGGTGCATTTTATTTATTTTGTAATAAAAAACACAAGAAAAATAATTTTTATTCACATAGGCACATACACATAAAGTTTAAATATATATACTAGCTTATTTATTTTAGTAATTAGATACATATATATTTTAGTGTAAACTAAAGATAAGTATATATATTGATATATATGTATATTGGTTTAATTTGTATATAAATAGAGATGGAAATAGATTATTATTGGAGATTAAGAAACAATAGTCTTTTTTTAATTTTTTTTCTATGAAATATTAAATAATTTATTATTAAAAAAATAACCGATCCAAAATAACCGATCCAATCCGCACTATTGCGGATTGGATTGGATTGGATTTAAACTCTTATGCGGATCGGATTGGATCCAAAATATGAAATCCGCACTTAGTGCGGATTGGATGTTGTTTGACCAAAGAAGTGCGGATTGGATCGGATGAACACCCCTAGCGTGGAGAATGGTTCTATCAGGTTGGTCTCCTCCAGTTGAGACAGATACTTCAGGTAATACTATAATAAAATCTGAACTGGAATGGTCTATTGAAGATGATAAACTATCTGCCTACAATAGCAAAGCCTTGCATGCTATCTTTAATGGTGTAGGTGAGGGTTTCATCAAACTTATATCATCTTGTGTTTCTGCTAAGGAAGCTTGGGAGATTCTTCAAACTCAGTTTGAAGGAACTTCTGATGTGAAAAGATCTAGATTTATCATGCTTCAAACTAAATTTGATGAGCTTAGAATGTCTGATAATGAAACTTTAACTGAATTCTATGAAAAATTGTCTGACATTGCTAATGAATATTTTGCTCTTGGAGAAAAGCTTGATGATTCGGTTCTTGTGAGAAAAATTGTTAGAGTTCTTCCAGAAAGGTTTGATACTAAACTTTTGGCAATGGAGGAAGCTAAAGATTTTAGCACTATGAAAGTGGAAGAATTGATGGGTTCCTTACGTACTTTTGAATTAAACCAACAGATTAAACAAAAGGACAAACCCAAATCCATTGCTGATAAAGGTAAAAGTATTGCTTTGAAAGTTGCAGATAATGAAAATTCTGATAGTGAATGTGATGATGAGATTGCTTTATTAACTAAGAATTTTCAGAAATATATGAAAAAGATGGGAAATAAAAAGAATATTTCGAAAGGTTCAAAAGGTAATACTTTCATTAAACCATCTGTCTCTAACAAAAAGGGAATTCAAAAGTGGTGGAATGTGAAGGTTTTGGGCATATTCAAGCTGAGTGTGCAAACACTTTGAAAGAGAATAAGAAAAGTTTCAATGTCACTTGGAGTGATGATGAAACCGAAAGTGATGAAGATAATGTTGAAAATGTTGCCCTAACCTCTGTTATGACTAATGTGTTGTGTGATTCACAGGTGAAAGCTAAATTGGTATGTATGAATAATACCACCGAACAAGAGGAATCAGATTCAGATGAGTCTGAAATCTGTGAAGAGTCTCTTGCTGAATCATACAAAGTCATGTATGAAAAATGGATTCAGGTTGCTTCTGAAAATAGAGAGTTGAATAAATTGAATAAAAAATTGTCTCATCATATTGAAATGTGTGAATTGAAAATAAAAGAGTATGAGACAAGTGTTTGTGATAAAGATGAAAAAATTACTCTCTTAAAGAAGGAACTTGAAAATTTTAAGAAAAATGTTCAAATGCTTAACCCTGGATCTTCTATTTTTGAAAAAGCTCAGAATGCAGGTCAAAGAGGTTCCGCAGGTCTTGGTTCAAATGGAATGGAGAGTTCTGGAGTCACGAAGTTTGTAAAATCCAGTGTTCCAACGAACCACTCTGAGGCTACAAAGTCTGCTGTAACAGTTTCATACCGTCACAAAGAAGAGTTAGCTTCGATGCTGCAAAATCTCCAGGATTTTCGAAAAGGGTAAGATCTCAAGTAAAAAGATTTGTTCCCATTTGTCATTTTTGTGGTAGAAAAGGACATATCAGACCCAAATGTTTCACGTTGAACAATCTGTTGAAAACAAATTATTTTGATAATTTGAAAAAATCTCAAAAGAAACATAAAGGTTTGAAACAAATATGGGTGAAAAAGAAGTGTCTAGCTGGTTTGTGTTATATAACTGTTGAATCTCAAATGTGGTATTTTGACAGTGGTTGCTCTAGACATATGACAGGTGACAAGGATTTTTTGACTAACATTCGGCCTATGCAATGTGGAGAAGTCACTTTTGGTAATGGCCTATCTGGAAAAGTTGTTGGTATGGGAACTCTAAATTTTGAAGGGTTACCTAGACTGAAAAATGTGATGTTAGTTGAAGGACTGAGGGCTAATCTACTTAGCATCAGTCAAATCTGTGATCAAGGGTTTACTGTTTCTTTTGATAGTGATCATTGTTATGTTCTGAATGATGACAATGAATGTATCTTGCAAGGATTTCGATCCAATGATAACTGTTACACTCTAACCCCTGTGTTTACTTGTCATTCAGCTATCAACAACACCACAGATCTGTGGCATGCCAAGCTTGGGCATATTAATTTTAAAAACCTGAAAAAATTGTCAAATGCAGGTATTGTTCGAGGTCTTCCCAAGCTTGGTAAGGAAAGTGAAGGTAAGTGTGAACCGTGTCAACTTGGGAAGCAATTAAAAATCACTCACAAGCCTGTATCTGATATCAATACCTCAAAGGTATTGGAATTGCTTCACATGGATCTTATGGGTCCAATCCAAGTTGAAAGTTTGAATGGTAAACGATATATCTTTGTGTGTGTTGATGATTTCTCTCGTTTTACTTGGGTAGATTTCATAAGAGAAAACTCTGACACTTTTGATGCCTTTAAAACTCTTTGTCTGAGATTAAGAGTTGAGAAAGGTTGTAATATTGGGAAAATTGTTCGAATTCGAAGTGATCATGGTAAGGAGTTTGAAAATTCTGTGTATGATGATTTTTGCAAGTCTACAGGTATAACTCATGAATTTTCAGCTCCCAAAACTCCTCAACAAAATGGAGTTGTTGAGAGGAAGAATCGAACTTTGCAGGAAATGGCAAGAGTGATGTTAAATAGCAAGAAATTGACAAAGCGCTTATGGGCTGAAGCTATTAACACTGCTTGCTACATAATAAACAGAGTGTTTATTCGTCCAGGTACCTCAAAAACATCTTATGAAATCTGGAAAGGTAAGCGCCCCAATGTAAGTCATTTTCATGTTTTTGGTTGTGTGTGTTATGTCTATAGAGATCGTGAGCATATTGGTAAATTTGATGCTAAAAGTGATGTTGGTGTGTTTATTGGATATTCCTTAAACAACAGAGCTTATCGTGTTTATAACATGAGAACTCAAACTGTTTTGGGATCAGCTAATGTGGTTGTTGATGATTTTAGAGATTTTTCAGAGTTTTCCACAGAAGCCAAGATAGATAGTCTCATGGATACTCCTCTAAAAGTTGTAATAGCAGAACCTGATGCAGCAGAACCCATTGCTGATGCTGCAAATGACGAATCTGCTGCTGCAACTGAAACTGGAGAACCAGAACCGTCTATCTTGACTCATCCAAACATCATCACTGACTCTATTCAGAAAGAACCAAGCACCAGAGTCAAACTGAATCATCCAAAAGATCTCATCCTTGGAAATCCTGAAGAAAGCATGGTAACTCGCAGAAGGTATATTAATTTAATCAGCTTTCTTTGCTTTGTTTCTCAATATGAACCGAAAAATGTGAAGGAAGCCATGACCTTTGAGGAATGGCTCAATGCAATGCAAGAGGAACTCAACCAATTTGTTCGCAACAAGGTATGGATTTTGGTCCGAAGACCAAAAGGTATAAATGTTATTGGAACAAAGTGGTTATTTAAAAATAAAAGTGATGAGTTCGGTACAATTGTGAGAAACAAGGCTCGTTTGGTGGCACAAGGGTACACACAGGTAGAAGGTATTGATTTTGATGAAACTTTTGCTCCTGTTGCAAGATTAGAATCAATTCGTTTACTTTTGTGTATTACTTGTATTCTGAATATTAAATTGTTTCAAATGGATGTGAAATCTGCCTTCCTAAATGGTATTTTGAATGAGGAAGTTTATGTTGAGCAACCAAAAGGATTCGAAGATCCTCAATTTCCAGACCATGTATACAAACTTGAAAAAGCTTTGTATGGTCTGAAACAAGCTCCTCGAGCTTGGTATGAAAGGTTGACTCAATTTTTACTTTCTCATGGCTATCACAGAGGTAGTGTGGATAAAACTCTTTTCATCAAACATATAAAATCTTATTTTATCATTGCTCAAATTTATGTTGATGATATAGTTTTTGGTTCTACATCTAACCATGAAGTGCAGGTATTTGTTGATCAAATGAAAAGTGAATTTGAAATGAGCATGGTTGGTGAGCTTCATTTCTTTCTGGGTCTTCAAGTGAGACAAATGGAAGGAGGTACATTTGTATCTCAAAGCAAGTATGCTAAGAACCTTGTCAAGAAATTTGGCCTTGAATCGGCTAAGCAGGTAAGTACCCCTATGAGCACCACACTGAAATTAACAAAAGATGAGAATGGAGTAAAGGTAGACACTACACTCTATCGTAGCATGATTGGAAGTCTTTTGTATTTAACTGCTAGTCGTCCTGATATCTGTTACAGTGTGGGAGTGTGTGCTAGATATCAAAGTAATCCTATGGAATCTCATGTATCAGCTATAAAAAGGATTATTAGATATGTTAATAGCACTCCTGATTATGGAATTTGGTACTCGAAAGATACCAATTCAAATCTTGCTTGTTTTAGTGATGCAGATTGGGCAGGAAATGCTGATGATCGAAAGAGCACAAGTGGAGGGTGTTTCTTTCTTGGGAATAATCTTGTATCCTGGCATAGCAAGAAACAGAATTCCATCTCCTTATCCACTGCCGAAGCTGAGTACATAGCTGCTGGCAGTTGTTGTACTCAACTATTGTGGTTGAAACAAATGTTGATTGATTATGGGTTTGATTTGGGTGTTTTGACTATTTTTTGTGACAATACTAGTGCCATAAATATTTCCAAAAATCCTGTTCAACACTCTAGAACGAAGCACATTGATATAAGACACCACTTTATCAGGGAACTTGTTGAAAATAAATCATTGCAATTAGAATATGTTGATACTGAAAAACAATTAGCTGATATTTTCACAAAGGCCCTAGATGCAAGTCGCTTTGACTCCCTCATAAAGTCTTTGGGAGTTTGCATTGTTTAATTTTATCTGT
This sequence comes from Cannabis sativa, assembly GCF_029168945.1. Classification (NCBI taxonomy): domain Eukaryota; kingdom Viridiplantae; phylum Streptophyta; class Magnoliopsida; order Rosales; family Cannabaceae; genus Cannabis; species Cannabis sativa. The sequence goes on from NC_083608.1 coordinate 25,363,055, forward strand.
TCATAATTCGTGTACAATAATGTTATGTGATTCTTCTCTAGCTCTTAATCTTCTATCATTATATTTTGACATATCATGTTTATGCTTTTGGAATATAATTAGTTAGGATCTCTGTCTGATCATACTTTGTGATGTTGTGTTAAAAGATTCATGTTACTCTTTATTTGTGTCTGGGATTCAATAATGTTCTCTTACAGAGTTGAGCAATTTTTGTTTCTGTCTTGTCAGGCCCCTTGCTGGAATAGAGCTACCCATACTGAGGTGTGAAAGCCATCTGATGAGTAAGCTGGAACATTGTAATTAGCAACTATGATGAGGATGCACTACCATAGAAAAGGGCTACCTTCAGTATGGTGTGAAAGCATCCAGTTGCGGGATCAATTTGAAAAAGGCGAAATGAAAAAAAAAAAATCTTGCCAAGGACAATGATCCTATTTACACTGCACACACTTATGCCTGACAAGTGTGTTCAAATCTGTAAGTCTCCTCTATTAAAATTAAATTGATAAATCCTGGTTCACAACTTTCAGTAACATGCATATCTTTTTCATCAACATCAATTAAGTATGATTATTCCATGAGATACTAATTAGTTATTTTCTTTAAAAGCATAACATGTATTTTATTTTGTCAATTGTCAATGATATTTGATTTACTTGCTTAATTCGAATCACATATAGTTATTGTACACTTTGTCTTTTCTTTTCGTTTTTTTTAAAAATATATATATATATATAAAATGAGGGAGGCGTGTGACTTGCTTCATGGGTTAAGGAAATTCTTGTGCATAAATGGTAAGTATCAACATTCATTCTTTCTTTGATTTATTATGATATTTTTCCAAGTAAAGATTAATCTTTATATGGTAATGTGTCTTTATTCTTGAAAGATTGATTTATTTTTGGAAAAATTTGTTGGCATTTCTAGTTTCCTTTTATTTTTTTTTTAAAAAAAAAAGGGAAAGGAGTTGAGAAGTGGGCGGTTTCCTCTTTTGGTTCATAGGCTGGCGGTTACCATTTGAATTTTCAAAATTGGTTTCCTTTTTCTTGTTTTGATTCCAAGGTTATATAAACCAAATTTTGTCACTTATTTCTCCACCTACCCGAACCTTGTTTCTTGTTTCTTTGTCAGACACTATTCATCTTCCCTTTCAGTTTCAAAATGGTGAGAACCAAGAATCTAGGGCACTCTAAAAAATTAGAAGAAACCGTTCCAACTCCTTCTAGTGCACCCCCTGCTGCCTCAGTTCCTCCTCCTGCTGGTGCAAAGCCTGGAGATTCATCGCTTCCCCAGCGTGAATCTCAAGCCGTGAAGCCAAAACGTCCACCCAAGCAAGTTGCTCGCAAATCGGTAAGGCCCTATCGCACCTGGACTTCCTCATCTGAATCCTCTAAGGAATCACCTCCTCCATTGGCTGTTCCCCCTCCTGCTGCATCAATGGCTGGCTCCACTCCAACAGGCCCTTCAACTCGAACTCGAGCCCAGCAAGCCTCGGCTGAGAAAAAACTTCAGGCCTCTAAATCTCGAGAGAAGACTGTTCCTCCAGCCAAGAAGAAACTCAAGACTACTCCTCCCTCGGCTTCCTCGAGTTCCAGTTCAGAAGAAGAGGATCCAATGGAAGTCTCTTCAGACAAATCAGTCTCTCTGCATACTAAGAAGGACAGTGAGGACACAGAACTCGAGCCAGAGCCTCCTCTCTCGAAAACTGCTTCTGCAGCAAAGGCGTCTGCTGCTGCCAAAGGCAAGCAGCCCATGGAAGATCCTACATCTGGTAATATCGCTTCCTCTATCTCTGGTTGTCCAACTTTTTACTATCGAGACAATGAGCGTGACTGGAATCTCTATGCAACTCGTAAGTTTGAAAGTGAGAGGAATTATGATTTGCATGCCCATCGTGTTTATGGTATTGTAAAGTTCATTCAATTTCATCAATGGGAAAACACTCTTACTGGTTTCATTGGATTCATTGCTAACATTATTAAAGAGTTTTATGCTAATCTTACTGATGATTTCCTTGATGAGAACTCTAGACTGTATAGAAGAGTGTATGTTAGGGGTCACTGGTTCTCTTTTTCTGAAAAGGACATTGCTCAGGCTCTGCAATTGCCTGAGAATGTATCCAATGCTGTGATGTCCATGGATCGTGACTTGATGCATTCTGAACTCACTGGTGCTCGTTCAGAATTGAAACCAGGGGAGAGTCTTCGAATTACTCACCTCACTTTTGCTCATGCTTCCCTTATGCGGTTTGCACTAAGCAATTGGGTTCCAAATTCTAACAAGACCGTGGTGTCTCAAGAAGTGGCTACACTCCTATACCGCATCACTTCTGGAACTTCTATTGATCTAGCCTCTCATATCCTAAACCAGATTGTCTCCTTCCGGAGAGGTAAAAAGCCAACCTTCAAACTTGTATTTCCAAATCTAATTTATAAGGTTTTATCTTCTCAGAAGAATGTGGCCCAAGCACATGAAACACTTGAGCCTCCCATCACTGGCCCTACATTCCAACCCTCTGAATACTTTGATGGTGTGTTTCAAAAACGGCCAAAGGCTGGTGCTGCTGCTGCTTCTGCTGGTGCAAGTTCAGGCACTGCTGCTGCAGAACTCCTGGAACTCAAGTCTGAACTTCAGAATGTGTACACTCGTCTTGAAGCAATGGGTGATGTCCAGCATGACATGTCCAGGCAACTGTCCACTTTGGTTAAACTTCACAAAGCTTAAAGTGTTTTAGTTTGTTTCTTTTTCCTTTGCTTTTTGTTCTTTGTTCTTTGTTTACTTTGGCACTCCGCTAAACAAAAAAGGGGAGAGATATTTATTTTTTGGTTTGTTGCCCAACTCTGGACCCTCTTTTTCAGGGGGAGTTGTGGTGTGTTAGTACTTGTGAACTTAATGTTTCTTAATATTTAAAGGTAGCATGTTCTTCGTTCTTATTGTGATATTCGATTGTGTTACTCAGGGGGAGTAGTATCTTTTGCTCTTGCTAACTTTGCATTGCAGGTACTTTATGGTAAAAAAAATTATTTTGTTCATCTAAAGTGCCAAAGGGGGAGATTGTAAAGTCCTTTTTTGGCAAGTTAGGTGACAAAATAATTTTTCCTTTTTATGGTAAGATTGCTATGCATTCATTTTCGAAATCTTACCTCTTTTATTCGGTTATTAGTTGCCATTTTCCTTGTTTGGAAAGTTGCACTTTCAGCTGAACTTTCCTTTGTTGAAAACTACTCAAAAGAGAAGAAACTCTCTTTTGGAAAGTTGTTTTGTTTTGGGAAACTTTGTTTATTGCCTTTTCCTTATTGACTTCGATTGTATCTTGATACAATCAGAATATCTAATCTGTTTTTGGCAGGAATCAAGCATTGAAAGAAGATCGGACCCGATTTTAGTAAGTTTCCCGTTTAAGGCGTATACGCTTCGTCAGCAACCGAATCTGATGTAGCAGATCGTGTTTCTTTTGGAAAGTTTTTGTACAGCTGCTAATTCGAACTTGTGGTTGCCTCTTTGGTTTCTATGATCTATAAATAGAGCCTAGAGAGCAACCATTCGAATTACCTCTTCCATTATTCATTTTTTGCATTTATCATTTGTGAGAAGAGAGTGGTTCTTTGTTTTGTGAGAGCCTAGTTGTTCACCTAGGTTCTAGTTGTTCTATTTCTGTTCTTACTCTATCCTAGAGGTTGTGAAGAACTACTTGACTGAACAAGAGATTGGTCTTCGGGAGAAGACTTGATAAAGCCTTACTTCGGGAGGAAGTAAGCACTTGGTCTTCGGGAGAAGACTTGCTAAAGCCTTACTTCGGGAGGAAGTAAGCACTCACACTTCAAAGACGAAGGGAGTTCGGGCTTGAAGGTGTTTCAAGAAGTCAGATTCATAAAGTGGATTACAAAGGATTGCGGCAATACTTTAGAGGGAGTCTAAACTTGTTTAAGTCAATTGTCTTTGTAATTTTGATACTTTATTAATTGATTTCATTCTCTGGGCGTGGCCCCGTGGACTAGGATTGTTCGTGAGAACACTGATACCACGTATAAATCTCTTGTGTCAGGTTATTTACTTTTCTACAAATATTTTATATTACGCTGTTCGGTTTCTTTGTAGCGAAATTACTTTCTATTTCTTTGCAAACGCTTACAGTTTTTATATTTTCTTATATACAACTGACATTTGCAAAAACACAGTTTTTCAATGATCAATAGTAGATTGATATATACACACATAAAATATCAATCAATATATATAAATCTATATCTATATATAAAGCAGAGACATAAAACGGTGACATGGTACTCTAAAATTGTTTTAAAGCTATTTTTCGTTTCCCACTTTAATTTTCTTATTTTTTTAATTTTAATTCATATAAAATTGTTCTAAAATTATTTTTCTCTTTTTTCCTTAATTCTCTCACTTTTTTAATTTTAATTCTATAAAAAAAAATACAAAAACAACTCCATTAAACTCAAATTATAGTAATTATAATACAATATACAACCTTAAGTTTTTTTACTTTTTTAAAAAAAGTAATATAATAATAATATAAAAAAGATAACTCGAACGTATTTTTTTAAAATTAAGATATAATAATAATAATAATAATAGTGATACCAAGAAAGGTTGCGTTTTTGTATTTCTCATAACTAAAATATCACATTTTTTTTATATTTTTTTTAATTAAGATATTTAAAAAATAATAATCACTTTTTTAAAACATATTAATTAATAATAATAGAACAAACTAATGAATTTTCTCTATTGTCTTAAAAATGTTAAAAAAAATATTTAAAATTCGAGATGAAATCTAAGATTAAGATAATGATTTCGAAAATACAATAGTAACAACTACAAGTGAACTACGATAATGATACATATGACAGCGGGTGAGATACGGTGATGAAAATAAGTGAGATACAATGAGATAACAAGTGAGATACAATAATAACAATAGTTTTGAATGATCAAGATATGAAATTAATGCATTATGGAGAACACCGCAATTTTTTTCTACACCACCCTATTTATTTATTTTTATAAAAATAATTTCTTTTAACAAAGCAATTTAAAATACTACATATAATAAATTTTAAATTTCTCAATAAATAATTCAAAATAATAATTAATAAAATTGTGCATTTAGTTTTTAATAAATAAAATTATTAATAATAATATGAAATAAGATAATGTATTTATAATTTTACTATATTTCAGAATTATATTTTTAAATAACTATTTATTATAATACTAAAAAAAAATTAATAATATATTTATTAAAAAAATTAATAATATGTTTGTTCTCTTATAATTAATAATCAATTAATTATGTTAGTAAATATAAGAAAACATAGGAAAAAAAAATGAGAAGAAACAACCATTTAAAGAAAAAAGATAATTGAAAATAGCATGATTGATTGGGTACGTATGTACACATTTTGTGTCACTTGAATTGTGCGTGATTTAATCCGGCACAAAATTTAACTTTAAACCAATCATTACGACTTTGGCTTTATGGTCATCGCCTGCCAATATTAATGAGTTTGGCTATAATAAAGTCGTCGTTACCCATTTTGAAAAGAAACAATATAATCAATTGGACTAAAAGAAAAATCAAACAATTAATTCTTCTACATCTTTTGTATTAACTTTAACTTTATCACATATGCATATATACATGAAAAAGAAAAGCGTGAGCGGCAGGATTCGAACCTGCGCGGGCAAAGCCCACATGATTTCTAGTCATGCCCGATAACCACTCCGGCACGCTCACAGGATGACAATGACATTTCACAAACAAATATAGCACGCATTAATGTTTGACACTAACTCAGAGGACACATTTCAAATAGATTATCTTAACAATAATTTAATAAGAAGTTGAGAAAGAGATTCTGGAATTTTAGTGGGCCCTCTATATGCATTTATATATTTTGAAAAGAAATTCAGTATCGTAGAATTGAGAGGCCACAATGGCAGAGCATTCAATTGGGACATCAAGGCTTTGCAAGAAGATGAGGAATCATATGAAATATATATAATATGATGATGATGATAGATTCCTAACATTAAAAAATGTGTTTACCACCAAATCGTTATGGTCCTATCCTCTAAATAGTATCAAGACAACTTAAATGCTATTCCATGAAAATAGAACAAAAACACATCAATCATATATTTTTTATTAACTTAGTTAAAATTAGTTAAAATTCACATCTTGTTTAAAAATATTTGAGAAATTACCTCATATATTATTTTTTTTAATTTTTTTTTTCAAATTTACAGGTTGGGTTTCTAAAGTGGTTGCAGCGCTAGTTGCAATATGGGTTTCTATACGATTTTTTTGTTGCAAATTAGGTTGCAGTGCTGGTTGCAATAGGGGTTTCTATGTAGAATTCCGTAAAAAAATAAAAAAATTTGTTTTAAAGTGTAAAAATGAAAAAGTCCCAAAATATTTTGTGTTGCCATATAGTTGAAAAAAGAAAATATTTCTATTTACTTTGATGTAACACATTATTAATTTTAATTTTTTTCAAGAGTGATTGATTAATATTTTATCCAATTATATTTTTAGCTCAATTAATATATTATTTATATATTTAGATTTATTTATTTATAATATATTTCAAATGTAATTAAATTATATAGTAGAGATAACCATTTTCCTATAGTAATTGATAATTATTGATCACATTTTTGTAAGTTTGACAAGTGGAATCTAACTGTGAAAGTCGAGATAGTCATCAGCTAGTCAATGCCTTCGTCCCCAGCTCTTGCGTGGGGCTTCCGCGAAGGATATCTCCATCGCAAGGCGAGAACACGTAGAGGATTAGCATGCATGGCATCTCCTATTCCCGGGAGCGGAAGCGAAGCACTCTACGGAGGCTAGGGGCTTCCTCGAGTATGCCTAAGTGGGTAGCGGAAGGACTTAGAATGAGTTAAATCCCCGTATGATGTGGCGGGCGAGCCCTGTTCGTACCTGTAAGATTACATAAGTGACGACCATGCTCTTTTTGGTACGACGCCAGGTTTTGTCCCCCACGTTAAGCCATAGTACAAGGCATGCACACCATCATACCTGCCCATAGTCCAGTGGCCATTCGCAGGGGCAGTCCAAAAAGTAAAGGTCTTTGAGTGACACGTATGGAATGTCCGGACGGTACAGGTTGTCATCTTGGCACACTGTACGATGGAGCGGCCACCTACCAGATCAACGTTCGGATCTCTTCTAGCAAGACCAGCTCAGAAAGCACGTGAATGAAGAGATCGCCTATAAAGACCCCTGTATTTCACAAGATGGTGGACGACTCATTGGAGTCTAGTGAACAAATTTAGCTGGCGAAAACTCTGCTAAAATTCCTAGAGAGCTTTATCTTAAAAGAGAAACAAAAAGAATACAGAGATTGCTATTGGAAGCACTTGTAATACTCAAATTGTAAAGACCGCTTAAATTTATTTTTAAATTAGCAAATAATTAAAGTTTAATTATGAAACTCCATTATTATTTATGATTTATGATTATATAGAGATTTATTTAAATTCAGGGTGTATTATTTATGTCATATGTGAAATTTTATATTTTTGCATGATTTGTGTCCGACAATATTAGAACGCGACGTTTGGCCATTAGAGTTACATTTTGATATTTTAGTAACAGCAGGGCAACCTAGATAGACATTGGCATTGTCAAGAAAATCTAAGGTTTTTGAAATGATCATTTTACCCCTAGAACACTTTATTAGTTAAGCTTTTTGAGAAGGGTATTTTTATCATTTTGTCCTGGGTGAGGTGGCTGGTTTTTAGTGTGGCAGCTGGCCACTATGTGATTAATGACTTTGGTTTATCTTCATTTTGTAAATTTTTGAAAACAGAAAGAAATAAGAAAATCAAGAAAAAAAACACCTCTCTTTCTCTCTCTCTCTCTCTCTCTCTCTCTCTCTCTCTCTCTCTCTCTCTCTCTCTCTCTCTCTCTCTCTCTCTCTCTCTCTCTCTCTCTCTCTCTCTCTCTCTCTCTCTCTCTCTCTCTCTCTCTCTCTCTCTCTCTCTCTCTCTCTCTCTCTCTCTCTCTCTCTCTCTCTCTCTCTCTCTTTCTCTCTCATTTTCAAACCCTCAAGGAACTAGCAGCAATTGAGATTTTTTTACTACAATTCAAAGTAGTTAACAAGGTTTCAGTGATCTAATTCAATGTATAATCCCTCTTAGCTCTTCTTCTTTGTTTATCCTATGTTTTTAGTTGAGTTCAAGCATGTTTTTCTAGAGTTAGGGTTGTGTGTTAGTGATTGATGTTTGAGATTATTTTTGAAGTTGAATTAAGGTTATTTAAGTTTAATTGAGGTGTAGTGGTGACTAGTTATGAGGTTTATTTAAGGTTTGAGCTTAAGAGCTCAAACTTTATTCTCACATGGTGGATTTTGTTTTTGGTTGTTATGGTTGGTTTTATTGCATGAATTCTCTTCATTATGATGTTATTAGGTATTCTGGAAGTATTTGTAAGATTAGGGGTCGAATTGGGGTTGTTGTGTAGTTTTTGGTAGTTTTTGCACTAAACTGGAATTCCAGTTCAAAGGGGACCTGTAGGATCCAGAATTTCGGCTGGTCCCCAAGAAACTCCACAAAAATAGAATTCCAGTTGTGGAACCGGTCTACCAATTAGGACATTTTGGGGAACCCTAGTTTTCCCCTTTTTTACAATTTTTAGTGTATTGCCATGTTATCCATCGATAGAGACACTTTTAGTTTCAAGTTTAAGTCCCCAAAAGTGATTTGGCGTGTCACTCATCAATTTTACAAATAATGTGATTCGGGGGCTTGAAAATCGTCGAGCAGTTGTTCCACTCAGGTTGGCCGGCACACCTGAATTCAAAAACGAGGTAAGATTAATATAATGATATGCATATGTTTTTACTTGTTTAGCGTACATGTTAGTTAAGCCTGTTAGATTACATTATAATAGCGGTATCAGTATATTTAGTATTATATTAGATATCAATGAATGTATGTTGGCTTAAGTACTATTCGATAGTATCACATCGGTACGATTAGAGTATGACTAATGTACCGAGTATAGGCTGATATTATGGTCAATAGTATTTGTACTACTTGACAGTATCACATCGGTACGACTAGAGTATGACTAGCGTACCGAGTATAGGCTGATATATTATATTCAATAGTACTGTACTATTTGACAGTATCACATCAATACGACTAGAGAATATGACTAGCGTACCGAGTATAGGCTGATATTATGGTCAATAGTACTGTCGTTTGAACGTTCTTGACTCAGTACCGTGTCGACTCACAAATATTGTTTGAAATTAATTATATTAATTTAACTAATTTTTGTTAATTTTAACAAAATAAATTTATTTAGCCATTTAAGTGTTACGTTTTCTATACAATGATCATTTTTTTTACCACGAATATCTCTTAAGAAAATACTATTTTTTATTAATAAATAATTTCAAAATTTTATGAACAAAGAAAAGATGTTTTTCAATAAATTAGAAAAATGTGCACTTCCAATAAATTAAACATATTTTTCAAAGAAAGTTGAGAGTTAACCATAAATAATTAGTTTGGAAGATGTGGATCAATAAAAGTGTTTCAAACAATACATCAGTGGAGAATATAGAATAATTAAAGTCACCTATAAAATGTTTTAGATATATACATAAGAAAAAAAAAAGGATAAAATATATACACTCTTTCCCTGAGTATTATTGCACTCTCTATATATACTAATTAAAGATAAACCACATTTTTATCTAACTGATCAATTATTGGAGAGCACTATACATTGATCATTAGCTTTTGGATTTTGTTCCCCTTTTCTCTCCCGGGAAGTGGGAACCTAGCTTCCAGAAAACTGATCACTAGCAAACCCTAAAAGAAATAAAAAAATGTTTTATTATTATTATTATTATTATTATTATTGGAGATATAGTTATAATGAATGATGTGGTCAATATTTGAAAGAAGTGAAAAGTGATGTAATGCAACTAATTATGTTGTGAAATTCTAAAGGTGATACTGACAAGTGAATACATGTTTTAGGACAAAAATAGTGTGTTGGTTATTTCTGAAAACACATAAAATACTGAAGGAAAATGCTTATTGCAAAAAAATTACATACAGTCGCTGCCAATATTATTTTTGGACCACACATCTAAAGTTAAAATATATGTGGTGATTCGAAACAAACTATTTTCCTAATTAATGTGTCAACCAAATTAATGAGTATGAATCTGATTAGATCTATTTGATGCTTATGACACATGAGGGCCTTAGTTGAGTGCCTAACTTTTTCATCTTTAGCTATGTCTTGTCAATATATATAATGTATATATATTGGATTTTCCCATATTGAGATTTAATAATTTTAATATAAATTTTTTTAACGTGGCTATGAAGATATGGCTTGATAATTATCAATCGAGACAAGATAGTGTTCGTGTTTGTGGACGAAAAAAAATGGAATTTTCACTATATATATAATAAAATGAATGAAGTAATCGAGACCAGACTAGGGTATATAGCTCATGCATTATATTTTTGTCTATTAGTTAATTCTTTCGATCTAATCCGTTTCATACAACCAACTAGTTTGAAATTCGGAAAGGGAGCAGTGATATATTTATTATTAAGTACTATATATTTATGTGTGTAAAAAGAAATTAGTCAAATGTATATGAATATGATCATTATTATTGATGCTTAAACTGTTAATTAATTATGATTTTAATTTTTGTGCGCTCATAATAATGACGAGTTTGGCTTTTCAAAATCTAATAAAGGCAGTGGTGACTTTAGAATATTCATGCATATCTCTACGAACAGCAAAGACAATAATATATATGTCACGAGAACGAATGAAGAAGAAGTGTACATAAACTTATCCTCATCAAGATTCCTGACAGACACACCCATAAATACAATTAAATTAAAGTATAATCACGGCCTTAATTATAATCATATAATAATTAATATCGGTAGGCGATAATCAAAATTATTTCCCTGGAAATTGTGATATATATATATGTGCCATATGTTTCCCTATAGCCAAAAAGAAAAGCACAGAAATTATATAATAGCGATATGCATGTGCTATTGATTTGGATATATTACATCCATTATTGCAAAAATATTAAAAAGAGATCGACAATATGGTCCAAGAATGTCAACCGAATTTTTTTATAAAAGTCAGTCATGATCAACTTTCGTCTTTTTATACTTTTTATCTTTTGGTACGTACCCAAAAAAAAGACACCATTAGTGGAGATGAAAATACAAGCATTTATTCTTTTGTGCAAAAAAAATAATTTATTTTATTAGGCACAGTGCTCGTCAATTCAATTGTTTTCGATCACGATTTTTATTATTTGTTATGCTCATCCCCCATATTGTGATAAAGATCGGTTATATACTTTGATACACATGGCTCACTTTTCTTTTTCGTATCTATATTTCTTGATGTACATATAATCTTTTTGAACTTTCAAGGCCTTTTAGTTTTTGTCTAATTAGACGAGGTAGTGAATGTAGTGCTTTAAACCTCTGATATACAATTGGATTATTAGAACAAGACCGACTATACTCTTCTCGGACCCTTTTTACAGATTTGATTCGTATTCCACTATACTTTATTATTATTATATATAAATTACTATATATACTTAAACATAATAATGCAATGAGGACCTTAAGATGAGTACGTAAAAATAAAAAAAATTCTTGTCAGAACCCATTCCTAATGGGGTTAAATGAGAACGAGATTGGAATGACATCAAATTTAAAATACAAAATATTATCTTTACTAATGACTTGTAAAAATATAATCAAATGAAGATGTATACCCATTCCGATCTGTGGCCGTTGACATCATTACAATGAACTCTAAAATCTAAATGATTGTACCAAATAAAAAGGCAATATGGATATTGGATTGTAGGGTCTTCGGCCAATTCAAGGTTTCCAATTTATTTAGGCACTATGTGTGGCACTTGGGCGATTAATTCTCATGAATTTTTAGTGCAACAAAGTGATCAGCACGGACAGAAACACACTGCCCACAACACATGATTGTTTAATTTGACCAAAATTTCATAAAGATTTTATGGCTGTAATAAGTTAGATCGGCAGAGGAGAGAGCTGACCTAACACATTATAGTCATTGCAGTATATAAACAAACAAATATAGAATTATTGAAAGATAGGCTGTGGCCTCTGGCCAGTAGTGGGGGGTAGACCTTGGATATCATACTACTATTTTTAAATAATTAAAATAAGATCCTTTTTTCTCGAGAAGAGAAAATCAAAACAAAAATATGTATAATTTTAAAAAAGAAAAACAAATTCTTTACTAACAATAAATTAAGTAGAACGACAAAAATGTGTAGTCTCTCCATGCCTAGCTAGTAGCTATTAAGATGTGACTTGTCATGGTAGGTGTGGAAAAATGATTGGAGACAAGTATCAAAAAATCTTTCTAATTCTATGCAAATTGTCAAGTGGATCCATGGCGAGCCATGATCCAATCCAATGTAATTCATCTGAACTCATCCAATCTAATATAATTAAAAAAAGTTTGATTTCTAATTACAATTAGATTGAATTGAATGCTAAAAGTTTAGATTCTAACTAGATTGAATTGGTTATTGGATATCAATATCAAAATCTAATTAAAAATTAATCTAATCCAATTATATTTATATATGTTAAAAAATTATTTATAAAATAAAAAATATTGAAGAATATAATATATATTTATTAGACTTTTTTTTTGTGTGTGTTAAATTTGTAACACTTGGTTATTTGGTGTATTTATGTTCATGATGTTTGTTCTATTTTATTACTAAGAAATGTATCAAGATATTCTGATTGTATCAAGATACAATCGAAATCAATAAGAAAAGGGCAACAATCAAAGTTTTCTTCAAAAACTAACTTTCCATAAGAGAATTGCTTCTCTTACAAGAAGTTTCCAAACAAAGGAAAGTCCAACTGAAAAGTGTATCTTTCCTAACATAGAAAAGAGCAACTAAAAACCGAAAATACAAGGTAAGATATCGGGTATGAATGCAAAATAATCTTACCATAAAAAAAATATTTTGTCAAAAAAGGACTTTACAATGTTGTTGTTTTAATTATTCAAAACTTTTGGCTACATTACACGTATAACGATAGTATGTTTATGAAGTATTGAGCTTAAATAAAAAGTGATATTTAGTTTTTACGTATATTTTTCATAATTTTAAGTTAATTAATATTAAAATTTAAGTGTGTGTATCCAATTAAAAAAATCGATCCAATCTATTTAGTAATTGGATTGGATTAGATTTTGAGGTCTAATTGAATTGGATCGGGTGATGATTTTCCAAATTCAATTCCTAATTGGATTGAATCTGATGAAGAAAAAAAAGTTGGATTGGATCGGATGTCCACCCCTAATGGTTGGTATTAGAGATATTTAATTAAGTGGAGTGTTATGGTCAATATTTCATTACAATCTTTTAGTCAATTTTCGTGCTTAAAAGTATATGTCAGAATTTCTTTTAATTTATTTATGACAGTATTCGTTATAGTTATAATATCATCACTATAAATTTTTTTAAAAAAAAAATTATAATAGTTTACAGTACCAAAGATAGGTTTGAAGTTTTTTGAACACGCGTAGTAGACTTGAATATTTGGAACTATGTTTTCGGTATTGTTAACTATTCAGAATTTTTTAAAATTTTACAAGGATGATATTATAAATAAAACGATCATCTCTATAAAAGAAATTTGATAAAAGATATTCCGACATATGATTTCAAGCGTAAAAGTTAACTAAAATGTTATAATGAACACTCATCTTTAATTAATAAAAAAAATCGTGTTTCTTCCTTGAAAATGAAATGTAGAACTTTAAGAACTCAATAAGGGCTCCTTTGGGACGTTCTATTGTATTGTATTGTATTAGAGTAGATTGTATTATATTGTATTGTATTGCATTAGTATTATTTAATACAATACTATATTTGGTATTGACTTGTATTAATATGTTGTGTAAAGTTATAATATATTTTTATTAAATTCGACCCCAACTATTATATTATTTATAAATAATATAATATATAGATTAAATATGTGTAATAAACTACTAATATGTAACATATAATAATAGATATTAGTTGTCATCATTTTGTAATATTTGGGAGAGTTACTTGTTACTATGAGTAGCTTCTACTATTATCACCAATATTCAGAGTGTTAAAAGGTATTACACATCTTAATTTGAAATTTTTAAAAGCTATAGGAGTTATAGTTGTTGGAGAATGAGTTTTATACTCATTTATTGAGTCCATAATCTCCATGGGATGTTATGAGTTAAAATTTTAAATGGTGATATCCTACACTATATAAAGAGGTCTATGATGCTTATATTGTGACAACCATGCTTCTATCAAAAAAAGCACATTGCTAGAAAATCCTATAAGGTTTGATAATTCACAAAGCTATTTCCATGAAAGTTCCTCTAGTGTTTAAAGATAGGAGAAATAAGCTTTTGGACAAAGGTCTAATACCTTGTTCAAGTTATGGTGGTCCCCACTAATCTACACTCAAAGTCGTAAGTGGGTATATATATATGTATTATAATCTTTTTTAGGGTTTTTCTATATTATTAAATATGTATTATGTTGTATTGAATATGTATTGTGTGTATATATATTGTGAATGATAAATGTGATATAGAAGAGTATATATGTATGTATTTTGTGTTGTATTAAATATGTATTGTGTGTATATATATTGTAAATAAAAAATGTAATATAGGAGAGTATTTTATATATTGTATATGTTGAGTATTTTAAACTAATAGTTTTGTTAAATATTGTGAATGAGAATAAGATAGGAAAGTATTAAAATAAAAGTTTAGAAATTAATTTCTAAAAAATGAGTTTAGAAACAAAAGTTTAGAATTAACTTTATTTTGTATAATTTTTTTTTTTAATTTTAATTTTATTCATGTGTTTTTATTTTTTTAGTAGCTAGTAAATAGTTAGTTACAACTACTTAACAAGTTACTAATTTTCATTCATATTCATGCATTTTTATTACTAACTAGTTACTCATTAGAAACTAGTTAGTAATAAATTAACTAGTCAGTAACTAGTTACTCATAAATTATATAACTAGTAAGTAGGGCTGAACATTTTGAACGGGTTTGACCCGAACCCGAGCAACCCGCCCGAACCCGAACTGGTGAACCTGCAAAAAAAAAATTTTAAAAAAGTTTCGGGCGGGTTGGGTTCAACCCGGTACCCTTCGGGTGGGTTGGCGGGTTGAGATTTTATGGGTACCGGGTTTCGGGTTGAACCCGCGAACCCGCCCGCCAACCCAGTTTATAAATATATTATATATATATATTTCTTTTATTACTCTTTTTATATATATAATATGGACTTTAGATTTTTATGGACTATGAATATTGGATATGGATGTATTTTGAAATATTTTAGTTTTCACTTTTATCATGATTCATGAACATGAATATGAAGTTTGATTTGAATCTTTGATAAATAGGTTGTTTGTTTGTTGGTTGGATTGATTAATGTATTTTTTCTTCAATAGTAGATACTATGAACAAATTGTTATATTATATATGCTTAGTTTAATAAATAAAAAAATAAAAAAA
The DNA here is from genome assembly GCF_029168945.1 of Cannabis sativa. Taxonomy (NCBI): domain Eukaryota; kingdom Viridiplantae; phylum Streptophyta; class Magnoliopsida; order Rosales; family Cannabaceae; genus Cannabis; species Cannabis sativa. The sequence goes on from NC_083608.1 coordinate 25,378,719, forward strand.
ATAATTATTTGAATAAAAAATTAATTTTTTTAAAGAGTTGACCGAGTTGACTGAGTTGACCGGGTCAACCCGCCAACCCGCTAAACCCGACCAACCGAAACCCGCCAACCCGTGACCCGCTAACCCGCCAACCCATGCCTTATTCGGGTCCGGGTTCGGTTTTAATTTTTTGAACCCGAAACCCGTGAACCCGAAACCCGCCAACCCGAAACCCGGTAAACCCGCCCGATGTTCAGCCCTACTAGTAAGTAGCTAAATAAAAACATTGGTAATTTTGTAGTATTTCTTTATGTTGTAGGTTGTGAGGTCAATTTGCAAGGATCCGACTTATTTGGTGTTGATCGGTTTCTAGGTAGCTCGAGGTATACATTTACTAACTTTTATTATAAATTAATTATGAATGCTTAGTAGAGTTTGAATATCTTAAATATTCATCTGTAGTGAAGTAGGTTCTGCAATATATTGTACTATGCCGGATCGATGGGTGGAATAATATGCATGTTGGATGAGTTTGAATATCTTAAATATTCATCCGTAGTGAAGTAGGTTCTGTGAATACATGTACTGTAGTCGGATGGGTGGTAAACTTTTATATTGCTAAATGTTGTTATGATTATTCAATATTGTTTTGAATTGTGTTTTGTTGTTATTAATAGGTTTGAATTTTTTGGAAACGTTGAATTATAGCTGTTATGCTGCCGAAATTTCGGTAGAATTAGGATAATATTTTATTTTAGTTTCTCTTAAACTTGGTTGTTAGGATTTTATCGGGAGTCAAGTATATAATTTTTGGTATAATGTATGTTTTCTTTAACTTACTTTTATAAGAATATTTTTTATATATATTTAGATAATCCTTAAATACTTAGAGTAATTTTAGAATAATATTAATACATAGGATAGATATTGTTGAGTGTTAAGAATAGATATAGTATGCTAAAGAAAAAAAATACAAAAATGGCCTATTGGGATAATATTAGTGTAATACATTTGCTTTAGAGTAAAGGTTTTTTTTAAAAAAAAATAAATGTATAAAGATATTAAATTACATCAAAATTAAAATATTACACATTATTTTTATTCAATATACTAATTATTATACAAAACATAACTTAAAAAATTATAAAAATAATAATAATATACTAGAGAAATACAAACCCATATTATAAAATTTAAATGTATAAAAATATTAAATTACATAAAAATTAAAATATTACGCATTATTTATTATTCAATAAACTAATTATTATACAAAACATAACTTAAAAAATTATAAAAATAATACTAATATACTAGAAAAATACAAACTCATATTATAAAATTTAAATGTATAAAAATATTAAATTACATAAAAATTAAAATATTACACATTATTTATTATTCAATATACTAATTATTATATAAAACATAACTTAAAAAATTATAAAAATATACTAAAATACTAGAAAAATACAAACACATATTATAAAATATAAAATATTAATAAAAAAAATACTTAATATACAAACACTTAGAGCAATGTAAATTTGTATTTATTTAATTTTTTAATATAAATTTATTTATGCTTTAATTTAATTTAATTAATAATAAAAAAAATAAATTTAGATTTTTAATAAAAGTTAAAAAAATTATATTAATTAAAGCTAAAAAAAATATAAGAAACCCCTAAGGAGTTGGTTATTTTATAAAAACCGACTCCATAGGGTCCCCGACGCCATAGGGTTCCTATGGCGACAGTTATTTCATACCCTTTTTGCGTCACTCGAATCAGCGTCGGTAGCGAATTTCACCAAAACCGACGTTGAAAGGCCTTAAAAACCGCCTCTAAAGCCCATATTTGTAGTAGTGATATGTTGTAATTTATCTATTCTACCTTTTTTATATATATAATATATAGTGTATATATATTGTATATATCTATTGTAATATTTATATAATCAATCTCTTATTTTAGTCATTGTATTATTTTTACAATTGAATTGTAATTTATCTTGATTTATCTTCTATTGATACATAAAATCTCTAACAATCAAAAGTTTATCCCTTTTCAATAGAAGAGAGGATGAATCAAGATTGTGAGAATTTAAAGATAAGCAATATTGTGTGAAAGCCATTCATATATGTGTGAGCATGATGGTTTATTTTGTATTTTACTATTTAAATTTAATAATAGTAATATATGTATTAACAAATTTTCTTGTGTTGAGATAAGAAAGTTTTATATGTTAATATATATAGAGAGAAAAATATATATGTATATGTGGCATATATATATATATGTGTATATATCATATTAACATATATAGTGGTACATAATATGATGTAACATCCTAATTTATAGGGACGCCACGTGTGTGATTTTATAAACTATAGTTAATTAGCTAATTTTGTAATATTAGATTAGTTAATTATTTAAAATATATGATAATATTAAAAACTTCACTAAAATAAAACCCTTGTAACGGACAAAGTAACAACACTAAAACTTTACTTCGGAGATCTCTGTTATAAAAGTTTTACAAAATGACTACATATAATAATAAGTCAAAATACATAGTAGATACAACCCAAAACAACTCCTGACAACTTGGCACACAAGTCGGGAGGGTCAATATATGTACATTTATCGGAGAAGACCGTCACCTCATGGTTGCTCTAACTTTTCCTTGCACTTACTTGTAACGAAGATTGCTTATCTCATCTTCATAATGCTGAGTAGAGTATACTCACTTTTCTTTTCCGAGGTGATGATGTGAGGTACTAGGATCTTACGTTGTTGTTGGTGGATGATGCCTTATCAGTGATAGGATTCTTTGCCTTGGCGGACCATTTTCACCAATTGAGGTGATGGATGTAGTTATTGTTGGAATTATTTTACCAGGATCTAGATTTACTAACAAGTATGTTTCATTAACATCCTAATATGAATTTCTAAAACAATGAAATAAACACATATAAAGTTTAAGAAACCTTACAGTGGGTGCAGCGGAATTAAATGACTCCTTCCGTTCAGATCTCTAGCCCTTGATTCCTTTCTGTAGCAGAGCATTATTAAGATCTGAACCTGGATCTCTTTCTCTTCTTCTTGAGCCCGATTCTCCTTCTTGTTGATTGGATTCTTCACAGTCTTACATACTATGATTGAGATACCACTTGATGTGTGTGGACACTCACTATATCACTCAAGGTTTGAAAATATTAAGAAGAAAAGAAGAGAATGTGGTTTCGGCCTAATAGAAAGAAGGCTCAGGAAAATTTTCTGAAAGTAAAATTTCATCATATTATTAAGTGTGAGTCATCACTATCTATTTATAGGTAACCACCCAAGTTTAAGTTAGATTTATTTGGCATTAAAATAATGAAAAAAAAAATTAAATGGTAAAATCGACACTAAGTGGCTGGCCAAGGAATGGATAATGGGCCCCACTTTACAATTTTGTCATTTTGTTATTTTCCTATCTTATTTTCTCAAAAACGTCAATTTTCCAATTTAACCACTCAAATGTCAATTCTAATTATTTAATAACTAAAAATTAATTATTAAATAATATTGTCATTTAATATATTTATTAATTAGACTAATCAAAGTCTATTAAGTAATAAATAAGATCTAAGATCTCTTTTCTTCACATTTAAGCCCTTGCTTAGTGAAAATTCATAAACTAGACATAGTCTAATTTTAGAATTATAATTGATTAACTAGAATCAATTAACTAAGTCTTACAAGCAGTATGGTCTCAACTAGTATGGGGACCATGGGCCTATATAACCGAGCTTCCAACAAGCAGACCTAGAATTTACCAAGTAAATCCATTAACTTATTAATTCCTTATTGCATCCACTCATAGAACTTGAAATTACACTCTCAGTCATATAGAACGCTCTATATGTTCCACGATATAGATACGCTATTAATTATCGATTGTTATAATCCCAATAATCAATGATCCTCTATAGATGATCTACATTGCATAGGGATAAAATTACCGTTACACCCTTTCAATGTATTTTATCCTTAAAACACTTGGTCACCTATAAATGATATTATAGTGAACTAATATAGTCACTAAAATGAGCACTCTATCATTTATCTCTATTTAGCAAGCTCGAAGGAAATCATTGTTTCACTTCTAAATACCTATAGAAGCTATAGATTCCATATCTATGATTAACGCTCCCACTCAATTGTACTACCATGTTCCCAAAATGTACATATCACCCTGACCAAAAAGTAGGCTTAACTAACAAATCAAAGAACATGAATAATACTCTTGAGATCGAACCTAATCATGTCAGGATTAAGATCATTTGATCTAGGATCAACTAGGTGATATTGAATTGAATAGATATTACGGTAAATTTATCATATCTAATCAAAGTTTAATATCGGTCCCTTCCAATGTATACTCCATACATCCGATACTGGTAAACTTTGCCAATGCCCTGGAAAAGACAAAACACTTATCCAAGGTGTAAGTATACCTATCGCTGATTATCATGCCAGTCTAAATCCAGTGAACTGACAAATCAGAGAATTAACTCTTTGAACATATAATCATGATTATATTCCACTGTGCTGACAACACTATAATCATAAACAAATACATATGTTCTGGACTTAACAGAATTTATACATTAAATATAAACATGAAATAAATCATGTGAACCATGCAACATAAAATGTGATTTCTGATCTTTATTAGTAAATTTGATTATATTGAAATGGGTTTTATTTAGGGCACAAAACCCAACAGTTATTCCATCTTGGCACGTGTTCATCGGATTCTATTCACGACGGTTGCTATCTCCTCTTGCCTGAGGTATTCAACTGTTCTGGCCAACTTCTTCAACCATGGGTGCCGGTGGCTCTTTTCTGGAGGCGATCAGTTGAGTGTCATCTAGGTAAATCTCGACGTCCTGAAGACGGCAAGAATGTCTAGAGATCTTGTAGCAACGGTAAGTAAGGAAACAACAAAGCTTGAGCTTGTCGTTCTCACAAACGGTGCCAAGTTGTTGATGGTAAAAACTCATCAACAAACTTAAAGCCAAAAATTAAAACTCAAATACAAGACTTAAAACAAGAATGAAAATATGAAAACTTTGAGAAGTGTCAGAGAAACAAAAAAATGGAGATGAGATGCTTGTATTTCTTAAGGTGAAATATTACAATGATTTTCCAATCCCCTTTCAAATTTGAGAATGGGGTATTTATAGGCTCTAATGGCCTGAGATACACTTGTGATCCCCAAGGGACAAGCCGACCTTAAGGGGCTGCGGATTGCAGGTGCATGAGGTGGTCTTGTGCCTTGTACCATTATCGGTGTCAGGTGGTCCTGAGTTGCAGGGGTAGTGGTTGTAGAGTACACGTTGTTGGGATGTCAGAAGCTGCAGATGAAGTGCCTTCACTACTTGTACCCTCTCATCACCAGGCCACGCTGAAGGCGTGGCCGTACTCTGTTTTGAACCTTTCCACGTGCACACCTTGTCATTTAATTCCTCACTTAACGGTCTTTTATCCACAGTTAGAAATTTTTTTCCTTCATTTCTCTACAGCACCATCTCTCTCTCTCTCTCTCTCTCTCTCTCTCTCTCTCTCTCTCTCTCTCTCGCCCACCTCCCTCTCTTTCACCCTCTCGCTCTCGCCCATCTCCCTCTTCGCCCACCACTCTCTCTCTCTTTCTCTCGCCCATCACCCTCTCTCGACCATCTCCCTCTATTACACAACTATATATGTTATATAGCTTATACATATATATACACTTTAAAATAAAATGCATGATATATATCATATATACATAATATATATTATATACGTATGTCTCATATAAACATAATTATTTCTACATATTTAATCTCACTAATCTATATTATATCACATGTACATATATATAATATATTACTCATATATATATATGTTATATATCATATATATATATATTTATCTCACACATATATACATATAATAACATGCTATAAACTCAGAAATTATATTATATACAATTATAATATTAATATGATATATACATATATATATATCACATATACATATATATATATATATTTCTCTATATGTGAACATGTAAACTTCTCTTATCTCAACATAGGAAAATAAGTTAATACATATACTACTATTATTTAAAATAGTAAAACACAAAATTAATAACCACCATGCTCATCCATGAATAATTTTCACAGAAAATCTCTTACCCTTGAACCCTCAAAATCTTGATTCTAATCCTCTTCCATTGAAAATAAATAAATTTTTTATTGTTAGAGATTTTATTATAATAGAAGAAAATTAAATCATCACAACTCTATTGTAATATAATATACAAGGACAATATAAAAGATGGATAAGATAAATGTTACAACATTATATACACTACATGTATTATACATAAAAAAAAAAAAAAAAAAAGTAGAAGAAAGAAGATATTACACCATATGTAATATAACATACATATATATAATATGATGAAGAAGAAGAATTGTAGAATAGATACACTCACTCACAATTAACCTAGAGTGCAGAATAATGGGGATCACCATGACTTGTATATGGTATAACACCTTTGTTCAAAAGCTTATTTTCCCTATCCTTAAGCACTATGTGAACTCTATAGGAAAAAGCTTTAGAAATTATCAAGCCTTATTTTTTCTAGCAAGTGCTTGTTAATAGTAAACTTCACCATCCCCATATAAACACATTAGCCACCTATATATAATATTTAGTTTCACACCCATTCAAATTCAACACCCTACACCTCATGACTGTTACCATCTCTTAATTGAGTGTAAATAAAATTAAATGAGTGATTTGGAAGTTGTGAAAACTGTTAGAAATCATCCTCATTGTCAAAAAATATTTAAGTAATAAAGTTGAAAAAACAGTAGCTAGTTACTAGCTAGTTACCAAATTTTTCAATTTTTGTAAATGACTCTCCAAAGCCTTCCAAAATATTCTTACTTGATCTTATATCACTTACACACATGATAAATATAAAAATAGACCCTCAACAGCTATATTTTCATTATAACTTTGAATTTCAAAGAATTAAGTTGTGTAATTTTTTTTTACACATTTAATTGGTGATAATGTAAAAGTTACACCATATAAGTAACTACACTTCTTATATTACAAATATTTACACTTAATTTCTTTATTACATTTTATATTTAATTTATATATTATATCATTTAATAAATAAATAATGTAACATTGTAAGGGCTCTTTCTATTTTTTATTTTTTTTATTTTATTTTTTGGCAAGTGGCGTTTAAGTAGTTTATTAACTCTTACATTTTACAATATTCTGTAGTTGTATTCCAATATTATTTGTTTGGAAACTATTTGATATCAATTTCTAATATTATCATTATTATTTTAACTCCTAAAAGAAATTATATAGGCTACCAAAAGGTATCAAATTACCAATCCCTTCATAATTATTGTTGTTCCATTATTTTTGATTGTAGTATACTGGTACACAATGAATATATAAAGAAAAATGCATACCATTTAGTATTCTATAGAACCCAATATATAACCTGTTTCAAAAAAATAATATATATATAACAAAATTTTCCCCTTAATAAGACATACTATTTAATATCTTTTCTTATCTAATAATGACATATTTAAGCTTAACTAGTTTTTGGTGTATCTTATAAATTTTGATACTCAATTGTAACTAACACGACTGGATACTAATTGTTAGCTAAAATAAAATTTGATACATAATTGTAACTAATGCAATTCGATAATACTATAAAATTTAGGGGTAAGTTGAAAAATGCCTCTTTTATTAATCAATTAACCAAATTTGTCTCTAATTTTATATTTATTTGAAACATATCTCTTTTTTATATGTATTGTACCTAAAATACCCTGACATAAGAGAGTCACATGGAGAGTATCTTAAAGTGACAGGGGCAAAATTGGTACAATGTTTAAAAAAAAAGGTAAAAATAATAGACTTTAAAAAAGAGGGTAAAAATAAAAGAGGACAATATAAAAAGGGTATAGAGTGTAATTTTCTCTAAAAATTTAATACTTAGTTGTAACTAATGTGATTCGATACTAATTGGTATCTAAAGTAATTAATATGATATTACATGATATATAGCTAGCTACTAAATAGTATATTTTACAATGTAATATAAAAATTAAGTATCTTACCCATATAAAACGACTATATTATTATAAACTTATATAATTAGCTACTAATAAAATGATATTTATATAATACACATATAAAAAGGTCTCATGCTTATTTGAGAACAATAACATCACACTCCACTTATTAATAATGTAATTATGTCCTATAAAACATATAAAACTAAATATTTACTTATAGTATAGTACTAGTACATATAATTGTGATTTTTCCATCTAAACAGTGATTAATAAAGAATATGTTATACACATATTTATTTTGTCAACAAAATATGTTATATATTTAATCATTGTTTTAATGAGTATTAAAAAATTTGTCAGTATTAATTAGTTATTTGGGTATAGAGATATTTGTTTTTAATTTAAAATCAATTAATTATATTATAATTAATTTGGGTATATTGTTTTTTTCATAACATATTTGTAGTTAGTTTGTTATAGTAGTATAATGTTATAAACTCCCCTATTATATTATGTAGAAAATAAATACGCCCACTCAACTTAAATGCTAAGTTCACAACTATTAGTAATATTCAGTTTTTCAAATTTGATTATTATTAGAGTGATGAGTTATTTTGCTATGGATAATTAGTTACAAACACATCAATAAAAATAATAAAATTATTTCGATACTTGTAACTAGTTACCAACTTATTACTGAAAACTATAAAACTAATTTATAGTAGTAAAAGTTTGACACAAAATATATATCGATAATAGTAAATACGACTACATTATGGAAAAAAGAAAATCAGTCGATAGTAGTTACTAGTTACTACCACACTATTATATCTATAATCGTAACTAGTTATTGATGATGGTAATCTATCAAAGTGTTACTATTATAATTTTGGTTTGACTTTTTTTTAAGGTCTTAATAATAACCAATTAATACTAGTCTATTAGATCCAAAAATACAATAGAATAAAAGATTAAAAAAATATTATAATGTTTCTCTGTAATTGGTTACCAATTACCACTATTTATAAGTGTGGTTTAAAGGTGGTACAATATATCTAACCACTAACTAATGGTCATTAGTGATCAATTAATTTTTAAATTCTCAACATCAACTCCACTATATCAAATCTAAAAATAAAAAAGATTAAAATGTTAACAATATAAGTTCATGTACCTAAAGTAAAAATGATTAACAGATAGAATAAATTTACTAATGTGGTGATAATAGAGATGTATGTAGGTCGGTTTATATTACATTTTATTCAACCTAATGTAAAGATTGGGTTACAAAAATTTAAGTGCAACTCGCCTAATTAAAAAAAAAAAAAAAAAAAAAAAACTAGTAACCCGCCTAATGAAATTGGTCGGTTTGGTCGGGTTAATCCGTCCAAACCGACCACTAATATTTTTTTTTAATTATTTTTACATTCAATTATTATATTTTAGCTGTAATAATGAGACAAATATATATATAGATTGAATTCAAAGTTCAAATCAACTACCATAAAAAATATAATACGTATACTAATCATAAAAAAAAAAATCAACTACCATAAAAAAAATATTAATTTCAACTTTATAATTTTTTAAATAATCATATAAATATGTATAAAAAAATTATATAAAACCCTCCTAATCAGGTTAATCGGGTTAGTTCGGGTTGATTGGGCGGATTGATATTATTTTCAACCCACCCAATATAAAGATTGGACATGTTATATTTTTGTTGGGTTTTTCAGCTTGTATTTTTCGTCGGGTTATCTCGGTTTGGTTTGGGCAGATTATTCGGTTTGGGCGATTTACAAAAATTTATGTATACCCCAAGGGGTGATAGGGTTGTATTTGATTCGATACACCTATTTATTGCTAATAACATGTTGTCATGGAGGAAGAGGAACTACAATCGAGGTTTCATTAGCTTCTAAGACATCAATTTCAGTGTCCATTGCCTTATTCCATATCTGTTATTTGCAGGCTTGAGCATAGGATTTTGGTTCTGTTAGATAGGCTGCCAAAATAGCTGCTCAAAATTTTGGAGAGAATTTGTTGTAAGATATGTAATTGGCAATGGGGTAAGAGGTACTTGGTGCCTTGGTTTGAATGTTGCATACTTAATCCTGCAAGTGAGCAGGTTTGATTGGTTTTCTGCTACTTTTTGTTTGTGGAAAAGATGCTGGTGCGACAGGTTTTGCTGCATTTTTTAGGGTAGTTTCTACTTGGATAGAAGCAGTAGGAAGTGGATTTGTTGAGTGATTAGTTTGTGTATCATCAGTTGTCTGATTGATCTTGATGAGACAGACCCAGATGGCTCTGTTGAACGCCTCAAAGCTCGACTCGTAGCAAAAGGTTACACTAAGCAATAGGGAGTCGACTATTTTGAAACTTATGCTCCTGTAGCTAAGTTCAATACAGTCAAATTGTTATTTGCACTTGTTGCCCTAAAAAATTGGCACCTTCACCACATGGCCATCAATAATGCCTTTCTTCATGGTGATCTCCATGAAGATGTTTACATGAAATTACCACAGGGTTACTCACCCAAAAGCCCTGTCCTAAAAAATGCAGTTTGTAAATTAAAGAAAAGCCTCTATGGCCTTAAACAGGCCTCAAGGTAATGGTACGCCAAACTAAGTACCACATTACTACAACGAAAATTCGTTCAATCTAAGAATGATCATTCCCTGCTCATCAGATACAAAACATGCATATTCCTTGCCTTGTTAATCTATGTCGATGACATCATTGTTGCAACAAATAGCCTAGAAGAATTGCAACATTTCACTTCCACACTTGATTCTCATTTTAAACTTAAAGACCTAAGCAGCCTACATTTCTTCCTTGGCCTAGAAGTAGCCCGATGCAACAAGGGCATCTCTGTCACACAAAGGCCATTTACTCTACAACTCCTACAAGAAACTGGCTACCTTGGCACTAAACCAGTATCAACTCCTATGGAACCTAATAACAAACTCAACAATGAGTTTGGAAAACTCCTTGCTAACCCCACACAATATAAAAGTTTAATTGGCAAACTCATATATCTGACTATAACAAGACCAAATATTTCTTTTTTCGTCAATAAACTAAGTTAATATCTTCAAGCACCAAGAGAACCCCATCTCCAAGCAGCCCATCGTATACTACATTACTTGAAAGGAATACCTGGCTAAGGACTCTTCTTTTATGCCTCAACACATGAACCAATACACCTTCAAGCTTTTGCAGATGCTGACTGGGGAGCATGCTTGGATACTAGGCGATCAATCTCAGACTATTGTGTCTTTCTTGACAAATTTAACTTACGCATGTTAGTGTGATTTTAAATGTATTGTGCAGCTCGTTGCTAATCAACGAGATTAACAAAAAACATGATTAATTAAAATTTACTTATTTAAGTAAAAACATAAAGTAATACATTTATAAAATTCTGGGATCCCGTTTACAAAATACATTTACAAAAGTTTACTACTCATATACAAAAGATTTGTCGCCTAGCGACCAAACAGCAAAAGCCATAATGTCCCAAAGATCGTACGCTCCAGGCCTAACCGCCCCGACATGTACAATCTTCACCTGCTCGCTCTCACGGCTCCTCAGCTTTAGCCTTGCCCTTACCTACACATGGAAATAGCACTATGAGTCGACAGACTCAGTAAGAAAAGCATAAATAATAACATAGCAATAACCCAGATTATGATCGGACGCCCATACCCCCAATCATAACCCTATCCCCGTGACCCGCATGGTGCTGAGTTTAGAATGTTCATACGACAATACTATTGACCATAATATCAGCCTATACTCGGTACGCTAGTCATACTCTAGTTGTACCGATATGATACTGTCAATTAGTACGGTACTATCGACCATAATATCAGCCTATACTCGGTACGCTAGTCATACTCTAGACGTACTGATGTGATACTGTCGGATAGTACAAAAGCCAACATACATATCTAATGTAATCTAACAGGCTTAACTAACATGCACACTAAACATGTATATACATATACATACCATTATACTAATCTTACCTCGTTTACGAATTCTGGTGTGCCGGGCAACCTGAGTGGAACACTGCTCGGCAAATTACATGCTCCTAAATCACATCAATCATAACATAGGTAAGTGACACACTAAATCACTTTCTGGGGACTTAAACTTGAAACTAAAAGTTTCCTATCGATAAACAACATGGCATTACCCTAAACATCACAAAAAATAGGAAAAACTAGGGTTCCCAAAATTGCCCCAACCGGTAGACCGGTTCCCAACCGAAATTCTGGTTCTGCGGGGTTTCCTGGGGACCAACTGGAATTCTGGTTCCTACAGGTCCCACTGAACTAGAATTTTGGTTCAATGCAGGAAAACTTCAAAAATTCCTAACTCACTCAAATCAACCCCAATTCAAACCAAATCTTCTAGACCTTCTATTTATACCACATAGAACATACTCAAAGCAACAAAACACTTCAACAAGCTCAGAATCAAATTCCACCATTAAAGCTCCAAGTTTGAGTTCTAAAACTCAAAACTTGGTTAAATCCACTAACATCCACCAAATCAAGCTTAATTCAACATAATAAAACATAATTTAATTTCTGAAAACATCATCTAACAACTACAGCAACAACAGTAGCTAAATCACCATTTCATGCAAAAATTCATTTCTTAAAATTCAAGAAAACAAGAGTAGAAGTTTAAAAGACTATACCTTGGCTTGAGATCACTAACAACTAGCTGAGAATGACTTGAATTACTGGGAAAAATTCCAACCCTAGCAGCCATAGGAATTTTCGAGAGAGAGAGAGAGAGAGAGAGAGAGAGAGAGAGAGAGAGAGAGAGAGAGAGAGAGAGAGAGAGAGAGAGAGAGAGAGAGAGAGAGAGAGAGAGAGAGAGAGATGCTTCCTTCTACCAAGTTTTCTTATTTTTTGTAAGTAAATGAATTAAAGGCTCTTGTTTTATAAAAATATCAACCAACATAACTAAATAAAATCTGATTATAATAATTAATCAAATCCACAAAAGGACAAAATACAACATGGGCAAAAAGACCGAAATGCCCTTGCCCATACTAAAACCATAAAAGATCACTTAGGGGTACTTTGGGAAATTCTAAAATTCCGACTATTCGTGACATTTCCAATGTCTAACTATATTACCCCGCTATACTAAAAATACTAGGATGTGATTCTAATAGCCAAACACCGCCTTCCAATGTTGTCGGGCATAAAACATGCAAAATTTATGAAATTCTAAATATGACATATCAAATGCATTCTGAATTCAAATAAATCATTATAAATTAATAATTCAAAATTAATAATCAAGTTTCATAATTTAAACCCTAATTATCCGCTAATTTCTAAATTAAAGCTAAGCGGTCTTTACATTTCTCATCTCATGGAAGTCCAAAAAGCAACACACGGTACCTCGCTCTTATCTGAAGCAGAAGATAGAGCCATGGTTAATGCAGCCTGCGAACTAACTTGGCTCCACTCTATTCTTCACGACTTTGGCATCCAAAATAGGCTTCCATCAACATTATTTTGTGACAAGAATGCAACCATTCACATCTTAGAGAATCCTGTTGTTGTAAAAATTATATACGCAAGTATACACAGTCAAACAAGTAATAAAGTGATAAGTAAGATCGTCTCCACAGGGATTGCAAACAAAGTTTGATGTAAAACCGACTATCACTTTATCCAAGAAAAGATCAACAATGGCACCATCAAAATGAATCACATTGCATCCAAGGAAAAAAAAATGCTAAGTAAGCTTAAAAATTAATCATACCCAACATAGAAGTTCATAGCCATTCAAGCCTCAAAAGTCTAGCTCATATTGAAGTAAGAAAATAAAATCCAAAGTAAAAAATATTCATCCATGGATGCTGCCCTTTGTTTACAAGTTAACAAGTTTTAATATCTAAGTAAAAGAAACAAGAAAAGAGAAAGAGAAAGAAAACAATTAAGAGATGGTAAAAGAAAAATCAAACACTAAAGCTTGGACCCCTTTTTCTCTTCCTCCTCTGCTGTACTTTTTCTGCATTTACTTCTCTTCCAAAAAATTGAAGCTCCTTACATGTTGGAGGTTGATGGTGGTGTACTTCACCTCTTTCTTCTTTTTAGTTGTTGGGTTTTTAGGGTACAAAATTTATACCCCAAAGTAGAAGCCCAATCTTTTTCCACTTTGGCCCACTAGGTTTAGTCCCTCTCCTTCCACAACAGCCAGCTGGTGTATTTTGAGTGACTGGGCCAAATTTGCTGAGGTGGATAAGTGAAACTCGTGTTTCCAAGTCACCGCTGCATCGTCGAATTCGCTTCGCATTGCTTCAAAGAATCTCGCCTAATTTCGGCTTATGTTCCACTTCTTCCTTGCTTCCTATATAAACATTTATATTTGTAATTGTAATTCATTTGAATAACTCTTCAAATCAATGAAAAAAGTTAGCTTACTAAATAGAAAATGACACTAAAACTAACTAAAACTAAGCAAACACATTTTCACTACTCTTCTCACAATACTTTTAGTTTAAAAGCATAAAAATAACTCTATACCATAGAGTTATCACCCGTCTACCGCGAGCGTACTAAACACGTAGAAATCGACTATCACTTTATCCAAGAAAAGATTAACAATAGCACCATCAATGTGTAGAGAAAAATTATGTATGTAAATAAACCATACATATATATTATATAAAAAATTATTGAATGTGTAGAGAAAAATCACATGAAATTTATATCATAACATAGCAATTTTTTTACAATGCATTATGATTGTGTATGTTAGTATTTTGGTAAAAAAAATTATAAATTATTTATTAACAAAAAAATTCTTCAAAAACAATAAAAATGAATAAAAAACTTTTAGCATATGTAATAATGAAAAAGTCACTCCTTTCTTTTAGAGTCAGTTTTGTACAGTTGTGTTGTGGGAAAAAGCAGCTATAGCTGTGCTGTGAAAAAAAAATAACTACAGCAAAACTGTAAAAAAAAATGAGCTAAGTGTTTTATAAATTGTAAATTTTAAAATACTGTAAGATCTATTATAATGATACTGATAATGTTATAATCTAATTTATTATAATAACAAATATGTAAAAAACTTATTTTATTTTATATATATTTTTATTTTTTTTCAAATATAAATTTATATGCATTTGATAAAAATAATTTATAATATTTTTATATTATGTTTTATCAAATGTAAAGAAAAAATTAAAAACTCAAGTATACAAGAAATTTTTTAAGTTGATGTTGTTTATTAATATCAAAATAAAATATACATTATCTTTTTTAAAAAAAATAAGAGATTTAATGATTATTTCTTTTATTATAATTAATTAATTTTAATTTTTTTAATGTATAATAAATGAGTAAATATGGTTTTAGTACAAAAAAATTATTATAGTCTTTCAATCAAAACAATTTTTTTTAAAAGTTTGGTTGGAGCAGTTTTAGCTTTTAGTTGTAGCTTCTCCAAAAAAATTTCAAAAAATTATTTTTTGAAAAATAAGTAAATATGGTTTTAGTACAAAAAAAAATTATTATAGTCTTTCAATCAAAACATTTTTTTTTTAAAAGTTGGGTTGGAGCAATTTTAGCTTTTAGTTGTAGCTTCTCCAAAAAAATTTCAAAAAATTATTTTTTAACTGCTTACCAAATATATTTTTATCACAATTTTTTCAAAAAACAGCTTTTAGCTTTTCTAAAAACTGTGCCAAACGGACTTTTAATTTAACTGAAATTGAACATGTTAAAGAAGTGTTGACCGAGGTTTTCGGCAACCAATAAAATATGAGTATAATAATGAGCTGTAAGAAAGCGAGACGAAGACTTTTTACGTGGTTGGGGCGTTAATGAGCCTTAGTCCACGAGCCACTGATATTTATGGATGTCTTTAATACAGATCTTACACTTGGGAGAATGTTTCTCTCTTTAATACAAAGAATGTTCTTGGTGAGTTTTTTCTCTGTTTGCTCTTCAGCAGCCAAGATTCTCCGACCCCATTAAATGAGCTTTGAGGGGGTATTTATAGTGTTTTAGTGGGGCAATCCCTAGAATTGTACTTACACATGTATCTGTAAGTATCCATAAAGTTGGGCATTTCCGATGAATATACCATGGGTGCTGCATGGTCAAATCCCTAGGTGCTGTAGGGTTTTTATGGAGAATGTCCTTTTTGTCTTATGATTGACGTGACTCTTCGCAGAGTAGCCGTCGCTAGACTTAAATGATCATTACTGTAGCGCTGCTGTTTGGGGGATGTGCCGTCAGACTTTATTGCGTGTACAGTCCCAACACGCTTCCTCCCATGCAGCATTAAATGCGACTTGATGTCTCGGGAGAGACCTGACACATCCCGGAGTGCCTTTGAGCCATGCTTGCTTCCGGGAGTACCTTGTATTCCGGGTGCATCTTCCGGGACCCATGTGAATAACGCTTCCTGGTGTCATACAAAGACTTAGCAGTTCTTTCTTAAGTAATTTGATCCACGTGTCCCTTCCTGACTGGTCCACGTATATTGGGCGATTTTAGGAGCAACAAGAAGGTTGGGAATTTCCTAAAAAAATAAATAAATAAAAAATGAGGTAGAGAAATTCTATATGTTATGGAACATATAAATTCGTAGTTAGAAAGAAATTACTAAGTTAGGTCGTGTAGCGTGTGTGTTATTATTCATTGTTTTGTTAAGAACAATTATAAAGTTGGAACCACTTTTTGGTTTATAATTTTTTTTTTTTTTTGAGAAAAAGATACATGTTATTATAAATTAAGAGTGTATGTCATTTACAATAACAGAGTAAAACGGTGGAGATAAATCCTCCAACCAAGAGCAAGTCTCATCCACCTCTAAAGCAAACTTAATTAAATTATGTGCAACCTTGTTGGCTGAACGTTTAGCATAGACAACATTCACTTGAGGGAAAAAGAATAAAAGACTAGAAACATCAATAATTAAATTATTGTAGGAAGTATTTGCATAAGATCCCATTCGTAAGGCATTTGCTACAAGTAAAGCATCACTCTTTACTATTGCAATTGACAATTGCAATTGTAACACCCAATTAAGACTATAAAATATAGCCTTAGCCTCCATTTCATGATAAGCAAAATTGACGAATATGGGTTTAGCAAGTGTAGCAAGAACTTGGCTTGTAGAGTCACGAACAACAACCCCAATTCCAATAATGTTATGATTGGCATCAAGAGTGGCATCCACATTCAGCTTCAAATCCCTTCCAGTAGGCGGTTTCCATGTAGGATTAGCATCTGCTGGTTTTGGTGTATGAGCACTGTTACTGGTAGCTTCATGATACTTGTTCTTGGCTGCTTTGAAATTTGTTAAATAATTGACAGCAAAAGAAGCAAGTGTCGATGCTGGTTTGGCTGTAAAACCAAGAACAATGCGATTTCTTTCTGTCCAAATGGACCAAAGTGTACAAATGATTTATTCCATCTCGTGATGGTTGTATATGGTTGAGAGATGTATTTAAGTAGTCGCCCTTGTACATTGCTAATGCCTTACTCCAATCCAAATTCAAGTTCATATTTTGCCATACAACTTTTGCAAATTTGTAGCCGAATAGTGCATGACCAATAGATTCCCAAGCTGATTTACAAATCGAACATGTTGAATTTGTGATGATCTTTCGCCTAACCAAAGAGGTAGCAACCGGTAGTGCAGTGTGGATAACTCGCCAAACAAAGATCTTATCTTTTTGTGGCAGTTGTAAGGACCAAAAGAACTTCCACCAAGAAGCTTGTGAATTGGAACTTGAACAGTTATTGGCATCAGCTTCAGCAATATATGTGGCAAGATGGTACCCCATCTGCACTGCGTAGGTACCCGATATATGGTAGTGTCATATTAGAGTATCAGTACTCTAAAAAAACTTAGAGGTAATGTTAATATTCGATCAACATCCATTAGTGAAAACCATTGTGTAAGAAGGGGAACATTCCATTCGCTCTTCTATAATTAAGTGGGCAACCATTCCATTGGGTGCATCTGAATACCGAATGGGAATAAAAGATTCATGGCCAGGTATCCAAGGATCTATTGCAACTCGAATAGTCTTCCCTCACCAATCTTCCACCTTAATCCTTTAATGAGCAACTCTTTACCCCAAATTATTCCTTGCCAAGTTAAAAAGGGGCTATGTCCATGATGAGCATGAAGGAAATTATTGTTTGGGAAGTAACGACTCTTAAGTAGCTTACCAAGAAGAGAATCTAATTTTTCCAACAACCTCCAAGCTTGTTTTGCCGACAAAGCTTGATTAAATTGTTCAAATGATCGAAACCCCATTCCACCATCTGTTTTAGATTTACACAGCAGATGCCAAGCTCTCCAATAAATTTTTGAACTATTCTCATTCGAACCCCACCAAAAGTTAGCCATCATAGATTCTAGTTGGTTGCAAATATATACTGGAAGCCAAAAACAGCTCATAACATATGTAGGAATAGCTTGAACAATAGCTTTGAGAAGCACTTCCCGACCCCCAGCCAAAAAAATCTTTTTGTTCTAGTTGTGCATTAGACGCCATATTTTCTCTTTTATGTCACTGAAAAGCTATTGTTTATCTCTGCCGGTGTATGATGGGAGTCCCAAATATTTTTCATGGCATTCACAAATGGGCATAGAAAGGTGTCTGTAGAAAAAGACTTGAGCCGCCAAAGTGGTGTTGGGAGAGAAAGACATTACCGATTTATCATGGTTAAGAAGTTAGCCTGAAGCACGATGATAAATGTCTAGGACTCGCTATATTGCAAGACATGAACTTTCATTGGCATGACAGAATAGGAGACTATCGTCTGCAAATAGCAAGTGGGAAATCGGTGAAGCATGTCTAGTGAGCTTAAAACATGTCAATCGTCCATCTTGTTCTTCATATTGCAACAATCTTGATAGGCCTTCAAAGCAGATGAGAACAGGTATGGAGACAAAGGACATCCTTGGCGCAAGCCACGAGTTGGGGTCAGGGATCCTGTAACTTCTCCGCAAATCCCATTTTCCTCATAACTTCTTTAATAAAGCGCCATTCTACTCGATCAAAGGCCTTACTCATGTCCAACTTGAGTGAAACAATTCCCTTTCTACCCGTAGTCATGGTTTTCATGGCATGGACAAGTTCAAATGCCACTAAAATATTATCCGTGATTAGACAGTTTGGTAAGAATGCACTTTATGTTTCTGAAATGACATGCGGAAGAACCACCTTAAATCTTGTAACTAGAACCTTGGTAATGAGCTGATATTACGTTTCAAAGGCTGATGGGACAATAGTCTTTCATATTCTATGGCTTTTTAGTTTTTGGGATCAAGGTAATAATGGTACGGTTTAATCTGGGAGGATCAGCTCCTTCATTGAGAACCCCTAACACAACTTTGGAAACTAAATCACCCACTAAATCCCAATTTTATTGGTAGAACATTACTGACAAACCGTCGATTCCTGGGCTTTTATCAAGACTCATACTTTTCAGTGCTACTTCAATATCAGCTTTAGTAAAAGGTTTGGTAAGGTCATGATGCATTTTAGGAGTTACCATTGCTGGTATTGCTTCAAGGACAGAGAACAAGGCTGCATCATCTGTACTAGAAGCCTTGAAAATATTCTGAAAATAACCTTCAATGACAGTGACCAGGTCTGAACATGAATGAGCTTTTTGGCCTGAATCGTTGATGAGGAATTTGATTATGTTGTTGGATTGTCTTGCTTAGGCTTTTGCATGAAAGAACTTTGTGTTTCTATCTCCCAAATTCATCCAATCTACTTGTGAGCGTTGTTGCCAATATAACTCTTCTTGTTCTAATAAATCATCTAGAATTGATTCAGAGGCTTTAAGCTCTTCCATGATGTGGTTAGATCGAGACAAAGTATTGTTAAGTTCACTAACTCTGGATTGTGCTTCAGCAATTGTTTTCTTCATGCGACCATATTTTCCAATGTGCCATTTTTGTAAGTTTGTAGCATAAGAGTCAAGAGTGTTTAGCACATTGTCTATCGGGTTATTAAAGGACTGATCAATCCAACATTGAGAAATTATGTCCTTACTTTTAGCATCAACAAACCATAGTTTTTCAAAGCGGAATCGGTTTTTTCATCTAACTTGTTGTGCAGGTTCATTGTGTAAAGCAATGACAACAACAATTGCACGGTGGTCTGAGTGAAAGTAGTCCAAATGAGAGATCCATGGAACCACAAAGACATTATCCCAGAGAATATTGATGACACACTAGTCAAGACGCTCCTTTAAAGTAGTTGCTGCTGGTCGATTTTTAATCCAAGTGTACGCATCACCATCATATGGTGTATCATTCAAGTAGCAGTGGTCAAGAGAGGCACAAAAGTCTGCCATTAGACTTTCATTTTGGAGGGGACCACCTTGTTTATCTGCATTGGATAAGATCTCATTGAAGTCACCAATTACGAGCCACGGTTGGAGAGGTGAGACATCAGCCAATCTTTTTAAAAGGGTTCACAAAGCAGATTTATTTTGTGCAGTAGGGGCACCATAAAAAGCTGTCAAGTGAAAAGTTGGGCCATCTTCAAAAGCCATAAAGCAGTCGAAAAAAGAATAACCGTAATTCAAGAGCTTGTCATTCACATTATGTTTCCATAAGAGCATTAATCCACCACTTAGACCGATCCTTGGAGCCTCTAATCCATTCTTAAAATTAAGATTGTTATGAAATCGAGTAAACGAATTAGAAATAAGCTTTGTTTCCATGAAAAATAAGACATGGGGCGATTGTTGTTGAACAAGCAATCGTAAGTGTTTGAATGTGTTTGGGTTCCTCAATTCCCGAGCATTCAAACTAAGGATTTTCATGGCAATTAGGTGGGATTGCATAGCAACCTCCGCTGTTAAAGTAAAGGTGCCTGTAGAATTCGTAGAAACAGAACAGTAGGCACAAAATCATCAGCCCCTGATGAAGATGATAACGCTCCATTCAAACCTCGACTTCGTTTTAGCATTTTCCTCATAGACATGGTTTCATTTGGTCTTTTAGGGATACAATTTGGTGAAATATTTTCTTGATCCAAAAGAGCAGTGGCATTAGGACTTGCAGTAGCATAGGTGATTGTAGATGGTACAGGTGTGTGAAGTTGGGATAGAAATTGTATCGATGGTTGAGTGTGGTGTGATGGTGGATAGGTAGCAAAGACATTGTTTGAACTAGGATGTGAAGGTGAATCATAATCAATATCATGCATATAAATATGGGAAAGATCTGCAGTGATATTAGAATGGTTAGTACTAGGAGTGGTAGCCATAACAAGAGGTTGTTTGAGTTGAAGGAGAGGGCGTTTGGTCTATTAGGTGACTGGTTTGAGGATAGTTTATTGCAGCAGTTGAGTCCAATGTCCAAGGCAAGAGAGAAGATGTGGTGTGAGAGTATGAAGAGGGTGTTTGAACTGTGTTGTGTCTGGTGTGGGTACTGATATTTGTTGCAGCAAGGTGAAGACCTGTTAGTGAAGGTTGAAGTCTGGTGTTAGTGGGCGATGGAAATGTTTTGTTAGGGATGGAAATGTTAGAATGGTTGTGACGTGTGTTATGTTGAAGGTGTGGGTTAGAAGACTCCCCATGATAGAGTATTCTCGGTTGTGGCAGGCCACGTGAATGAATGTTTGGCAGTGAGGAAGAGATTGAATTTCTAGCCAATCTAGTAAGGAGAGGCCAAGCATTTGCTTTAGTGAAATCTGTGCGATATCTGTCATAGCCACTTGTAGGGAGCTTTGCACCTTTCATCCATGGTCCATATTGAAAGTCATCATCATTACCACTATCCATTCGTTCCATGAAAGCAACACATCGTTCAAACAGGTAGCCTAGACAACCACATTAAAGCAAAATTCAGGGAGTCGTTCATAGCGAAAGTCGACCCAAAATTCGTCCTTAATTTTTGGTAGGTTGATCATTTGGTCCCTCATAAATGGCTTTGTAACAAGGAGTTTAACTCGGATTTGCAGAAATGGACCCCAGCCTTCATTGGTAGAATCATCATGCACTTCCAAAAATTTGCCTATTATATCTCTTAGTGGTTCAGCAAGAAACTTTGATTTGCTTAAGAAAGGGAGCCGATATATTTGCACCAAAAAGGGAGTGTATATCAAATTTTTCTTTGTGACATTTTGTAGAGCATCTGGCGCCAAAATGATGATTAAGTGATTTTGAAAGTGTCAAGATTCTTTGTTGAGTACACGTCGCTTATTACCCTCACAGCCAAACCGAATATGGTATAAACCATCTTCACCTTTATACTCAGTGATAGGATATCGTCCTTGCCAATGGCCAGACATTTGGCCAATGAATCCTGGTTTGTAGACATGCTGAGTGGTGAGGACCCTTGCCAAAAGTCCAACAATAGGTTGAAGTCCCGTTGTATGCAAAGTAGCATCATCAGAGAGTGTAAGGACAAAGCTTTCCTCATCAGTGAGGGAAAGAGTCGAGTGGATGTTGTTCATAACAGAGTTTATAGGGATGGACAAAGTGATAGTGCTATAGTAAAAGTTAGAGTCGCCAGCGGTGGGAGAATTGAAGTAAAGGGAATGAAGGGAATAGTTATCTTCAAATAAAATTTAAAAAGATTGAAGAGAAAAAGCAAAGAAAAACAGCTAAAAATACTTAACTTCAAGAGACCCAAAATTAGGCACAATATGAAGAAAATTTACATGATATACTAACTTTTGTTATATTTTTTACAAAAATACTGCCAGACGGTATTTTTTATTTTTTTACTGTGTTTTTTTTATAAGTTTCATACTGCAGTATACTGTGTTAAGTTTTCACTGGTGTTCTACTGGTATTTTTTAGTTGTTCTACTGTTGTTTTGAGTTGTTCTGCTTTGTGTTTTACCAGTGTTTTATAAAAATACAGTAATTTTAAAAACTTTTCCGTGTGACAGTATTTTTGTAAAAATTAACTCAAATTTCAATATTTGTGTAAGTTTACCCAATATGAATAGTATGTATATGCCGATATGGATCAGACTTTTGATACGGTATGCAACTGGCACAAAACTGGTTTATAATTTCTTTAAGTTAATTATATCGTTCATAGTTGTGCAATTCACAAAGTTTTCATTTTTGTGCTTAATTATTTTATGATTAGACAGAGACTACATGAATTACATTAAGTAAACTAACATATTTTTTTTATAGTTTATATGTTTTAGTCTGAAAGGTACATTAAGAAAGAAAAAGACTAGACTAAATAATTAAGTGTTATTATTAAATATAGTATATGATGTATGGCTTGACTTGAGACCAAAAGATGTAATCCATTCCACCACGCTCAAACAGAGATAGTCAATTATTAGATGAGAGAATGAGTTTATTCATGCATCCAAACATGGCAGTATCGTCCACACGCAAAGGAAATTGCAAGTGCAACAACACGTGCCACTGCCACCGCATCTTCCTAGCTGGGCACGTGCGACGTGCCTACTCTCTCATGTCAAACAATATTATACAATTAAGGTTAATTAAGATTTTTTGACTTTGAACTTTGAGATATACTAAATTATGTTTCTAAACTTTTTTTGCCGTTAAAAATTACCTCTAAACTATTGACATTGTTAGATTTAAGGATTTTTGTCTAATTTTATTCAATTTTATTGTTTCAGTGATTGTTTATGTACTAAACCATGCTCCCCAAATTTTCATATCTACTAAATCATGTCCCTCAAACTTTGATATATACTAAATCATGCCCCTAAACTTTCATCCATGTTAGAATTTTTTTTTACTAAAATTAGATAAAAGTCCTTAAATCTAACAATTTTAATAGTTCAGGAGAAATTTTTAATGACCAAAAAAAGTTCAGGGGCATGATTTGGTACATGTCGAAGTTCGGGAAAAAAAAATCCTAATTAGTCTATAATTATAAAGAAAAAACAACATAAATTGTACATTCTATTTTATTAAATGATAAATTAAATCTTGTATTTTTTTAAAGGCTTATTTGAAATATTATATTAAATTGTATTGTATTATATTATATTGAATTAGATTATATATATAATTCAATGGTTACATTTTTCTTTGACTTGTAATAGCAGGTTACTAATAGGTAAACATTCCTTTTTAGAATTAATTAATTATAATTAACTATTTTCTTAAAATAATTAATTAAATATTTAACAAGACCTTTTTTAGCAATTAATATTAATAAATAATTTTTCTATTTAAATCCTTACTCTAATTGTTTTAACAATTACGCCATTTAATTATAATATTTACAATAAAATTTATTTTTTTACAAAAATTAAACTACTTTTTACACAAATTAAAATTCTCTTCTTATAATAAATTTTTAAATAATTAAATATTTTTAAATGATATTTAATTATTTTGTTACAATTAGATGAACTAAGTATGAAACCTCAAGCTAATCAATCGATAACAAGTGTAGCTATTTTTTTTTTTAAAAAATTCTTCAACTTATTTCACTTTTTTATTTTGTAAATATTTAAATAAAAAAATTAAATAATTAAGTGTAATAATTTAAAATTAAGATTACAAGTATAATAAAATTTAAATTATGAAATTATATGTGTATAATTTTAAATTATAAAAAGTTTTGCTATAAAACTTTAAATAATTTAAGTGCAAAAAAATAAATTGCTAAAAGATCCTTATGTAGTAATAAATTACAAAAAATTAATTAATAATTATAATTAATCTTAATTAAAGTTTTATAAGGAAATAAATTATTAGGTTACTTTCAGGTTACAAGTTATTTATTATTTATTTTTATTTAATTTCTAAATTAATCACAACCATTTAATAGTAATCCAATGGCTTAAAAAACTGTAAACCATGATGGTTACAATAAAAATGTAACCATTGAAACCTCTTCCATATATATATATTATATTTTTATATAATACTATATTAAACTTTATTTTATACTAAAATATTATAATACAATACAATACAATATAATACAACATACCAAACAAACCCTAAATGGTATAAATAAGATCATGAGTTCAATTTTCAATAATTTTTTTAATGTAATTAATTTGAAAACAATTCATAACACGCACAGATGTAAAAAAATTAACTAATTTTATCATAACACCTCGAATTATTATTAAGTTTTATTTTGACAAAAAATAAGTTCAAAGTATCATTTGTATTATTTTAAAAAATACAAAATCTATTTTATCATTTAACAAAATAGAAAATCCATTATATAACTTTTGCAAAATACACCATACAAAATACTATTTATCCTATAAAATAACAAACCTTTAAATTGCAATAATGTCAATCATACACATAGGCAAATAATCACATTAGATGAAGTTCTTAACCAGTAATATTTATTTTATTATTTTACAAAAAAAAATAAAAAAGGAAAAACAGCCTAGTTATGAATCTTAATTTTTATACGCTAATACATATACATATAATATTAAAAATTATAGTGTACTATGAAGTATGAACATTCTTGCCAGCTGGGCATTTATTTAATAATTTTAGAGACCAAAAACATGAATTACAGATAGTTCACACCAAATATGGGTCTTTATGTTTCTTTTAATGAACTTTTTTTCCCCTGAAATTTTGTTTTAATGAATTTATTAGAATCATAATTCGTAAAACTATACCAACTTTCATTTTTATTATTTAAGATTAAATTAAATTAGTTTCTTCTTTTCATGAATTGTTTTTATTTTCTGCGTTTATGCGTCACTTCTCAATAAAATCCAAAATGATTTTATATTTTATAGAAAATAGTTTTCCCAAAAAAGAATATTCAACCCACACATATTATTTAATATTTTGAAAAGGGTACATACCCAATATTAGTATATAATTAATAGTAACACAATCTCACATATGATTCTAATCTAAATAAACTCTTCAATTAAGATTAAAAAGGAAAAAAGAATATATGATTGAAAATTGGAAAGGAAAAAAAAAAGAACAGAGCTAATAAAAACCAAAATTCCCTTTAACCATTAATATTTAAAAAGGTGACGTAAAGGAGAATTATTTAACAGGAAACAAACAGAATGAAATAGGGAAATTTGTTTAAAACAAAACAAAGGAGGTGACCTTCATTTCCAATTCCAACCTTGACACAGAATAATGATTTGATATTTTGATTTTAATTTAATTTTGGTAAAAATAATTAAAAAAGAAGCTGAAGCGAAACGAAAGTCTTTCATCAACTAACTCAACTCTATGACCCAAACGAATCCCTTATTTCACAGAGCACGTGCATCTCCACTCTCTCTCTCTGGTATGCTCAAAATCAAGAAAATACAATTACAAAAAAAAAAAAAAAAAAAAAACCCAAATAAGCTTTCCCTCTCTCATTCTCCATTTTCTCTCTCTATAACACTCTTTCCAGAATCCCCAAGCCAAGCTAGAGAGAGAGAGAGAGGAGGGAGAAAGCACAACGAAAGCTCCATGTGACGTAGAGTGAGCGTGCGATCGATCCCAAATGCACCCATATAATCGGCTGCCGAGCAGTGGCCACACCACACCTTCGCCGCCACAGTCGCCGATACGGTCGCCTCGCTTGCGCCACGGTCGGTCTAAGACCGGTCGGTTTAACCCGCCTGGTCGGAGCTTGCTCCAGCGATTCACCTGGCACATTCTCTCTGTACTTATTCGCCGTCAGGGAGTTTTTCTCTTCGCTCCGCTTCTTTACATCTCTGGCATGTTGTTATACATGGGTTCTGTCTCGTTTGACGTTGTTCCGGTCATCAAGCATCGACCCGCCCCTGGTTCTTTGTATCGCAGCCCCCAGCTTTATGCCAAGCTCCGACCCGAGATGGATGCTGATAATACTTCTACCGATGCGGTTTGTTTTTGTTTTGCTTTTTCTTGATTTGGGTTTCGGTTGTTTATTTTGATTTCGTACTTAGGCAATGATTGTGATTGAGTTAATGGTAATTGCTCCTTGATTCTTTTGGCGTTTCTTGATTTGAATTCGGGTTAGTTGCTCGATTAGGGAGGATTTAGAATGCGGGTTCTTGTTCAATTCTTGATCTTTAGAGTGAATTTCTTGATTCAATGAGATTTCATTTTTTCTTTGCTATTTCTGAAATCAGGTTGATCTTCTGGGTTGGGTTTCTGTATCTCTCTGAGTTTGATCTTGTGCCATTTTTTTTACTTTTTAATTTTCAATAAACGAAGGAAAAGGGTCATCCGAAAGAGAAAAGCCGAAAAATAAATTCTTTTTGTTGTTTTGCGTACTTGGCTTGGCTCATCAACCTTTCTATATAGTTTTTTAATAGATTTAGATAGAAAAAGAGAAGCAAAAGAACGGAACGGTTTTAAAGCATATACTTATCTTTAGCATTACTCATTCTTAGATGCTCAAGGAATTTCAGATTGTTGTTTTTGGTGTACACCCAAATGTAATATTAGTATAGGTGAAGTTGTTCAAGTTCTTAAACTCAGGGTTAAGCAAGGGAAGTCATGATTCTGGCGGCTGATTGAATGTGAAACTCTGTATCAATGCGGTATATTGCAGAGTCTGGCTGCTAGTTTGTATTAAATGCGGTCATAACATTAATGTAAGCTCAATCCTATCCTACGTGGGAGGGTATTAGTTGATATTATGTGTATTGTGGCTGTATATTGCATAATGACTTTGGAACAAACAAACTATTGGAAGAAGAAACCTATATTGCATGTTGACTTTGGAGAAAACAAACATCAGGAAGAAGAAACCAATAAAGGTTTTAGGATCCGAAGTGTTTAAAAGTGAGAAACAACATATAGGGAAACCGATATATAATTATCTAGGTGAAAAAGTTCTTGTGCATAGTTTTGTACACTTTTTTTTTTGTTCAGTCTACTGGTGTTTACCCATTAGGTGTATCACAAAAAAATGGGGATTGAGACAAAAATATTGTGCCTTTAATATAACTTAATTCCATTTTCGAATTGGGAAAGAGAAAGAAAACTCTGTAGGATTTGATTTGTTAATTATTTGAGGTTGAGGTGAACTTTAGTATGTTTGCTGGGAGCTTTGGTGTTCATGACCTTTTGGCTTTTGTTTAGTTGCAATAGTATTATTTGATTCCAAGATAAGTTCACTTTGTTACTCTGAAAACTTTTGGCAATTAGCTCCGATGCTGTTGTTGAACTGTATCATAATTTACCTGTTGACAACTATTGACGTTGTTGAGTCTTTCTTGCTAATTGGCAGTTGAAAAAAATATCAAATCTGTTTTATTATCTTATGTCTTTCTTTGGCTTGCTGAATTTTTGAGTTCCATAATTATGATGTATTTTCTTATAATAAGGCATTATTTGCTATTTTTCTAAAGTGCCATAGTTTTTTTTTTTTTTTCTCTTTTGCCTATTAGTACTTTTGTTTTCTACTTTTATACTAGGAAGTACTTACATACGCTAGCAAAATCCATGCAGATCTCAACTATATGGAAACATTCCTATAAAAGTGGCGAGTGGAAACCTTGTACAAACAGATCTTCTGGAGGTATGTGTTAAAGCCTTTTTTTCTAGTCTAGAAAAATTGATGGTGTTTCTATGTCGTGTTATTTGCTTATTTTATTATGTTTGCACCGTGCAAACATTTGGCTAGAATAGTACTTCTAGTTCCTTCATGAAGATCCATTTTGACTGCTCCATAGAGGCCACGTATCACAGTAACCCCTGTTCTACATTAAGTACATTTATACGTTCTATTGGTTGTTGGGTCCACGTATACAAATTATTATGGTCTTGGAATGTGTTTTTAGAAGACGAAGACTTCCGCTTCATGATACCATTTGGAACTTTTGGTTTGTTAGTGATTGTTGTTAAAATCTATAGCACTTATATGACATTCTGCAGGTACTGTGAGCATGCTGATATTGCTTTCTACTTGAACCCTCTTCTACGACCCTCTATGGTTAAATGACATCATGTGTGTTCTTTACCTTTTCCGCCTTTTATATTATGTATGGGTGTGCGTCACTGCATATATATGTATGTATATATACCATTTGTCATTGTATTGATCGCAAGTACTTGCTAAGCTGTTTTAAGTAGTTCTTATGTTATTGTTTCAGGTTTCCCTGATTCGAATGGTTACATATATGTTGAGGCAAATGGTGGCCTAAATCAGCAAAGGACTTCGGTAAATATTGTTGCTTCTCACCAGTTTCAAGCTAATGTTTTGTAGATCAATTGTGTAACAGCACTCTTTTAATTGGTTTCTTGTGTATGATTTTAATTCATCTTTGCAGATCTGCAATGCTGTTGCTGTGGCGGGATATCTTAATGCAACACTTGTTATTCCCAACTTTCATTATCATAGCATCTGGAGAGATCCTAGGTTTGTCAGCATGCTTATTTCTTGGATAATTTATTTGTTGGACCAAGGTGCCTGATATGATGAAGATAGAGTATACATGCTGAGAAAAGTTAAAATCTTTTAGTCCAATAATATATCGATGGAATATCAATTTATTTATTTTTTAATGCATGTTTATGTCACCACTTAGTCAGGGATATTGGACAATGAAATGAATGTAATTTGTAAGGAAATTGTAAATTGGCTTGGGAATACTGCACTGTTGTCATAGCAATGTTTGAAGTTCGATGATTGAGTCACCACTTGAACCAAACTTCCTGTGCAGTACTTGTACTTTAATATGACTAGTAGTAATAGGGTAAGATTTGAAAGAGGTTCATATTCACGTTTTCTTTTAATCTCTGTTTCTGGAATAATTTCATTTTTATATGTTTAGGGAGCTACCATTTACTACCTGCCTCTTATTATTATATATGAATATTATGAAGCCAAAGAGGGGATAGATGGTAATAGAACTTTTGAATGTTTTGTAACTTTTTATCATATTGATTTGTTTTGAATAATACATAGGCATGTTCATTGTGTTTCAACACTTTTTCTGTTTTTAATCTTACACCAATCACTAGTAGTTTTATTGTACAAGGCGGCTTTTCTTTTTCTTTTTCTTTTTCTTTTTGTGTTTCTAAATTTGCTCTCACTTGTCCAGCAAATTCGGAGATATTTATGATGAAGATTATTTCATCCATGCCTTGGAAAATGATGTGCAAGTGGTTGACAAGATTCCTGAGTACATAATGGATAGATTTGACCACAACATGAGTAATGTTTACAACTTCAGAATAAAAGCTTTCTCACCTGTTCAGTATTACAGGGACGTGGTTCTCCCAAGATTACTTGAAGAAAAGTGAGTTTGATTATGAATTTGGATTCGTTATCTTTTAGCTGTACTTTGCATTCTTAATCTACTTACACTTCTGAATGATGTGCAATTTTTTTTTACTGTGTAGCTGATTTCCTAGTGTCTTTAGGGAGCATGAAAGATTGTTTTTTTCCCCTTCGGTTTATTTTATATTTTATTTATTTACTTGAATAGGTTGAGAACAAATTGGATAGGAAGGGGAAAAAAGGTCTACAGAAATCTTGTATCATTAAAATGTCAAATATGTTTTAAAAATAGAGCTGGGTCATTTTTTTAAGTAGTGTGACTGAGTCATTGAATTTCTATCTTTCTTTATGTGAATTCTGCGAGTGCACGAGGTTTAACTGTTGATGAATCAATTATCTTTGGAACTTGACAGGGTCATTCGTATTTCTCCTTTTGCAAATCGACTGTCGTTTGATGCTCCTCCTGCTGTTCAACGACTCAGATGCTTAGCAAATTATGAAGCTTTAAGGTTTGCGAGTCCTATATTGACTCTAGGAGAAGCTTTGGTTGCTAGGATGAAAGAACGTAGTGCAAAATATGGTGGCAAGTACATTTCTGTGCATCTTCGCTTTGAGGAGGTTAGATCCAATTGAGAAGAATTAGAATTTTGACGACAACCTCCTGCAAGGAGATTATCACCTTTTGCACTTTTAGTTGCAGACATAATTAAATTCTTCTAATCTGCAGGATATGGTTGCATTCTCTTGTTGTGTGTTTGATGGAGGAGAGCAAGAAAGGGAAGATATGGAAGCAGCAAGGGAAAGAGGTTGGAAGGGAAAATTTACTAAACCTGGCCGGGTTATCCGTCCTGGAGCTATCAGAATCAATGGAAAGTGTCCGCTTACTCCATTGGAGGTAAATATCTATTACAATGTAGGGAACTGAGTTGATTTTGAAGCACACAAATGATGGTCCATGATATTGCTTTTGGTTAATAACTAAATTGGTCTAGAAATTAACATATTTATCTCCAGGTTTATATTCTCTTCTTTTTGTGTCTTAATAAAAAATGATAATTACCCTTCAAATAACAAAATCACAATAACACCTTACTATCTGATTGTTTGGAGCTCGTCTGTTTAAGAGGCGTAACCTTTAGTATGATGTCGAGATAAAAAAATGAAATATAAAAAAAACGTAGCAGAAATTAGAATGTTTCTGACTTTTGTGGCGTCACCTTTACCATTACCAAGATATAAACAATTCCTCTATTTCTTTTTGGGGAAATTGATGACTCTTCTAAGTTGCTTCTCTATTTATATCAATAGATCACTTATTTATCTTGTTTCTTGTTAGGTTGGATTGATGCTTCGTGGAATGGGCTTTGATAAAAGCACATTTATCTACTTGGCATCTGGAAATATATACAATTCTGGAAAAACCATGGCCCCACTTTTGGAAATGTTCCCAAATTTGCGTACCAAAAATATGCTGACGTCTGAGGAGGAACTTGCTCCATTCAAGGTCTGAAGATTAGGTTGTCAGTTATTTTCCTTAAATGTTTGATTTAGTGTCATTGTTTTAACTTGAGCTTCTGCTACTAGAATTATTCTTCCAGGATGGCTGCCTTAGACTACACTGTTTGTCTTCACAGTGAGGTATTTGTGACAACACAAGGAGGAAACTTTCCTCATTTTTTGATGGGCCACCGAAGATACTTGTATGGTGGACACTCTAAGACCATCAGGCCTGACAAACGAAAGTTGGCATTACTCTTTGATAATCCAAGTATTGGGTATGTCATTTATCATCTCATTGCTCTTGTGTTTTCTTAATTGTCACGTGTACATTATGTGAAGCAAAACAAAAAATGCCTGCCTTTCCTTGAGCTGCTGGTATAGGGTATTATTTGTTTTTTGTGAAACAAATAATTTCTGTCGCATTTTTCTAACATAAATTTAGAATTCTGTCTTTCTATACTAAATTCGGCTTCAGTTTTGTTTTAGTTTAATGGTTTCTTGACTCTTTCAAGTTACAGATATCAATTGATAATGATATGTATTTTCAATTTTGGCTTGTCATTTGTGTTCAAAATGTTCACTTTGATAATGATGTAAAACCATTAGGTTTACCTCTTTCCCTTTCTTTCCAGATGGAAAAGTTTCAAGCGCCAAATGCTGAGTATGCGTTCTCACAGTGATTCAAAGGGATTCGAGATGAAAAGACCCAATGATTCCATATATACCTTTCCTTGCCCAGATTGTATGTGCCGTACAAACAAGACAGAAGATTCAAAGCAGTCATCGCCGTGATTTGCATGCAGATTACTCTGATGATGGAATTTCCTTGCACCCAGTTTTGATCGCTGTTTATTACTGACCCCCTTTTACGCGTTGGAATTCTTTCATTTTTTCCCCCTTCCATAGGTGGGGAGGGCATACCCTCAATTTTGGGTGCTATGAGGATTTTGTTCGAGGTCATATTGATCTGATTTCTTTCCCGGGACTGGATTGTTGCATAGGATACTGGAGAAGAACAGAGCAACTATCCATCAATCATTCCATTCCAGAAGTTTCCCGGGGTTGACTAAAAGCAATTGTTTTTAAATTTAAAGGCGCAGCTGCTGTAACTAACAAGCTGCAAATTGACACATCACATTTCTTCACACTCTGGTTTCTGATCTCTGCAGGTTAGGTTTGATATCTGCTTGTTCAAGTAGATTCTAAGTTGAACTTTTGTAAACATTCTCTTTGGTCCCAGGGTATTCATTTTTTTTTCCTCTTACACCATTTTTGTACACACTCATTGGTTCCTTACCTCAACAACTACACCTCCTGGTTGTCTTCACATTAAATATAGGAATTGTCTTTTTATTTTATTTAATTTTTTTATTGAGGGCATTGAATGTAATTATAATTGGCTGCAATGTATATGTTTCATCCATTGTGTAATAGGGCTTGTTACGTTATACTTCTTTTTATTTGTTTTCCTTGACTTGCAAAGGAAAACTAGTTGAGTCTTTCTTAGGTTGATTTGTTTTTTTCGTTATGTGGGCCGATACATAAGCTAATAATGCTATTGTCCTACAACAAAAATGACTTGTATTTATGCTTAGTTATAAGCTTGGTTCATGTTTCAAAATCATAAAACACACTGCTTATCATGTTTGGATATCATTTTGGCGGTTAATTTATTCATATTCGGGCCGAAAAACAAGCGTACCATTTAAATTATTAGAGCACTAATATCAACTTTTTTACTCTACGCTTTATAATACTTTATTAAAATTTTATTTTATTTTAAATTTTTACATTACATCATACACAAGAGCACTCACAATAGGGGTGGCAATTCGTGTTCGCGAGTTGTGTTCGTGTCGTGTCGAGATCCATGTATAACAGGTACATACTTAGTTCGAACACGACCCGTTTAATAACACGATCTATGTATAAAACGGGTTGACACGACATGACTTGTGTAATCTATTTATAAGCATATTTTATTTAAACATGTCAATCAATAATACATTTATGAAGTATTTAACACGTTTATAACCCATTTATATCACGTTAAAGTACTAAAATAACTTTAAATAGGTCATTAACAGGTCACTATTGTGTTAGCCTTGTCAATCAGAATACGACTTGTTTATTAAACGGGCTAGACGAGTTAATCCGAACACGAACTGAACCTATTTAAGGTAAACCCAAACCTGCTAACTCTCGTGCGGGTTTCGAGTCGTGTCATCGTGTCTGACCCGTTTTGCCGGTCCTAACTCACAAACTTTAAGGAACCGTACTAAAAACTCACTACTAAAATGCTTTAAAGTTTAAACTCCTTCATTTTAAAGTGTTTAAAATATATTATTCATGCTCTACATTTATAGAATACTATTCTTTTACTTGTAACATATTTTATTAATTTTTTTGAGTTTAATAATTATTTTTGTATAGGATATGAGTATATATTATCATTATATATTTGAAATTAATAAAATATAATGAAGTAAGGTTTTTGTGATGTATTTTTAAAGAAATCGATGTATGATTTAATGTAATAGTGTTTGTAAAATAGAGAAAGTAGAACTTTAGTGGTTTATTTCAAAAGATAGAGTAGAAAAGTTGTTGGGAGTACTCTTAGCTTCTTTATTTTTTTTTTTATACATTATTTAAATATTATATATTTTTTAATATATTTAATACACATTAATAAATTTTGAATAAAATATTAGTGAGTTTTTTACGGCTAAACTCTCTCAACTATCACTCCACTTGCACTTAACCATCTAAGCTCAAATTTTGACAGTAAAATCCTCTAAACTACTGAACTGCTTGCAAATTTAAGGTATCATCCATTTTATATAGTTAATTTTCAATATAGACTACTTATGTGTATACTTTTATACATGTGTCAAATTTATATTGGTACTCCTAATATTATTATTTTAAAAATATAAAAATTATTTCAAAATTTATAATATTTTTTATTTTTTAAAATATTTTATTTTTATTTTTTATAATTTTATTTAATTTTAAAATGAATTTTGAAAATAATAATATTAGGTGTACTAATATAAATGTGCCCTGTGCACAAGAGTGTACACATAAGCAGACAATAGTGACAGTTACCGAATGACGCTTTAAATTTACTACTAGTTCAGTAGTTAGAAAGGTTTTAACGCCAAAATTTGAGTTGGAGGGTTAAATGTTAGTTAAACGACAATTAAAAAAGTTTTACCGCAAAGAAACGCATTAGTATTTTTTAAAATTTGAACTAAAATAACTCTTTAGTAGAGCTAACTTTTTATCATTTTTTTATTTCTCTTCTCTATCTATATATCTTTATAATTCTTTTGTTGGGGAGGATGATGTGGCATCTTCTATGAACTTCCTTTCAATTTCTTTGCACTCTCATTTTGTTTTACCTTTTGTATAACAATTGAAAAAAATTAATGACTCGTTTATTAATGTCTTCATTCTACTTTTCATCTTCTTCAAACACCTCCACTCAAATCTCTCTCTCTCTCTCTCTCTCTCTATATATATATATATATCTATTCTATATAAAGTGTGCCTATATAACTGAAATTCTTGGTTTATGAAAAATTTATGGGTAACTTTTTATTTTTATTTAATAAAATAATAAAATATTATTTATATATAATAAAACAAAATCCATTAATATTTGAATTGATATTTCATATTATGTTGAGCTGCATAAATCTATTCTATATAAAATGTAGCTATATACTAAATTTTATTAAATAAATTTTATATATCAAAAGTACATATATAACTGAATTCTTTGTTTAACGTTATTTTTTAACGATTTTAAAACATCGATTAAGTTTGTTAATTACTTTTAATAACTTATTTTTTCTTTTTTTAAAAAAATAAATTCATATAAAAAAACCATTCAGTTTGTTAACGCCAAAGACGATTTTTTATGAAGCTGTTAATCTATTATTCATATAATCGTAAAAGAATAAAAAATCAATAGACTCTTCCCTTCCATTCCCACTCCCAATCTCAATCGTTTCGTATCTTATTCACACTCAAAGGTGAGCATTATGATGAAGAAGTCTCCGAGGTTGTTGCGAAAATTATTAATTACTACGCAAGTGCACGCAATCAAGTAGTATACTCACGCAAGTGAGGTCGAACCACAGGGAATTGGATTAATTACTACTAAACTATACTTATAATTCTATTTGGCAGATCAAAAGTAATTATGATTTAAAAAGAATGAAAGTAATTCAGAAAACTTAATAACACAATTGAAAGTTGAGCAAGATGAGATAATAGGGAGGAGAATCCTGTTGTATATTTACCTAAATTGTTAATGCCTAATTGATATCCTTTTCTTGAAGTGAATGACAGATTATAAAATAACCTAGCTCTTTTCAGATCTTCTAGATTCTAAATCTCATGTTCTCTAATTAATCTCTTAATTAAACTAACATGAAATCAGCATTAGGTAATAATCTACTCATCACATAAGTCATGTAAATACTCTCGTTTCACGTAGAACATCGATTATCCAAATTTTAGCATTCTCAATTCTCACTTTTCAGATTTCGAATTGAGATCATAAAGCATGCACAAGGTGATCAATCTTAAACATGAAATTAAGCACAAATTAAGATAATTTCACAAACAAGAATGGAGGAATGTCAATTAAACATTAACTAGGCAAAACATTAAACAACAATCATCATCCTCCCTGGGAAATTTAGTTCAGAAATAAATCCATAACCATTCCTATAACAATATTCAACATAAAGAAATTAAAGAGGAATAGAGAAAGAAACTGTTGGTGGATTGATTCTGGATCTTCACTTTGATTTCTTCTGCTCTTCCTGCCGCTTTCTGCTGTGTTTTAGGGTGCCAAATCGCTTCCCTTGACTTCCAATCGCAGTTTTCTATTTATATCTAACTTTTAGGGTTCGTCGGACAAAAATACCCCTGACCGTACGGACGCTCGCCGCGGCCAAAAGTGCATCAAAAAACCACCTTTCTGCCCAGACTTTCTAGCCGCGGCCATGGAAATCTCGCCGCGGCGAGATGGAATTTTCTACTTCGATCTATTTTAGTAAAATGAGCATAACTTTCTCATCCGAACTCCAAATAAGCTGATTCAAGATGCGTTGGAAAGATAAAAAAGAGATCTAAAACTTTTATGTTTTGACTTTTTCCAAAATATGATCATACCATAGTAGAATTTAGGCTTGAAGTTTCAGCTTTATTCTCTTTCAAAATTTTCTCTATTTTATAGATCATTGTTTTCCGAAATTTGTCCAATTTCTACATTCCAAGTGTATAAACCTGAAACCAAAGAAAACAAGCGTAATTCTATTCTAAAAATAATAATAAAGAAGAAAAATAACTATAAAATGTGACCCAAAACTTAGGCTAAAAATAGCCTAACAGAGGTCACTCAAATTTGTTCCCTCGGAGTGGCCAGAAACTGAACCAGAGGACCAGACGCTGCTAGCTAAAGCCAAAATACCCAAATCTCCTCCATTATTGATGGCTGAAACCACAACCTCGCCTGTGAATCCGGCGACGATTCGACAACTTTCCATACATATCCCAGAAAATCAACAAAGAACGAAGCGATCGCATCAGTGTCGAATGCTTGTGGCCAAAACGATTGATTGAATGAAGCCAAAATAGAACGAAGGAACTCCAAGACCACTGCAAGGACGACATTGAGCTGAGGGCGCAAAACCCTAGGAGATCCAGCGACGAGAGCCTCGGACACTCAGACACTCACCTCACTGGCTCACTCATTCTTCAGCCGATACTCAGAAGAAATTGCGATGATTTGGGCAAAGGTTAGATTTTCTTAATGTGGATTTCCAATTTGTTCTTGCATATTATGGAAGATTTTGTTATGTGGATCAAATATAGCTTTAGTAAATTAGAGAAACTCTTGCTTGTCAATTTTTTTTCCTAGAAATCTGCATACAGAATTTGAAAGTATTGTGGTATGTAGGTTGGTACATGTAGGAAAACTTGATGAAGAGGCTTGTGTTTGAGTGATAGCACTGGCTTTCTGCAGAAGTTGAGAAACACTAAAAGTAACTTTCACTCTATGATTTGGGATTAACGTTTAGCTTTTGTGTATATTTGATAAATGTGGAATCAGGGTGGATTGATCTTTCTTTTATGAGTGAATGTTGTCCTTGGTATTTTTTTTTTAAAATCCTTTTAGTCAAGTGGGGACATCCGCTTAAATGAAATTTGAACGAGCTCTTTTGCATAATGGTTATTTTGATGTTTGTTAAAATGAACACGTGAAATTAATAAGTTTGTACAGTTCCCAGGTATCAGTTTTTATATACTAATTATTTTGTTTGTAGAGATGCTTTTGTTGATTATTGGATCAATGGAAATATGTTGACTATGGATATGGCTACTCAAATATATGTTATTCTAAAGCAACCAGATCTTAAGTACCTTACTCAGGTTATTTTTTATTTTATTTTGTCTTCTTAAATTCATTCCATGTGAATTATGTCATCATAGCCAGCTAATTATCTTTGAAGATCCAAAAGTTTTTAATTTCTTGTTGCTAAGGATTGGAACTGTGTTCAAAATCGTAGTATTTCTCTTGTTTGATTAATTGATACGATATATATTTTTTCAATGCTTCTTTGACGACAGGATGACTTTAAGCCTCTGCTACGTGAACTGTTGGCAACTCATCCAGGGTTAGAGTTTCTACAAAGCACACCTGAGTTTCAGGAAAGATATGGTTTGTTCTCCATGATTAAAGGTTTACCGTTTCCCATGATTCATTATTTATTACTTTTGAAAAAGTTTTGATGTATAACATTAATTGATTTAGGTTTCTTATGAATTTGTATTTTATTTCCACGTATAAACTTCACTATTGCTAAACCTGACTAATCTTTTTTTTTTTTATATATTTTAACAGGAAGTTTGTGGTAGTTTGCAATGACGTCGAACTTGAAGTTGGGAATTGCATTCGTATCTACTCCTCATGGTACAGTAGTAAAATTCAACATCTTTGTTGTCTATTAGTTTATTTTCTGAGAAGTTTGAATCTTTCTATTGACCTGATATGTCTTGCTCCATGGCTGATAGTGTTCTTAATGTATGCATTTAAAGTAGTTATGGTTTGATTATTTACTTAGTTGTATTTTATTAATTCCAATAAAAATGGGTCATATCAATTTTGATGTTGAAACTTTTGGTGTAAAGCCCGCTTAGTTAATTTGGAAATTAGCAGTTGTTTATGATTAATTATGAAATTATTTATAGCTATTTAAATAATTTATTATACTGTTATTTATGTCATTCAGTAGCTTGCCTATTTTGTAATTCCGGTGCCCGGTATTTTGGAACTCGGCGTTTGGCTCAGTAGAAATCACAACTTAGTATGTTAGTAGTTTGGGGACGGGTTTTAGACATTGGGAATGTCGGGAATGGCCGGGAATTTAGAATTTCCCAAAAATACCCCTTTAGTATGATTTATGTGATTTTAGTGTGGAGGGGCAAAATGGTCTTTTTGCCCCAATGACTTCTTGTCTTTTGTGATTTTATTAAATTGAAAAATAAATGTTTAAGTGTTTATTTGATGGCTGAAATAATATGGTATATGTGGCATTTATTCATTTTTTTCTCTCATTTCAACACTTAGAAAATAAAATAGAAAATTTTGAAAAGAACTCTCTCATTCTCTCTCTCTATTTCGGCTGGTGCATGGGGTTTCAAAGGCTGGGTTTTTCCATCAATTTCTAGCTAGATTCTTCATAGCTTTGGGTACTCTTGATTGTGGTATGTATTTCCTAATTGTTCTCCTTTGTTTTCTTGAAAAAAATGGTGAAAAGTTGAGTAAATGCATGCTTTTTGTGGCTGTTGTGATTGCTGTGTTTGATTGTTGATTTCTGAGGCTTAAATCATGTTTAATTGATGTTAATTGAGCTGTTTTGAAGCATGTTAGTTAGGTTGTTCAAAGCTTTGAATTTTCTATGCAAAAATGTGATTTTTGGAAGAAAATATAGTGAATCTGTTTCTGAGTTATTGTTGTTGTTGTAAATTGTTTTCAGAGGCTTAGATAAGCTTGATTAAGTAGAATTAAGCTAGTGAAATGCATGATTAGGTGGTTTTGCTCAAGTTTGAGTTTAGAACTCAAAGCTTGAGCTCCAATGGCATTTTTCGGGTTTGAGGTTTCTGGGTTGTTTTGATGCCTTGGATATGTTCTAGGGAAGGTATAGAATGTGTCCGGAAAGTTTGAGGTGATTTGGGGTTGAATTGTGCAAGATATGATTATTTGATGTTCTTGCTCGCGAGGAACCGGAATTCGGTTGTGCATCCGGAATTCGGATGGGTGTCCCGAATTTCCCGAACCGGAATTCGGTTGGGCAAGGTCTACCGGTTGGGGAATTTTCAGAAATCCTAGTTTTCCTCGTTTTTATGTTTTAGGGGGTATTGCCATGCTTTTTATCGATAGGGAAACTTTTAGTTCCTAGTTTTAGTCCCCGGAAGTGATTTAGCGTGTCACTTATAGCGTTGTGATTTTTATGGTTTAGGAGCGTAAACCGCCGCTCGGCTTCGGTTCCAATCAGTTGACGCACACCCGAATTCGGAATCCAGGTAAGATTAGTATAACAGTATGCATATGTAGATTACATGTTTAGCGTGCATGTAGGAAGCCTGTTAGATTACATTAGATATGTATGTTGGCTTCGAACCATCCAACCCTGTCACGTCGGTACAGGCTGGAGTATGACCGACGGCGGAGTATGACCGGTTTGACCGATCAGCCGACACCGGTTGGTGGTTCCGTGCTATTGACGTATCCCGTCGGTACAGTGGAGTATGACCAAGCACGGAGTATGACCGGTTCGACCGATCGCAGGGTATAGTAACACGTCGGTACAGTGGAGTATGACCGGCGGAGTATGACCGGTTCGACCGATCGGGTTGTTACGTGTCAATAGTACCGTCCCTATGAACGTTCGTAACTCGCACCATGTTGGACATGGCGATAGTGGCTCGCACCATGTTGGACATGGCGTATGGCGGGACTCAGTATCGTGTTGGACACGGCAGTTAGAATTATGTATGAGTATTATTATGCTTTTCTTACTGAGTCTGTCGACTCACAGTTCTACGTTGATGTGTAGGTAAAGGCAAGGCTAGAGCTGATGGACCGTGAGCGAGCTTATGAAGGTTGTACATGTCGGGGCGGTTAGGCCTGGAGCGTACGATCATCGGGACAGCGAGGCTGATTTTGTAACTGGTCGCTAGGCGACATGTATTTTGTATATCAGTTAAACAGTTAAATCTTTTTGTAAATGATTTTATAATCGGGATCCCGAGTCTTTTGTAATGTTGTTTTATAAGTTTAATTAAAAAGCAAAATTTTAATTAATCACGTTTTTCCATAAACCTCGTTGATTAGAAACGAGCTGCACAGCATGTTTAAAAATCACGTAATACGCCTATGTTAGTTAGGGTGTTACAATTTGGTATCGAGCCGCTGAGTTGTCTTCCGAAGATCGTCACGACATGTACAATCATCATCAGCAGTTAGCTCGTTTCACGGTTCAGTAAGCCTTTATTGCTTTAGTAGTTTATTTTATTCAGTATGAAAAAGAAAAGCCTGTTAGGAAGCATGTTAGTAGCCTGATAGTAGAATAGGCGCATGTTCCGTTTTTAATTTCCAAATTAAGCGGCATTAGTAAAGCTCTCGATGATCGTGACCTGAAGTGCCAACTCGGGATTTCGAGGCGGTTCAGACTAGATGGACGCCAGACGAAATATTAGGAGTCAGGGCATCTCAGTCGGGTCAGATCAAGGTCGAGGAGCTCAGTTCCCCTCAAGTGTTTTGGGCCAAGGTAGAGGTCCCAGGGGCAGGGTTTGCGGTTGGAGGATGTTAACTCGCCGCAGGCTGCCCAAGTCAATCAGGAAGCCCAGTGGGAAGTTACGGTTTGCGGAAATGCGGACCGGATAGAAGAGCAAGATCTCGAGATTCGGAGGTTGAGACGGCGGGGTGCTCTCAGCCCAAAGTGCCCGTAGTTCCAAAGGGCACCCCGCCCTCGCCGCCTGTGCCGAGATAGTGGTGGCGGCCAATAGATTGGAACCTTTGTAAGAACGGTTTTGGAAGCAGGCACCTCCGATTTTCCTGGGAGGTCCGGATGTAGTGAAAGCCGAGCAATGGCTGACGGTGATCACCAAGATTCTGAATTTTATGGGTGTCACCGGGAACGACAGAGTGGTGAGTGCCACTTTTCAGTTTTATGAAGACGCTCTGGTCTGGTGGGACATGGTGTCTCAGATCCATGACGTCATCTCTATGACCTGGGAAAGGTTTTAGGAACTCTTCAGCGTTAAATGTTATAACGAGGCGGTCAGAAGCGCCATGAGGAAAGAGTACGCCCACCTGACCCAGCGAGAGAATATGAGCATGACGGAATATATTACTCAGTTCGACTGGTTGGCGAGGTTAGCCTCGGGATTTGCGCCAACCGATTTCAGTAAGAAAGAAAATGTCTCGATGGACTTAATGTGAAGATCAAGTATGACCTTATGATCACTACCGACGATAAGACCATCTAAGCTGAGATGGCGAAGAAAGCATGGTGAGCTGAGGGCGCAGCTAGATGTATGTGGAATCAGTTAGGACTCTGGAATGTGGCGGGGCTCCTACCCCTTCTGCGTCAGGTTTCAGCAGGGGAGGTAGTGGTTCGGCCATGGACTGGAGGAGGAAATCATCCACTGCATCCGGTGGCTCGAGGCAGAACAAGAGGTTCCGAGGGAACCAGAATCAAGACGGTCGTCAGGGTAGTGTTGAGACCCGTTATTCCTACTGGAGTGTCTCATTAGTAAGAGGCATCCTATGGATGAGTGTTTAGGTCAAGGATGTCTGGTGTGGCAGCCAGAGTTTTTAGAAAATTGGAAAGATCGTATGATAGATATGAATCAGGGTTTGGAACCCTGTTACCTGGCGGAGAATTGGTTATCTCCAATAGGTGGATTAGGCCTATGCCGATCAGGATAGATGGTAGAGAGTTAAGTGCTGATCTGGTAGAGATGAGTTTAGTCGAATTCGATATTATTTTAGGAATAGATTTCCTATCTAATTATTCGGCGAGTATTGATTTTAAAAAAAAAGATGGTGGTCTTCCAACCGGAAAGTGAAGAACCGTTTGTATTTGTGGGTTCAGTTCAGGGATCTCGGATCCCGGTGATCTCGGCTATGTCAGCGAGAGAATTGTTGCACGGCGGTTGCTTAGGGTTTCTGGCCGTGGTGGTGGACACCACTCGGCCAGATACCATTCGGCCGTAGGACATCGAGTTGGTTCGGGAATTTTTGGACGTTTTTCCCGAAGAACTTCCTGTGGTTACCACCTCAGCGAGAGATTGATTTCGTGATTGACTTAGCACCAGGGGTGGATCCGGTTTCCAAAGCCCCGTATAGGATGGCTCCAGCTGAACTTAAGGAATTAAAGATTCAGCTACAAGGGTTGCTTGACATAGGGTTCATTCGGCCCAGTGTGTCACCCTGGGGAGCCCCGGTTTTATTCGTCAAGAAGAAGGATGGATCTATGAGGAGGTGCATCGACTACAGAGAATTGAACAAGCTGACGGTGAAGAATAAATATCCATTACCTAGGATCGATGATTTGTTCGATCAGCTTCAGGGGAAGACGGTCTTTTCTAAGATTGATCTCCGTTCGGGTTATCATCAATTGAGAATCCGAGAGGAGGACAATCCGAAGACGGCTTTCCGCACTAGGTATGGACTTTACGAGTTTCTGGTTATGTCATTCGGACTAACCAATGCTCCTGCAGCATTCATGGACCTGATGAATAGAGTATTCAAGGATTTCCTCGATATCTGTGTGATTGTGTTTATCGACGACATCCTCGTGTACTCTCAATCAGAAGAGGAGCATGAGTTACATCTTCAGATGGTACTGCAACGACTTCGAGAACATAAGCTTTATGCCAAGTTCAAGAAATGTGAGTTCTGGCTATCTCAGGTGTCCTTCC
Source organism: Cannabis sativa (assembly GCF_029168945.1). NCBI lineage: Eukaryota > Viridiplantae > Streptophyta > Magnoliopsida > Rosales > Cannabaceae > Cannabis > Cannabis sativa. The sequence continues at coordinate 25,422,560 of NC_083608.1, forward strand.
TAGGGCACATTGTGAGCAAGGATGGGATTAAGGTGGATCCCGGGAAGATTGAATCCGTCAGGGATTGGCCAAGACCGAAGACAGTGACAGAGATTAGAAGTTTCTTAGGTTTAGCTGGGTACTACCGTAGGTTCGTCGAAGAGTTCTCCAAAATTTCAATGCCCCTAACCGAGCTTACAAAGAAAAATCAGAGATTTATTCGGTCAGATAAGTGCGAAGCTAGCTTTCAGGAGCTAAAGCTGAGGTTGATTACTGCTCCGGTTCTAGCTTTACCTTCGGACAAGGAGAAGTTCGTAGTCTACTGTGACGCATCCAAACAGGGTTTGGGGTGTGTATTGATGCAAGCCGATCGGGTCATCGCTTATGCCTCCCGTCAGTTAAAGGATTATGAACAGCGATACTCGACTCATGATCTAGAATTGCCCGCAGTGGTTTTTGCACTGAAGATTTGGCGGCATTACCTTTATGGGGAGAAGTGTGAGATCTATACCGACCATAAAAGTCTCAAGTATTTCTTTACTCAGAAAGATTTGAACATGAGACAAAGGCGTTGGTTGGAATTAGTGAAGGATTACGATTGCGAGATCCTCTATCATCCCGGAAAAGCCAATGTAGTGGCCGATGCCCTGAGCAGAAAGGGTCCCGGGCAAGTAGTTAGTATGGTTCAGATCTCACCTCAGCTAGCAGAGGATATGGTTAGATCCAGCATTGAGTTTGTGGTAGGTCAGCTTCACAACTTGACGCTGCAATCTGATCTGTTGAAAAGAATAAAAGTCGCTCAGATGACAGATCCGGAGTTAGTGAAAATCCGAGATGGGGTGTTGGCTGGTCAAGCCAAGGACTTTTCAGTGTCAGATAGTGGGATGCTTTTGTATAAAGCCAGAGTTTGCGTTCCGAACAGTGTGGAACTTAGAAATGAAATCTTTGAGGAGGCTCATTCTACCCCATACTCCCTGCATCCCGGCACCACCAAGATGTACCAAGATTTGAAACCGTACTTCTGGTGGAGCGGTATGAAGAAGAATTTGGTAGAATTCGTATCGAGATGCCTCACTTGTCAGCAGATTAAGGCTGAACATCAGAGACCAGCAGGGTTGTTGCAGCCTCTAACCCTACCAGAATGGAAATGGGAGGATATTACGATGGATATTGTGGTCGGGTTACCTAGGACCACGGGTTTATTTGATTCCATCTGGGTAGTGGTGGACCGATTTACGAAATCTGCTCATTTTCTGCCGGTTAGAACAACATTTTCAGTGGATCAGTTGGCAGAACTGTACGTCAGAGAGATAGTGAGACTTCACGGAGTACCGAAGTCTATAGTTTCGGACAGGGATCCGAAGTTCACCTCCAAATTTTGGCAAAGTTTGCAACGGGCAATGGGTACAAAGCTAAAATTTAGTACAGCATTCCATCCTCAGACAGATGGTCAGTCCGAAGGGACAATTCAGATATTGGAGGACATGTTGAGAGCCTGTGTTATGGACTTTGAAGGCTCATGGAATAAGTATCTACCGTTGATAGAATTTGCGTACAACAACAGTTATCAGAGTACGATAGGGATGGCTCCCTATGAACGGTTGTACGGTAGAAAGTGTAGATCCCCTATCCACTGGGATGAGACAGGGGAGAGGAAATACCTAGGTCCAGAGTCAATTCAGCGGACCAATGAGGCAATAGAGAAGATAAAAGCTAGAATGCTTGCCTCACGGAAGCGGACGTAAGAGTTACGCAGATCCGAAACGCAGAGATGTGAGTTCCATGTAGGGGAACGTGTGTTTTTACGGGTATCTCCGATGAAGGGGATTAAACGTTTCGGGAAAAGAGGCAAGTTATGCCCTAGATTTACAGGACCTTTCGAGATTCTCGAGAAGATAGGTCAAGTGGCATATCGGTTAGCATTGCCTCCAGCTTTATCAGCAGTTCACAACGTATTCCATGTCTCGATGTTGAGAAAATACGTTTCAGACCCCTCTCATATACTCAGTTATGAGAGTCTTCAGCTTCAGCCAGATATGACTTATGAGGAACAACCAGTGCAGATCCTGGATAAAAAGGATAAAGTCCTTCGGAATAAGACCATAGCATTGGTCAAGGTTCTCTGGAGAAACAGTAAGGTGGAAGAAGCCACCTGGGAGCTAGTGGCAGATATGAGAACTCAATATCCAGAGTTATTCAGGTTAGATTTCGGGGACGAAATCCTTTTAAGGGGGGGATAGTTGTAAAGCCCGCTTAGTTAATTTGGAAATTAGCAGTTGTTTATGATTAATTATGAAATTATTTATAGCTATTTAAATAATTTATTATACTGTTATTTATGTCATTCAGTAGCTTGCCTATTTTGTAATTCCGGTGCCCGGTATTTTGGAACTCGGCGTTTGGCTCAGTAGAAATCACAACTTAGTATGTTAGTAGTTTGGGGACGGGTTTTAGACATTGGGAATGTCGGGAATGGCCGGGAATTTAGAATTTCCCAAAAATACCCCTTTAGTATGATTTATGTGATTTTAGTGTGGAGGGGCAAAATGGTCTTTTTGCCCCAATGACTTCTTGTCTTTTGTGATTTTATTAAATTGAAAAATAAATGTTTAAGTGTTTATTTGATGGCTGAAATAATATGGTATATGTGGCATTTATTCATTTTTTTTCTCTCATTTCAACACTTAGAAAATAAAATAGAAAATTTTGAAAAGAACTCTCTCATTCTCTCTCTCTATTTCTAATTTGGTGCATGGGGTTTCAAAGGCTGGGCTTTTCCATCAATTTCTAGCTAGATTCTTCATAGCTTTGGGTACTCTTGATTGTGGTATGTATTTCCTAATTGTTCTCCTTTGTTTTCTTGAAAAAAATGGTGAAAAGTTGAGTAAATGCATGCTTTTTGTGGCTGTTGTGATTGCTGTGTTTGATTGTTGATTTCTGAGGCTTAAATCATGTTTAATTGATGTTAATTGAGCTGTTTTGAAGCATGTTAGTTAGGTTGTTCAAAGCTTTGAATTTTCTATGCAAAAATGTGATTTTTGGAAGAAAATATAGTGAATCTGTTTCTGAGTTATTGTTGTTGTTGTAAATTGTTTTCAGAGGCTTAGATAAGCTTGATTAAGTAGAATTAAGCTAGTGAAATGCATGATTAGGTGGTTTTGCTCAAGTTTGAGTTTAGAACTCAAAGCTTGAGCTCCAATGGCATTTTTCGGGTTTGAGGTTTCTGGGTTGTTTTGATGCCTTGGATATGTTCTAGGGAAGGTATAGAGCAGTGTCCGGAAAGTTTGAGGTGATTTGGGGTTGAATTGTGCAAGATATGATTATTTGATGTTGCTGCTCGCGAGGAACCGAATTCGGTTGTGCATCGGAATTCGGATGGGTGTCCCGACTTCCCGAACCGGAATTAGGTTGGGCAACTCTCTTAGGTTGGGGAATTTTCGAAACCCTAGTTTTCCTCGTTTTTATGTTTTAGGGGGTATTGCCATGCTTTTTATCGATAGGGAAACTTTTAGTTCCTAGTTTTAGTCCCCGGGAAGTGATTTAGCGTGTCACTTATAGCGTTGTGATTTTTATGGTTTAGGAGCCAGTAAACCGCCGCTCAGCTTCAGTTCCAATCAGGTTGACCGGCACACCTGAATTCGGAATCCAGGTAAGATTAGTATAACAGTATGCATATGTAGATTACATGTTTAGCGTGCATGTAGGAAGCCTGTTAGATTACATTAGATATGTATGTTGGCTTCGAACCATCCAACCCTGTCACGTCGGTACAGGCTGGAGTATGACCAAGAGCGGAGTATGACCGGTTGACCGATCAGCCGACACCGGTTGGTGGTTCCGTGCTATTGACGTATCCCGTCGGTACAGCCGGAGTATGACCGACGGCGGAGTATGACCGGTTCGACCGATCGGGGAGGGTATAGTAACACGTCGGTACAGTGGAGTATGACCAAGAATGGAGTATGACCGGTTCGACCGATCGGGTTGTTACGTGTCAATAGTACCGTCCCTATGAACGTTCGAACTCGCACCATGTTGGACATGGCAAGAAGTGGCTCAGTACCATGTTGGACATGGCAGTAGCGGGACTCAGTATCGTGTTGGACACGGCAGTTAGAATTATGTATGAGTATTATTATGCTTTTCTTACTGAGTCTGTCGACTCACAGTTCTACGTTGATGTGTAGGTAAAGGCAAGGCTAGAGCTGATGGACCGTGAGCGAGCTTATGAAGGTTGTACATGTCGGGGCGGTTAGGCCTGGAGCGTACGATCATCGGGACAGCGAGGCTGATTTTGTAACTGGTCGCTAGGCGACATGTATTTTGTATATCAGTTAAACAGTTAAATCTTTTTGTAAATGATTTTATAATCGGGATCCCGAGTCTTTTGTAATGTTGTTTTATAAGTTTAATTAAAAAGCAAAATTTTAATTAATCACGTTTTTCCATAAACCTCGTTGATTAGCAACGAGCTGCACAGCATGTTTAAAAATCACGTAATACGCCTATGTTAGTTAGGGTGTTACATTTGGACAGGAAGGAGGTCCAAGCGGGCAATGACTAAAACATTATTTTAGCTAATTATTTTTTTACCATATCGGTCAGTTCAGGTTTCTCAGAAGAGGTTCGATTTGCTTTTGTATTGCATTTCTTTAACATAATATGATGAAGACAAAACGAACAGATGATTAGCAAAATTTCAATCTTTCTGTTTTTCTTAAAACAGTTATTTTCATAATGTACATGTACCTTGTCTTAGAAAAATGTAACTCTATTGGTTGGGTTGGGTGGATAAGTTGTGTGATACATTATTCAAATTCTTGTTTGTTCTCTCATCCTTAAAAAATGAAACTTGGAAATCTGAATACTGGAACTCTTCATCTGGTTAGGTCTTCGAGTTCTTCCGGAGGTATTTCTTTCTTATTATGATCTTCATTGAAGAGTTTTTGATCTTCCATGTAATGGTAATTAGTACAATTTATCATATATAATTTTTGTTAAAATAAAAAATGCAGAGTTAATACAATTTTATATTTGAGTTGATACAATTTTTTTTTTTAATTATTAATTGTATCACTTTTAAATAAAGTAAGAAATACCTAGCATAAAATTTACTATACGTGCCTCGCACGTAATTTTTTACTAGTATATATATATAGCAATAAATTCATATATTTGATCTAACCAATAGGCTTGGTTGTGGGCACCAACGAAAAAGAGCAAGAAAGTACTTCAAATGGTGTTCAACAATGTCAAGCACATCCAACACAATCCAATTCATCCAATATATATAATAAGAGCTTAAGCAAGTGTCAAGTGGGTGGGGAGCTTCTTACAAAGTCTTTGAATTGGATGAAGAAAATAGATATGTCATTTTTTGATTCACATTTATATGCTCTCTTATTGTTTTGGTTAATTTGGAGTAAAAACTTACCAATTAATGTAATTTTTGGGTACCGACTTATGTGTATGATGAAGCATTTAACTATTATATTCTTGTAATTCTTTGCTCATTTATCTTAAAATATAATGTGTTTTACATAATGGTTGATTAGTGCATAGTTTAATGAGAAATTTTATCATAAATTTATAAGTGATAAAAAAGTGATTCAAGGAGCTCTAACCGAGTGGACCACCTAAAAACCGTACCTAATGCATTCATTGGAGGAAAAAATGTTGGTGGGAGATTGTGAGGCCATATTAGTTTCTATTGTTAAAGTGACATTCTATGTAAAATTTTCTTCCATATTCTTTGTAATATCTCTTTTTTTTTTTTCATTTACATTCCACATTCTATATTAGTTCATATTTATTCTTTGTTAGATATGTCTTTGCATATATTTATAACTTATAATGGAATTTAGATTTATTTTTATTTTTATTTTATTATTTATTATTAATTACTTTTAGGAATTTTTTCAATATTATACCTAAAATTAATTTTATTTACGAAAATTCTTTTAAGAAAATTATTTGTATAAATATCATAAGTTATGTAGATGAATATTTTATATCTATAAATATATATTTATATAAAAAGTACTCCAGAATTTATATTCTATTCCTAATAATAATAATAATAATAATAATAATAATAATAATAATAATAATAGTAATAATTTTCTATATATTTATCTACATAAATATATCTATTCTATATAAAGTGTGCCTATATAACTGAATTCTTGGTTTATGAGAAATTGGGTGACTTTTTATTTATATTAAAAATAAAATATTTTATCAGAAATTCATGAATTACTTTTTATTTATATATAATAAAATTAATAAATTAAATCTCATTAAATCAAAAAAAAAAAAATATGATTGACCCTTTAGGTGATGATTTTGGCATATACATTTGTATGATCGTGGAACATTAGTGTTTTAGTTTTAATTGACATTTTACAGAAACAAAAGGATTCATTGAAGTCGAATAATGATTCTTCAATGTTTTTAAAATTCTTATGCTTACCTCTTTGTGTTTCAATTATTTGCAATCTTTTATTTCTTATAATCTCACTAAATACCTAATATTGAGATTAATATTTTGATTGTTTTGAAACTCTAAAAATTAGTAGATTATGATAAATGATTCAGTTTAATGCTTCAAGATTTGAGTTTTTTACGAGAAATATTTATGTAGGTAATCTATGTCACTATGTGTGTTCTATAGGAATGGTTCTGGAACATTGACATTCCAATATGGCTATTGGGCTTTAATGAATAAAAGAACAATTGTGATCATTATTGTAGTCATTGACTCATTGTCAAATAAGGTTCTGATTGTAGTACCTTATCATGTTCCTTTTTAATCAACAATACAATACAATAGTTGTATTATGTTTTATATATTTGTATAAATACAGTTTGATGTTTTTTGTTCATCCTCTTTCAATTTGTGTGCAGCTAAATGTAGAACAACTTTGTGAAAGTGTTTAAACTGTTGGTTAAAGATCGAGTAGCTTCGTATCTTCATTTTATTTTCTTGAAAAGTCCTATACTTTGTGAAGTATTGAGCAATAGAATTTAATCTTATTGATTTTTTCACTTTGTGGCACCAATATTAATTGGAAGCAATGGTGGTTACCCAAGAGTGAGATGTGTTGGTAGTCTCAATCAATAACGAAAAGTCTATTAGCTTGTTGTGATTAGATTTTAATTTTAAGCTAAAGATTAAAAGGTTGTTTTATTATATCGTATTTATATATATATATATAATATTTTTGTTATTTTTTTAATTACAATTATTTAATTTTTGTGTGAAAATGTTTTAAATTTCTTAAAAGTACGATATTTTTCAATAAATATTTTGAACATTAATTTATAATTTATTTTTAGATTAATTTAAGAACAATTTGCCGTTAGATAATCAAGATTTCTTAAAATTAATATATTACATTCAAGATATTTTTTTTAATTTGCAACACCATTATTTACATTAATTAATGTAAAATGTATTATTTATTTATTGTATACATTAAAAATAATTTCAAACAATAATTAATAATATTTTTTCTTCAATTATTTATTATATTATTTGTAAATAAAGTAGAAAATACCTAGCATAAAACTAAGTATACGTGCTTGGCACGTAGCTTTTTTCTAGTATATATATATATAAATATTTATATATATATATATAAAGTAAAGCACAACATAAGTCATATGACATTCTTTATACATTGGATTTTATGTTCTTTATTATTTTATTATTTTGAATTTATTTAATTTTCTCTATTTTTTCATGTTATTTGCTAATGAAAGATAATTAATTATTTGTTACATTTTAATTCTTTAAATTTAATATTTGTGTTAGTTATTTTTTTAATTAATCATTTATTATCAATAGTGACTTTTCATTTTTATAATTCTCACTATTATTATTATTATTATTATTATTATTATTATTATTATTATTATTATTATTATTATTGTTGTTGTTGTTGTTGCTGTAATATATATATATATTTTTGAAAGAGATAAATTTTATTAAGCAACACTAGGCTTATCTGCTAGTAAATTAGCAGCAGCACAAATAGGTAAACAATCAGTCCAAATAGCTGAGTCTGAGCTAAACGGCTCTACTTAGCTAGACTATTAGCCACATTATTACAATTTCTAGCAACAAATAAAAAATCTAAACACTGAAATGAATCTCACATGTGAATAGCTTTCTGCACCAATTGTCCCCAATCCGTATGGTTATTAGCATTCTGTCGAAAAGCTTGGATAATGGTGTGACTATCAAAGCCCACTTTAGCTTTGAAGATAGACCAACGGAGAGCTAATTGAAGGCCAAGCAAAATGGCAGCCGCTTTTGCCAGCAGGACCGAGATGCAACAAGGAGTGAATTCAACTTCCACCACCACTAACGATCCCTCCGAATATCTTATCACAGCACTTAGACTGTACCCAGGCTGACCCCCCACCAGAGAAGCATCATTATTTATAAGAAAAAAAATCCTTTGGAGGAGGTTGCCAATGCAGAACCGGCTTTGGTGTATTAATCTTGGGAGTTTTCTAGTTTGATCCCAGATGCAGCGCAAGTAAATCGGAAGCCCAGTTGCTGTAACATATTTACTTAATAACTAATCTCATACATATAAATATATATACATATATGAGAGATTTTATTGTTTTGTATATTTGACGATATATTTATTGTTTAAACTATTTCTCTAAATTTATTTTACTTATTAGATTTTGGATTTTTATTTTTCAATACTCCTTATATGTAAAATGCAAATTATAAAGATAATGAGTTGACTCTCTAAAATTTGTCAATTTTAAATTATTTATTTTGTGGTTTATTTAGTTTAAAATAATTTTGTTATAAAAGAAATTAAATCTTTCACATATTTTAACATTTTAACATATTAAAATTATAAATTTTAATTTTTTCATAGAATATTAATATATTAATTAATTAATATTTTTTTTTATTTTAATACATTAAATTTAAATTTTATTTTTTACAACATAAATAAATGATTTTTAAACAACCGCACGAGGCGCGGTATCGTTGCCTAGTTTTAAATAAAAGAGCAATTATATCTCATCTAATGTGTTGTTCTTACAAGCTATGTTTCCAAATCAATTAAATAGGGAATGTGGCATGTGTCTAATTTGAGATAAAATTGTATATTATATTTATTTAGAGAAATTTGAAAAATTATACTTTAAAAACTCTAATATTTTATTCTTAAACCAATACATTTCAAACTAAAAAATATATGACACTTTATCAAAAACCCAAAAATAACCCTCAAATAACTCAACCCCATTTTTCCCAACCCGCACGTGCATCGGACCCTCCCATCGGGCCCTATCGGACCCGTCGGACCCCCCATCGGACCGGTCGGACCCCCGTCGGACCCCTAGCTTGCAAGCATCGGACCCGTCGGACCCCCCCATCGGACCCATCGGACCCGTTGTTTTTTTTTTTTTTTGGTTTTCGGTTGAGGCTCACGGGTTGAGAGAGAGGAAGAGAGAGGGGGGCTGGGTCCTTCGTCGGAGGTTGTTGGTGGTCCTCGGTGGTCCTCGGAGTTGGTGGAGGTGAGCCGTGCGTTTGGGTGGTCCTCACGGGTTGAGAGAGAGGAAGAGAGAGGGGGGCTGGGTGGTCCTCGGTGGTCGTCGGAGGTCGTGGAGGTGCTCTTTAGTTGAGCCGTGGAGGTTGTGGGTGTCGTTTGGGCGAGAGAGAAAGAGAGAAGCTTTGGAATTGTTTGGTTCAAATGTGAGGGGTATTATGGGGATAAAAGAAATGTAGTCATATATGGCCTATGATATAACATGGGAAATTTGATTTTCTATACTTAGAAAATCAAAAATTTTTTTCCCTAAACCAAAAATTTAAAACCTAAAAAAACTATTCCTTTTTTTTCAAAACCCCAAAAATACCCCCCTCACAATATTCTCTCTCTCTGCATCATCTCTCTCTCCCTCTATCTCACACCCGAACCCCAACCCCTCCCCCCCAACGCCGATCACCACCCGAACCCCAACCCCTCCGACCCCAACGCCGATCACCACCCGAACCCCAACCCCTCCGACCCCAACCCCAACCCGAAAGAGCAACCCCAGTCTGACCCCAACCCGTCCGACCGTCTCTGAAACTTTTTTTTTCCTGCGATTTGAGAGAGGGAGGAAGACAGAGGTCCGATGGTCGGACCTTGGGGTCCTCGGACCCCATCGGACCCCAAGGTCCGACCATCGGTGTGAATTTTTTTTTTTTCTGCGATTTGAGAGAGAGGGGAAGAAAGAGGTCCGATGGTCGGACCTTGGGGTCCGACCGTCTTTTAAATTTTTTTTTTCCTGCGATTTGAGAGAGAGAGGGGAAGAGAGAGGTCCGATGGTCGGACCTTGGGGTCCGATGGGTCCGATTGGTCGGACCCCATGGTCCGACCATCGGACCTGGGGTGTGGGATTCTTGGGACCGGCCGAGATAGAGAGAGAAAGAGAGATGCTGTGAGAGTTTGGGGGTATTTTTGGGGTTTTGAAAAAAAAGGTATAGTTTTTTTAGGGTTTAAATTATTGGTTTAGGAATCAAATTTTTTGATTTTCTAAGTATAGAAAATCAAATTTCCCTATAACATTTAGGTTTAGAAAACAAGTATTGGGGTTTATTATGTATAGAATTTCAAATTTTCTTTTATTTAATATTTTAAATGTAAAATATTTGGTTAACACTACCATTACTATTTATTGTTAGTTGCAAGTAATACTAGGTAAGCATACCCTGCTATTCTGTACGTACACGGTTACTGGTTACGAAGCTAGTCAAATTCTAGGGTGAAGGTTTCGATCAATTGCATTTGCAATTGCAAGTATTAACGTTATGGGTATCGTCGGCAATCTCACTCCGGCCCAGCTCCACTCCTTCCATTCCGATGGTAACCGTTATTTCCCAATCAACTCCCCATTCTTTTCTATTTTTCACCCTAAAACTCTTCTTCTTCTTCTTCTTCTCTTTCTCTCTTGGAATTAATTGTTTTATTTCATAATTGAATTGAAAGGTTATATTGTAATGGAATCGTTTGCGAGCACTGACGAAGTGGAGAGCTTGAGGAAGAGAATGGTAGAGTTGCTAAACCAGTTTGACTACTCAACCACCGCCTCTATTTTCTCTACTAAAAACCAGGTTTACTTAACGTTCTCACTCCAAATTAACTATTTATTAGGTGAGGGAAAATAATCATCTGTAATCCTCTTTTGGTTTCCTTTACAGCAAAAGTTGACAGATGACTATTTCTTTGAAAGCGCCGAGAATATTTCGTTTTTCTTTGAAGGTGAGGTTTTGCTTGTTTTACTTGCTACTTTTTCATTGACTTTCAAAGATGAAACTAGAAATGAAGAAACGAGATTGGTGATAGTTTTGTTAAAATATACTTTACAGAAAGAAAAAGAAATCAAATATGGATTTAGTGGGGGATCTTTTGGAAATTGACCATTTTTTAATTTTTGATTAGCTGATTCTGTAATTTCTGTTTATTAGTTAAAATTATAACATTTCAACATAATTATGATATTGGTAGAATAGTTATCAATATGGATTGCCAATTAAAAATTCAGGATCATTTACTATCATTCTCTAGTAGTATAATTATGTCTGATCGTATTGAAGTTGCCCACTTGTTATTTTTTGGCAGAAAAAGCTTTTGGGGAAGATGGAAACTTAAAGCAACCAAAGGAACTGTCCATTAATAAAGTTGGCCATGGTAAGGTTGACAACCCCTTTTTGGGTTATATATTGTTATTCTTGTTATTGTGTTGTTTGCCTGTAAATTTTAGGTCTAGGTAGTTGTTTCTGTCTTCTGCTTTGTCTTATGGAAACTAATCTTGAGAAGTTTGGATATGTTTACGCAGCATTACATGAGATTGATCCAGTTTTTAAAAGCTTCTCGAACTCTGAGAAAGTTTGCAGTTTGTTCTGTTCTTTGGGTTATAAGAAGCCAATTATTATTCAGTCTATGTACATATTTAAGGTATTCTATTTTCTTTCCGTAGGTGGTTTGATATGTTATTGACATTTTTGATAAATTGAACACAACAAATTTCTTCACATGAAGTTTGATTTTGAGATTTTTTGTGGATTTATAGCAACCAGGTATTGGGGGTGAGGTAGTGCCTCATCAAGACAACTCGTTTATCTATACTGAGCCACAAACTTGCACAGGGCTGTGGTTGGCCCTAGAGGATGCAACAACAACGAATGGTTGCCTCTGGGCAATCCCCGGATCTCATAAAAGTATTTAATACTCTTCCCAGTTTCCTTTAATTTATTTTTATGTACAGTATATAACTTTTACATTGTGTTTTTTTCACTATGCAGATGGCCTTGTCAGACGGTTCATCAGAGGTGAAAATGGGGTAACCTTTGATCGACCTTCCCCCGATTATGATCTCAAAGATTTTGTGCCTATAGAAGTAAAAGCTGGTTCTTTGGTTGTTATTCATGGTGATCTTATTCATCAGAGGTCAGTTGGGGTTTTCTCCTCTATCATTAGATAAAAATTTTATTGAATTTTATCTGTGGAGGTCAGTTGGGGTTTTCTCCTCTATCATTAGATAAAAATTGGTCTCAATAATATCTTTTTTTTTTTTTTTGGTTTTTCATGCACCCAACAGTTTAGAGAACCAGTCTTCTAAATCAAGGCATGCCTATGGCTTGCATATTGTAGATACGGAGGGTTGCACTTGGGCTCAAGATAATTGGTAATTACACATTACAAGTTCCCAAATATTTACTATAAAGAAACCAGCTGAGTTGTTTTCTAGGTACCAAGAAAATGATTGGTTTTACTGTGCACCAATCGTAAACATATTATTACCATCTTTAAGAAAAATGTTACTTGTAAGCTTGCGTAGTAGCAGATCCATTTTCTGCTTTTTATTTTGAGTGAGTTATCTAAGAAATGTATATTTATATTGTTAAGCATCTTGTCGGCGTCTGTGAAATCCTTTAACATTTATGCCTCTTTCTTTAAGATGTTGGGGATTGAGTTGATACTTGACATCCGGCTATTCTAGTTCTCATTATCAGTAATTTGTTATTGTGTGTATCTGAAGCCTTCGTCTTTTATGTTTCTACATGTTACATTAGCTTTACCTTTTTTGAAGCTTTACTTTTTGTTTGAATTGAGTACACACTTGTTTTATCTTGACTTTCTTTTATAGGATCAAGCGGAAGGTAGAGCCAACTCCTCTTTATACATCATAATCTAATACGGGAACTCATCTCCAATCTGTTAAAAAAAGCTGATATCTGAATCTCAAGCTGAAGGGTTTGCTCCAGTGGGGACTCTAGCCTGTTATGTTGACTGCTCATCTAGTCTTTCTTTCTTTTGGACAGTAATAATCAATTTGCATGAAGAATGTTTTGGGCAGAAAAAAATTAATAAAATTGCCCATCTCTGTAAAGTGGTTTTCTGTATAAACTTTTACACTTTACAGTACATACTCGTTTGCTATATAAGCATAAACAGAAACCCATTCATATCTCGTGTGTTTTTTTTTTTTTTTAAACATTTCATATCTCGTGTTTGTTAAGATGAACTATAAGTTGGAGTAAGACTAGGACACTAGTTTGGTGTGCCTGGATTTTTACTCCTTAAAGTTTAGATTATTTTTACCAAGATTGTTTCTGTATTCAATATTAAAGCTGTACATTCGGACACGAATGAATAAGGGCTTGAGCCCTACACGGCACGAATAAATATGTGTATAATATGGCATGAATAAATATGAGTTTAGGTACGGCACGAATAATATAGATTTAAGCACGATACGACACGAAAAATATGAAATTGCGACACAAAAATACAAATTTCTTAGCACGGAATCACGACATGTAAGCTCAACATAAAACACAAATTCAAATCTATAAAATAATAATTTATTTAGTAATTCATCTACTTTTTCATATACTTATTTAAATGTATTTTATTTAGTAATTTTATTTTTTCATATAAAAATATGATACGAATATAAGTTTTTAAATTGAAATTATGTTGAATATTTTTTTTTTTGTTGAAAGAGATTAATGTTGAACATTATGTACAATTTTATGTGAAAATTTAGTAATGGACCACAATTACGGTGATATTAATTTGATTATTAAACATGTAATTGTAGCTTTTTATTTTTGTGATTTTGAAATTAATTTTAACTAAAACATTAATTTATTTGTACTTTTTTGAATAAAAATCATAAAATATATTAATTAATAAATTCGTTCAAAATAATAGAACGCACTTCAAAGGAATAGTCCTCCAACTGAAGCACACCACCTGTAAAGAAACAAGAGTCTCTTGCCAAGTAATGAGCCAACTTATTTGCAGATCGTTTTACAAAACACAAATCAACAAAAGATAAAGCCAAAAATAAATTTCGAACATCTTGAACAATAAGACCAAACTGTGAAGGCATAAAAATACCGCTCTGAATCGCTTGGACACACACCAAGCTATCTGTTTCCAACATGACTCTATCCCACGAATGAGTTGCAATCCAACTCAAGGCCTCTTTAATGTCTATTATCTCAGCAATTTCGGGTTGAACACATCCAATCTTCTCCTTCTTGAATGCTTCTACCATAGCACCATAATGATTTCGATATACACAACCCATGCCAAAAGACAAGACTCGAACTAAAAAAATTAAAAGGAAAGACTAAAGAACCATGTCAAAAGATAAGACTAATGAGAAAAACTAAAAGAAAAAGACTAAAGAACCATGTCAAAAGACAAGACTAATGGGAAAAACTAAATTAGTTTTAACCCCATAAAAACACTAATTGAAATTAACCTAATAATAGTAAATTAATAAATGAAACAAAAAACATTAATTGGAAGTAACCTAATTGGAATTAATACGCGATATTTCCTTCTCTCCTCTAAGTGATATTTTCTCTCTCTTCACGACTCCTTAAATTTTTGGGGTATATTTTCTCCACCATTGACCTTCGGTAAACATAAATAACTAGATATTTAGGTTAGTCGCAAGTGAGATTATTTACTTGTACTTTAAAATATAATTTGAAAAGTAAAAAAAATTAATAATTTTCCATAGGCCCGTTTAGCCCCATTTGGTAAATATGGGTCGGCCATTTTATAAAAATCGAGTTGGCCCGTTTAGGCCCGATACGACTCCGGCCCAATACTAATAATCTATGTGTATGGCCCGAGTTGGGCTTACTTTGAATATATGGGCCAGGCCTGACCTAATTTATAAAATGGATTGGGCCGGTTCACATAAAAAAGTAGGCTTTTATAAAAACAGGTCGGGCCAAGACTGCCTGCCCAAATGTACAGTTTTATTCAATATATACACTATTTTAGAACAAAGTCAAGAATGTCAATGTATAAAGGGATATTTAAGGCATAATTATTCAAAATTTGAGTTTGTAACCATCCTAAACTTAATAATTTTTTTTAGCGACATTAATATTCAATGTACTTAAAATTGCAATTTTTGTCTAATTTTATCTTTTGTCAGTATCTTAAATATATAAATAAACTTAGTTTTTTTAAATTTGTTGAAAGAAGATTCGGAATTGATACTGTTTTCTTTAGACCAAATAATTTAGAATTTAGAATTTAGAATTTAGAATTTAGATTTGACATGTGTCCTATTTAATACACTAACAGAATTTGTAATGTTATATTGACATTTAGTACTTATTTTGCTGAAAATTTATTTGATCTATATCACTTATAAATTCAAAAGTTAAGCTATTTATGCAGCAAATATTCGTCATAAATTTCAAACAAAGAAATCAGTCATCAAAGTCATCTATCTCACTTATATTTCATTATCTTATTAAAACGATAACAGAAAGAAAAAGAAGAAATATGGTTCTTATAATTTTATTACATAAATTTAGTTCTAGTTCAGTTCAGTCCATGTATGTGTAGGTGTGGACTGTGGTGTAGTGGGTACATATTTCATCCACGATTTTGAAAAATACACGGAAAGTAAAGCCAATCACAACAAGTCATGTCACCACCAACCTTTTAAGGCCTAACTACTACATGGCCATGATCGAGCAACTTCTTTATTGAATTCATTATTAATGGGTGAAATGAAACCCAAAGAAAGCTTGAAATCTGAGTCTCTTCCTGTGTCTGAAGTAATAATCTTATTAGTGTGGTCAGTGCAAGTAGAACAACCTTTCACATTGTCACTCCTAAGAGGAAAGAGTTCAAGAGTTTGAACACTTTGCTTACTCCCATCATCATCATTTGCTCCTGTGTTGTTGGGCATTAAAGAAAAGTTACTAATCTCATGTGTTCTCTCTAATAAAGGTTTTCTCTGTGATGATGTCACTGTGGGCCTGGCCCAATTGAGGACAAAATTAGCAGGAGGGAAAGAGTAGGACACTTCCATAGGGTTCCACGTGGCATAACTTTCTTCACTAATGATATTATTATTGTTGTTGCTACTGCTCTTTAATATGAGGCCCAACTCTTTCTCTTCAAGTTGAGCCGATGACGTATTATTTGTACACTCGACTTCAATAGCTACTCTAGGAACTGAAGCAAACTCCTGATAAATATTACAAAGTGTGAAATATTTAAAGACAACGTACATATATAAATGGCTTAAAAGTGATTATTATTATTATTATTTCACAGAACAAACCAAAATAAAAATAAAAGTATGTCCCCTACATAAAGCATACTCTATAAAAACAGGTTTTGAACCTACTTTTCCCAACATTTTTAAAGCATATGTCTTTTTCCTTTATCATTATTCTAGATCCTTTTTTTTCTTTTTTTTCTGTTAGTCTCTATATGGATAAAATTGGTCTCTACACTAGAATGATAAAGATAAGATAATTTTCAGAAATTAAATTAAACTAGTCTATTAAACAATATACTTTTCAATTTTCAAATTCATGTTTTTAGAAAAAGCAAAGATAAGATAGATATAAGGCTATATATATATATATACCTCAGAAATTCTGGTGATGTATGGGATGGATTCCTGTTGTTTTGTCTGCTCAACTCCAAGACCAGTCACTCTCGATACTGAAGACAATTCTGTAAAATTTAAGCATACGTAAATCCCAAGTATTATTACAACACAATGTCTCAATAAGAACAGTCGACATTTCTACTTTTTTTTTTTTTTTTCTAAATGACCACGCTATATATTTGACGTACTAAACTGAATAAGATGGTTAATTATATTACAACTCAATAATAATAACAATAATAAATAATTCAAACTACACATTATATATACAAGTTGTGTACGTACAGGTTTCTTAAACCAACTAACTAATAATAATATACCTACACATTAATGTATCCTATAGACTTGCCACTCTATAATATGATTATACTTAAAGATATTCACACACACACACATATATAATTTTTTTGAGCCCTAGCTAAAACAATATTAATTAGTTACATATTGATGTTAATTTGTGAGAGATTGTCCCCCCTCCTGTACTATAAACTTTGTTTAAATGATGTAATTAGTAGATTAATCTAACTAAGTAGAGAGTCATGTACCATATCATACACTGATACAATTGTACTAAGTGAATATGTACCTTGAGGAGGAGGAGGAAGGAGTAAGTGTTTATTATTATTATGGGAACGAGCAGCGGCTTGCTCCAACAATTTGCGTCGTTTTCTTTTGTCCCTGGCCTTGTGATTTTGAAACCAATAGAAGACATTTTTGCCTTCGATTTTGCCAAAGCGGCGGAGCATAATAGTGATCTCTTGGATCTGTTGGGCCGTTGGGGTTCTCTTTCCGTGCTGGTACAATTCTTCTAGCACAAGCAACTGCTCCGGCGTCGGTGTCCATCGTGAACTTTGCATTGGTACCCCTACTACCACTTCACTACTACTTCTACTATTCTGATGATGATGATGATGATGATGAAGAGGACCAAGCATCTTGTACTTATTACTATAATCTGATTATGTCATATCATCATCAAATATTAATTATATTTTAAAACAAATAATATAAAAAATGATGATTAATATTACGTACCTGGATAGTGATTATTAATTAGTGGAGTACTAGAAGTAGTGTGGAAAGTAGATGATGATGATGATGAGTTCATGAGTTGATGATGATTATTCATATCATTGAAAACAGTTGTATGCAGTTTAGTAATCTCATTACCATCCCTGCAACCCATCTGATATGATATATATCAGAGATTTAATTATAAATATTGTGTTTCAGTAGTACTGGGCGCAGAAGCTAGCTAGCTAAGTCGAGACAGAGAAAAAGAATATTTTGGGGGGCCGGAAAGAAGAAGATCAAGGTTGTGGAATACAAGACGGACAGGACAGAGAGGAACAAAGTGATAAGAGAGAGAAAGTTGTTGCGGTTTCTAATTGTGTACCTTCAGGTTTCAAATTTGATGCAAAAGGTGCCATATATATTTATACATGTGTGTGTATATATATACTGTATAGTGTATATATAGGCCTCGAACGTTGACCAGGCACGCGTGGACTACGAGATGAGACTATATGTATAGTTCAGGGTGCAAACTAGTATAAGATTGATCGTGTAAAAAGTTCTATGTATTTATAAGCCAAAGGCCAAGCTACCTATATATCATATTGTTGTTAATACTTAATTGTATTATTGTTCATCCTATTAATATTGTTACTTTTTGACAGTTAGCTACATTTTTTTTTTTTTTAAAAAAAAATGTAATGAAAATAGCATATATAAATATGGAGGGATCAAATTCCAGTCTAGCGAAATGCAAATAAATCTGTCAAGTTTTAAAATATACTATTTTTGTTTACATGCCCATTTATCTAAGGTTGACCATGGAGGCTTAAATATATATTCAAAAGAAAAATATTTCCCTTTAAGAAATGTACATTTTTTATTTTTTTACAAGAAATGAAATTTCTATTAATCAACCGGTTACAAGAGGAGAACACTTCAACAACTCAACTACATCTCCTTACATTTTAAAGAATAATTCTATCAAGACTAGACAATTTATTTTCCTGTACAAACTTTAATCGAACTTTTAGACTATTTTTAATGCAACTATCTATACAACTCAATGTCAAATACTTTTTCACAAATATACACAAATTTTAATTTAACCAAGTGATATATATGGCACCTCCTAACACATCATACAAAATGTCAATAATCAGCCCTTCTCGGGCTCTTTAAACACAAGCATAGCAGTTCCTCAAAGAAGCTAGGCTAAAGTTGACTTCCAAGCCAACTCTTGATATGTTGTAACACTCTCTAAGAGTAAGGACAATAAAAAAAAAGATGGGCATGGGCCTCAATGTCCCACTCACACTCTTGTAACCTGTGCTAATCTGATGTGCTTCTTTACAAGCTTATCTCTTGTAAGGAGGTTATTGTGTAATACTTGCCACATGATAAATTTATGTTTCAGGGCCAAAAGCTTACACCAAGATTCTTGAAAAAATTCATACCGAGATCCATTTATGAGCTTGTCATAGACTTGCCTAATTAAAATATTACCATTACTTCCAGCTTGTATGATATCTTCCAGACAAAATGCTTCTCTATGTCTCAAGAGCTTCCTCCAGTACCAACCAACATCAGACTTTAGCTCATGAGACCAATTGTTTTGAAGTAATTGCCCAAAAGTACTTAGGCAAGGAAGCCTTGTTCCATTTAGGGCCCTCTCTAAACCCCTCCAAGATGTCCTGGCTTACAAACTAGCTCCTAAGAGACCATATGCAACTTGCTTGTATACCCTTTCTCACCTAAAGAAAATTCCTACAAATTCGATCTATCTCAACTTTTTGAGGTTATTAAAAAAATGCTCATCAAATAAGTTCTTATTCCAATGAGGACAAAGTTAATGAGAAGAGCTTTACCTGCAAAAGATAAGTATCTGCGTACCCAAGTGTATAAGTGTCTGCTTGCCCAAGTATGCAATCTCAACTCTTGTTTCTTTAGAATGATCTCATAGTCCTCCTGCTTCCATTTTGTTGGTCTAAGGAGAAGACCAAGATATTTCATGGGAAAAGTACTTATCTTAAAAGATATTAGCTATTGAATTTCTTGTTTTGTAGACTCATTCACACCAAAAAAATAAGATGATTGATTTCTCATTATTCGCCTTCAGACTAGAGCAACCATTTAAATGAGCAAAAGCTTCAATAATGTATTTAACATAATCAATGTTCCCTTTGTAGAACAAAATCAACTTATCTACAAAGCAGAGGCTAATGAGCTGTAAATTTCTACACATAGGATGATATGAAAAAACTTTATCTCTTGCCTCCCACATGAGTGACTGAGATAGATATGCCATAACTAGAACAAAAATTAGAGAAGAGATAGGGTCCCCTTGCCTTGGACCTTTAGCTCCTTTGAAATATATTTGAACTTTCTCATTCAGCACAAGCAAGTAATTGAACTTACGAACACAAATCATTATCCAGTTCATAGTTTGTCTCGAAAACAACAAGTTTTTAGTAATTTTTTCAAGAAGTCCCAATCAATTGTGTCATAAGCCTTGCTTAAATAAATTTTCATCAAACATTAATGAGTGATAGTTTTCCTTTGATAGCCCTTAAACAAATCTTGTAATATTAGAATATTGTGAGCAAGTGATTGAGATGCACCTTGATGATCACTCACCAGCCCCAGAAGTACATCAAACAGTCTCGTGCAAACCATCTTAGAGATGCATTTGTACAAGGTTTTGCTGCAAGCTATCGTTTGGTAATCCACAACCTTGGATGGATTCTCCACCTTCGGAATGCGCATAAGAAGGGTTTCATTTAATTGCCTCAGAGACCATATTGAAAATTTTTAGAATAGAAAAGCCAGTTTCTTGGCCCAATTCCTTCCACGTGCTCTTGAAAAATTTTGATCCATACCCGTTCGAACCTAGAATTTTTATGTAAGGAATAAAGAACATAACTTTTTTAACATCTTGAATAGTAAAGGGTCGAATCAATCTCACTTGCTGTTCCAAAGATAACCGAGGGCCCTTATATATAGTGTCTGAAGCAATGCTTGGTTTTCCCATGAAGCTTTTAAAACGAGAAAGAAAATAATGGACCATCTTTGGATAATCATATACTACCTGACCTTGCTTATCAAGGAAAGAGACATTCCGATTAGACATTTTTTTGTTGATACAAGCATGGAAGTAAGCTAAATTTTTATCTCCAAACTTTAGCCAATCTATTTTACTTTTTTTCTCAAAAGAATTTCAAAAAACCTATTGCAATCAACCATCTTTTCCCAAGCATGGTTTAATTCCTAATGTAACAACAAAAAATGAGGATCATGTTGAAGATTATTGTGAGCTTGATTGTAGTAATCTCGAGCCATCTCATAATAAACTTTGACATCCCTAATATGATCTAAATTGAATTTTCTCTGCACCCCTTGAAGTCTTTTTAATTTAAAATACGGAGTAGCTAGATTACTTCCCTTAGCTTATTTCCTCCGATTGGAGAGAACAACATTCTTAAATTCACTATGTAAGCTCCACATATTGAAAAACTTGAAAGGTAGGTAACCCCAATTCTCCAATTTCAAATGATTAATCAATCCATAATAATGATTAAATTCATCTTCTCACTAAAAATAAGCCTCAATATTTGGATGAAGATCTAACTATTCTTATTTTTAAAAACCCAATCAATCTTCGAGTAAATTCTCACCCATTGTTTTGATTATTAGTCCAGGTATAATGAGTGTCACTTTTCTTCATTTCATCTACCAGACCCAAAGTAAGTCATTTATTTTCCTCCCAAAAGTTTCCAAAGCTAACAGATTTCCCTCCAAAAATATCCCCATAGCTAACTACTGAGTTGAAGTCCTCACAAAGGATCGAAAGTTTAACTGGCATGGATAGACCATCTAGCCTTTGCCAAAGAAACTCTCTCTGTCTGCATATTACTTCCATAGACTATTATTAGGCAAAAAGAATCAATTAACCCTATCATTTTAACTTTACTATGAACAAACTGAGAGTTCTCTTCTAAAATTTCCAAAAACAAATTTATTAAGCCAAAAAATCAAAATTCTGCTTCCTATTATTGAGCTTATGTAGTAATTCTATCATCAAAAAGACGAGCTCAATATTTCTTCTACATTATCTCCTCTTACTTTTGTTTCCAAAATTGCATCAATTCCCACCTTATTTTTATTTATTAACTCCCTAACCTTTTCTTGCTTTTCTTTTTTCCGATTAAAGCCCCTAATGTTCTAGCTTGGAATGTTGACATTCTCCGTGGTTATTGCGAGTCATAATTCCTTCTTACAACACACTGAACTTATTGTTGTATTGCTTAGCCAACATTTTTTGGATTTCGCCACATTTTCTTTTTAGAATTTTCTTTTGTTTTTTTTGTTTTCCTCTTTTATACCATCTTCCTGTTGCGTATTTTCAGCTACTGGTATGGTATTATCTACCTGTTGAGGAGCAGGAGTAACTTCCTTCTCTTCCAAGACTAGCATTGAAGAACTTTCCCTTTCCTCAACAACTTTTGGAGCTACAATTGTATGCTTGTCAAATACTTGAGTAGCTGCAGTAACTTTTCCCTCTACAACAGTTTCAGTAACTTTATTTTTGGTTACTTTCAATTTCCACTTCTGACCAGTCATACATATATCAATTCAATGACCATAACCTCTACATTTGGGGTACTTTGTTGGAATCACATATTTAATGGGAACAAAGTCAAGAAAACCTCCAAGTCTATCAAAACTGGTGTCCATAGGATCTCTAAAAATATTAGAAATCATACATACTGATATATGTAGTCTAGACATGGATTCACATGGTCAGAAATACTTAATCTCCTTCATAGATGATTGCTCACGCTACATGTATCTCTACTTACTTCACAACAAAAAAGATGCATTATATGTCTTTAAGATATTTAAAGCTGAATTAGAGAAAGAATACAACAAGAAAATTAAGATAGTGAGATCAGATTGAGGTGGAGAGTATTATGGTAGATACACAGAAGAAGGATAAGCACCTGTTCCATTTGCAAAGTTTCTTGACAAAAATAGTATCGTTTCCCATTACAACATTACCGGTTCACCTGAGCAAAATGGTATTGTAGAAAGAAAACATTGAACATTAATGGACATGGTGCAAAGTATGCTTAGCGGAAACTCTTATCTTCCTAATCCTTGTGGCTAAAGCTCTAAGGACATCCTTGTACATATTAAACTGAGTTCTAACAAAGGCAATCTCAAAAATTCCTTTTGAATTATAAAAAGGTTGGAAACTAAGTTTAAACCATGTACGCATTTAGGGGTGTCCATCTGAAGTTAGAATATACACTCCATGAGAAGAAACTAGACCAAAGGACCATAAGTGAATCCTTTATAGGGTACATTGAAAAGTCTGAAGGTTACAAG
This sequence comes from Cannabis sativa, assembly GCF_029168945.1. Lineage (NCBI taxonomy): Eukaryota > Viridiplantae > Streptophyta > Magnoliopsida > Rosales > Cannabaceae > Cannabis > Cannabis sativa. Next base: position 25,445,915 of record NC_083608.1, read on the forward strand.
TTTTATTGTCCATCACATAACACAAGAATTGTGGAATCAATGAATGCAAAATTTCTTGAAAATATCTTGATTAATGGGAGTGATCAATCAAAGGACTTAGGTTCCAAGAAAGATCCTTTAAAGCCTCCCACTTAAAGAACAAGATTGAGAATGGTCAGTACCCCTAAAGTTCAAATGAATGTTGAACAACCACCACAATTCATTGAAGATCCACAAGTTGGTAATGATAAACTAGTAGATCAAGATGTTCAAGAGTTTCTTGCAATTGTTAAACAACCTGCTGAACCAGTTGCTGCTCCCCAAGAGCCCGGTGGTGAAGTCTTAAGAAGATCTACTAGACTTGTCAAATCAAAGGTTTATAAAGGCTATGTTTTATATTTACTAGAACTTGACATTGGAACAAAAAATATTCCAAAAAAGTTTTTACAAGCTATGAACAAGAGAGAATCAAATTGTGGTACAATGTCATGGATGATGAAATGGATTCTATGAAGTGCAACAGAGTCTGCAAACTTGTAAAGTTGCCTAATGTGGCGAGGGCCATTAGATGTAAATGGGTCTATAAAACTAAAAGGGACTCATTAGAAACACTCGGAGATACAAAACAAGACTTGATGCTAAAGGATTTAGTCAAGAAGAAAGAATTGACTATGCAGAGAACTTTTCTCCTTTATCAAAGAAAAATTCCCTTAGAGTCATCTTGGAATTAGTTGCTCATATTTTGATTTAGAGTTGGAATAGATGGATGTAAAAATTGTTTTCTTGAATGGTCATCTAGAGGAGGAGGTATACATGAAACAACCAGAATGATTCTCCTCTAGTGAGGGTGAGCATTTGGTATGCAAGCTTAAGAAATTCGTCTATGGATTAAAAAAACTATCTCGCCAACGGTATCTAAAATATAATTATGTCCTTTCTTCCTCTGGATTTAAAGATAATGTCATGGATCAATGGATAATGGGAGTAAAATTTTCTTTCTTATTTTATATGTTCATGATATTCTTCTTGCATCTAGTGATAAGGAGTTGCTACGTGAAGTAACACAATTTCTTTTAAAGAACTTTGAGATGAAAGATATGGGTGAAGTATCCTATGTCACAGGCATTAAGATTCATAAAGATAAATACCAAGGTATCTTAGGTTTATCTCAAGAAGCCTACATAAATAAAGTCATAGAAAGTTTTCAGATGAAAGATTGTTCACTGAGCATTGCTTCCATTGATAAGGGTGATAATTTGAATTTAAGCTAGTGTAGAAGGATTTTAAAGGAGAATAAATGAAGAACATTCCTTATAAATCTGTTGTTGGTAGCCTATTATATGCTCAGGTGTGCACAAGACCTGACATTGCTTATTATGTCAAAGTGTTGAGAAAATTTTAGAGTAGCCCGAGAATAGAACAGTGGAAAGTTGCAAAGAAGGTTATGAGGTACCTTCAGGATGCTAATGATTACAAACTCGTGTTCAAACGAACTGATAATCTAAAAGTCGTTGGCTACTTAAATTTAGATTTCACTGTTTGTACTGATGCACGTAAATTAACATCTAGTTACATGTTTATGTTTGTTGGTGAAGCTGTGTCATGGAGGAGTAACAAACAAACATTGACCACTACTTATACTGTAGAGACTGAGTTCGTTTCTTATTTTAAGGCTACATCTCATGGTGTATGGCTAAAGAGTTTTATTTTAGGCCTTAGAGTTGTTGATTCCATATCAAGGCCATTAAGAATGTTCTGTGACAATTCATCTGCTATTTTCTTGACTAAGAACAACAAAAGTGAAAGTCGAAGGAAGCACATCGACATTAATTACTTAGCTATTAAAGTACGTCTTAAAGAAAATAAAATAGTCATTCAACACATTAGTGCTGAATTGATGATTACTGATCCTATGATAAAAGGCTTACCACCTCATAAGTTCAAGGATCCTGTAGAGAACATAGGACTTGGTTCCTTTATGTAATTTTTACAAATAAATTTATTATTAATGAAACTCTTATTTTGATATTTTCTCATATTTATACGCATCTTAATTTTTATTTGAGAAAATTAAAGAGGACCAGAATAAACATAAAGTTTATAGTCTATTTAATTAAGCACATTGCCACATAAAGTATATTTTTATATAATGAATATATCGCAATACATGGAAGATGATACTCGACATATAATGAGGATTTATCGCTATGATTTATGTGTTTATTATGTAATGAGGAACATTAAGTTTAAGTAGTAAATCTAAATGTTGACCAAGTAGGAAAATATTAGAATATTCATTATATATTGGGGAAAAAATAGAAAAATAAAAAAAAGAAAAAAAATTACAAAAATACTCTGGGCCGGCCCATTAAACATTTATAAAGTCCACATACAAATATTTTCAAAAATACCACATACACTAAGTTTTCAACTGTACAGAGCGAACGTTGAAGATGAACATACCTCGATCGTTTCAAAACCGCAAAATAACCAAAATGAGGAAAATACAACCATTAATTCTGGCAAAATCAACTGGAAAAGAAGACCTGCAATGATCTAAACAGAAAATGACGAAAAAAATCAGAAAAACTGTGATGAAACTGAAATTACACATTTGTTTTCTGTTTTATTCTGTAAAGCCCGCTTAGTTAATTTGGAAATTAGCAGTTGTTTATGATTAATTATGAAATTATTTATAGCTATTTAAATAATTTATTATACTGTTATTTATGTCATTCAGTAGCTTGCCTATTTTGTAATTCCGGTGCCCGGTATTTTGGAACTCGGCGTTTGGCTCAGTAGAAATCACAACTTAGTATGCTAGTAGTTTGGGGACGGGTTTTAGACATTGGGAATGTCGGGAATGGCCGGGAATTTAGAATTTCCCAAAAATACCCCCTTTAGTGATTTTTATGTGATTTTATGGTGGAGGGGCAAAATGGTCTTTTTGGCCCATTAGTATTTTGTCTTTTGTGACTTTATGAAATGAAAAATAAATGTTATTTTATTTAATTGTTGGCTGATATGTAAGTTGATATGTGGCATTTACTTATCTTTTTCTCTCATTTTCAACACTTAGAAAAATAAAATAGAAAATTTTGGAAAAGAACTCTCTCAAGCTCTCTCTCTCTTTTTCGGCCAAGACTTGGCTGCTAGGGCTGGGTTTTTCTCCTCTAATCCTTGTGAATTTCAACTCATCTTGTGTAATCTTAGCCAAGGTTGGATCACTTATAACTTACCTTTGTGTTTTCTTGAATTTTAAGTAAAATTGATGAAATGCATGCATGATTTTGATATATGGTTGCTGCTGTGATTTTTGTATTAATTTCTGGATTGTAAGCATGTTAATTTGAGGTGATTCAAGCTGTTAGAAATGCATATAGGCTACCTTGTTTCAAGTTTGGTTTTTCTAGCTCAAAAATGTAAATTTTGAAGAAATTGTTGGAAATCTGTTGCTGTATTGTTGTTAATGTTTTTGTTTGTTTTCAGAGATTATATTATGCTAGTTTAAGAGGTTTTAAGCTAGTTTGATTGCTGATTAGGTGGTTTTGCTCAAGTTTGAGTTTAGAACTCAAAGCTTGAGCTCCAATGGCATTTTTCATGTTTGAGGTTTCTGGGTTGTTTTGATGCCTTGGATATGTTCTAGGGAAGGTATAGAACAGGTCTGGAAAGTTTGAGGTGATTTGGGGTTGAATTGTGAAAGTTATGAAAATTTGATGTTGCTGCCTGCGAGGAACCGGAATTCCGGTTGTGCATCCGGAATTCCGGATGGGTGTCCTGAATTTCCCAGAACCGGAATTCCGGTTGGGCAACCGGTCTACCGGTTGGGGAATTTTCAGAAACCCTAGTTTTCCTCATTTTTATGTTTTTAAGGGTATTGCCATGCTTTTTATCGATAGGGAAACTTTTAGTTCATAGTTTTAGTCCCCGGGAAGTGATTTAGCGTGTCACTTATAGCGTTGTGATTTTTATGGTTTAGGAGCCAGTAATCCGCCGCTCAGCTTCAGTTCCAGTCAGGTTGACCGGCACACCTGAATTCGGAATCCAGGTAAGATTAGTATAACAGTATGCATATGTAGATTACATGTTTAGCGAGCATGTAGGAAGCCTATTAGATTACATTAGTTGTATGTTGGCTTCGAACCATCCAACCCTGTCACGTCTGGTACAATTTGGAGTATGACCAGCAGCCGGAGTATGACCGGTTTGACCGATCAGGCTGACACTTGGTTGGTGGTTCCGTGCTATTGACGTATCCCGTCGGTACAGGCTGGAGTATGACCAGCAGCCGGAGTATGACCGGTTCGACCGATCAGGAGGATATAGTAACACGTCGGTACAGGCTGGAGTATGACCAGCAGCCGGAGTATGACCGGTTCGACCGATCAGGTTGTTACGTGTCAATAGTACCGTCCCTATGAACGTTCAGAACTCAGTACCATGTTGGACATGGCAGTAGTGGCTCAGTACCATGTTGGACATGGCAATAGCGGGACACTGTATCGTGTTGGACACGGCAGTTAGAATTATGTATGAGTATTATTATGCTTTTCTTGCCGAGTACGTCGACTCACCGAGTTTACGTTCATGTGTAGGTAAAGGCAAGGCTTTAGCTGATGGACCGTGAGCGAGCTTATGAGATTGTACATGTCGGGGCGGTTAGGCCTGGAGCGTACGATCCTCGGGACAGCAAGGCTGAATTTTGTAACTGGTCGTTAGACGACTTTTAATTTTATGTAATAGTTAAACAGTTAAAACTTTTGTAAATGATTTTATAAATCGGGATCCCGAGTCTTTTGTAATATGGTTTATAAGTTTAATTAAAAAGCAAAATTTTAATTAATCACGTTTTTCCATAAACCTCGTTGATTAGCAACGAGCTGCACAGTACGTTTAAAAATCACGTAATACGCCTAAGATAGTTAGGGTGTTACAATTTGGTATCAGAGCCGCCAGGTTGTCTTCCGAAGATCGTCACGACATGTACAATCATCATCAGCAGTTAGCTCGTTTCACGGTTCAGTAAGCCTTTATTGCTTTAGTAGTTTATTTTATTCAGTATGAAAAAGAAAAGCCTGTTAGGAAGCATGTTAGTAGCCTGATAGTAGAATAGGCGCATGTTTCGTTTTTAATTTCCAAATTAAGCGGCATTAGTAAAGCTCTCGATGATCGTGACCTGAAGTGCCAACTCGGGATTTCGAGGCGGTTCAGACTAGATGGACGCCAGACGAAATATTAGGAGTCAGGGCATCTCAGTCGGGTCAGATCAAGGTCGAGGAGCTCAGTTCCCCTCAAGTGTTTTGGGCCGAGGTAGAGGTCCCAGGGGCAGGGTTTGCGGTTGGAGGATGTTAACTCGCCGCAGGCTGCCCAAGTCAATCAGGAAGCCCAGAATTGGGAAGTTACGGTTTGCGGAAATGCAAACCCGGATAGAAGAGCAAGATCTCGAGATGCAGAGGTTGAGACAGCAGGGTGCTCTTGCAGTTCCAGTGGCACCTGCCCCTGCTGCCCAGGCCGAGATAGTGGTGGCGGCCATTAGATTGGAACCTTTGTACGAACGGTTCCGGAAGCAGGCACCTCCGATTTTCCTGGGAGGTCCGGATGTAGTGAAAGCCGAGCAATGGCTGACGGTGATCACCAAGATTCTGAATGTTATGGGTGTCACCGGGAACGACAGAGTGGTGAGCGCCACTTTTTAGTTTTAAGAAGACGCTCTGGTCTGGTGGGACATGGTGTCTCAGATCCATGACGTCATCTCTATGACCTGGGAAAGGTTTTAGGAACTCTTCAGCGTTAAATGTTATAACGAGGCGGTCAGAAGCGCCGTGAGGAAAGAGTACGCCCACCTGACCCAGCGAGAGAATATGAGCATGACGGAATATATTACTCAGTTCGACCGGTTGGCGAGGTTAGCCTCGGGATTTGCGCCAACCGATTTCAGTAAGAAAGAAAATGTCTCGATGGACTTAATGTGAAGATCAAGTATGACCTTATGATCACTACCGACGATAAGACCATCTAAGTTGAGATGGCGAAGAAAGCATGGCGAGCTGAGGGCGCAGCTAGATGTATGTGGAATCAGTTAGGACTCTGGAATGTGGCGGGGCTCCTACCCCTTCTGCGTCAGGTTTCAGCAGGGGAGGTAGTGGTTCGGCCATGGACTGGAGGAGGAAATCATCCACTGCATCCGGTGGCTCGAGGCAGAACAAGAGGTTCCGAGGGAACCAGAATCAAGACGGTCGTCAGGGTAGTGTTGAGACCCGTTATTCCTACTGGAGTGTCTCATTAGTAAGAGGCATCCTATGGATGAGTGTTTAGGTCAAGGATGTCTGGTGTGGCAGCCAGAGTTTTTAGAAAATTGGAAAGATCGTATGATAGATATGAATCAGGGTTTGGAACCCTGTTACCTGGCGGAGAATTGGTTATCTCCAATAGGTGGATTAGGTTTATGCCGATCAGGATATATGGTAGAGAGTTAAGTGCTGATCTGATAGAGATGAGTTTAGTCGAATTCGATATTATTTTAGGAATGGATTTCCTATCTAAATATTCGGAGAGCATTGATTGTAAAAGGAAGATGGTGGTCTTCCAACCGGAAAGTGAAGAACCGTTTGTATTTGTGGGTTCAGTTCAGGGATCTCGGATCCCGATGATCCCGGCTATGTCAGCGAGAGAATTGTTGCACGGCGGTTGCTTAGGGTTTCTGGCCGTGGTGGTGGACACCACTCGGCCAGATACCATTTGGCCAGAGGACATCAGAGTGGTTCGGGAAGTTTTGGACGTTTTTTTTCCGAAGAACTTCCAGGGTTACCACCTCAGCGAGAGATTGATTTCGTGATTGACTTGGCACCAGGGGGTGGATCCGGTTTCCAAAGCCCCGTATAGGATGGCTCCAGCTGAACTTAAGGAATTGAAGATTCAGCTACAAGGGTTGCTTGACATAGGGTTCATTCGGCCCAGTGTGTCACCCTGGGGAGCCCCGGTTTTATTCGTCAAGAAGAAGGATGGATCTATGAGGATGTGCATCGACTACAGAGAATTGAACAAGCTGACGGTGAAGAATAAATATCCATTACCTAGGATCGATGATTTGTTCGATCAGCTTCAGGGGAAGACGGTCTTTTCTAAGATTGATCTCCGTTCGGGTTATCATCAGTTGAGAATCCGAGAGGAGGACAATCCGAAGACGGCTTTCCGCACTAGGTATGGACTTTACGAGTTTCTGGTTATGTCATTCGGACTAACCAATGCTCCTGCAGCATTCATGGACCTGATGAATAGAGTATTCAAGGATTTCCTCGATATCTGTGTGATTGTGTTTATCGACGACATCCTCGTGTACTCTCAATCAGAAGAGGAGCATGAGTTACATCTTCAGATGGTACTGCAACGACTTCGAGAACATAAGCTTAATGCCAAGTTCAAGAAATGTGAGTTCTGGCTATCTCAGGTGTCCTTCCTAGGGCACATTGTGAGCAAGGGTGGGATCAAGGTGGATCCCGGGAAGATTGAATCCGTCAGGGATTGGCCAAGACCGAAGACAGTGACAGAGATTAGAAGTTTCTTAGGTTTAGCTGGGTACTACCGTAGGTTCGTGGAGGGGTTCTCCAAAATCTCAATGCCCCTAACCGAGCTTACAAAGAAAAATCAGAGATTTATTTGGTCAGATAAGTACAAAGCTAGCTTTCAGGAGCTAAAGCAGAGGTTGTTTACTGCTCCGGTGCTAGCTTTGCCTTCGGACAAGGAGAAGTTCGTAGTCTACTGTGACGCATCCAAACAGGGTTTGGGGTGTGTAATGATGCAAGCCGATCGGGTCATCGCTTATGCCTCCCGTCAGTTAAAGGATTATGAACAACGATACCCGACTCATGATTTAGAATTGGCCGCAGTGGTTTTTGCACTGAAGATTTGGCGGCATTACCTTTACGGGGAGAAGTGTGAGATCTATACCGACCATAAAAGTCTCAAGTATTTCTTTACTCAGAAAGATTTGAACATGAGACAAAGGCGTTGGTTGGAATTAGTGAAGGATTACGATTGTGAGATCCTCTATCATCCCGGAAAAGCCAATGCAGTGGCCGATGCCCTGAGCAGAAAGGGTCCCGGGCAAGTAGCTAGCATGGTTCAGATCTCACCTCAGCTAGCAGAGGATATGGTTAGATCCAGCATCGAGTTTGTGGTAGGTCAGCTTCACAACTTGACGCTGCAATCTGATCTGTTGGAAAGAATAAAAGTCGCTCAGATGACAGATCCGGAGTTAGTGAAGATCCGAGATGAGGTATTGGCTTGTCAAGCCAAAGACTTTTCGATGTCAGATAGTGGGATGCTTTTGTATAAAGCCAGGGTTTGTGTTCCGAACAGTGTGGAACTTGGAAATGAGATCTTCGAGGAGGCTCATTCTACCCCCTATTCTCTGCATCCCGGCACCACCAAGATGTACCAAGACTTGGAACCGTACTTCTGGTGGAGCGGTATGAAGAAGAATTTGGTAGAATTCGTATCGAGATGCCTCACATGTCAGCAGATTAAGGCTGAACATTAGAGACCAGCAGGGTTGTTGCAGCCTCTAACCCCACCAGAACGGAAATGGGAAGATATTACAATGGATTTTGTGGTCGGGTTACCTAGGACCACGGGTTTATTTGATTCCATTTGGGTAGTGGTGGATCGATTTACGAAATCTGCTCACTTTCTGCCGGTTAGAACAACGTTCACAGTGGATCAGTTGGCAGAGTTATATGTCAGAGAGATAGTGAGACTTCACGGGGTACCGAAGTCTATAGTTTCGGACAGGGATCCGAAGTTCACCTCCAAATTTTGGCAAAGTTTGCAACGGGCAATGGGTACAAAGCTAAAATTCAGTACAGCATTCCATCCTCAGACAGATGGTCAGTCCGAAAGGACAATTCAGATATTGGAGGATATGTTGAGAGCCTGTGTTATGGACTTTGAAGGCTCATGGAGTAAGTATCTACCGTTGATAGAATTCTCTTACAACAACAGTTATCAGAGTACGTTAGGAATGGCTCCCTATGAACTGTTGTACGGTAGGAAATGCAGATCCCCTATCCACTGGGATGAGACAGGGGAGAGGAAATACTTAGGTCCTGAGTCAGTACAGCGGACCAATGAGGCGATAGAGAAGATAAAAGCTAGAATGCTTGCCTCACAGAGCAGACAGAAGAGTTACGCAGATCCGAAACGCAGAGATGTTGAGTTCCAAGTAGGGGAACATGTGTTTTTACGGGTATCTCCGATGAAGGGGATTAAACGTTTCGGGAAAAGAGGCAAGTTATGCCCTAGATTTACAGGACCTTTCGAGATTCTCGAGAAGATAGGTCAAGTGGCATATCGGTTAGCATTGCCTCCAGCCTTATCAGCAGTGCACAACGTATTCCATGTCTCAATGTTGAGAAAATACGTTTCAGACCCCCTCTCATATACTCAGTTATGAGAGTCTTCAGCTTCAGCCAGATATGACTTATGAGGAACAACCAGTGCAGATCCTGGATAAAAAGGATAAAGTCCTTCGGAATAAGACCATAGCATTGGTCAAGGTTCTCTGGAGAAACAGTAAGGTGGAAGAAGCCACCTGGGAGCTAGTGACAGATATGAGAGCTCAATATCCAGAGTTATTCAGGTTAGATTTCGGGGACGAAATCCTTTTAAGGGGGGGATAGTTGTAAAGCCCGCTTAGTTAATTTGGAAATTAGCAGTTGTTTATGATTAATTATGAAATTATTTATAGCTATTTAAATAATTTATTATACTGTTATTTATGTCATTCAGTAGCTTGCCTATTTTGTAATTCCGGTGCCCGGTATTTTGGAACTCGGCGTTTGGCTCAGTAGAAATCACAACTTAGTATGCTAGTAGTTTGGGGACGGGTTTTAGACATTGGGAATGTCGGGAATGGCCGGGAATTTAGAATTTCCCAAAAATACCCCCTTTAGTGATTTTTATGTGATTTTATGGTGGAGGGGCAAAATGGTCTTTTTGCCCCATTAGTATTTTGTCTTTTGTGACTTTATGAAATGAAAAATAAATGTTATTTTATTTAATTGTTGGCTGATATGTAAGTTGATATGTGGCATTTACTTATCTTTTTCTCTCATTTTCAACACTTAGAAAAATAAAATAGAAAATTTTGGAAAAGAACTCTCTCAAGCTCTCTCTCTCTCTTTTTCGGCCAAGACTTGGCTGCTAGGGCTGGGTTTTTCTCCTCTAATCCTTGTGAATTTCAACTCATCTTGTGTAATCTTAGCCAAGGTTGGATCACTTATAACTTACCTTTGTGTTTTCTTGAATTTTAAGTAAAATTGATGAAATGCATGCATGATTTTGATATATGGTTGCTGCTGTGATTTTTGCATTAATTTCTGGATTGTAAGCATGTTAATTTGAGGTGATTCAAGCTGTTAGAAATGCATATAGGCTACCTTGTTTCAAGTTTGGTTTTTCTAGCTCAAAAATGTAAATTTTGAAGAAATTGTTGGAAATCTGTTGCTGTATTGTTGTTAATGTTTTTGTTTGTTTTCAGAGATTATATTATGCTAGTTTAAGAGGTTTTAAGCTAGTTTGATTGCTGATTAGGTGGTTTTGCTCAAGTTTGAGTTTAGAACTCAAAGCTTGAGCTCCAATGGCATTTTTCATGTTTGAGGTTTCTGGGTTGTTTTGATGCCTTGGATATGTTCTAGGGAAGGTATAGAACAGGTCTGGAAAGTTTGAGGTGATTTGGGGTTGAATTGTGCAAGTTATGAAAATTTGATGTTGCTGCCTGCGAGGAACCGGAATTCCGGTTGTGCATCCGGAATTCCGGATGGGTGTCCTGAATTTCCCAGAACCGGAATTCCGGTTGGGCAACCGGTCTACCGGTTGGGGAATTTTCAGAAACCCTAGTTTTCCTCGTTTTTATGTTTTTAGGGGTATTGCCATACTTTTTATCGATAGGGAAACTTTTAGTTCCTAGTTTTAGTCCCCGGGAAGTGATTTAGCGTGTCACTTATAGCGTTGTGATTTTTATGGTTTAGGAGCCGCAATCCGCCGTCAGCCTTCGGTTCCGGTCGGGTTGACCGGCACACCTGAATTCGGAATCCAGGTAAGATTAGTATAACAGTATGCATATGTAGATTACATGTTTAGCGAGCATGTAGGAAGCCTATTAGATTACATTAGTTGTATGTTGGCTTCGAACCATCCAACCCTGTCACGTCGGTACAGGCTGGAGTATGACCAGCAGCCGGAGTATGACCGGTTTGACCGATCAGGCTGACACTTGGTTGGTGGTTCCGTGCTATTGACGTATCCCGTCGGTACAGGCTGGAGTATGACCAGCAGCCGGAGTATGACCGGTTCGACCGATCAGGAGGATATAGTAACACGTCGGTACAGGCTGGAGTATGACCAGCAGCCGGAGTATGACCGGTTCGACCGATCAGGTTGTTACGTGTCAATAGTACCGTCCCTATGAACGTTCAGAACTCAGTACCATGTTGGACATGGCAGTAGTGGCTCAGTACCATGTTGGACATGGCAGTAGCGGGACTCAGTATCGTGTTGGACACGGCAGTTAGAATTATGTATGAGTATTATTATGCTTTTCTTACTGAGTCTGTCGACTCACAGTTTACGTTCATGTGTAGGTAAAGGCAAGGCTTTAGCTGATGGACCGTGAGCGAGCTTATGAGATTGTACATGTCGGGGCGGTTAGGCCTGGAGCGTACGATCCTCGGGACAGCAAGGCTGAATTTTGTAACTGGTCGTTAGACGACTTTTGATTTTATGTAATAGTTAAACAGTTAAAACTTTTGTAAATGATTTTATAAATCGGGATCCCGAGTCTTTTGTAATATGGTTTATAAGTTTAATTAAAAAGCAAAATTTTAATTAATCACGTTTTTCCATAAACCTCGTTGATTAGCAACGAGCTGCATAGTACGTTTAAAAATTACGTAATACGCCTAAGATAGTTAGGGTGTTACATATTCGATCAAAACAACTCCCCCTAATATCGAAATCCAAATTCATGAAATGTAGATCCGTAACAAACAGATCTGGAGCTCTCACCAAATCCAAAACAATGTATGATGTGAAATTTTTTAAAAAAACCTCATGAATAATACATTTACGTTATATACAGTTGCATTTTGATTGATTACTAGTTTCCAATATAAATATATTTTTTTTAAAAAACACAATAAGAAGAGTAAAATCGAATTAAGGTACAACCAGTTACGTATAAGTCTGTTTATTTTTTGTTTTGGTTGCCTTATAGTTGCATTATCGTTTTATGATAGTTTATATATTTTGCAGGAATTTAATTTGACAGGGACTAAGAAATAGTAGTTATACATAATATGTTTTGTGCAAATAGTTGTATATTAGTTTTATAATGAAATAACATATATGCAAGTAGCAAAACTATAATAAAACTACAAAACAACTGTATACAAACTAAAATATAGGAAAAAATCTTTGAACATCAACATCCATGATAAATCTCATTGTTACCCATTGATGATATAAAAATGGACAGGAAACAACTAGATAAAAAATATAGTTAAAAAATACATACAGAAGGTGTTTACACAATTAAAAAACTATGAAAATAACTATTACAAAATGAGAAATCAATAAACACAAAACCCACAAAAGTTAAATATGAAAAAATTTCAAAAATGGGGGAAAACCAAAAAGAAACTGAAAACAAACCTGAGATAGAAGAACACCATCAACTTGATTATTTTTTTGAGCATCATCTTGAGGAATTTTTTCCTGAGCAGCCACCTTCGATTTCTTCTTTGGAGGAGCTCGCCCACGTTTCGACAATAGAGGAGCAAAATCAGAGTCATCCTCCTGATCAACAACAGGTTGTTTACCCTTGTTTCTATTAGCTAAAGATTTCAACCTCATTTTAGAGCTTTTCTTTTGAACAGGGGAAGGAGTTGATGAAGAACAAGTTACAGTTATATTTATATATGGATTAAGAGAAAAATAAAAAGAGAGAAAACGGTTATGGAATTCGGTTAATGGGAGTTGAAAAAAATTTGAAGAACAAAAAGAAAATGGAAAATGGAGTTGGGATGTAGAGGGGGAAGTGTTTAACTATGGAGGTTGATATTTTAAAAAAAAATTGAAAAGAAATATAAAATAATAGGAAAAAGAAGAGAAAAAAGAGGGAAATGATGTATAGAGTGATTGATGTAATACATCAATCACTGACGTGTCAAAATGCATGATATGTGTGTGCATGTGGTAAAAATGTAAAAAACTTAAGCAAAAGTGTATAAAAGTTACTTTCACCGTGTTGTAGTATATATGTAATAAAGTTAGCCTTTTGTATTTTTAGTGTAAAAATTTCTTATATATTTATACAAAATCATGCAAATTGACTTATACATATCTTTAGCTGTATTTGATCACAAATCAATATGTGATAAATATGAATATTCTAAATATGGTCAGTTTTGATTTACCGAATTATTCATTTTCTTATTTGATTTCCAAAATTAATTGATAAAATTTTCTAACAATTATTGTAGCACAAATACTGATGGAGTATCTCACCTATAAATATAAGGTCTTGGTCTCCAAGCCCATCACTCACTCTGTGTTGGAATATATTTTATCAAGACCTAGATTTACTAACAAGTATGTTTTTAACATCTTAAATATGAACTTCTAAAACGATAAAAATTAAACACATATAAAGTATGAGAAATCTTACATTGGTTGCAGTAGAATTAAATGACTCATTTCACTTAGATCTCTAACCCTTGTTCATTTTTGTCGCAGAGTATAATCAAGATCTAAGCCTGACACTCCTTCAGTTGTTTGAATTATTCACAGTCTTACACACTATGATTGAGGACTAACTTGCTATGGGTGGGCATGCACTCAATCACTAAAGGCTTGAAATTATTTTATGAAGAATACTAAGGATTTCAAATATAGAAGGAAGAAGAAGAAGTCTCAAACTCTTTAGTTGTCTGACAAGATGAAAACTAGATTAAGAGTCATTAGTTGGATTATGAGACCATTATTTTCTTTTTATACTAATTCTCTTAGGATTAAAATTGAAGTATATGGAATAAAAAAATTGATAAAATAATAGCAAAAATAGGGCATAGTGGTCGGCCATGATGTGGGCCCATCACTAGCTAGATAGATTTTTGTCATTTTCTATACCATTTATCTATTATTTCACAATGCTATATTTTATAATTTCAATCCTATAAATGCCAAAACTATTTATTTAATAATTAAAATTAATTATCAAATAAAATTGTCATTTATATTATTTATTAATTAGACTCTTCAAAGTCTCTTAATTAACAAATAAACCCTAAAATCCTATTTCTTCATAATCAAATCATAACTTAGTGAAAATTCATAAACTATAGATAGCCTAATTTTAGAATTATAATTGATTAATTAAAATCAATTAGCTGAGTCTTACAAGTAGTTTGTCTCAACTAGTATGGGGACCATTGGCCTAGATAACCGAGCTTCCAACTAGTAGAACTAGAATTTACCAAGTAAATTCCCTAACTTATTAATTCTTCCTTGCACCACTATAGATTTGGAATTGCACTTTCAATAATATAGAACGCTTTATATGTTCTACGATATAGATATGCTATGAGATTATCCATTTGTTATAATTCTAATAATCAATGATCCTCTATAGATGATTTACATTGAGTAGGAACAAATTTACCATTACACCTTTCAATGTATTTTATCCTTAAAACACTTAGTTACCTATAAATGATATTTCAGTGAACTAATATAATCACTAAAATGAGCGCTCTTTCATTTATCTCTATTAAGCTAAGCTCGAAGTAAATCATCGTTTCACTTCTATGTCCAGATAAAAGTTATAGATTTCGTATTTATGATTAGCACTCCCACTCAATTGAACTACCATGTCCTTAATCTATATGTCATGAGGAGAACTATTGGTCAACTTTAACGAACAGATTGAAGAACACAAATAATACAACTGAACTAGAACCTAACCATCTCAGGATTGAGGTCATTTGATCTAAGATTAACTAGGTGATATTGAGTTGAATAGATATTACGGTAAGTTATTATATCCGATCCAAGTTCAATATCAGTCCCTTTCGATGCATACTCCATATATCCAACCCAAGCGTACTTTAACCAATGCCTTGGAAAGGACATAGCACTTATCCAATGTGGAAGTAAACTACATTGTAGATTATCCTATCAGTTAAACTCCGTGTACTGATAATTATAGGAATATATTTAATCACACAATCTTGATTACTTTCTACTGTGTTGACAACAGAATAAATAAGAATATCAATGTGTTGAGGCTTTGGATGAATTTATAAATCGAATTGACAAATAAATGATCACATGAACCAAATAACACATTAAATAAGTAATGAAAATAAATTTGTTTCTTTATTGATAATTAAATAGAAAAGATTACATTGAAATAGAATTTTATTTAGGGCACAAAGTCCAACACTCTGTGCAAACAGTAAAGTTCTATCTAAGAGAGTAGAGAGAGCTAATTTGAAGCTCGATTACCCAATCCAAAGCAACACAAGGATTGAGGCTTATAAAATCAATGCTGGAGGTATTACCATCTCTTTTGTGTTTCACATATACACGGGATATGTCTTTATTATTCTGCTTTGCAAATAGATCTTATATACTGTAACTTTCATATATTAATTTCGTACACCAACATCATCTTGGTTATGATTGTAACAATTAAATATTAGTTTCTAGATATTTTATTTTAAAATATATATAATATCAGACTCAATACACTACAAAAAGTCTTACCTTCAGTCACAATAAAATTTGTGACTAATTATAAAACATCATTCTTATGTTGTGATTAAAAAATCCGTGACTAAATTGTATTAGCTATAAGAATCACAATTTTTGTGACTAAATTTATTTTAGTCACAATACTTGTGATGAATAAAACTAAATTAGCGACAACTTGTATTTAAATACTATATTTTAGCCACAAGTAATTTTTTGTTGTGACTATAAATCACATTTAGTTACAAAAAAATTATGTCGTGACTAAAAATTTATCATTAAATGTATTTTCTTAGTGATATAATTAATTACATTAGTAATTTTATATTATCAAATGATATTAGGCACCACTATTGTTCCTTTAAAAAGAAAAGTCATCAGTTATATGATAAAAAAAAATTAGTAATTATGTCCTCTAGACTTTTGATAATACTGATTTTGGCTCTTAAAATATACGGCTTGTTAAAAATCTCTCATGAACTTTTATATTTATAGAAATTTAGTCATTTTGTTAGGTTTCGTCCCATTACTCCGTTTAAATAATGACGTGTCTTTGTCAATTGGTAACTTTGTGTCCTAAACTTTGACAACTATCAAATCGTACCCCTTCAAAATAAAAATAAGAAAGATTCAATATTTTTTTAGTGAATCTTAAAAAATGAATTTAGATCTTAAGAAAAATCATTTTGAATGATTAAGAAAATTAAAAAAAAAAATTAAAACTAATTAAGCGTATAAAATATTATTTATTTTTTATTAAAAAATAATTTAGATATTAAAAAAATATATTAAAAATTCAATTTGTAAAAACTAAATTTTACGGGAACAAACTTGAGTATATTTTATTTTTATAAAAAAATGTAGATTTTTTTTTAAATAAACATATTTTTTTTAGTTTAATTTATAACTTTTTTAAAATATAATTTAAATTTTTGTTAAATTTTTAATTATTTTTCTTTATTTGTCAAGATATGAGTTTATAAATATAAATAAGTTTGATTTTTTTTTCAAAAAATTTTAATTTATTTAAATTATTTATTAGATTTTTAAAAATTTTGGTTTGATTTTTTAAAATAAATGTTGATAAAATAAAATAAAGTTTGAAAATATTTTATTAAGTAAAATTAATATTTTTTAATTAATTTAATATTTTTATCTGTTTTTAATAATTTTTATTATTTTATTGAATTAATATAATATTATAATTGGTTTTTTTTAAAAGAAGAATATTATAATTTTTAAAATTAATTTTTTTTTAATAATAGGAGCAAAATTTTGTATTAGTTAAAGTTCAGGGAGTAAAAATGCTAATTTTTAATAGTAAAAGAAACTACACCTAACAGAAAAGGCATAATTATGTAAGTGTTATATTTTATGGGGTAACAAGTTGTATATTTTAGGAGGTAAAAAAATTAAGTAGTACTGAAAAATAATAATTATTGAAAAGAAAATTAATGAAAAATGGAAGTTTAAATTAAAGGTTTGTGAAGGAGGACACGCATATATGTATGCAGTAGTGTAACATTAACTACTACTATAAACTCGTTATAAATATGTATGGGCTCTCCACGTAAAAGATCATCCTAGCTTTCATATAAATATATAGTCCACCTACCATGAATTAATAACTGCAATTCATTCATATATGTATATTGGCACAAATTGTAGCTATATATATTCAGAAACGAACAGTCAAAACAATCATAGACTGTACATTTGATTATATGTATATAGAGTTATATGAATTCATGATACACATATAGACTATAATTACGCAGTAAACTAGTTGCACCTACATCATAAAATAATCATTACATTTATAGATCAATTATCTAGTGGGAGATCTATTCTTTATATATATGACAATACTAATTAATTAATAGTTAGATATAAATTCCACCATTTATTTAAAGGAATTTCTGAATAATTTTAATAAAATTTGACACTAAATTCTTTGGAGGTTTTTCTTTTTCAATTAGTAGAATTATGTCTGCTCTAATTACAATATATAATGTATATCATGATCACTGTGTATAAAAATAAACGAAGTATAATTATTTTATATGTTAAAAAGAAGTCTCCAAACTTACATGCAATATTTGCTTAGTTTTATATGACTTTATTACTACGTTTTTATTAAGGAAAAATATATAAATTTATAATAATAAATAATTTAATATATAATAAAATATTTTTTTATTAATTAAAATAAAAATAATATACTAAAATTTATAATTACATAAAACTCTTTATCAAATCAATTTTACAATTTCATGGATTTTCATTTTATCTAATTCGCATTATTTTTTTTTTCTATGCATCTCATCTGTACTAAGTACGGATTTTATACTTTGAATCCAATCCAATTCATTCTGCACAAGAATTAAAATCTAATCCGCACTGTGCAGATTGACTCGGTTATTAATTTAGATTTATTACTTTTTAAAAATTGAATATTTAATATTAAAAAAATATAATTTTTTTTTTACATAACTAGCAACAAAATAAAATAAATTATTGTTGTTTGTGTTTCTAATAACAAATTACAATAAATAAAATAAATAAAAAATAACAAATTCAAAGAAAGAAAAAAAATTATATGTAGAAAGAATGTTTAATTTTGTATTAGATTATATTTTCTTTATATATAAGAATGAAATATACATACCTTTCAAAAAAAAAAAATACATTTGATCTAAAATATATTTGTATCGTATGTATTAAATTTGTAAATTATTATTCTTTTTACATTAAAATATTAATTATATAAATGATTTTCTTAAAATATATATATAAATGTGTAAATTAAATTGAGTCAGTTACTTCTATTCAACATTCAATTTGTGCAAGTTTAGATTTTAGATTTTTCAATCTAATCCTAAGTACGGATATTCGTATTTTACGGATTAAATGTATAGATTGAATTAAATTATGTATTTTATAAACACTCTTAATTTCAAAAATAACAAATAATATATATTAATAAATATAGACACATTGCAAAATAATTTATAATTAAACATAAAATTTAATTATAGTTTAACAATAGAATTGATATGATTTTGCCAAAAAGTTGAAAGTACATGATATAGAATGAATTCAACATTTGTAAAGACTTGCATGTCAGAGTGAATAATCTATTATATGTTATAAAAGTAATTGTTGATGCAATATAATTTCTGATTTTGAAAAATATAATATTAATTATAATTATAAGTTAATTTTAGTAAATATTATTTTAAATTTATTTGTCAATAATATTCGAGTGAAATATTTATATTTATGTTTATGTTATATTAAATGTCACTATAAAATAAAAAAAATATTATTCTCTTTTCTTTTTATATTAATATATTGCAATTTAAATTTATGTTATAAATATCTCTTCTATTTTTATCATTAAAATGTTACAATTCAAATTTAAACTCACATATCTCTTTTTATCTTTTATCTTATATTAAATGTAACTTTATACTTTTTTAATAGTGCAATTCAAATTTAAACTCATTTCCCATATCTAAAATTTTTTTTTGCAATTATTATTTTTTTACTCAATCCACATATCAAGAAAAAATATATTTTTATTATTGTTTTTTTAAACAATAAAATATAAAACGTAGTGTTTATATTTCTTAAAGAATCAATGACGTTACTAATAAAATATTTTTTTTTATTAATATTTTATAAAATAAAATAAAAAAAAAGTATGATATTTCTAAAAAAATAAAAGTGTTATAAAGTTAAATGGACTAAAATTATAAATAATTAACAATAAGTTTTGAATATTATTAATTATTAATTTTTTAATTTTTTAATTTTTTTTTTTGTAACAGCCAAAGTTTTAATTATTAATTTTGACAAAAAAATAATTTAAAATTGTTAAACTAATAATTTCTATTAAATAACATTATCATTATATATTTAAAGATATGATTATATATGTACTATAGTGGTGCCTAACACCACTTTAAGATTACACTTTACAAATAGTTAGTGATTATTCTTAATAGTTATTAAATTAAATTGTGTAAAACTCATACTTAATAAAATTTAACATTTCTCATATATATGTGTTTGTATGGTGGTTAATTTCATTATAAAATATGGTGATTTGATTCAGTGGTTGCGTAGGGTTGTGCATATAATATATGAATAATCAATAATATTAATAACTATCAATATCACCTTTGCCCCCATCAGGAGACAATGCTATACTGCGTGCCGTCCTCATGGTTACATTGTCCCTATATATTAATATAATATAGGATTTCTTTTTCAACCTTTAATTCAGTACAAAACTTTAAATTTCCAAGCCTTAATTAATAATATATACCTATACATACATATATCTATCTTTGATCTCATCTACCTCTATAAATATCTTCATAAAGAAAAAGATGCATGGCTGATTTTGGAGCCTTAATTAATTACAATAACCCATCATGGAACCACACGTACGCTGCTACATTGTTACATTTTGCTTAAGTATTACGTCTACTTATTAATAGAATACTTTCACCCATTCATCTTAATTAAAAAAAATAACTATAAATATTAATATTAAAAATATTAAATTATTAGATTTGCTTCAATAATAAATAATAAAAGAAAATTTTAAATTTTTATATGAAATTATTTAAGCGAAGACATCACTACTTTTGCACTTACCATACAAGCTTTTTCTATTTTCAGCCCTTAGAAAAATTATGTCTTTTTATTTTTTGGGGATTTTTTCTATAATAAACTGAAAATGGAAAAAATTTACATTTATGACCTACAGAGAGAAAATAAACAAAAATAGAAACTAAAAATTGTTATTTACAAAAATACCTGCAAAAAAAAAACAGAGGGAATCCTCCTTCTTCGTGACCCAGCTGTAGGACCCCAACAACCATTTTCAACCATTTTCATTTCAAAACTAGGAAAATCATATCTAAAAAAATGTAGATCTCAAAGAAAAACTACTCAGATCCCGAAAATCCAAATACAAAAGGGGAAAAAAAATTATCCAACCTCCATTGTTGTACAAAAAAAAAAAAAAACTCAAAAACAACATTCAGTCAAAAGCCCAACGCGTTCAGAGGAGAAGAATCGAAGAGAAGGAGATCTGTAATCATTGAAACTCACCCATGATTGAATCAGAGAAATAATTGAAGGTAATACAATTTCTTCATGAACATCTTCCAATCTTTTATTCTACATAAATGAGAATTTGTTATTAATTGAGGAAAACTGGAATAAATTGAAATAATAATAAAATATTGGTGAATTTGAACAAAAAAACAACAACGGTTTGCATAAAACAAATATTAATGCATATAATTATATGCTACAGAGTTTTAATATGCAAACAGTTGTTTATAAGTTGTTTTCCAGTAAAATAATGGTTGTTTGGGATCTGCAAACGAGAAATGATGAATCTATTCTTATTAATTACTGAATGCTTTAAAATAGTTGTTTAATAGTTGATTTGACAGATTAAAATAGTCGTCCAGATCAAAATGTTACCTGCAAATGTTGTTGTTAGAAAGAGTTGTTTAGTAGTTGTTTTGCCAGATTGAAATAGTTGTTTGCAACTTCTGAAATTGAAACAAATAAATAATTTACATTATTTCAGGATACGGAACCATTACAAATTTTGGTACAGAGCAATGGGCATTGGGATGACAACAACTCAGCACAGGCAGATTTGCAGCAATCTGGAAACAACCCGGCAACAACTTCCAAGCAACAACTATCTGCGCACACAATTGGATCAGTTCAAGACGATACATTTTTTCTAGGAACAGGGACCGTGACATCATAATCAACCATACAACAACCAGAAAACAACAAAGAAAAAACTACAGCAATAGATGAATATAAAAACAACTAAAAAATAACTCAATAACAACACAAAAATAACATCAACAAAAATACATAAAAGAAATACAAAAAGAATGACAGAATACATAAAACCGTCATGATAAACAAGTAAAACATTGACAAAAAAAAAACAAAATAGTTACTGTAAAAACAAACTCAATAAAATGATAAATTTGTAGGAGGTTTCTTAGAAATTTTAGAAATTTTTTTAGCTGGGGAAGGTAACTTCGAACCCGACTATGTGGTGGCCATTTATAGAAGAAGAGAAGACAATGTGGGAGGAACAACTTACAGAGCTTATGGAAGATAATGGAGATAGTGACATAGATGAGAGGTTGAAAAATCATGGGTTAGGGCTTTGGACGGGATGATCGTGGGTTGTGGTAATGAAGAACTAAGGAAAGAGAAACAGAAAATAAAATAAAAAAAAAAAAACAAAACAAAAAAAGAAAGGAGGAGTTATGGAAGTGGTGGAGTGTAAGAAGAGAGAAAACCATGACATAAGCATAGGGATAGGTATATTTGTAATTATGAAACTTTTGAAAATGTAAAATTGAAAAATAAAACTTGTATAAAAGTTTAAATAACCCAGCATTGACAAAAAAGTAAAAAAAGGATAAAAAAGGACACCAAGTGTAAAAATCTCTATTTTCTTTTTTATTTTTTTAAATTGTGATGTTATATATTATATAGTTATAATAACAGATATCTCATACATTTTTAAGAATTTTAAATAAATTATAATGTTCAAAATAATCAATATTGCACACATATAACAAAAATAGACACTTGCAGCTAACTATTTAAATTATATTTTTAATACTGTAAATAATTTGATATTTTCTGAAAACGAGTAAAACTCTTATTATAACTAATAATATATTGTCATATAATTTTTTTTTTAATTATAATATCTCCATATACTAAAAATAAAAAATAGTCGGCAAGAATAAATGTGATGTATTACTATTAAAAATATTAAGTGTAAACACAAAATTGACACAATTTTTACAATAAAATTAATGATTAATACTTAATTTTATATCTTATCAACAAAATATGTAACTATTTTTTTATGATTTTTTAATTAGCACATAAATAATAATAGTCTATTGGGGTTGTTTGGTACACCGTATTATAATGTATTGTATTGAGTTAGATTGTGTTGTATTGTATTGTATTAGTATTATTTAATACAATATAATGTTTGGTGTTGACTTATATTAATTGATTGTGTAAAGTTATAATACACTCGATCCCAACACCAACTACGGGTCTAGGTCTGGGTCCAAGTCAGGGGTCTGGGGTCCGGGTCTGGGTCAGGGTCCAACTTCGGGTTCGAGTCCGGGTCCGGGTCCTGGTCTAGGTCCGGATCGGGGTCGGGGTCCGATCGATGTTTGATGTTCGGGTCGGGGTCGGGGTCCGAGTCCCGGGTCCAGGTCGGGGTCCGAGATCTGAGGTCCAGGTCGGGGTCCGGGTCGGAGATTGGTGTTGACCCCAAATTATTTGTAAATATTATAATACAAGCTAATATGGATCATTTATTATGTATTAAATAATACAACATAGTATTAAAAAATTTAGTCGTAATAATTAATACAATACATTGCTTAATGCAAACATAGTATTATTTATTATTTAATACAATACGACCCTTATACGGCGTACCAAACGAGCCTTTGATAATTTTTTTCCTCCGAACTTTAACGGTACTAAATTATATTCCTTTAATTTTTCAAGCTATTAAAAATTCTTTTTGAACTATTGAGATCGTTAGATTCAAAGACTTTTGTTCAATTTTAATAATGACAATCAGACATGGATGAGAGTTCAGGAGCTACAATTTAGTACATGTAATTTAACAAAAAGAAAAGGCATTAAATAGTTAAATAACTTTTACAACTTTTTTTTTATGTTATATGGGTAAATATATCTATATATTTTATGTATCATTTTCATTAAATAATAATAATTATAATATTGGATTGTTCACGATCAAAATTCTGTTGCACTTATACAACAACAAGAGTTATTTACAAAAAAAAAATATAACTCTATTGTAATGCTGATTAAATTTTCTATTATTATGTTAATATAAAAAAATTTATATGCTGTATTTATTTATATAGTCTTACAAATTCATATATTTATTTATATTCTAAACAACAAACATATATTAAAATATTATTTTTTTGTAATATTTTTTAAATAGTGTAATTTTATTTTACTTTATAATTAAACATTATTCAATTATTTTTTTTATATAAAAATAATTATATACTCTTCATTAATTATTATTTATTTAAAAATAATAAAACATTACTAATTATATTTATATTAATATAACATGCATTTTTATCGAAAATTTATAGAGTTTAATATTTAATTGAATATATTTTAGTTCATTTAATTTTTATATTTTATATTGTTATTGATTTAACAAAAGAAGAAAAAGAAAATTGAATACCTCATACAGATTATTAACGGTATCAATCAAATATATAACTGTTTTTATAATTTTGTAATCATAAATAACAATGTATACTAATATAAAATAAGTTAAATAATTAAGTTTTAAGTAAGAAATTATTTTAATAGCTAAGAGTTTTAAGAAAAACAACTACATTATCATTAATCCTCAAAATAATGAAAAAAATTAAGCTTTTAATACAATTTTTTTTATTGAAAAGAGTATATGCTGTATATAAGTTTTTACAAATTTGTTATTATTTTTTTAAAAAAAATATGAATATTGTTCATCAATGACTTCAAAACATCTATACGAGGAAATGACAAGTCGAGTCGTAAAGTAGGGAAGCAATTTAAGTCACGATACACATGTTTGACATGAATACAACTCGATATTTTGCGAGTTCGACACGGCGACACGAAAATTTTGCTACATATATTTTGTTTGTCAATTTTTTATGTTACGGGTCGTGTTCGTGTCTGTCATCTAAAATAAATTTTAAAATTCAACATAGTACGAAGATGACACGATGACATTAACAATTTAGCTTACAACCCGCCAACACAATATGCGATTTTGTAGGTTCAAGACACGAACTTATTCGAGTCGTGTTCGTGTACGTGTTTTATAAATTTTTCGAGTCACGTGTCGTACTCGTGTCAACAACTTTTTAGTAAATTTAAGACCTCGGCACAACACGAACATGACACACCAATACTAATTGTCACCCCACCAACTATAAAGCATGACTATATTAAAAGAATAGTTAAAATTTTTAAGTATATTTTAACAAATTTTCAAAAAAAATAAAAGAAGAAGAAGAAGACAATAATGTAAGACAAAAGAAAGTGTAAAAATATGATTAGGTAAGTTCCATTATTACTATCATATTTCTTCAATTTTATTACCATTAGATCAACTATCAAAGGCTAGATCAACAATTTTGTTACCATTAGATCAACAAAATCAAGATCTCCACCATGTAAATATCCTATATATCTTTATAGTCCTATCCCTTTATGTATATATATTGTTAGCTTGGTTTGAAGGTACAGTGATGTTAGTTTGTGCCGTTAATAAAAACCTCACAAAAATGTTGATACAGAGGTGCGTGTTTGTTTGTTATCTTTCAACTTTGTCATCATCTCAAGTGATTATTATACATCGGCTGTTAATTAAGGTTTGCTTGTGTGTGTATCTATATAATATTATAGGTCCGTACGTTGTAGACCAGTACTGTTCTATTATTATTTTTGAAAAGAACCACTGGTTCTGTTATTAGTTATAACATATATATAGATATATATTTATATATCGTGCTTAGTGTTGTACGTGTCGTGTGTCAGTAGAAATGGAATTAATTATAGTTACTTTTTTTTTTTCCCAAAGTAAATATAGTCACTTAAACTTAACATCAGTTGTCGTTAGGAACTCTTTTCAATAATAAAGGCCTTCTAAACGTACTACATCTACATGCAAAATTTTGATTTAATTTTTTCATAGTTTGGTCACCCGATATATATATATATTTTTCCTATATATATTAATGGATTTTATATATATATATTTTTCCAAATTAGTTGAGCTAAAGTGTATGGTACATATGTATTTTTCCTATATATATATATATGAAAACTATAAATTTCAACCAAAAAAAGAGTTAAAAAATTGATTGTTCCAGGTGAGAAAATGAAGGAAAATTAGAAAAGATATATAATAGTAATTATATCTGCACAAACAATTTACATACAAACTATATTATGCTTGTTTTAGTTTCAAAATTAAGTATAGCCAATTTTAATTAAAGAAAAAAAAGTATAACTTTATAGAAATAAATGATCATTATACAAGCATGCACTCCCAACAATTTATTTTTTTTTAAAAAATCCCAATTAGATTTTGTTTTGCCCAAGATTCTCAGTTTACTTGAGATGGGTCTCTCGCCGCATAATTTAAATAACAATAATATACATTTTTCATATCTAATTTACAATAATAACATTACTATTACTACTTAATACATTTTTCAATTTTATTTTTATTATTTTCCTGTATTTTAAAAATTACTTTTTTGGTTATATACTAATAGTATTTGACAAAAAATTAATTAGTTACTTTTATATAAAAAAAATTTATTTTTAAATCATATAATTTGAAATAAATTTTGATTACCTCTAAAACTTATTTGTATACATCATAGTATACTTCAAAAAACTGCTATTTTTAATGATAACTTTCTAGTCCCAACATAATTTTTTTTGTGACTAAATGTGACTTTTAGTCACAACAAATGTTACTTTTGACTAAAACATAATATTTAGTTACAAGTTGTCACTAATCTAGTTTAAGACACAACAAGCATTGTGACTAAAAATACACATTTAGTCACAAAAAATTGTAATTTTTGTGAATAATACTTTTAGTCACGGACCTTTTAGTCACAATATAGGAATAAAAATTTATAATTAGTTACAATTATTTTTTCACTTTTAGTCATAAATTTTGTTGTGATTAAATGTAAGATTTTTTGTAGTAGTAATTAATTAGTTATTTTTAAGTTATATTATGGTAGATAATAATTTAAAATACATTTAAGTAACCTTAAAAATTATTTCAAAACTAATAATGTGTCATGTAATATAATAACATACTATTTTTATATACCAATTATTTATATATTTTATTATTTTGAAGCCTAATTAGTTATCATATAATATAATATAATATAATATAATTCAATTAAAAAAAATTCTAAAATGAATGTTAACTAAAATTTAAAAAAATTATAAAACACTAACTAATTACTATATTAGTCTCCAAATAGTATTTTTTTTTTTTAAAAAAAAAAGAATAGCAAAAAATATATACTTTTCACATCTTAAAATGTTCACATTAAATTAAATTACAATGATATTTTTATTAGGCTCGTTCGAGTAATAAAGTGACCAGAAATTATTTTTTAAAATTTGAGTGAAAAGAGAAAAGTAAGAAAGAGAGAAAAAAGAAAGAGAGTAACTTTAAAAAGAAGAAAAAAGGGAAAAAAAGGGGAGAGAAAGAGAAAAAAAATGGTATAAATGAATTGAAACATAAATAAATAAAAATGTTATTTATATTTGATTGAGTTATTTTTGATAATTAAATTAAAATAAAATAAAAGTGAGAAGTATAAAATTCTTTATATTTTAATATATACATATTAATAAAAATATAATTTAAACATTATTAAATTATAATAGTGCTTCGAGAAAATAGAGATAGAATTTACATTTTAAAAGGAGTACCATTTGCATATTTGTTCTTTATAGAGGAGCTATTGGCACTGCTTAATTAATAACAACAAAGCTTTTTTCAAAGTTTATGAGAATCAACTGAAAAGTGGGAATTCAGGTGCCTTAATTATCCATAATTGTGATATATTCTTAAGGCATGTTTAACTGTTTTAGTGGGACAGACAAATGTCATTTTGTGCCGGTAGTAGGTAGTAATTGTCTTGTTTTGTTAGTTGGGGCTATTTTTTTTTTATTTTTTTTTCTTTTTTGAATATAAAAAAAAAAAAACAAAACATAGATGCAATTATATATTGGACACAATAATTATAATACGTAATGTGAAGAAGAAGTGGTACAAGTGTCCTTATCATGGTTTTAAGCCTAGTATAATATTTCTAATCTAGTAGACGCGTTCTGATGTCATAAATACTAGCTAGGTCTACACACTCACTAGATGCTTAACTCTACGATAAATAAATAAATAAATAAATCTAGGCATTGAAATTGATACTTTGATATATAGCGCCACTCAAATTAAACTCTCATTCAATGTTTTTTCATTTCGATTAATTATTCCCACTATACGTTCTGTTGGTAAAATACGCGTACATCTTTTACAGAGCATGATATATAGGTTTTTCATTGCATACAATATATCATAAATAATTTTTATTATTATTATTTAACGTTGCTTAATTAGAAATGAATCAAAATTCTCAAAATTAAATTAATATTTAGGAAAACTTCTTTTGTAGTCTCTGTTGAGCTACTGTGTATTTTTTTTGTGTTCCACTTAAATAGCTATAATTTCAATATTACCAAAAAAAAAAAAATGATGCAAATAATTTATTACACTTGTATTTTCTTAATATAAATATATAAACAAATTACTTAATCTTAATTTGGACACGGGGGTCACTCTAGTACGAATGATTATTTTGAGTTTTTAGCCTTTTGATTCTACACGATTTGGCTCTTGATACTGTTTTGTTAATTTATTGGCTCTTGATACTGTTTTGTTAATTTATTTCTCCTAAAATGCATGCCTAAATTTAATTAATGTCGTACAATATTGTGTCTGTTGACCATGAATAATGGGTACACATATCTGTAATTATTATGAATATTAATTGAAAAAAAAATAACTCTAATAATCTGATATAGTCCGCAGAATGAAAATATTTGTTCAGTGCTAAACTCACTACAAAAAACTGTTACTTTTAGTGACAATTTTTTTGTCACAACATAATTTTTTTTGTGACTAAATGTGATTTTTACTCACAACAAAAACTTACTTGTGACTAAAACATAGTATTTAACTACAAGTTAATACTAATTTAGTTTTAGTCATAATCAGTATTATGACTAAAAACACATTTAGTCACAACAAATTGTAATTTTTGTGACTAATACTTTTAGTCACGGACCTTTTAGTCACAACATATGAATGGTAATTTATAATTAGTCACAACTTTTTTTATTTTAGTCATAAATTTTGTTGTGACTAAAAGTAAACTTTTTTGTAGTGACTATCAAAATTAATAAA
Source organism: Cannabis sativa (assembly GCF_029168945.1). Lineage (NCBI taxonomy): Eukaryota > Viridiplantae > Streptophyta > Magnoliopsida > Rosales > Cannabaceae > Cannabis > Cannabis sativa. Next base: position 25,474,851 of record NC_083608.1, read on the forward strand.
TAGTTTAATTTTGTTTTAAAATAATAATTATAATTGATTTATAAAAACTAATTAATCATATTCACACTACAAAAAATAAAATATGCAAACATAAATTAGACATATATTTCATATCAACAATTAATAATCTAAAATAAATGAAATTGAAATTAATTAATTAATTATAATAATAAAATAGGAATTAGATATTGGTTGAGATCATGACACCACTTCTAAGTAACACATGCACTTAAATCTCGATAAAAGTTCATTACGTGATGAAAGCGATGAAGCGACTGTTATATTATTTATATGTTCTTAGATTAAGGGTCAGTTTGTATGTTGTGAGAAAAAATAGTTGTAGCAAAACTGTAGAAAAAAGTTGAGCTAGAGTGTTTGGTAAATTATAAATTTTAAAGTACTGTGAGTTGTTAAGATCTATTATAATGATAATGGTAATGTTATAATCTAGTTTATTATAATCACAAATATGTAAAAACATATAATTTTTTTTTTAATTTTTTTAAAATATAAATTTATATGTATTTGATAAAAATAATTTATAATCAGGATACATAAAACAAAACTTATAAGATGAATAATCCTTTTTTCAATAAAAATGGTCAAAATCCATTCCCTACTTAGTTATACTAATAACACATGGAATCCTAGTTACCAATATTTAATTTTCCGATACAAAAAGCTAGCGAGAGAATGGTCTTTCACTGTTTCTCTCTCCCTGGAGCTTGGTCATTCACCAATCTCTAATCCTTGAACTTTGTTCGGTATTCATCTCTGCTTCTTTGTGTCTATTTGCTCTCTCTGTGTTTGGGGTCTGTTTGTTAGCTTTCTTGGTGGGTCTTTCTTTGGGTTGTGGCATCTTTCCTAGCTTTGTCTCTTTGTTTACTCTTTCTTTTGCCTTGTCTTTTTTCGGGAGTGGGGTCTTTGAGATTCAGTGGGGTAAAGGGTGGTTGAGTCTTGGGTATGGGTAGTTGGTTTGCTTTGTTTTTTGCTGTCTCTCATTTATGGAGTTGATTAGTGTTGCTGATGGCCCTATTAAAGGCAAAGCCATCTTTTGTGTTGAAGCTACCATTTCTCTCTCCCCGAGTGTTTCTTCCATTAAGGCACTCTCTTCTTTGTGCTTGTTAGGGAAGGTAGTGGCTCCTATGGCTGTTGATGTGCGTGATATTTTAGAGTTTGTTACTAAACATTGGAAAAAAAAGGTGGCTGTTTTTCCTCTGGCTAATGGTTCGGATACTCTCAACTGTTTTAAACTGGGGTTTGAATGTGAAGAGGATAGGCAATGGGCATTGAATAATGGCCCCTGGTCCTTTAGAGGTTATACGTTTGCTCTTCGTGCATGGGTGCAGAGTGTTGAAGGCACTACACCTGAAGACATTTTCAGCTTGTGGGTGCAGATTCATAAGCTGCCACATGAGTATTTTTCGGTGAATAATGGTAACCGACTGGGTGGTTTAATTGGGAAGGTTATTAAAGTGGAACTGGAGGAGGACAATCCAAGCTCGTGGCACCTATTTCTCAGAGTTCTTGTTGAGTTTAATCTCAAAAACCCTTTAATATCTGGATGTTTCTTTAATTTAGACTCTGGAGTCAAGCGTTGGCTCCAGTTTAAATATGAGAAGGTTAGAATTTTTTGTTACTTCTGTGGTGTTTTGGGTCATCAAAGGAGGGGCTGTTCTTTGTCTTTTCCGATCACGGTGGCTAGTCTTGAAGGTACTCCTTTCCCTTTGTACGGTCCGTGGCTTTCCACAGCTTCGAAATATCAGGATGTGTTCTCTGGTGCGTTGATCAAGAACCCAGCGACGATTGCGTCTGGGTCTGCTTCTATGACTGGTGGCTTCCAGCGTGCTGGTTTGTCGTCTCGGTTAGCCGTTGCCGGGGCTAAGGTGAAGAACGGAGTGGATCGAATTCCGAGAAGGGGCTTGATGTTGATGGATCGACCCATCTCTGGGAATGGACAAAAACCTCAGAACAAATGGGTTCAGGAAGGTGGCTACCGGAGTGTTTCGAGAGAATGCTGGAAATGGTAGTAAGCCAATTGATAATTTGAATTTAGGAGAAAGGTTGTCTGCTCCTTTACCTAACTTGGAGGCGTTGACCGTGGGTGAACAGGGTGTAGACCCGTTGGTTTTAAATAATGAGAAAAGTGTGGAAAGACCTTTGGGTAATGAGATGGGCTTTAGTGGAAAGGACACTTTGTCCTTTGGAGTGGGAGTTGGGTCGGCTGGGCCAAGAGGAAAAAGGCCTTTTGTTTTTGGTAAAGGTGAGAGTAGTGGGCCGTTGGTTTTGGGCCATGAGGGTCTTTGTCAATTGCTTGTTAACTCAAATGGGCCGAAAGAATTACCTAGTGATGGGCTTAATTTATTTACATCTAATGATAAAGGGCCTAGGGAAATGGAGGAAAGGTCCAATGCAATTCATGTTAATGATGTTGAGCGTGTGGGATGCTTTCAATCTGGGCCCACTCTGTTGAAAGGTGATAACCGTGAGGTGGATTACTCTTGTAATGGGAAAGGAAGGGGTTGATCAATGAAGAGAATCCACTAGTTCTGGGTGTTGGGATTTCGGTCGTTTCCCCTTTTAATGAAGAGAATGCTTTGGCTCACTTTTTCCATGCTCAAGAGGAGTTGCTTCATGACCTGAAACATTTTGGCAAGGTTGATTTGTATGAGATTAAGAGAATTGGAGGGGACATTGGTGTGCCGACCTCCTCGGATATCAATGAAAGAACTACTCCTTTTAAGAAAGGGAAGTTTGAAGGCTCTGCTTCTTTATGTACTAGACCTCACAAGATTATTAGAACCCACCCTGATGTGGTTCAAGACTTTCCGTGGGACACTAAAGAGAAGGACCGGGAATCTAAGGTGATTTATGATGATCTGTTTGAGGAATCTTCCGACTCCCTGAGCTGCAATGAAGGTATCATGAAGAGCCCGCTGATTGGCTCCTTTATAATTGATGAGGCGGAATCCATCGGGTTTGTGTACTCGCAAAACCCTGTGGAGGAGAATGTCATTGCTCCTCCACAGGAGCCATGAGAGGGATCGCGTGGAACTGTAGGGGGTTAGGGCAGACCTCTACAGTTCGTGAACTGAAGTCCCTGATTAGAGCGCGCTCTCCAGATTTTGTTTTTCTGTCTGAGCTAAAAGTGGATGCGACTCCTCTGGTACGTATTCTTAGATCCCTCCACTTTTACTTTAATATCTGTGTGCCTTCTATCGGAATTGCGGGAGGTATTATTTTGGCTTGGAAAGTTGGTTTTAGTTTTGAATGTATTTCTTGTACCCGAAATCATATTTCTGGAATTGTGTACTCGGATCCCCCTTCCAATCCGTGGCTTCTCTCGTGTGTGTATGGCCCCCTTACCTCTATGCAAAGAAAAAGTTTTGGTCGAACATCATGGCCCTTGGGGACAGGTTTGGGGGTCCTTGGTTGATTTTAGGAGACACCAATTTTGTTTTTAGCAACTCTGAAAGAGAAGGTTCCTCCGGAAGGGACCTGTTTATCCCCTTCATTTCCAACCTGGTAGATGCGAGAGGATTGATTAACCTGCACGTCCAGGGTGATAAGATGACGTGGGACAACCATAGGTCTGGGGGTCATCATGTGAAATCGGCTCTTGATAAAGGGATTGTGAATGAAGCGTGGCTCCATCTGTTTCCGAAAGCTATTATCTGTTCTTCCCATACTAGTAAATCGGATCATCGACCTCTTTTTCTGAATACTAGTGGTAATCCTCCAAGCTCTAAGAGAAGTTTCAAGTTTGAAGAGGGTTGGACAAGGGACGATAGGAGTAAATTGATAGTTGCCAATGCTTGGGATTCAGTGAACCACTTTTGGGCTCCTGCCCGAATTTTCAAAAAATTGGGAGCTACTAGGGTTGCTCTTTTGAAGTGGAACAGAGCGCAGTATGGAAGAATTGATTGGGTTATTAAAGACCTGGAGCAGAAACTGGATAGTCTCTAAAGACTCCCAGTGGGTGCTCGGGAGTGGACCCAGGAGAGTGAAATGCGTAGATCGCTGAATGAAATGTTAACCAGGAAAGCGCTTTATTGGAAGCAACGAGCCAGAATCACTTGGCTCAAGGAGGGTGATAGATGTTCAAAGTTCTTTTTCCTCTCGGCTGCAATAAGAGGAAGGAGAAACGCCATTGAGAGTATTTTGAACAAAAATGATGTCTGGCTTACAGATAGAGAATCTATTGGACTCGAATTCACGAACTTCTTCCAAAGTATATTTGAAGGCTCAGATCTTGACTAGAGCCTGGATTGTAGACAGCTGTTCCAGGATAGGCTGTCTATAGATGACCAAGAGGGGACCCTTCTGTGTCCTTCGAGGGAAGAAATCAAGAATACTCTGTTTGCCATGAACAGTCATAAGGCTCCGGGGCCGGATGGAATGTCAGTTCTTTTCTTCAAACATTACTGGGAGTCTGTGGGTGATGATGTCTGTGAAGCAGTTTCAGACTTTTTCAGAAATGGCCATATGCATAAAGGAATCAATACCACCAATGTAGTTCTCATCCCTAAGGTCATGAACCCGAAGAGACCTAGTCAATTTAGACCTATCTCCCTTTGCAACGTTATCTATAAGGTCATTTCTAAAATAGTAGCGAATAGAATCAAGCCTTTGCTGCCTTCTATAATCTACCCTACTCAAACGGCATTTGTTCCTGGTAGAAATATCTAAGATAATAATGTCATAGTCCAGGAGATTATCCATTCCTTCAAACGAAAGAAAGGTAGAGAGGGTTATTTTGCAATCAAAATTGATCTTGTTAAAGCTTATGACAGACTGAGTTGGAGGCTCATTGACCATGCTTTGGACTGTTTTGGCTTCCCTCCGAAGCTGCGCTCTTGGATTTCGCAATGCATCTCCACTACCACTCTAAACATTTGCTTGAATGGGGGCCAAGTTGGAAAGATTATGCCATCGTGTGGCATCCGTCAGGGAGACCCCCTATCCCCTTACCTATTTATTTGTGCTGCGGAGGTTTTCTCGAGAGTGTTGGAAGAGGCTCTTGGGCAGGGCAACATTCAGCGAATTAAACTAAGTAGGGGAGGTCCAACTATTACCCATCTTTTCTTTGCTGATGACCTTATTTTGGTGGGTAGGGCCAATATAAATGAAGCAAATTGTGTCTGGAATTGTTTGGAGAAGTTTTGCTCTTGGTTTGGCCAAATAGTGAATAAACTCAAGACGTCAATTTTCTTCAGTAAAAACACTCCTGACGGTATGAGGAGAGGGATTAAGGAAGCTTTGGGCATTAAGTCTCCGGAAGGGTCTATAAATTATCTGAGGTTGCCACTTTTCAGAGCTAGCCAGAAGGATGCTGATTTTAACTTTATTCTGGACATCTAACCTCTAAATTGCAGGGCTGGAAGGCGAAGACTTTGTCGAAAGCCGGTCGTGCTACCCTAATTAAGTCTGTGGGCTTGTCGATGCCTGTTTATGCCATGCAGACCACAAAACTCTCTAGTCGCATGGTCTCGAGAATAGATGGTTTAGTCAGAGATTTTTGGTGGGGCTTTGAAAGAGGAAATCATGGTATTCATTTAAAGGCTTGGGATAAGCTGTGCCTTCCTAAGTCTTTGGGTGGATTAGGATTTCGAAAAACCAAGGAAATGAATTTGGCCTTCCTCGCCAAGTGGGGCTGGAATTTTCTAAATGGATCTCAATCCTTATGTTGTAAAATTTTGGAAGCCAAATATCTTAAGGGGAAGGATTTTCTCAAATGCAGCTATAAGGACTCGGATTCTTGGTTTTGGAAAAATGTTGTGAAAGCCAAAACTATCCTAAAGAAAGGGGCTTTTAAAGTTGTGACAAATGGAAGGGCGACTAATATTTGGAGGGATCCCTGGATTCCTCATCTTAAAGGTTTCATCCCGAAACTAAGGAGCGGGATTTTAACCAATGATAATTGTGTGGCTGACCTTTTGTTGGCCAATGGAGATTGGGACATCCCGAAGCTTAATATCCTTTTTGATAAAGAAACGGTGTCTGCAATCGTCAAAGGCGGTAATCCCTCGGGCCTTGGGGATGATAGATGGGTTTGGACATTGGAGAAAAAAGTACAATTTACTTGCAAGTCGGCGTATCTGTCTCAAGCACTAGAGAGAGCCCATCAAAGTGCGGTTGCTCCGGCACTTTGGAACAAGCTGTGGAATAGCAAAATTTTGGAGAGGCATAAGATCCTTTGGTGGTGTATCCTCTCTAATGCACTCTCAACTAGATCTGTGATTGGGAAAAGATTCCACATTGAGAATAACGAATTCCCTTTCTGTGGTTTAGGGGAGGAATCAATGGAACACCTTTTCCTGACCTGTGATGTGGCAATGGATTTATGGCGTTCTTCACCTTGGGGCATTTATCCTATCTGCAATTCTAGGATTCGAGTTTGGGACTGGGTCAAATTCATATGGAATCTTAATACTAGGGGGATTCGTGTGGATGAAGTATTTCTGTATGCTTCGATCGTTGTGGAAAATATATGGAGAATGCGTAATGACTATATTCATAACAACTCTCATCCGGATGTTTTGAAATGTATTGACAAAATTTGTAATTCTTATGCAGAGCTTCATGATGCTTTCTTGCCTTGCCCTACCCCTTCTTTGGTGGGGATCTGGAGGCCTCCTCCTCTGGATTGGATTAAATTAAACTGTGATGTCAGGGTGGGCTTGGACAGTATGTGCATAGCGGTGGTAGCTAGAAACCATTGGGGTGCAGTGGTTCGGATTAACACGGCTCGGTTAGACTTTGCGGATGCTTTATGTGGAGAAGCTGCAGCTTGTGGTTCAGCTGTCTCGATGGCTCTTGAGCAAGGCTTCAAGTTTGTTATGGTAGAGAGTGACTCGAGAATAGTTATCAATGCTCTCAATGGGAAGGAGTCTCATTGGGCAATTGATAACTATGTCTCCTTTTGTTCTAGGTCTTCTCCCTCCTTTATTAGTTGTAATTTTGTGCATGCAAATAGAACTTGTAATTTTGCTGCCCATAATGTGGCTAATTGGGCTTTTACTCACAAGTTGTATGGAAATATCCCGAACGATTCGGTTCCGGTGGACCTATTATGTAATAACCGACAGGTCTAGTTTTCCTATTTAATGTTACGAATACGTTTCCTTTCAAAAAAAAAAAGAAAAAAATAATTTATAATATTTATTTATTATGTTTTATCAAATGTAAAAAAAAAAAAAAATTCAAATATATAAGAAAAATTCTTAGTTGATGTTGTTTGTTAATATTAAAATAAAATATAAATTATTTTTTCTAATAAAAAAAATAAGAGATTTAATAATTATTTATTTTATTATGATTAGTTTTTTTTTATTTTTTTAATATGTAATAAATAAGTATAAATATGGTTTTAGTACAAAAAAAATTATTAGGATCTTAGATTCTAAATTTGTTGGTTCTCCATCCAAACAAAGAGTCAAAATGACAAAGGAGGACATCCAAGAAGAAGTAGATTTCTGGACTCCTTCAATTGTCTGCTATGTACTTGGGGCTAATCCCCCAATGTCAATCTTGGATGGTTTTGTGAGGCGGGTATGGAAAGACAAGATAGACAAGGTGGGGATGATTTCTCATGGTATTTTCTTGGTTCGATTCAGAAGCATTGATGATCGTGATCAAGTTTTATCAGGAGGATACATCTTCTTCAACAAACGCCCAATGATTATGCGAGCTTGGGATCCTAATGTTAATTTCAAGAAAGAAAACATCCACACTGTGCCAATTTGGGTACAACTGAAGAAAATTAAACTTGAAATATTGGGGAGAACAAGTTCTCTTCAAGATTTTCAGTCAAGTTGGTGAACCGGTTATGGTGGATGGCTTTATTAAGGCAAGGGAAAAATTGACATATCCTCGAATTCTCATTGAAGTGTCATTGCAGCAAGAATTTCCAGAGCAAATCTGGTTTGAAGATGAGAATGATGAGGACATTGTTGTTTTTGTTTCTTATGAATGGAAACCCACGACTTGTGCGCATTGCAAAGGCATTGGTCATGAGACCAAGGATTGTAGAAACAAGGAGGGGAAGCAAATGGTTGAATGGGTAATTAAAAAACCCAATAAAGCTGTTGTACAAGAATTAGATCAGGCTGTAGATGAAGAAGGGTTCAAACCAGCAAAGAAAATATAGAAAGTGTTATCCCGAATTCGGCACTCTGACGTGGCATCATGAGAATGGTGACACGTGGATTCTACTTAGAGCATCTGTTGGGAACAACATGCCGAGCAGGATGCCTCGCTGGCATATCCAGAATGGAATACTCGACGAACCGTGCAGAATGAGAAACACTTAGCGAATTCAGCTTAACACATCATGAGTCACCAGCTCAATCCCTACAACTCAGAGATCAACTTACGTGGATGTGGCATACACACGATCCCACTATCAGTGTATTCAGCCTCAATCCTACGATTCTTGCATTCAGCATTGATCACACGATATTTCTATGTATGCGCATTGTAACGAGAGAGGAAACTCTTCCTCCTCAAGTTTTCAGCCCTATAAATAGTGAGGAATGTTCACTAGGAAAAGGATCGAGAAATTATAAGCCGAAACGCTGTAAGCTAAAGCTATCTAAGAATTATATATTCAAAGATATTATTGTAAGAGCTATAAGAAAAAGAAACTTCTTCCTTATTCTTAAGTCAATACAACTAACGAGGATTAGGCTATTACCGAACTGCTCGGGGCTAAACCTCTATAAAATTTATGTGTCTTATTATTGCTTTATTATATATTCTTATTACGACATATCGTTTATCGCTTATCAAAAAGACTCATTGTCGTTGGCTAAAAGCAAAGTCAACATTTTGGTGCTTTCATTGAGAGAAGAATCACAGATCGCTCTTTTCAATATTCGACACGATGGTACAAACTCGTAGAGGCCTGTCCGACCCAACAAACTCACAGACGCTGGATCCGATGTTGTAGGACCCAGGGAGTTCAAGGGTTCCACCCGCTGTCAATCCTGGACAGACGGGAAGCGTGGTGAATGGTGGGATAACTCCTGTTACTGAAACTGTGCCTGGTGTGCAAGAGACCGGAAACAACGGTTCCGTACACAGCCAGGGCGTTCATAACACGACTGTTCCACCAGGCATCAACGCCCAAACGACCATCGGAGACGCAACCGAATTGCAAAACCTCCACGCTGCGCTCGGACTCATGCAGGGTCACAATGATACCCTGCATCACGATCAGGAGGAATTACGTGCCGCAGTAAACCTCGCGTTTGATGAACAAAGGCGTATGTTCGCCGAGTGGAGGGACAAAGAGATGGAGGGATTAAGGGCTCACCATGGAGAAATCAAAGATCGTAGTCGGCAAGCCACTGTGCTGATACGAAGTGCCTATCAGACTGTAGGCCAGCAAACGCCGAGCGTCATTCCCCTAGGAGAAACAGAGGATGACCCGACGGTGAATGCCTCCCAGACAACCAACGGTCAACCGTCCAATCCCCGGTCACGAGTTCCAGTCGTGGGCTAAGAGGTAGGTAGTCAGACCTTGTCTGGGAATTCATTAGGAGGGGCCATGCTCGACGGATCCACGAAGAATAATGGAGCCGTTCCACCTGTCAACCAAGCGAACCAATCGCTAAGGCAGCCAGGTTCTTCTGTGTTCGATAGGTTGGGAACAACCCATGACCTAAGGGACGATCTAAACAGAAGAAGGGGAACAGACGAGCAGAATACTACAACAAAGATGCTGACGTAATCCACCCCGACCAGAATGCCAATCAAGTCAGCCCAGCCGTATAGGCCCAGCTCGACGTACTGAAGAATATGTTTCATGGCATGGCCGGGCAGCGTAACAATGATCTTGAGTTAGACCGTGCACGCGGAACTCCCTTCTCACCAGAGATCAATCTCCTGTCACTACCCCACAAGTTCAAGATGCCAACGTGGAAGATGTACACTGGGAGAGAAGATCCTCTCTCCCATCTTAAGTATTTTGAGATGCAAATGGATTTACAAGGGGTGCGAGGAGACGTATGTTGCAGAATCTTCCCCGCCACTCTGTCGGAAGCCGCACAGCAATGGTATTTCAAGTTGGCTCCTGGAAAGTTTAGTTCATGGAAAACCTTCTCTTCGGAATTCCATGCACAATTCTCTTCCTCACGTCAACTCCCATTGCATCTGGGAGATCTGGTCGAAGTAAAACAGCGACCAGGGGAGCCACTATGGGCATACATCAACAGATTCATGACGGAAGCGACCAAGGTATCACGGGTAACCGAGGATGGAAAGTTATCCGCGATACTGGGGGGCATCGAAGTCCTTGGCGAACTGTGGAAGGATATAAGGAAAAACGGACCGGTCGACTCAATGAGTGATTTTCTTGACCGGGCCGAAGGTTTCATCAAGCTCAAAGAAGCCATTCAGCGAGCAGAAGGTGAGCAAAAGCCGAGCAAAATAAAGATTCCTTCTACTGGAACGTCCGCCCAACTTCCCCATTATTCCAGCAATTCAAGTGGCAAGCGTTCAGGCAACAACCACAAGCAAGGAAACGGGAAGAAGGGAAAGTTCACCGAAAAATGCAGAAAGACTCCCCGTGATCACGCCAAACACATTACATTCACTATCTTAATTGAAGATATAGAAAGTGTGTACATAGCAACTCAGTCGTTAATTCCGTACAAGAAGCGGAAAAGATACCAACAAAAGGGACATGAAAAAATTTTGTCGGTTCCATGGAGACTACGGCCACGACACCAACGAATGCTACAACTTGAAGCGGAAAATAGAACTTCTGATCAAGAAAAACAACCCGCACTTATAGAAGTACGTCAAGGCCAACCAAGGTCAAAATAACCAGGATCTGATGCCTCCGCCAATAGATGGACACTTGCAAGTCATCATTGGAGGCCCGCACATCGCTGGAGACACGGGCAAAGCTCGAGAAAGATATGCCCGAACAGCTCAATACGAGCAAGAAGAAGTCATCCAGGTCGTGGAAGAGAGGAAGCCCAAAGTTCCACGCGCAGGAGAGCCAACCATAACATTCAACAACGAAGATGCTGTCTAGATAAGATTTTCTCACAACGACCTGCTAGTCGTGGAAGTCCAGATAGCAAACAAAATGGTGGCTAGAACCATGATCGATAATGGGGCTTCTTCAAACATTTTGTTTAAGACTGCTTACGAGAAGATGGGACTCCAGCTCAAGGATTCAACTCCATGCCTTCAGCCCGTCTATGGTTTCTCCGGCTAAGGAGTCGCGCCTCTAGGACAAATCCTGCTACCCCTCACAGTTGGACAAGCTCTGACGAGCATAACTATCATGGCACAATTCCTGATATTGGATGTTCTTTCAGCCTTTAACGTAATGCTAGGCCGACCAGCCTTGTATGACTTAAAAGCTGTCACATCAATATTCCACTCGTTCCTGAAGTTTCCAACCAAAAATGGGGTAGGGTGTCTTAGAGGGAATCAACAATCTGCTCGGGAATGTTACAACCTTGCAGTGGCCAAGGCTAAAAAGGAAGTGTCCTCCAACCAGAGCCCAGACAAGGGAATAAATATTCCCAAGTAGGAAACTTCCCAAGGCGAGGATGAAGATGTAGATCCTCGACTTGGGGACCCAAGCAGTAATGTTGGACCTGTGGAAGAGTTAGAAGAGATCGAGTTCGATCCAGCTATCCCGGCTAGAAAGCTAAAAATTGGAAAGGGTTTGCTGCTCGAAGTAAAATCGGAATTGATAAAATTTCTGAGAGCAAACATAGATGTTTTCGCCTGGTCACATGCGGATATGGTCGGAATCTATCCTTCTATTATTTCGCACGTCCTGAATATCAATCCTAGCATCCGGGCAGTTCAGCAAAAATGAAGATTGCTAGATAAAGAACGAGCAGTAGCCCTGAAAGACGAAGTTGAAAAGCTGCGCAACAACAATTTCATCATTGAAGCCTTTTACCCGGCTTGGGTCGCAAACCCCGTACTCGTGCCTAAGCCGAACAAGAAATGGCGAGTCTGTATTGACTTCACAGACCTCAACAAAGCATGCCCTAAAGACTGTTTCCCACTTCCAAGAATCGATCAGCTCGTCGATGCAATAGCCGGGCACGAAATATTAAGCTTCATGGATGCTTATTCGGGCTACAATCAAATCAAGATGCATCTACCAGACCAAGAACATACAAGTTTCCGGACAGATATGGGTCTCTACTGCTACAAAGTCATGCCGTTTGGTCTTAAAAACGCCGGAGCTACATACCAAAGATTGGTCAACAAGATGTTTAAAGATCGAAACGGAAAAAATATGGAAGTGTACGAGGATGATATGCTCGTCAAATCCAGAAAGGCTGGGGGGCACATAGTGTTGGAAGTTATTTTACAAGGAACTTAGATCTACTCACAAGTATGTTGATTTAACAACCTAAATATGAACTTCTAAAACGATAGTAAATTAAACACATAAGAGTATCAGAAATCTTACATTGGGTGCAGCGGAATATATGTCTCCTCCCACTCAGATCTCTAACCCTTGATTCCTTTCTGTAGCAGAGTATAATCAAGATCTGAGCCCGATAGTCCTTCTTTGTTGTTTCTGAATTCCACACAGCCTTCCTCACTATGATTGAGGTATTACTTGATGTGTGTGGGCACTACTCTAGCACTTATAGATTTCGAAACAGTGAAGGAAGAGAGAGAGAGAGGGTGGCGGCTCAGAGAGAATTTTCAGAGAGAAAATTCTGTCAGAATAATGTTGTGTATCAGTTGTACAGTTCTCTTTAACTCTGAAGCCTTTGCCTTCTATTTATAGAAGACCACTTAGGGCTATGATTGAATTAATTGACATTTAATATTGAAAAAATCAAAGGGAAAAGGGAAGCTAAGTGGCCGGCCTAGGCATTGTGGAAACAAGGCTTGCCACTTTTCCAACTTTCCTTTTCCTACACTGATAGTTTCCTGTTTTGTCAAAAACTGCCAATTCCTTTGTTCAACCACATAAATGTCAAATCTAATTATTTAATAATTAAAATTAATTATCAAATAATATATTGTCATTTATTTTATTAATAATGAAACTAATTAAAGTTTCCTAATTAATAAATATGCCCTTCAAAATCTCTATTTACTGTTTTGCCCTTAATAAGTGATAAATTCTCAAATAGACAAGTCTATCTTGAGAATTTTTAATTGATTAATTAAAATCAATTAAATGAGTCTTACAAGTAATATTATCTCAACTAGTGAGGGGACCATGGGTCTATATATCCGAGCTTCCAATAAGCAGATCTAGAATTTACCACTTAAATTCACTGACTTATTAATTCTTCGTTGAATCCACACATAGAACTCAGAATTGCACTCTCAGTATATAGAATGCTCTATATGTTCCACCATATAGACACATCATTAGTTATCCATTGTTATAATCCTAATGTGATCAATGATCCTCTATATGGATGATTTACACTGTAAAGGGACTAAATTACCGTAACACCCTACAATGTATTTTATCCTTAAAACACTTAACCCTGTATAAATGATATTTCAACTAAGTGAAATGAGTACTCAATCATTTATCTCGTTTGGTTAAGCTCGAAGGAAATCACCCTTTGCTTACTATTCGCCAGATAGAAGCTATAGATTCTATATTTATGTTAGCGCTCCCACTCAATCGCACTACCGTGTTCCCAAAATGTATGTATTGCCCTGACTAAAGATTAGGCTTAACTAACAAATCAAAGAACACGAATAATACTCTTGAAATTGAGCCTAACCATATCAGGATTTCGATCATGTGATCTAGGATCAACTTATGATATTAAATTGAATAGATATTTACGGTAAGTTTCAAAAATCTAATTCAAAGTTCAATATCGGTCCATTCCAATGCATACTCCATGCATCCAACCTGAGCTTTACTTTAACCTATGTTCTGGAAAGAACATAACATTTCTCCAAATGCAAGTAAACTCTGTTGTAGATTGTCATATCAGTAAAACCCAGTGTTCTGATAAATCTAGGAATACTTTATTCACATAGTCATGTTTATTTTCCACTATGTTCACAACACAATAAACATGATCAAGTATGTGAAAAGGGGTTTGGATGAATTTATAAATCAAATAGACAAGCAATTGATTAAGTGAACCAAAACATGCACAAATGAATGAAAAAAATACTTCTGTTACTTTATTGATATTGAATATTCTGGATTACATTGAAACAGAGTTATATTTAGGGCATAAAACCCAACAAACTCCCACTTGCACTAATATAAAACAAATCAGTACATTTCAATTAATCCTAAATTCTGACGGTGCTTTTCGAATGAAGTTACTGCCAAGACTTTGGTGAATGGATCAGCTAAGTTATCATGCGTATCCACTTTCTCCACCAGTACATCCCCTCTTGCCACATATTCTCTGATAATATGATACTTTCTTTCTATATGCTTACTTCTCTTGTGGCTCCGAGGTTCCTTACTGTTGGCTATAGCTCCAGTGTTATCACAAAGCAGGACTAGAGGCCTTTCCATTCCAGGAACTACAACGAGACTGGTGAAGAACTTCCTAAGCCAGACAACCTCTTTAGCTGCTTCAGCCGCAGCTATGTATTCTGCCTCCATGGTAGAATCCGAAATCGCAGTTTGTTTAGCACTTCTCCAAACCACTGCTCCACCCCCAAGAGTAAACACCATCCCAGATGTAGATTTCCTGTCTTCAAGACATCCCTAGAAATCTGAGTCTGTATAGCCTAAGGGATTTAAAGCACCACCCTTATAGACTAATACATAATGTAAAGACCGCATATGAATAATATTTTGAATTATTAAATAATTGGGGTTTAGGTATGAGATTTTATTATTATTGATAATAAGATAATTATGTGAATTTATTTGAGTTCGTATGTATTTATTATGCTATTTAATGTTAATTATCCAATTTCTGTGTTTGTGTTCGGAAGCTGTGGAAAGCGACGTTGGGCCTATAGAGAGTCGCGTTTTATATAATTTAGAATTTATTCGGATTATTGTGGTTGGTTATTAGAGGTGTTAGAATTTTCGGGGTTTGCTATTTGACCAATTTACCCTTGAAAGTTTTTATTTGTTTTGGATTGGTCAAAGGTTAAAAAGGTCTTTTACTCTTTTGGTGCTTTGTCTTTTAGTGGGTTGGGGGCTGGTATGTTCTCCTTTGATAAAGCATAGTTATAAAAAAAAAATAATAATAGATTGCTATTGAGAAAAACCTAGAAAAGTGAAGACTCCTTCACCTCTCCCTCTCTTTCTTTCGATTTCTCAAAACCCAGCAAGGAGGTGGGTGTTCTCTGTTGTAACTAGTGAATTTTGGCAAGGTTTCTACTCCTTTGAATCAAGGTAATTCCCTCCTAGCTTTTCTAATTGAGTTTTCTTAGTATTTGAAGTAAATTTTATGGTTTTAGGCTTGAATTAGGGGCTGTGTGTTTGAGTTTGGTTTGGGCTCTTAATTTGAAGTTAGGTTAATGTAAGTTTGGTTGTTTTAGGCTGAGTTTGCTAGCTAATTTAGTGTTTGGTTGGAAATTCAAGTTCAAGAGCTTAGGTTGGAGCTCTAATGGTGGTTTGGAATTTTGTGTGGTTTTATGGATTTTGTTGGTTGGAATTGGTTTAGTGTAATGTTTACAGGTAATCTGGAATTTTTGATAAGATTTGGGATTGATTTGAGTTGTGGGGGTGGGATTTTTGGTTCCCAGTTCAGAACCGAAATTCCGGTTCCTGGGAGCCTGCGTCAACCGGTCGACCGGTTGGTCCCAGGAACCGGACTTCCGGTTGGGAACCGGCCTGCCGGTTGGGGCTTTTTCCCGAGCCCTAGTTTTTCCCGTTTTTAAGTTAATTAGAGTGTTGGCATCCCTTTTATCGATAGGGTTAAGTTTAGTTTCTATTTTAAAACCCCGATAAGTGTTTTAGCGAGTCTCTCATCGGTTTTTGAACATTATGGTTTAGGGCCCTGTTAAACGTCGAGCTGCACTTCCACTCAGGCTGACCGGCACACTTGAGCACGGAACGAGGTAAGATAGCGTAAGAAAGAATATATATATGAATGTATATGCTTGTTTTGAATGTTAATGTAATTACGGTGTTACCAACCCGAGTACCCAGGGTACGTCGTGTTCGTGGTACAACACTTAGTAATTCTCGGGAGTACAGTTAGGGCTCTACCAACACAAGTACAGAGTTGGTACTTTAGTGCATTTGGTATAGTAGTCGTACTACCCATAAGAACGTTCTTAATCATTTGGTGAGCTTCGTTGTTAAGCTCAGGGCAGCTTGATCATAAAGCTGGCATCGTGCTACTTTTATATTTCTTGCATATCTTACTGAGTCTGTTGACTCATCAGTTTGCTACCTTGTGTAGGTAAAGGAAAAGCAAAGCTGGAGGAACAGTGAGGTGGAACTCGGCATGATTGTACATATTGCGGCAGTGCAACCTGGAGGGTTTCGGTTTATAAATATTTTGGAGTCTGTATTTTGAAGATGCATGTCTGCAAAACTTTTAAAAAAAATATATATATGTAATAGTAAAGTACTTTTAACCTAAATTTTGACACTCGGGATCCCGATCCAAATGGTTATTAATATGAATTATTAAAGTTATTTTCCGAGTTTATTGTTATTAAAATACGGGCGTTACAGTTTGGTATCAGAGCCACTGGGTTGTCCACTGAAGACCGTCAAGATATGTACAATCAAGGCCAGTGTCGAGTTCAACTCACGGTTCCGTAAGCTTTATTTCTTTTGCAAACTATTTTAAGATATTTTAAATTTTAAATTGCGGTCTTGAAAGTATTTTGACCACTGTCTGACCTACGTGCCTTGTGGGTTCGCAGGCTAAGTCCTAAATAATGGACGACCAGCGAAACGTTAGAAGGCAGGGTGATTTGGTTGAGACCGGAGGTGGTCGGGGTGGTAGAAATCCCCAAAACCCCCGTGGGCGCGGTAGAGGCCGCGGTCGAGTCCCGAGAGGTGGACAGGAGAATCCACCTCAGGCCCCGGTTGATTGGGAACAAAGGTTTGCTGAGATGCAAACTAGAATTGAGCAACAAGAAGAAGAGATCCGACGACTCAGGCAACGGGATGCCCCTGTTGAGCCTCCCCTGCAACCGGCTGTTGCAGTTCCTGCAGCCCCTGCGGTGCCAGCTGAGCAACATGTTGCTGGTAACCGCATGGAGCCTTTGTATGAGAGGTTCAGAAAGCAAGCGCCTCCAGTATTTCTGGGAGGCCCTGATGTTCTTAAGGCTGAGCAGTGGTTGACTGTGATCGAAAGAATACTGAATTTTATGGGAGTAGCTGGAAATGATAGGGTGGCATGTGCCACGTTCCAATTTCAGGAGGATGCTCTGATTTGGTGGGAAATGGTATCCCTCACTAGAGATGTGTCCAGAATGACTTGGGAAGAGTTCCGGGAATTGTTCAATGCCAAGTATTATAACGAGGCGGTCCGCAGTGCAAAGCGGAAGGAATTTGTTGAGTTGATACAAGGCGAGGGTATGTCTGTGACCGAATATACCACCAAGTTTGATCGCTTGGCCAAGTTGGCCTCCGGAATCGTACCAACAGATTTCAGCAAGAAAGAGAAGTATTTGGCTGGGCTGAATGCCAAAATCAGACATGACCTGGTTATTACAACAAATGATACCACAACCTATGCAGAAATGGTTGACAAGGCTCTTCGAGCTGAAGGAGCAGTTAAATTCTTACAAGAAACCCGAGAGTCTTCTGGTATTGGTGGAACTACTACTCTCCCTATGTCGGGTCCTGAAAAAGAGAGTGGGGGTTCTACCCTTGAACAGAGGAAAAGAACTTTTCCATCTTCGGGAAGTTCAGGGCAAGGAAAAAGGTTTCGAGGAAACCAGAATAGAGGAGGACGTCAGACTTATTCTTATCCTGAATGCCCGCGTTGCAAGAAGCATCATCCCGGGGTTTGTAACCGGAGAGCCTGTTTTCAGTGTGGTTCGGTGGGACATCTCAGGAAAGACTGTCCTCAGTTGAGGAAAGAGGAACCGAAGCCCGAGGTCAAACCTGTACCTGCACCTGCTCGTGTCTTTGCTATAACCCAGGCAGATGCTGCTGCCAGTCCTTCAGTAGTTACAGGTCAGCTTCTAATCAATGGTTTTGCTTATACTGTCTTATTTGATTCGGGTGCTACTCGGTCTTATGTGTCATCAAGACTTCTTGATCAGTTTGATAGACCTAGTGATATTCTTGAGACGGGGTTTGGAACCCTGTTGCCTAATGGAGAATTAATTATTTCAAGAAAGTGGATTAGGTCAGTAATAATTAGAATTGAAGATAGAGAATTGAGTGCTGATCTCGTGGAGTTGCCATTGGCCGAATTTGATATTATACTTGGTATGGACTTTTTGTCCAAATACTCTGCTAGTATTGATTGTAAACGGAAAATGGTGACTTTTGAACCGGAAAATGAGGAACCTTTTGTTTTTGTTGGTTCGGTCCAAGGTTCTCGTGTCCCAAGAATCTCAGCGTTGAAAGCTAGGGATTTATTACGAGATGGATGTATTGGATTTTTGGCAGTGGTAGTGGATTCCAGTAAACTTGTGTTACTTGGACCAGAAGAAGTTAAAGTGGTTAAGGAGTTCCTGGATGTGTTTCCAGAGGAATTGCCGGGATTACCACCTCAGCGGGAAATAGATTTCATCATTGATTTAATTCCTGGAGCAGAACCTGTTTCAAAGGCACCCTACCGAATGGCACCTGCTGAATTAAAAGAACTGAAGATACAACTCCAAGGGATGTTGGATCTAGGGTTCACTCGGCCTAGTGTGTCACCTTGGGGAGCCCCTGTGCTGTTTGTGAAAAAGAAAGATGGAACTCTTCGGATGTGTATCGATTATCGGGAGCTGAATAAGTTAACCATTAAGAATAAATATCCTCTGCCCAGAATTGACGATTTGTTTGACCAACTTCAGGGCAAGACTGTATTCTCTAAGATTGACTTGAGGTCTGGGTATCATCAATTGAGAATTCGAGAAGAGGATATCCCGAAGACAGCTTTTCGAACCAGGTATGGTCATTATGAATTCCTGGTTATGTCTTTTGGGTTAACAAATGCACCGGCAGCTTTTATGGATCTCATGAATAGGGTATTCAAGGATTTCCTCGATAATTTTGTAATTGTATTTATCGATGATATTCTTGTGTACTCTCGGTCAGAAGCAGAACATGAGCAACATCTTCGAATGGTTCTGCAGCGACTTAGGGATCATAAACTTTATGCAAAGTTCAAAAAGTGTGAGTTCTGGCTGTCACAAGTGTCTTTTCTGGGACATATTGTTGGAAAAGACGGAATTATGGTTGATCCAGGGAAGATTGAAGCGGTGAAGAATTGGCCTAGACCTAAAACAGTCACGGAAATTCGAAGTTTTCTCGGTTTAGCGGGTTATTATCGGCGTTTTGTGGAAGGATTTTCCAAAATTGCGATGCCGCTATCCGAGCTAACTAGGAAAAATCAGCGATTTATATGGTCAGATAAGTGTGAAAAGAGTTTTCAAGAGCTGAAGCAACGATTGATTACAGCTCCTGTCCTGGCCTTGCCATCTGATCAAGAAAAGTTTGTGGTGTATTGTGACGCTTCAAGGCAGGGTTTAGGCTGTGTGTTAATGCAAGCAGATAAAGTCATAGCTTATGCTTCTCGACAATTGAAAGATTATGAGCAGCGCTACCCAACTCACGACCTAGAACTTGCAGCAGTGGTGTTCGCCTTGAAAATTTGGCGACATTACTTGTATGGTGAAAGGTGTGAGATCTATACTGACCACAAGAGTCTCAAGTATTTCTTTACTCAGAAAGATTTGAATATGAGACAGAGAAGGTGGTTAGAATTGGTGAAAGACTATGACTGTGAAATCTTGTATCATCCTGGAAAGGCAAATGTTGTGGCTGATGCCTTAAGTAGAAAAGGACCTGATCAGATAGCTAATATGATCATGATTTCCTCTCAGCTAGCCTCGGAAATGACTAGAGCAAACATTGAATTGGTGACTGAGAAATTATTTAATCTGACACTTCAGTCAGATTTGTTGGAAAGAATCAGAATGGCTCAGTTAGAAGATTCAGAATTAACTAAAATTCGAGAAGATGTCTTAGCAGGCAACGCTAAGGACTTCTCCATTTCTGACAATGGAATGCTGTTGTTTAAAGCACGGGTGTGTGTCCCTGATTTCAGCGAGCTTAAAAAGGAAATTTTAGAAGAAGCTCATACTACCCCTTACTCATTACATCCAGGAACCACCAAAATGTATCAAGATTTGAAGCCCTATTTTTGGTGGTATGGGATGAAGAGGGATGTAGTGGACTATGTCACTAAATGTTTAACCTGTCAGCAAATCAAAGCTGAGCATCAACGACCGGCGGGGTTACTTCAGCCATTAACACTTCCAGAATGGATGTGGGAAGATATTTCCATGGACTTTGTGGTTGGCTTGCCTAGAACCACAGGAATGTATGACTCAGTTTGGGTTGTGGTGGATCGTTTTACAAAGTCAGCACATTTCTTACCTGTTAAGGTAACCTATTCAGTGGATCAGTATGCTGATTTGTACGTGAAAGAAATTGTCCGTCTTCATGGAGTACCGAAGTCAATTGTTTCAGATAGGGATCCTAAATTTACCTCAAAGTTTTGGATGAGTTTGCAAAAGGCTATGGGAACTAATTTGAAATTCAGTACAGCCTTTCATCCTCAAACAGATGGGCAATCTGAACGAACCATCCAGATACTTGAAGACTTGTTACGAGCTTGTGTTATGGATTTTGGAGGGTCATGGAGTAAGTATTTGCCTCTGATTGAATTCTCCTATAATAATAGCTATCAAAGTACCATAGGAATGGCTCCCTATGAGCTGCTTTATGGAAGAAAATGTCGTTCCCCAATTCATTGGGACGAAACAGGAGAACGGAAATACTTGGGCCCTGAATTAGTCCAGAAGACAAATGAAGCAATAGACAAGATCAAAGCCCGAATGCTTGCTTCTCAAAGCAGGCAGAAAAGTTATGCAGATCCCAAGCGACGGGATGTTACATTCCAACCTGGTGATCATGTCTTTTTACGAGTATCCCCGATGAAGGGAATCAGACGTTTTGGAAAGAAAGGTAAATTGAGCCCTAGGTTTATTGGACCTTTTGAAATTCTGGAAAAAGTTGGGCAAGTTGCTTATAGGTTAGCTTTACCTCCAGCATTATCAGCAGTGCATAATGTGTTTCATATTTCCATGCTGAGGAAGTACGTGTCTGATCCAATGCATGTTCTGAGTTACGAAGCACTGGAATTGCAACCTGATTTATCATATGACGAACAACCAGTGCAAATTCTGGATAAAAAGGAAAAGGTTCTCCGAACCAAAACCATATCATTAGTCAAGGTACTCTGGAGAAATAGTAAAGTTGAAGAAGCCACTTGGGAACTTGAATCTGATATGAGGACTCAGCATCCTGAGTTGTTCAGGTAGATTTCGGGGGCGAAATCTTTTTTAACGGGGGGATAATTGTAAAGACCGCATATGAATAATATTTTGAATTATTAAATAATTAGGGTTTATGTATGAGATTTTATTATTATTGATAATAAGACAATTATGTGAATTTATTTGAGTTCGTATGTATTTATTATGCTATTTAATGTTTAATTACCCAATTTCTGTGTTTGTGTTCGGAAGCTGTGGAAAGCGACGTTGGGCCTATAGAGAGTCGCGTTTTATATAATTTAGAATTTATTCGGATTATTGTGGTTGGTTATTAGAGGTGTTAGAATTTTCGGGGTTTGCTATTTGACCAATTTACCCTTGAAAGTTTTTATTTGTTTTGGATTGGTCAAAGGTTAAAAAGGTCTTTTACTCTTTTGGTGCTTTGTCTTCTAGTGGGTTGGGGGCTGGTATGTTCTCCTTTGATAAAGCATAGTTAATAAAAAAAAAAATAATAATAGATTGTTATTTAGAAAAACCTAGAAAAGTGAAGACTCCTTCACCTCTCCCTCTCTTTCTTTCGATTTCTCAAAACCCAGCAAGGAGGTGGGTGTTCTCTGTTGTAACTAGTGAATTTTGGCAAGGTTTCTACTCCTTTGAATCAAGGTAATTCCCTCCTAGCTTTTCTAATTGAGTTTTCTTAGTATTTGAAGTAAATTTTATGGTTTTAGGCTTGAATTAGGGGCTGTGTGTTTGAGTTTGGTTTGGGCTCTTAATTTGAAGTTAGGTTAATGTAAGTTTGGTTGTTTTAGGCTGAGTTTGCTAGCTAATTTAGTGTTTGGTTGGAAATTCAAGTTCAAGAGCTTAGGTTGGAGCTCTAATGGTGGTTTGGAATTTTGTGTGGTTTTATGGATTTTGTTGATTGGAATTGGTTTAGTGTAATGTTTACAGGTAATCTGGAAGTTTTGATAAGATTTGGGATTGATTTGAGTTGTGGGGGTGGGATTTTTGGTTCCCAGTTCAGAACCGGAATTCCGGTTCCTGGGAGCCTGCGTCAACCGGTCGACCGGTTGGTCCCAGGAACCGGACTTCCGGTTGGGAACCGGCCTGCCGGTTGGGGCTTTTTCCCGAGCCCTAGTTTTTCCCGTTTTTAAGTTAATTAGAGTGTTGGCATCCCTTTTAT
This sequence comes from Cannabis sativa, assembly GCF_029168945.1. Classification (NCBI taxonomy): domain Eukaryota; kingdom Viridiplantae; phylum Streptophyta; class Magnoliopsida; order Rosales; family Cannabaceae; genus Cannabis; species Cannabis sativa. The sequence goes on from NC_083608.1 coordinate 25,497,451, forward strand.
CGATAGGGTTAAGTTTAGTTTCTATTTTAAAACCCCGATAAGTGTTTTAGCGAGTCTCTCATCGGTTTTTGAACATTATGGTTTAGGGCCCTGTTAAACGTCGAGCTGCACTTCCACTCAGGCTGACCGGCACACTTGAGCACGGAACGAGGTAAGATAGCGTAAGAAAGAATATATATATATATGAATGTATATGCTTGTTTTGAATGTTAATGTAATTACGGTGTTACCAACCCGAGTACCCAGGGTACGTCGTGTTCGTGGTACAACACTTAGTAATTCTCGGGAGTACAGTTAGGGCTCTACCAACACAAGTACAGAGTTGGTACTTTAGTGCATTTGGTATAGTAGTCGTACTACCCTTAAGAACGTTCTTAATCATTTGGTGAGCTTCGTTGTTAAGCTCAGGGCAGCTTGATCATAAAGCTGGCATCGTGCTACTTTTATATTTCTTGCATATCTTACTGAGTCTGTTGACTCATCAGTTTGCTACCTTGTGTAGGTAAAGGAAAAGCAAAGCTGGAGGAACAGTGAGGTGGAACTCGGCATGATTGTACATATTGCGGCAGTGCAACCTGGAGGGTTTCGGTTTATAAATATTTTGGAGTCTGTATTTTGAAGATGCATGTCTGCAAAACTTTTAAAAAAAATATATATATGTAATAGTAAAGTACTTTTAACCTAAATTTTGATACTCGGGATCCCGATCTAAATGGTTATTAATATGAATTATTAAAGTTATTTTCCGAGTTTATTGTTATTAAAATACGGGCGTTACACATAATCTCTTGTACTCTTTAAGTATTTCAAAATATACTTAACAACATTCCAATGTACCCGTCCTGGATTTGACTGATACCTGCTCACGATTCCAACTGCATAGCAGATGTCAGGTCTAGTGCATAGCATAGCATACATTAGACTTCCAACTGCTCCTTAGATAGACGGATACCATGTCTAGAGGGCATGTTTGCCCCATTGGTATTGGTCATGGAAAATCTCTCTAGAACTTTGTCAATGTAAGCTGTTTGAGAGAGAGCAAGGGATCTGTTCTTTCGGTTTCTGACAATCTGAATACCAAGAACATAGGCTGCCTCACCCAAGTCTTTCATGTCGAATTGAGTGTCAAGCCATTTCTTGATGTGAGTCATTTTCTTGACATTGTTGCCAATGATCAAAATGTCATCAACATAAAGGACCAGGAATACTACTACTTGGTTTTCCTTGAGTTGGTAAACACAAGGTTCATCTTCATTTTGATGAAAGCCGTAGGTTTTGATGATCTCATCAAACCTTTTATTCCATGAGTGAGAAGCTTGCTTAAGTCCATATATGGACCTATTTAATTTGCAAACTTTATTCTCCTGCCCAGTAAGAACATAAACTTCTGGTTGCTCCATATAGATGGTTTCTTCAAGAAGCCCATTAAGAAAGGCTGTCTTGACATTTATTTGCCAAATTTCATAATCTAAGCGGCAGCTATGGAGAGAAGAATTCGGATGGATTTGAGCATGGCAACCGGACTAAAAGTTTCCTCATAGTCCACACCTTCTCTTTGGGTATAACCCTTGGCGACCAGTCTAGCTTTGAAAGTTTCAACTTCGCCTCCAGCACCTCTTTTCTTCTTGTAGACCCATTTACATCCAATTGGACGAAAATCATCAGGTGGTTCTACATATTCCCAGACTTTGTTCTTTTTCATGGAATCCATTTCTGAATCCATACCGGCTGACCATTGCTTCCGTTGCGGACTTGCCATTTCCTGTTTATAGGTTAATGGGTCGTCATCAATACCGTCACCAACGACCATATTGATTTCACCATCCAAGCCATAACGAGATGGTTTTGTAGAAACCCTCCCACTACGACGAGGAGCGGTGACCTTCTGAACAGGAGCTTTGGTAGTAGTTTTCTCAGTTGCTACAACTGAGGGAGTGGGATGTTCCTCTTCTTGAGTAGAAGAGGATGGTACATTTGAAGGAACAGTATCTGTGAGCATTTCCTCTAATACAATTTCACTTTTCGGTTTGTTGTCTTTCATATAGTTATCTTCAAGGAAAGTAGCATTTGTAGAAACAAACACTTTGTTATCCTTGTGACTATAGAATAGTCCACCCCTAGTCTCTTTAGAATTTCCGACAAACATGCAAACTTCAGTTCGCGATTCCAGTTTGCCTTCTTTCTTTCTTAAGACGTGAGCAGGGCACCCCCAAATCCTATAATGGCGCAAACTAGGTGTACGACCATTCCATAGTTCGACGGGTGTCTTAGGGACTGCTTTAGATGGAACAACATTTAAAATGTCGTTTGCCATTTGAATAGCATATCCCCAGAAGGACGTAGACAGAGTTGAATAACTCAGCATAGACCTAACCATTTCTAAGAGAGTGTGATTTCTTCTTTCTGCAACTCCATTCTGCTGTGGAGTGCTTGGGGCAGTATATTGGGATTCAATTCCAAGTTCAGTTAAATGATCTTTGAACTGCATATCCATATATTCTCCACCCCTATCAGTTCGCAAGATCTTTAATGTTTTACCTAATTGGTTTTGAGCCAAAGCATGAAATTCCTGAAACTTTTCAAACGTTTCAGATTTCTTTTGCATTAGGTAAAGAAAACTATATCTAGAGAAATCGTCAATGAAAGTGACGAAATACTCATAACCTCCTCTGGCTTTTACATTCAGCGGTCCGCAAACATCTGAATGTACTAACCCTAGGGGTTCTTTGGCACGCTCTCCCTTCGCAGAGAAAGAACGTTTGGTCATTTTTCCTTCTAGGCAAGACTCGCAGACTGGCAGTTCTCCTAAGACGACATTTTTCAATGGACCGTCTTTGGTTAGCCTATTGAGTCTATCAAAACCTATATGACCTAAACGTAAATGCCATAGATAAGTTTGATCATCATTATCAATCTCTTTTCTCTTAAGGCTTCTAGGTTTAGCTACATTGAAAAGTTCAGTATTTAGTGAGATTTGAGTATCAGGTCTTAAAACATAAAGCCCTCGTTCCATGTTTGCAACACATATATGAAATCCATTACGAGAAATTGAACAATTTGAACTCGAAAAATTCAATATATAATAAAGTGTTTGTAAACATGAAACGCTAATCAAGTTTCTACTAAAATTAGGAATATATAAAACATTCTCTAAAAGTAAAAACTTCTTAGAATTAAACTTGATTCAGGCTGTTCCTCTTGCTTTAACTGATACCAACTCGCCATTTCCAACTTTAAGCTTTAACTCATCTGGGTGAAGATTCTCCCAAGTTTCAAGCAGCTAAAATGAAGAACATACATGGTTAGTAGATCCAGAATCAACAATCCAGGTGGATTTGTCGTTCTCTAAAACACATGATTCAAATACAAAAGCATCACCTTCGTTTGAATTGTCTAGAAGCCTGGGACATTGTTCTTCTTTATGTCCCTTTCCATTACAATTCGCACATAGAACATGATGTCTGATAATTGTACTTGAAGAAGCAGCTTTGTTAGAGCCCTCATGCTTAATCTTCTTCCTCTGATTAAAGTTTGCAATACTAGGAGGTCCCATTGCAATCAGATTCCGCTCATGGGCCCTCAACTCAGTCTCGAGTTTGTCCATGTCGGAGGAGTGAGGATTGTTCAATAAGTAATATAGAACAAAACTGTCATACTCCTGAGGAAGACTATAAAGTATGAGTCTTACCCATTGTTCCTTTGATAAATCAATTCCTAGTAGATTTGCCTTTTGGAATTTCAGATTCATCAACAATAGGTGCGAGTTAATGCAACTACCAGGATGCATTTTCACACTATTGAGTTCTTTTGCAAAGATACTAACTAGGAGTGGATCGGGATGAGGGTTATTCATATTGGCACTACAACATATCAATAAACAGAAGTAAGGTTTTGGTTCTATAAATTCATACACAGGTTCAGAAAACAAATAATCACATATGTTATAAAAATACTAAATCTAACATAGTTTATTTTCCAAGGTTTCCAACAAACTGATACAGTGTCCCGTTTAGGCGAGAGTCAAAGCATCATCCATTGAATAGAGTTGTCAATTCATCTAAAATGTCAAACATTCTAGCAACCTTTTATTCGATCAAGATTGGAATTCAGCGTTGTCCCGTTTAGGCGAGAGTCAAGGCAATTCTATCTTATGAGCTTCTACCATTGTTTCGCATTCTTGTAAGTCTTATACAGTCGCCACCATTAGGGTGGTCATGAACCATATAAAAAAACTTATAAGAATACTTATCTTTCGAGATTAAACGGCGCTAACTTGCTAATGAACGTTCCTCCATTAGGGAGGATTACTCACTGAAACAATAGCTATGTAAAACCAACAATGGAGATCGAATCTCTCTTGATTAAAGCTCATTATTTAAAAATGTATTTTGTTTAATCATTTATATTCCATATCTCAATAATGAAATATTACAAATTAAAGTAAAAACTTTAATTAAATTTCAAAAATGGAATAATTTTGAAAAATATCTTATTTAAGTTGTTTAGAAAAAAATCTAAATACCCAACTTAAAATATTTTTCAATCAATGACTTAATTAAATATTACCAATTAAGTAGTAACCACTTAATTTAGAAGATATTCCATTTTAAGTTTCCATGTTTATAAAATATCAACTTAAAAAATATCTAAAGAATCTTAATAACCAATTCCCAAAATTCCTCAACTTAATTTATAATAGGAAATTCAAAAATATTCAAATCTAAGTTGATTTGATAGATTTAACTACATCTCAACTTAAATAGGAATATTTAATGAAATTATAAAATTAAGATTCAGAAAGAATTTATATGATTATAATTCCATATTTAATTAAAAACAAGAAAAATACATATAGCTTTCCAGAATATAACTATTCAAACTATGTTTTTCTTAAATTAATTTCAAGGAAGAATGAAATTAATTATGTTGCTAATCAATTTTTTTTATTAGGTCAAACTAATATAATTAACCTAGCACAGTTATCCAAATCAGGCAAATGGGCCTTCACAATTGGGGTTGTTCATGTGAGGGGGGGCTGGGTCCAGTATGTCGTACCCACTTCTAAGGCTCCCAACTCTCACACAAGGCCCAAAAGAGAGGAATTTAACCTTAAGATGAATAACTGTTATTAATTGAATAGGCTCACTTCTAAATGAGCCTAAATAAAATCTATCAGTTATGATATTTTATTTAGCAACAACAACCTATATGTATCTATAACAGAAATTAAATATATAGGCTCACACAGGCATACACATTTGGATGGATCCTATCATGTTGCTAGGTCATACACAGATGAAAGAAGTTTGTAAAAATTACCTGTTACAAATTATTTACTTGATCTATCATCAATTGAACCTTTGGTTAAAATTAGATCATAGGATCTATCATCAAGTTAACCAAGGCAATTTAGATCAAGCAATAATAGATTTTAGAAAACTTACAAACAATCTAAAACACATACTCCTGCAACAAGGTTAGATTTGGATAGTTGGATGTAGGATTTATTTAATTTTAAACATTTATTTCGAAAATAAAATTAAAATTAAACCTACCATTTTGAAAAATTAGGTTTTGGGTAACCTAAATGTCATTTCAAAATTAAATTTCTAACTTTTCTTTTAAATTTCATGTCATTTAATAAATTAAATAATAAAATAGAAAATGGTAAATACATACCCTTTTCTTGTTTTATAATTTAATTTAATTAAAAAAATAACAAAATTTAAAAGTTAACAAAAAATACCTTTTTTCCTCTTTTAAAATTATCATGATTATTTTGATCTTATTTTAATTAAGGTCAAGTTACCAAAAAAAAAAAAATTAATATCTGACCTTAAAAAAAATAAAATAATTGAATTTTAAAGGAAATAAGAAAAGAGGTAAGCAAAACTTGATTTTTCCTATTTTCAAAATCAAATTACACTAATATCTAAAATTAATTTTAAAAAATTAAAATTAATTTATTTCTGATAATTAGATTTGAAATTTGAAAAACAAAAATCAACATACAAAACTACACAAAAAATCGGAATTTAATTCCATGAAATAGCATGAAAAATCGAAAAAATTGAAAAATTGTATGAACTGTACGGATGGCATGCCATGCATGCTCATCCGCGCGCGTTCTAGGAGGAATGGCCGAGCTCACACGGCGCAGGGAGGCTGCATGCAGCCATTCCGCGCGCGTGTGATGAGGTTCATCATCCCGATTTTTTCAATTTTCAAAAATTCATAACTAATTCAAATTAAATCGAAATTGAGTTCTGTAAAAAAGTAAATTGCTTAGAATTTTCCAAACTATCCAACAAAAATAATTACAGAGACAGAAAAGTAACTATTTTTCCCAGAATTCACAAACAACAATCAAACATCAATATGACACTCAAAGCAACATGATACCATCCAAAAAGCAAGCAAATCGTTTTAAGTCCAAATTTCATGCAAGCAAATCAATTACCATGGCTCTGGTGCCAGTTGTTGGAAGTTATTTTACCAGGAACTTAGATCTACTCATAAGTATGTTGATTTAACAACCTAAATATGAACTTCTAAAACGATAGTAAATTAAACACATAAGAGTATCAGAAATCTTACATTGGGTGCAGCGGAATATATGTCTCCTCCCACTCAGATCTCTAACCCTTGATTCCTTTCTGTAGCAGAGTATAATCAAGATCTGAGCCCGATAGTCCTTCTTTGTTGTTTCTGAATTCTACACAGCCTTCCCCACTATGATTGAGGTATTACTTGATGTGTGTGGGCACTACTCTAGCACTTATAGATTTCGAAACAGTGAAGGAAGAGAGAGAGAGAGGGTGGCGGCTCAGAGAGAATTTTCAGAGAGAAAATTCTGTCAGAATAATGTTGTGTATCAGTTGTACAATTCTCTTTAACTCTGAAGCCTTTGCCTTCTATTTATAGAAGACCACTTAGGGCTATGATTGAATTAATTGACATTTAATATTGAAAAAATCAAAGGGAAAAGGGAAGCTAAGTGGCCGGCCTAGGCATTGTGGAAACAAGGCTTGCCACTTTTCCAACTTTCCTTTTCCTACACTGATAGTTTCCTGTTTTGTCAAAAACTGCCAATTCCTTTGTTCAACCACATAAATGTCAAATCTAATTATTTAATAATTAAAATTAATTATAAAATAATATATTGTCATTTATTTTATTAATAATGAAACTAATTAAAGTTTTCTAATAAATAAATATGCCCTTCAAAATCTCTATTTACTGTTTTGCCCTTAATAAGTGATAAATTCTCAAATAGACAAGTCTATCTTGAGAATTTTTAATTGATTAATTAAAATCAATTAAATGGGTCTTACAAGTAATATTATCTCAACTAGTGAGGGGACCATGGGTCTATATATCTGAGCTTTCAATAAGCAGATCTAGAATTTACCACTTAAATTCACTGACTTATTAATTCTTCGTTGAATCCACACATAGAACTCAGAATTGCACTCTCAGTATATAGAATGCTCTATATGTTCCACCATATAGACACATCATTAGTTATCCATTGTTATAATCCTAATGTGATCAATGATCCTCTATATGGATGATTTACACTGTAAAGGGACTAAATTACCGTAACACCCTACAATGTATTTTATCCTTAAAACACTTAACCCTGTATAAATGATATTTCAACTAAGTGAAATGAGTACTCAATCATTTATCTCGTTTGGTTAAGCTTGAAGGAAATCACCCTTTACTTACTATTCGCCAGATAGAAGCTATAGATTCCATATTTATGTTAGCGCTCCCACTCAATCGCACTACCGTGTTCCCAAAATGTATGTATTGCCCTGACTAAAGATTAGGCTTAACTAACAAATCAAAGAACACGAATAATACTCTTGAAATTGAGCCTAACCATATCAGGATTTCGATCATGTGATCTAGGATCAACTTATGATATTGAATTGAATAGATATTTACGGTAAGTTTCAAAAATCTAATTCAAAGTTCAATATCGGTCCATTCCAATGCATACTCCATGCATCCAACCTGAGCTTTACTTTAACCTATGTTCTGGAAAGAACATAACATTTCTCCAAATGCAAGTAAACTCTGTTGTAGATTGTCATATCAGTAAAACCCAGTGTTCTGATAAATCTAGGAATACTTTATTCACATAGTCATGTTTATTTTCCATTGTGTTGACAACACAATAAACATGATCAAGTATGTGAAAAGGGGTTTGGATGAATTTATAAATCAAATAGACAAGCAATTGATTAAGTGAACCAAAACATACACAAATGAATGAAAAAAATACTTCTGTTACTTTATTGATATTGAATAATCTGGATTACATTGAAACAGAGTTTTATTTAGGGCATAAAACCCAACACATTGACGACCTGGATTAATGTTTCAAAGTCCTTAGAAAATATAACATGAAACTAAATCCCCTAAAATGCTCCTTTGGAGTCAGCTCGGGAAAGTTTCTAGGCTTCATCGTCAACGCTCGAGGAATTAAACCAATCCGAAAAAAATCCAAGCCCTCCTGGATATGAACTCGCCAACAAAAACCGAAGAGGTATAAAGCGTAACTGGTCGAATCGTGTCAAAATCAACGGATAAATGTGTCCCATTCTTCAACATCCTGCGAAAAACAAAAAGTTCGAATGGATAGAAGAATGTGAAAGAGCTTTTCAAGACCTAAAGGCACAGCTTGCAAAACCTCCCGTCCTTTCTAAACCTCTGGACGATGAGGAACTGGGGATATACCTAGCAGTAACGGAGCATGCCGTAAGCGCCGTACTAATCAGAGAAGAAGACGGCGTGCAACATCCAGTCTATTACATCAGTAAAAGACTCATCGAGGCCGAAGGCCGATATCCGTTGATAGAAAATCTCGCCTACTGCCTCATCCTAGCAACAAGAAAGCTAAGACCTTACTTTCAAGCTCATCTTGTTCGGGTGTACACCGATCAACCACTACGACAAATATTGCAAAAGCTAGATGCCTCTGGACGGTTACTCAAGTGGGCGGTGGAGTTGGGTCAGTACGAAATCAACTTCCAACCCCGAACAGCTATCAAAGGCCAAGCCTTGGCCCACTTTGTGGTAGAATGCACAGGAAAAACTGAAGTAGTCGAAGTTGGCCTGGGGATTAGCCTTCCAGAAATTAAAGAAGAGCTCGAGGCCGACAGTCTCCAAAGCATTGACCTTCTCCTTCAAACGGTCCGCCTCAGTCACCTGGACGTCCCTCTCTTCCTTTAGCCGAAGAAGAACTTGCCGCAGAGAACTCCTCTCATCCTGAAGACGGTCAACTTCAGCAGATAAGGTCTCGATGGTTTCCTCAAAGCGATCAGCAGCCTCGAGGTCCTTTATTAGCACGAAGATCTTCTTCTTGGCAGCAAATTGCTTCTTGTTGGCCTCACCCAACTCATGGCGAATAGCTCCAGTCTCCACCCTGGCCTCCTCAGCTTCCTTCTTGGCCAAGTCCGCCTCCGCCCTCAAGGTGTCGGACAGAGCCGCACTCTTGGAAGTAGCAGATTTAGCCCGGGAGTAAGTGTAAGTCAACATATGGAGCTAAGTGTGAAGAGTTAAAAGGGAAGTATCAAAAAAAGACTAACCCTGGTGAGCTCCTTCAAGACTCCGCCCACCAACACATCCAGAGATGAGTCGTTGTCAGCACCAGCCAGTTGCTCACTGACCTCAGGAACCAGCCGGTTCATGTAGTGAGCCAGCATCTCCTTGCCCTTCTTGGCCTCAAGCAGCACGGGCACAGGTGGAGTTAGTGCCTGCACCCGCTCAGGGATCCTCCTGACCAGTTCGAACCCAGTCGTTGGTGGCCCAAACTCCTTAGACTTGGCAGATTGGGGAGTAGAAGGATTTGTAGCAGTCAGCTCCTCGGAAAGGTCAATAACCTCTCCAGAATGTCTCTTCTCTGAAGACCCCTCTCCGCCCATAAGCTTCTTGGCTGGAGGGGAGGTGCTAGAACTTCCGCCCATCCTCTTCCTCAGAGCGTCAAGCATCTGCCGAGACATGTCTGCACAGAACAAAAACAACGTGGTTAGCAAAAACCAGCAGAAAATACAAAGCATGAAAGTCAAGAAGCTGTAAAAGAAGTAAAACGCAGAGTGATTGCCCGCCCAGAAAGTCAGAAGTCCATCATCACTTGACATCGAGTTTATCTCAGACATAACAGCCTTCCCTTTTCCATCAAAGGGATGAGATGGCCGAACAGGTGAAATGGGCTCCCTTATGCGAAGTGCATGTTCAACAGGCCTGGGCGTGGCCGGGAGTTTCTTCTTCCTCTTCAATGGGGTCACCTCGGCTTCATCTTCAAGATTCATAGGCTCCTGAGAATACTGCTTTGCCCGGGCACCTCCCTTCAACTTAGCTTCACGCTTAAGTTTAATGAGCTCATCCTCCTTATTAGCTCGTTCGGGCCGGGCAGCATTAGATTTTCCCTTCTTCCCCGCCACGGACTTAGGAGAAAAGTCCTCTGGGTAAAGCCCGTACTGCACCAGATTCTCATTGGACGTCAACTGGATGATATTCCTGTCTTCCTTCGACAACCGGGCAAGTTTTTGAGCTCTATCCCTAAGAGCAAGAGTGAGGGGAGGACGGTGATATGGAATCTGCTAAAAACGAGTTCGGGTGATGCTCGGATCCTTCACCATGACGTACTCATCAACAAAATGCCCTATTTTGCTGATGGCCTTGTCATCCGTCCCGCTCAACCACTTGAAGCCTGGCTGAGATAAGTAAAAATACCCCGACCTGCCTTGCTTGGGGGTAGACTTCAGGTTGAAGAACCAAGCGACCTCGTGGGGAGAAGGAGCATCCCATCCCTGGGAAGCGTAAAGGACGAAGAGAGCGGACACATACTTAATACCCTTTGGAGTAATCTGGGCCGAGCAGAGGCCGAAGAAATTTGCCACATCCCGGAAGTACTTATGCAAGGGCATCAGCGCCCCTTGCTGGCCGTGAGCCCCCGACCAGGCGCACATCCCCTTATCAGGGTTTGTGGCACGATTGTCGTGGGCGGGAATGTAGTAGTCCAGCTCGCCCAGGTATCTGTCCTTGTCGAGAGTGCGGAGGCGTGCCTCCGAAATCTTGGACGGAGGACTTACCCACCTGGCGCCCAAGGCACCCTGCCTCCTGTGAGGAACCGCCTCGGCAAGCTCCTCATTGACGTCTCCGTCAGCATCGACTGGTTGCCCAACCTCATTGTACTCCCCGAAGTTAGGGGGTCCAATCTCTTCCTCTCCCTCAGCAGCGGGAGGACTGCCCGGACGTGCCTCGTCCAGCTGCTCAACCTCCTGGACTTCAGCGTCCCCCTCACGGTCCTCCTCCATCGGGACCGCCAAATCCTGTTCGGCGTCGGGCAGAGTGGCGAGCCGAGCCACTTGAGGGTCAGAAGCGTCAACTAGACGCGTGGTTTTCTTCGTACGAGCCATCATCCTATGGCTGGGTACGGAATCAGAAGAATTTCCTTCTCTAGAAGGAGAGTTAGCACGAAGACGAGGGTGGACTTTGTGCAGAAGTTGAAGTAGCTCCTGATCGATTTGATGCTCGGGCTCCCAACACTCACCTGGGTTCATCTATAAAAGACAACACACATGATGAGTGTTGGACGGAGTATCAAACGAAAAACAAGCAAATATGCCGACCAGGAGTACCCAACAGATTAAAGAACGACCATGTTCAAAGAAAAGTCTAAACTCAAGAAGTCAGAAAGTTTTTCTTGAGTTAAGGCAAAAAAGTTCATGAAGCTTGGAAAAACCAAGATGGAAAACAGACGCAATGCAGTTCGAAAATAAGCCTTACGGCTGAAAGCTAACACAAGGACATGGAAAAGAAGAGTCGCAGAAGTTTCAAACCCTAGGGTTTCCTAAAGTGTTCTTTCTACAACGAAGTTACATTCAAAGCGTAAACATCCAGAGGAAAGCATAAAGGGAATCAAAAACTTACTCAAAGATTCGAATGTCCGGGTTCAAGCAAGCCAGAAATCGTCTGTAGGCACTTCGACAACTCTGAAGCCAGAAAATTCTCCCTTTTCGCTCTGAAGTTTACTTAACAACGAAGGGTGATAAAATGAGTAATGTGCCAGTACTCCAAGTATTTATAGGCAAAAGGGTAACTATACATAAAGGAACCTTAGACGCCTCGACTTCACGCCTCAAAAGTGAATATGGGAAATCAAAAGTAATTGAGTGCAACCGTCAGCCGTGAAGAGAGAAATTCGGATTTTCAAAATATTAAATGTCAGAGCATTAATTAGCCGAAAACCGAAGGGACGCCCAGTCAGCTTCACATCAGTCTCAAACGGTCATGCTCAACACGTGTCCCCATACAAAGGCAGAGCCAGCTCGGAATAAGTCTACACGCAACCTCGGGGTCCCGTACAAACTTGGGGGGCAAATGTTATCCTAAATTTGGCACTCTGACGTGGCATCATGAGAATGGTGACACGTGGACTCTACTTAGAGCATCTGTTCGGATCAACATGCCGAGCAGGATGCCTCGCTAGCATATCGAGAATGGAATACTCGACGAGCCGTGCAAAATGAGCAACACTTAGCGAATTCAGCTTAACGCATCATGAGTCACCAACTCAATCCCTACAACTCAGGGATCAACTTACGTAAATGTACACACGATCCCACTATCAGTGTATTCAGCCTCAATCCCACGATCCTTGCATTCAGCATTGATCACACGATCTTTCTATTTATGCGCATTGTAACGAGAGAAGAAACTCTTCCTCCTCAAGTTTCCAGCCCTATAAATAGTGAGGAATGTTCACTGGGCAAAGGACCGAGAAATTATAAGTCGAAACGCTGTAAGCTAAGGCTATCTAAGAATTATATATTCAAAGATATTATTGTAAGAGCTATAAGAAAAGGAAACTTCTTCCTTATTCTTAAGTCAATACAACTAACGAGGATTTGGCTATTACCGAACTGCTCGGGGCTGAACCTCTATAAAATTTCTGTGTCTTATTATTGCTTTATTACATATTCTTATTACGACATATCGTTTATCGCTTATCAAAAAGACTCATTGTCGTTGGCTAAAAGCTAAGTCAAGAGAAAGAGAAACCAAAAGATCAAACAGAAGGTTGCTACCATAACAATAACCAACACATATGCCTCGCTACAGAAAGAAGAATTGGTTGAAGCAAAGCCTATGCAGACACACCAGCAGCAAAGAAATGACCAACAGGAAGCAATAAACATTGGGGATACAGGAGCAGGGGGAGTGCCTCCTCTTCCCAATGAATGAAATAGTAAGTTGGAATGTTCGAGGGGTCAACAACTAGCACAAACAACAATTAGTGAAATAGTTCCTAGCAGGCCAAAGTGTTGGTTTGGTTGGACTTCTCGAAACTAGAGTTAAGGTTGCCAAGCTTGGAACCTTATACTCAAATGTTTTTCAAGGATGTTGCTTTACTTCCAATAATGCTTGGCATTCGGGAGGGCGAATAATCGTAAGTTGGAAGCCAACAAGCTATAATGTCAACATTTTAAAGTGTTCTAGCCAACTTATTCACCTTGAAGTTTCAACGGTGGATAACAAAGCTCACTTTTATGTTACATTCATCTATGCTTTCAATGATGAAGAGAGAAGGAAGAAACTATGGGTTGATCTACAAGAATTGGAGATGAGCGAGGCTTGGATTGTCATGGGTTATTTCAATGACATCTTGGCAAAAGATGAAAGGATTGGGAAGCGAGTGAGGTATGTTCCTTCCACTGATTTTATTGATTGTGTGGCTAATTGTCAGCTGGATGATGTTAAATTCAGTGGGAACTACTATACCTGGAGCAATAAGCAATTTGGAGATGATCGCATCTTCTCAAAGATTGACCGTGTCCTTGCTAATCAAGATTGGTTGGCGAAATTTCACTTAGCCGAAGTAGTATTCATGAATGAAGGGATCTTTGATCACTCCCCGACTGTACTTACGGTTCACAACAAGGTGGTGACTAGTAGGAAGCCTTTTAAATACTACAAGATGTGGGAAAATCATCCTAGTTACTCTGACTTGGTGAAGAAAACATGGCAGCAGGGGCAATTTGAAGGGACTAAAATGTACTGTGTTATCTCCAAAATGAAGGCTTTGAAGAGGGCTTTCAAGGAGTTAAACACTCAATCCTTTGGTGACATTCAGGCTCAAGAGGCCCAAGTAAAGAATATACTTGAGGAGTGCCAAAACAAGCTTCATCAGCATCCTCTTGACGCTAAATTATAGCTTTCAGAGCTAGCAGCTAGGAATGATTATGTCTCCAAGCACAAAAGTCTCTTATCATTCCTACACCAAAAGGCGAAATTAACATGGGCAAAGGATGGTGACGAGAACTCAGATCTATTTCACACCAATATTCGTGAAAGAAGTAGGCATAATCAGGTGTTGTCCATCACCAATGTTGACAGGCAGAGGGTTGAGGAACCAAACGAAGTCAAAGAGGCCTTCATTAACTATTATGTTAGTCTGTTGGGTACATGTATGCCAATAGGCTAAATGTAAAGAAGAGCATTCTTAAAGAAGGAAATGCATTGACAAGAGATCAAGCCGAACTACTTATGGCAGATTTCACAAGAGAAGATGTAAAAAAGATGGTGCTGGCAATCCCAGGAGTTCAAGCCCCTGGTGCAGACGGCTTTGGAAGCTATTTTTTTTTAAATAAAATTGGGATATTATTGGTGTAGAGGTAGCTGATGCCATTATCTCTTTCCTTAAGACATGCTACTTATTGAAAGAGATTAACAACACTGTTCTAACTCTTGTGCCGAAGCTCAAATGCCCCCAATACAGTTAAGGATTACAGGCCGATAGCGTGCTGCAATGTCATATACAAAGTACCCACTAAACTGTTATGCTCACGACTCAACTATCTTCTGCCTAACTTGGTATCACAAAATCAAGGGGGATTTGTATAAAGGCGCTTTATTGCCCACAATATAATAGTTTGTCAGGATCTTATTCGTCATTATGGAAGGAAACTGACAAAAGCTAGCTGCATAATCAAGTTGGACTTGCAGAAAGTTTATGACACCGTGGGATGGGATTTCATTGAAGAAATGCTACATGGATTGAACTTTCCAGATGCCTTCATTAAACTGATTATGGTATGCATTCGCTCGCCTAAATTTTCACTTATGATTAATGGTTCTCTTCATGGATATTTTGATGCAAGGAGAGGGCTGAGACAAGGTGACTCAATGTCTCCACTAATTTTTTTTTTCTTGGCATGGAATACCTCACCAAAATAATGAAGAAAGTGGGACCCAAACCAGACTTCAGATTTCATAGTAGATGTAAGGACCTGAAACTGAATCACCTCATTTTTACAGATGATGTTCTCCTATTCTGCAATGGTGATTACAAAAGCATTTACTGTCTACTACAAGGGTTTAAATTGTTCTCAAAAACATCAGAATTGCAACCTAATCCAAACAAGTCAGACATTTACCGTAATGGAATGGCAGATGCCGAAGTACAACGCATAATTGATGCATCATGTTTTCAGAGAGGTGCAATTCCTTTCACTTATCTGGGAATTCCCATTAGCCCTAAGAGACTCTCCTCAAAGGAATGTGGTATACTAGTTGACAAGATGACTCACAGAATCAAAACATGGAGTACCAGGCATATCTCTTTTGCCGGTCAAGTTGTATTAATCAACTCAGTCCTCCTCACCATACATACATACTGGAGCCAGATCATGCTTCTTCCAAAAAAGATTATTAAAGCCATAGAAGCCATCTGTAGGGCTTTCTCATGGAAAGAGCAGTAATTGATGGAAGGATCGGGCCAAATCGCTTGGGAAAATATTTGTCAAACTAAAGGAGCAGGAGGCATTGGCTTAAAGAGAGTAGCTGAATGGAACAAGCCAGTGATGTACAAATATGTGTGGGCAATTTCAACCAAGGAGGACAATCTATGGGTCAAATGGATTCATAGTGTGTACATCAAAGAAGCTGAATGGTGGAGCTACTCAGCTCCCCAACAAGGCCGCTGGTATTGGAGGAAGATAGTCGCATTGAAAGGTACAATCCTAGCTTTAACTACTCCTTCCTCTTTCACTCAAAGCAAATATAGAATTACTGAAGGATATAATTTGCTATGTCCCAATGAGAACCGAGTTAAGTGGAGTAAGAAAGTTTGGGGTAGACTCAATACTCCCAAACATAGCTTTGTAACATGGCTCGCACTCCAAAAAAGATTGAAGACAAAAGAGAGGTTGTTTCGGTTTAACATAGCAGCAGACATGCAATGCTTATTGTGTAATACAGGTGCCGAATCAAGTGACCACCTATTTTTGGAATGCCCTTTTGCCTTGGAATGCCTTCAACAAACGAAAGCATGGCTGGGATGGAAGGCTACAGCAAACCAGTTGGACACCTTGGTGAGAAGCATCAGGCAAAGGAAGACCTCTGGCTTCCAAAAGAAGGTTATGGCTGCTGCTATTGCAGCCTTGGTGCACTTCATTTGAAAAGCCAAGAATAGGAAATTTTGGCTGCAAATAGATGAGACGCCGAACAACATTGTACAACAAATAAAAAACACTTGTAAGAGCAGAATATACAGTGTATGGCCCAACAAAGTATCTTTAGAATACTTAGCATGGTTTAACACATTATAAATGTATAGATCAATACTTCAGGCCCTTGAAAAAGGGTGCTGTTTAGTTTGTAAATTCAAAAGTCTATTGGAGTAATGAAGAACACTTGCTGTTTTCTCAAAAAAAATATTAATGTTTATAAACTAAAAATACTTTTATTCTATTTTAGACAATTCATATAGTTTAATAATTACTATTTAAATTTTGATTTTATAATATATTTTGGACTATATTTATTTATTATTATCTTAATTTTAATTTTAAATTTATTATAAATATAAATATTTTAAAAAATAATTTTTCCAACAAACTATATAGTGTTGGCAAAACTAAAATAATTTTTTATTTCCCAAGGTTTACCGGTGCATTAATGCGTCGATAAAACTTTTACAGTTAAATGTAGATTAGGTGACAATTTGGTGCCAACATTTTACCGGCGCCATATCTCGCCGGCAAAATGTCATCATGGACCCCTCAGCCGACAACAAATTGACGACGATGAACTTATGCCGGCAACTAAATTTGTCGGTATAAATACTTTTACCGACGAGTTAAGTTGATTTGCCAGCAAAACTCAGTATGGTGACGAATCATTGTCGACATCCTTTACCAGCGCAAAATTTTGCTGGCAAAACTATGTCGGGGAGTTATGTATACTTTTTTCGGCAAGAAAACTCGCCATCAAAAGTGCTTTTTCTTGTAGTGTCTAGAGTCCAAGATCAAATCTTTTCTCGACTCCGTTTTTGTAGAAACAAGCACATCTGCGGAATCATGACCATCAGCAGTCAGACTAGCCTCACTCTTGTTGCCTTTTTCATTCTTGTCTTTGCTCTTGTCTATATTTTTCTTGTTCCTCAGAGTATAACATTCATCCTTGAGATGACCGTCCTTCTTGCAGTATTTGCATGGCTTTCTAGCCTTGAATTTGGATTTTGAATGACTAGAGCCATTGCTCTTGTTTATGTGATTCCTTCGTTGATTTCTACTTGAACCATTACCCTTATGTCCTTTGGTTTTATTTGACCTACCTCGAGCCATTAGACCTTTACCATTTGATCCATTCTTCTCATCAAACTTCTTCTAAGTTTCCTTAGAATTTAGTGTAGCTTTGATCTTGGACATTGTCAAAGTCTCCTTTTCATACAACATGGTGTCAACAAAATGTTCATAAGATCTTAGCAGTGAACTTAATAGGACAATTCTTTGATTCTCTTCTTCAATCTTGATACCAATGTTGTTGAGTTTAAGAATGATCTTGTTGAACTCATCAAGATGTTTCCTGACTTCACCAGATTTATCCATTCTTAAGGTATACAACCTTTTTTTAAGATACAGCTTGTTGGCCAATGTATTTTTCAAATAGATTGAGAACAATTTATTCCACAATCCAATTACAGTGGTCTCACTAGAAACCTCTCAAAGAACTTCACCTCCAAGACTTAAGATGATAGTACGGCGAGCCTTCTTCTGAGTCTCTTTAACCTTCTTCTTATCCTCAATGTATTCAAGACCTTCTGGTTTAATGGCTTCTAATATGCCCCGGTGCACAACAGAGCACATATTTTGAGCCTCCATAGACTGAAATCATTCTCACCAGTAAACTTGTCAATTTCAAACTTTGCTGAACTAATCTTGATCGAGTGTTGATTATCAAACACTAAATCTTGATCCTTGAATCCTGATGCTCTGATGCCACTTGTGGTGTTTTAATCACCTCAAAAAATAATCAAAGAACAGAAATAACAATTAGTGCAATATCATGAACTAACAAATAAAGAGAACAAAAATATAAACGCAAAACACAAATCAAATCACACCAATTTAACGAGGTTCGATCAGTTGCTTGGCAATGGCAACTGTCTACTCCCCGGATGGAACAACCATTGGCTTATCTTTATTGATTCACACTTGGTGTTACAATTGGTATAACCACCAACAATTATGAACTCACAAAAGGATCGAGTTCTATAGCTTTATTCTGTACGGAGAGAATTTAGAAGAGGAGGAAGAAGAAGTTCAGATAAAAGGGGTTATCTCTGACTATAGAAAATGTTGGTATTTAAAGGCAATGTCCAAGAGTGTTGGAGAGACAGTAATATTCCAAACTAATTACTTAATTGTTGAGATTGAAGCTTTGAGAAATTTACTAGTTTTAACTAAATACTAGCGGCATAACTAACTTTTAACTAACACCACAAAACTATATCATGGTATCAAATAGTATTAGAGAACGTATAATTAATTAGACAAGATGATTCTTAATTTGAAAATGATAAAATGAGAGCATGAAATCAAGGTTGTTGTGTTGTATTGTGACTGCACGAAGTGTAATGTTGCGTGTGTTCTTATTTTTAACTTTTAAAAGTTAATTAAAATTGAGAGAATCCAAAGTGGGTAAAAATTTATGAACCAGAGCTGTGAAAACTTAAATAGGCATATGCCATTTTACTTTGTCCCAAAGCTAATCCCTAAACATGAATATGCCTACTACTTGCTCACCAAAGGGGCTCCATTTCATTAATGTGGTTTCTGTAAAATAATAATAAAAAAACACTGCCATAAATATAATTTGATCGTATAGCAAGGACTATATGTTTATGATATACCCCTACTAACTCACCAGAAAAGTAAAAGAGATGAATATGAATTTGATGAATCATATATATAGAAGAAAAATAATATTATTACATGCAAGCGTATACTTAAGCAAAATACAAAGGTAGATATTATACAATTAAGGCAATCCAAGATGATTTTTCAACTAAATATATAATTAAATTGCCAATTATAATAAATTGGAATTAAGATAATGTATACATAATCAATTAATAATACACTATTGATCTTTCACTAGCATGATAAAATGTGGGAATTAAGGAATATCCACAAGCCAGAGTTGGATCATATTGGCCAAACTCTTGGATTTGTCTTAGAGTTAGGACTTATTATGTTAAGTTAGTTATAAGTTGGTTAGTTGGTTAAGTGGTAGTTAGTTATTTCAGTTACCACTATTACTATTGGCTTTTGCCTATATATAATTGTAATCCTCTTTGTAAACATTTAATTCAATTGATTCAATACAACAATTCTTTACAAACACTCTGTCCTGTTCTAATATGGTATCAGAAGTGATAACTCTGAAGCTCTAAGCATTCAACTTTCAGCTTCAAGATTCAAGATCTCTCATTCACAATCATGGTGAGAACTCGAGCCACCAGTTCTGCTACGATCTCTGATGAACCTTCCAGAGTCGATGCTCCAATGGCTCCTCCTCCTCCACCAAATCATTCCGCTGACAACACAATCCGATCGACTCTTCCCACTGCTTCTGCTGTTCATCGTCATCATCAAACCGATAGACCAGCCTACGAAGACATTCGATCACCATACTACATCAGCACTGCTGATCATCCCGGATTATCTCTGGTTACTCCGGTGCTTTCTGACAAGAACTTTCAACCCTGGAAAAGGGACTTCAAGCTCTCCATTGGAGCAAGAAACAAGACGCCATTTCTCGAAGGTACCCTCCCTCAACCCCCTGAAAATGATTCCCTTCTTGATTCTTGGATTCGATGTAATCAACTTGTAATGTCATGGATTTTACATTCGGTTTTCCCTGAAATCAAAAGTAGTATCATGTACTTTGATACTGCAGCTGAAATGTGGACCGTATTAAACAATAGGTTTAATCAAGGTAATGGTCCACGGATTTTTGAGTTGAATGAAACACTAACATATCTCAATCAAGGAGATGACTCTGTTAGTGCCTATTTCACCAAACTCACAGCCATGTGGGATGAAATCAATCAATTGAGGCCTAGAATTCCATGCACATGTGCTGCTGCTGCTCAGCACTTGGATCATCAAAATCATGATCAAGTACTTCAGTTCTTGAAAGGTTTAAACGATTCATACCAAGCTGTACGTGATCAAATTCTTCTTCTTGATCCATGCCCTCCCTTGAACAAAGTTTTTTCTATGGTAATCAACCAAGAAAGACAAAGATCCATTGGCCATCGTATGCTACCCCCCATGGCTGCATCAAGCTCATCTCTTGCACCAGAAGCTGCTCCTACAGCAAATGCAATCTCTAAAAACAAAAGGCCTAGACCTCATTGTACCAATTGTCAAAAACATGGCCATTACAAAGACAAATGCTATTTTCTAATTGGTTTTCCTCCCGGTTATGGCTCTCGAAAACCTTCAGACTCCAACATCAAAAAATCTGACCCTGGCAGTACCTCAAAGAACAACCCTCAGGCATCTCAAGTTTCTTCATCAACACCTGACATCTCCAATTCTCAACTCACACAAGCTCAGTGTCAACAACTGATTTCCATGTTGGCACAGCAACTCCAGCCCACAGATGCATCTACTTCAACTGACAAAGCTTGTGTGAACAATTTCTCAGGTATTTTTCATCCCTCTTTATGGATTATCGACAGTGGTGCAACGCACCATGTCTGCTGTCATTTAGAGTGTTTTTCTTCTATACAAACTGCTCCAATTGATCTCTCTGTCCAATTACCTACTGGTCCCAAAGCTAACATCATAAAGATTGGCACGGTTGCTATTAATTCCCATATATCTCTCACCAATGTCCTTTTTGTACCAGACTTTAAATTCAATTTACTATCAGTAAGTGCACTCACACACACCAACAATTACAAGTTTTTATGTGATACTGATCAATGCTATATCCAGGACCATTTGACATCGAGGATTGGGATAGCTAAACGGCTTGGCAAACTATATTACTTGAAGCAAATCGACTTTGAGGACAATTTTTCTGTTCAAACTTGTAATGTTCAATTGAAAAATAACCAATGGCATACACGCCTTGGACATCCTTCTGTAAAAGTTTCAAACAAACTCAATAAACAATTACAAGTTCCTGCAATTTCTCTTCCATTTAATTGTCCAACTTGTCATATTGCCAAGCAAAAGAAACTATCATTTCAGTCTAATAATAACATAGCCTCGGCTATTTTTGATCTTGTCCATATGGACATTTGGGGGCCATATTCTATTACCTCCATTGAAGGTTATAAATACTTCTTAACCATAGTGGATGATCACTCAAGACACACTTGGTTATATTTTTTAAAAACAAAATCAGATGCAATATTGGCAATACAGAGTTTTTTCCAACTCATACATACTCAGTTTAAGACCAATATCAAAGCAATAAGAACCGATAATGCTAAAGAACTCACACTCACTTCCTTTTATGCATCTCAAGGGACTATACATCACACTTCCTGTGTAGGAAGACCACAGCAAAATGCTGTTGTAGAGAGGAAACACCAGCATATTTTGAATGTTGCCCGAGCCCTTGCCTTTCAATCAAACTTACCCCTACAATATTGGTCTTTCATGATCTCTACTGCTGTCTATTTATTAAATAGAACACCATCCATTCTTCTAAAAGACCAAACTTCTTATCAATTATTACACAACAAACCCCCCCAATACAACCATCTTCGAAACTTCGGTTGTCTTGCATACGCATCCCATGTTAGCACATCCACCAAGTTCTCTCCTCGAGCTAGAGCCTGTGCATTTATTGGTTATCCTCCAAATATGAAGGCCTACACTCTACTAGACCTTCAAACCAAACAAATATTTCATTCAAGAGATGTTCTCTTTTATGAAAATATTTTTCCCTTTGGTTCAGTCACTGACACTCACACTATAGATCAGTTTTTTCCACATCATACTGAGAATCATTCATCTCAAACACACAACACTTCCCCTGTCCTTACTGAGACCACTTCGACTCAAGAAGATAGTTCAATTCCTGAACATTCCAACACTGACTTCAATCAGTGCCAACAACAAAATCAAAATAAGCAAACTACACAACCATGCACTACCAAATCCGGCCGTGCACCTAAAAAACCTGCTTATTTAACAGATTACCAATGTGACTCTGTCACCACCAATCATAGCACCAATCACTCTCTGATAAACTATTTGTCATACCAAAAATTCTCCCCAGAATTTCGTGCTGCAATATTATCCATTAGCTTAATCCCTGAGCCAACATCTTACAAACAAGCTTCCAAATTCAAAATTTGGAACAATGCTATGGATACCGAGATTGATGCTCTCGAGAAAAACCATACATGGATCGTTGTACCTTTACCACCAGATCAACACGTGATTGGCAACAAATGGGTTTATAAAAAGAAAATCAATCCAGATGGCACTGTCGAACGTTGCAAAGCACGTTTAGTCGCCAAAGGATACACACAATTACCAGGCATAGATTACTTTGACACATATGCCCCGGTTGCCAAATTCAACACATTAAAGTTGTTATTTGCACTAGCTGCCATCCATAAATGGCATTTACATCATATGGACATCAATAACGCATTCCTACATGGGGATCTCAATGAGGAAGTATACATGAAACTTCCTCAAGGTTACAAGCCCAAACATCCCATTCCAACCAATGTTGTTTGTAAATTACAGAAAAGCATTTATGGCCTTAAACAATCTTCACGCCAATGGTATGCAAAATTGAGTTCCACATTGAAACAACAACAATTTACTCAATCTCCAAATGATCACACTCTCTTCATACGAACTCACTCAGGGGTCTTTATGGCTTTGCTCATATATGTAGACGACATTGTCGTTGCTACAAACAACACTACTGAACTACAAAAGTTCATCACCACTCTTGACACAAGGTTCAAATTAAAAGACCTTGGTTCACTGCATTTTTTTCTTGGACTCGAGATAGCTCGTTGTTCCCAAGGCATCTCAGTATCACAAAGGCCCTTCACCCTACAACTATTAAAAGAATCTGGTTGCCTTGGTTCCAAGCCTGCATCAACACCCATGGAACCTAACAACAAGCTCAGCAATGACATCGGGGACCTCCTTCCCAATCCAACACAATATAGAAGCCTTATTGGGAAGCTACTTTACTTGACTATCACACGGCCAGACATCAGTTTTGCCGTTAATAAACTTAGTCAATCCCTTCAATCTCCAAGAGTTCCTCATATGCATGCTGCAACCAGAATTCTCCAATATCTCAAAAACTCACCAGGACAGGGTCTCTTTTTTTATGCTTCACCAACATCATCTCTCAAATTACAAGCCTTTGCCGATGCTGATTGGGGAGCATGCCTTGACACTAGACGTTCGATAACAGGTTATTGTATCTTCCTTGGCAATTCTCTCATTTCATGGAAATCCAAAAAGCAACAAACCATTTCTCGATCTTTTGCTGAAGCAGAGTATCGAGCCATGGCTCACGCGACTTGTGAACTGACTTGGCTTACCTACATCCTCAAAGACTTCAATATCCACATTACATTACCCTCTACTTTACACTGCGACAACAATGCTGCAATTCACATATCTGAGAATCCGGTATACCACGAAAGGACCAAACATGTGGAAATAGATTGTCACACAGTTCGGGAAAAAGTCAGCCAAGGCATCCTTCGCATGAGCCATGTCCCATCAAAAGCCAACCTCGCAGACATACTGACCAAGCCGCTCTTTCCTACTCAGTTGAAAGAAATCTTATCCAAGTTAGGTATTCGAAATTTCTACACTCCAACTTGAAGGGGCCTCTTAGAGTTAGGACTTATTCTGTTAAGTTAGTTATGAATTGGTTAGTTGGTTAAGTGGTAGTTAGTTATTTCAGTTACCACTATTACTGTTGGCTTTTGCCTATATAATTGTAATCCTCTCTGTAAACATTTAATTCAATTGATTCAATACAACAATTCTTTCCAAACACTCTGTTCTGTTCTAATAATTTGTAGGGGCTAAATGATAGCAATAATATTAACTTGTTCTATAAATAAAAAATGAGAAAGTACGTACGAAGCAAGCAACCTAACATGTCCTAATATATACCCCTAGCTATATATATATATTATACCAAAATACATGGTGATCAGTTGAACTAATAATTAGTTAAGAAGCTTATTGCATGTTCCAACACCAACAGCTGCCGCAAGATGCCAGCCAGCATGGAGATATGGGGTTGTGGGGAACACATCATCAGCAATGAAAAGCACTCCTCCAAGTAGTGATGACATCTTATGAACATTATGGGCCATTCTTAAATCTGGATCTTTCAATGCTCTTTTAGCAAATGCTACCTGAATAATATATAAAATTAATGATCAAACCCCAAATTCATTTTTATTTAATCTTTCTGAGGATTAATTAAATTAATACGTTACGTACAAACAGCTTCAACATCAAAGATTAGTTGGACATATATTAGCAAGCAATAGAGGCACCCCTACGAAATGAAATAATATATATCTGAAAAAGTACAGCTCATAATATGCAAACTAATATAATTTTATAACGAAGTAAATTTAATAGTCACAAATTAAAAGAGTATGAACCCAAAGAGTTACATTTGAGTTGCTATTAAGATGGTGAAAAAATGATATATAATTTAAAAGACGTCGATAGTAGTGAAACTTGTAGTTGTGGGGTCTCCCGTGTTCATTATTTGGGAAATTTTTTTATTTGCTTATATATTTATTTAACATAAATTTAGTTTCATTTCAATAATACTATATTTTATTTATTTAACATACTACATTATTAATTTTTTAAAAAAATGATACTACATTATATACATCTATTTTACTAAGTACTACTCTTTCTCACACTTATTTTTATTTTAATTTACTCTTATTTACACCATAATTTTTTTTTACTTTTAGTCACAAAACAATACTTATCATTAAAAGTAAAACAGTTATGACTAATTATAAATTATTATTCAAATGTTGCAACTAAAAAGTCTGTGTCTAAACGTATTAATTAGTCAATAAAATCACAATTTGTTGTAATTAAATGTATTTAAGTCACAATACTTGTTGTACCTAATTAGTGACAACTTGTATATAAATACTATATTTTTGTCACTAGTAACTTTATGTTGTGATCAAAAGTCACATTTAATTACAAAAAATTTATGTTATGACTAAAATGTTATCATGTAACTATTTTTTGTAGTGTTATTAAATTACGTACACATATTTGCACATTTTGAAATATTTTAAAACAAGTTTTTTTTTTTTAAAAAAAAATAATAAAAAAATATTTTTCTTTGGAAATAAATTATTTGATAAAAAATGTTTCTTCAAATAATAGAAATTTTATTTATTTTTATTTTAAATATTATTAACTCATTTAACTATTTTTAAAAGTGAATTAATATATTAACAAATAGGAATAGCATGTCATTAAAAATAATTTTAGCTAAAAATGATTGCAAGAATGTTATGAATGAATAACAAATGGAAAATTTACACAAAATACTATTTTTGGTAAATTTTTTTTATTTTTTACATTCAATTATTATTATTTTATATTTCTACGGTATTGTATAAAAACAACAAAAAAATCACATGAAAGTAACATGAAAAAATCAAAATAACGTAAAAGTAATATACAAATAACAAAAATCTAACAACAAAACAACAAGAGTATAACATAAAAATAACATGAAAACATCAAAAATCCGTATTTTCTGTAAATAAAATCTTTAAAACCGTAAAAAACATTTAAAATTTCGTATATCATATTTTTGTAATTTTTTTTGTTGTTGTTTTTGTGTATTTTCGAAAATAATCCCGATTTTCTTTAAAACAAATATTACCCTCTCACTTAGCATTAATTTCGTGTGCACTTAATACTCTAAGTTCAAATTTTAGTGGTAAAACCCTCCAAACTACTGAACCGTTAGTAAATTTAAGGTGTCCATTTATATTAATGCCAGCATAGATCGCTTATGTGGATACTCTTGTACATGTGTTACTAATATAAGTACACCTAATCTAATTATTTAAAATTAATAAAGAATAATAAGTTATAAAATTATTTAAAAAAATAAATATTTGTATTTTTTAATTTCTATTAGTGTGATTGGATCTAAAAATAGGTGTCGGAGTGGTGGATGGTGGTGACTTCGGTGGTCATGGGTGGGTGATGGGTGGTTTCGGTAGTGATGTGTGGTTGGTGGTGGTGGTAGCATGAAGATGATGAAAAAAAAAAAAGTAAAACAGAAATTAGAAAAAAAATTAAAATAATTTTACTTTTTAAAATAATTATATATAGTGTAACAGTGTAAATTTGACATGTGTAGAAGTATATCCACATAAGCTATTTATGATGATATTTAGCTGAGATTAATAAATGATACTTAAGTTTGCTAATGGTTCAGTAGTTTGAAAAATTTATCACTAAAATTTGAATTTAGAGAATTAAGTACAAGTGAAATGACAGTTGAGAGGATTTAGCGGCCAAAATTTCATATTACACCAAATATTCTTTTTGGTCAATATTCCACATTCTTTTTTGTTTCTTTTATGAACAAGCTAAAAGTTAAAGATTATGGGGCCTTCATTCTCCAACTATTGGCTTGGCACTATAGTATAATCTATATCAATAACCTTAATAAAAAAAGAATAATTACATAAGGTACCATTTTTTTGTAAAATATTTATATTTTTACGTTCAAAAAATATATTTTTTTTTTTTTTTACATTTTTACGATTTTCCAAAATATAGCACGAAAACAACATAAAATCAACAAGAAAACTACATAAAAGTAACATCAAAATAACAACAAAAAATAACATACATATAACAAAAAATTAACAACAAATGAACAAAATTTCAACATAAAAAGACCGTATTTTATGTAAATAAAATAAAAAAATCGTAAAAATGTTTAAAATTCCGTAAAACCGTATTTTTGTAATTTTTTTTGTTGTTTTTATGTTTTTGTGAAATAATTCCTAATAAAAATAAGAATGTTTATGGGCTCTATTATTAATACCAAAATTACCTTTATTACTTATGAAACTACCAAAAAAAATTACTCCCATGCAAATGTATATGTTATTTAGATCTTCAAACTCATTTTTTTGTTGTTGTGTGAAATTTTGGTGGGGTTTAACATATATTTAAACTTCTTTATTTATAAGTTTTTGTCAAAAAGAAAAAACTACAACAACAATGCTATTAAATTACATTAATTTATAACACTTTCTAACAAAAATATTAGTTTTTCTTTAAAGTAAATGTTACCAGCACTTTCAAAATAAAAAAAAAAAAATTAGAACATTTACTTGTACGATCTCTAAAACTCAATCTCTAAAACTCTCATTTCGATCTCAAGCTCTCAAACTCTCATCTCGATCTCAAGCTCGCATGGGTGAGTACTTTCTTAATTTTATTTGTATGATCCTCACTCATTTTTCGCCTAATTATACCCACTAATCTCTCTGTTTATTTTAGATTTGGTGAGATATTTGCCTTGTGCTTGTGTCATGCCATTGCCAGGTACGGCTTGACAGTAAGCACATTTGCTGCTATATGATTCTGCTTATGCCCAATGTTTTTTCTTTTCTTTTTTGTCATAAAAGATAATTATTCTTTGGGATCTATATCATATAGGTTCGCTTAGGGAAATTTACATGGTATACTAATTTTTGTCATTTTTTTACAAAAATACTGTCAGACGGTATTTTTTTACTTTTTTACTGTATTTTTTTCTAAGTTTCATACTGCAGTATAGTGTGTTAAGTTTTCACTGGTGTTCTACTGGTGTTTTACTAGTGTTTTACTGTTGTTTTAAGTTGTTCTGCTTTGTGTTTTACTGGTGTTTTATAAAAACACAGTATTTTTGAAAAATTTTCCGTGTGAAAGTATTTTTGTAAAAGTTAACCCAAATTCCAGTATTTTTGTAAGTTTTCCTTCGCTTATGCCAGGCCCATTTCCAGCTGACAGCCCAATGTAATTCAATCGGTCCATTATTATTTTAAAAAGAGTAATAGGCATTATGTGACCATTTTTTTAAAAATATATACTATATATTTTTATAAATTATGAATTATTTTTTGACCAATTTTTTTAATGATATTTTTATGAAGCACCATGAAAATTATTTGTAAACAGTAAAGTGTAAAACTAAAAATATAAAAATGAATTATAAATTTTATTGGTTTTTATATTTTTCTTTATGCAAAAATATGATTTTTTTTTTTTCAAAAGATTATTGTATAGGAAAATTAGAGAAGAAGTTAAAAAAATAAGAAAATTAGGTAAGGGGAACCAGATAGCCTTATGGTAATTAGAGGGGTAACTAGTTACCATAAAAGATAATTAAGTATTTAAATTTTAAAAAAAACTACATTTTTACAAACTTATATTTTAATAACCATAAAAATGAAAAAAAATGTTAACAATCCTTATTTTTATTAAAAAAAAAAGAGAGAAAACTACCCATTTTTTATTTTCTATTTTATTTTTTACATTTCTTTTATTACTTTTTAATTTATACCCGATTTTATAAGTCATTTCTTCGTTATGTGTATTGAGGATTCTAATTTTAATCTATTCTGTGGTTATATCTAATAAAAAATAGGTTTATTAATTAAAATTATTTTATAATTATATTTAATTAATATGTAATAAAAAAAAAATAATTTTCAACTTATCCTTTTAAAAAAACGTTACTTCAAATCCATAAAAATGTTAAAACAACTCTAGAACCATATTCTTGTAACTCTTATTGCCTTAAAAATATAAATGTTAACTAATAAAATTGTAGTTTTTGTATAATTAAGCTGTAAAATTTGAAATTAATGTTTAAAATGTCATACAATATACGTTAATACTTTTCTAAAATTTTATTTGAGAAAGTAACAAGTTGGTTTCTAAAAAAGATTCCAGAAATGAAAAGGAAATGTTTAGTATATTTTATACTATGGTTTTAAAACTAGAAATTAACCGTTCTAGTGTGAAGAAATAATTTGCCAGAAACAGATAGACAAGTAATTTCTGAAATATAAATAACAAGAGATCATATACAATAGTTGTATAACATAGAAAATTACCTCCATCATCCCAGTGTGAACAGCTGAAACCATCAAAGGCTGGAAAGGAAGGCAAAATGCAGAAACCGCCATCAGCATTTTTGGATTTTCTTCTCTAAGAGCTCTTGACAGACACTGCAATTTTTTATATATATAATTAGAAAATGATTAAAAAGAACACAACTAAGAGTAGAACACATTGACTGAAGACAAAAGATATATAATATAAAAAGAGAGGTTATTTAATTGTAGCACAAATAAGAGACTAAGCAGCCGTGTGCATAAAGTTGTGACACACATATTATACATTCTGAAATCCATCAAAGTCCCTTGGAGAAAGATTTAAGCTTACCAATAGAAAATGACTCCTCAACTCAAGGAACCAACCATGAAATTTATTTGGGGAGTTGTTAAAAATTATAATTATTCATGAAGAAAACAATCTTCCTTGTAAATTAAGACAAATAAGTTCTGTAATTCAAGTCTCAATAGAATAAAGACAAAAGAGCATGAATTCACCAATTAGCAATTGAAGTTAGGATCTTGAAGAACAGAAAGCAAATATAATTATGTATTATTGTAGCCTTGAATATGTAGTTGGCTGAGTTTTTCTTACCACTGTAGCAGTGGCTATCATTGTATAGTCAGCCCATCTCAAATATTTCCTAAACCTTCCTCTTGAAGAATGATACAAACTTGAGGCAACTCCAACTCCAATTAATGAATTTGCATATAGTTTACAATTCAAGTTTTTCCTGGACTCCAATAAAAGCCAACAATTAGAAATGATGGGTGTTATAACAACCATCAAAGCATGTCTAAATTATATCACAGTGAGTATTCACCTCGGAGCATTAATTCCAAGCACTACAAAAGGAAGTGAAGTGAGCACATTAGCCACTGTTTCCAGTACATGCTGATCACCTAGCAGAAGAAATAACACATGAAAAGATGTTTACTAGTATTTTTTCTACAATAAAAATATGTTTATCTTATAATCATACCATGAATACAACCCTGAATAGGCCTTAAACATGGGGGTCTTTGCTGCCATGCCCGTCTGATAAAACATACAATTAGTTAGTTATTAATGGAGGGAATAGTGTTATACAGAGAAATCAAATACAATGATGTGAACATGAACAAGTGCAAATATGTAAATAGTAGAAGTATTACTCACTGCATTAACATGTAATTCACTCCAAAAGCTGAACCTCCACATGATGATTTAGCAAAGTTCTGATCTTGATTAATCTCTTCTGATGTAAATGGCGAATGAGGCACCACATGCACTCCATGTACACCTTCTAGGGCCCTACTAGGGTTATGTGTACTCTGGCGACTCATAAAATTCTCCAGTTTAAACTTGAAATTATTAACTGCCACCAACGTTTTGCTGGCAGCAGCTAAAGAATCCACAGAAAGCCAACGTATTGCTTAACCTGTACCCATTACACAACAAAAATACATAAACAAATAATGAGCGCAGAAAAGCTAAAGAAATCAATTAAATCTTGCACAAGGTATCACATATACTACATCATACATAAACACAAAACTACATATGATTACACCCTTCTCATGTTAAAAGAACTACTGTATATTATCCGCATTGACCATTTTTAATTCAAGGGTAATTATGCTTGTCTTCCCTATGTATCAAAAAATCGATATAACTCTTAATATATGTGGTTTGACAGTATATTAAATTGAAAGCAATGATCTACTATTCTACTAGATACTGAAAAATTGAGAGCAGAGGCAAATTCAAGTATGTACAGAATTAGTCAAGCCCAACTCAAAGTTAGTAAACATCTTCAGAGAGGGTCATTATGATTTATATGCTGGTTTAAATAGCTTGGTTCGTTTGTAATTAACTCCTTTGTTATTCTTAAACAGATAAATCATTTAAATTTGACACACAAAACTCTCAATGTGAAGCTAAAACTAGAGCAGAAATACAGCCATGGCCATGAATTTGTAAGGGAAATGAACTCTCATCTAAAAAAGATTGCTCAACAAGTTCTATAAGCTAACAATTGCTTCAGTCACAATTATTATCTATAACATTGAAAGGCTTACAAATTGGTGATATAATTAACTACAAAATACAAAAATACCCAAAAGCTGAGTCTCAAAATTTGAACAGAGCGAAAGTCATACCAAATCTTTGGAGTCCCCAAACCACACAATCAAACAGGCTATCAACATTCATAACAAATCCCAATCCAAACTAAGCACCAAACAGTTCAAACAAAAATCCACTTTAATAAAACGAATTCAACTTTTATATCATATTCATATCATAATCACGATAACCCAAATCAAACAAAATTAATCTGGAAACGTATACAAGTCGCAAGCAACAACCAACATTCACATTTAAATTAAGAAAAAAAGACACAGATAATTATGAACAGTGACAGATAAACAGAAAATAAAGAAAGAAATGAGAGAAAACCTGATAAGGTATGGTGTAGCGATTAGAGAAGGAAAAGATTATATTAATAAGATCTTATTAAAAAAAAAAAGTAATAATGAAAAGGCAGTTGATTTCGGCAGTTGATGTGTGTATATATATAGAGATTAATATAAAGAAAAAAGAAAGGTGCTGGAGCCAATAGGAAGTGTTTATGGAAAAAGAATATAAGGGAAGGAGATGCGAATGAATGAAAGAATATGTAATACGGTTAAAGATGTGTGGGAGTATATTCCACTTTAAGGCATCTTACTTATTAATTCCAATCATTTTACCTTTCCTTATTTATCTCAAATCACTCTCAACCCTATAAACTAGGGTCACCAAAAATTTCACACTTCATTTACTACCTTCTGTTAGTTTCAAATTTAGAAGTAGTATTTCAAATTATAATTATATATTTAATTTTACCACGTGTTGTGTAGTGTAGTGATAGGAATCGATTTTACTGGCATTCTCTGAAAGTGGTGCCATCTGTGTACGGAACTGTTAAAGTGACTACCAATGATCCAATGTTGAGGCATAAGGTCCCTATAGTTGACATGTGGTCTGCATCGCGTGATCCCTTTTTCGTTATAAAAAAATTATATATTTAATTTTTTTGGTAAAATATTATATTAGTTTCTATAAAAATTGTGTTTTGTTTTTCAAAAATAAAATTCACTTTTTTTTTTTTTGTCTTTTTTTGAAAAAAAATGATAATTAATTAATTTGACTAACAGATATGTTTTTGAATTCCTAACATTATTTTTTTAAAAAAAAGATAATCAAATCAACTTCAATTAATTAAGAGCAAATCACTCAAAATAATAAATATTAATTTAGAAAGATTATCACCCTTCTTCAACAAACAATCAACATAACAACAAGCTTTCAAACAAGAAACATTTAACAAAGTTACGTTTAACAAACCGTTAAACTTACAAAGTTTAAAGAAACATTTCTCATAGACCCCAATAATCTCTTACAATCAAAAATTAAATTTCAAAGACCAAAAAAAAAATATATTTGAATATTATTACGAATGGCTTGCACTGCTACTTGACTACGTATTTCCTTGTGAGCGAAACAATGAGACTTGAGCCAACTGAGAGCTTCTTTTATTCCGAGTACTTTTGCCTTTGGAGCTACCTTACCGCCTTTCCTCTTCACAACAGCAATCACCAAAGAAGCCGACGAGTCCCACACCACAAAACTGAACTTGAACAACTTTTTTCCTCAAAACTAAACCAAAAATAGTTTTCTTCCTAAAATTAGTTTTTATTCCTAAACCAGAAACTTGAATAATTTACAAGAAAAAAATAATCAGAAAAAGTTGAGTTATAATTAAACTTAATCATGAATATGATGAAGAATTAGATTATAATTACATTAACTAAGTTATTTAATGATCTTTTATTAATATTTGACTTATATATTTTTTTTATAGCATTGCTATTAAGCATCAGTGGTGCCTAGCACCTTCTCGACATGTCGCGTTATGATTGGCTAGCGATACTCCCATAAAATTATTGTATTAAATTATATGGGACCCAATACTTAGCTGAACCAATAGCGATATTAACACATAGAAGAGTGCTAGGCACCACTGGTACCCTTTAAGATTTCTCTATTATTTTACTTTTAACACTACTACAAAATAAGTATTTAGAAGCGTTTTTTAGTTGATTAATAAACAACCGATGTTGTAGAGTGTGTCAAAATGAAATTTTAATAAAAACACCTATGGCGTCAGTTATTACAAAATAACTGACGCCATAAGGTGTTAAATTTTTAATAACACCACATATGGCATCGGTTATTTTGTAATAACTGACGCCATAGGGGCACGCATTACCATAGGGGCACGCATTGGCTTACACGTGTCCCTTATAGCACGCATTGGCTGACTCGTGTCCCCTATAGCGTTAGTTATTACAAAATGACCGACGCCATAGGGTTTATATAACCCTATTTAGCCCTTCATCTTCCTCACTTAGTCTTCTCTCCAAGCAAAATAACCAGCTGTCCCTTCATGAAACCATCGCCCAAACCACCGCCTCTCATCCCCCATTTCTCCATTTTTCATTTGTTTCCACCCATTTTTTTTTTCTTTTTAAAAAAAAAATCTTGGATTTTTCATATTCAAGAACATATTCCCAGAATTTGATGATCTTTTGTTTTATTTTTCAGGGTAAATCGAGCTTAGAGGTGGTGGTTGTAGCTTTGGCAGCCGCTTTTAGTGGAAAAATCGTTAAATCTCAACGTCCATTAATAAATCTAATCTCTAAGAATTTTAGTAATTTATATTGCTTTATTTTTTATTTTGTAAATGTTTTAGGGTTTTTCTAGATTTTTAAGATTGTGTTATTGTGGTGGTGCGTGATGGTCAATATTGGTGGCTGGATTTCGACAGTAAGGTAAAAATATAAACTTTAATAGTATATATGTATGTATTTTGTATTTTATTAAATATGTATTGTATGTATATATGTTTTAATTGTATTATATATGTATGTATGTATAAAAATATTGTAATTATATTATATATTTTTTTTATGTATTGTATATATATATTTATTGAATATTTTAAACTAATAGTTTTGTTAAGTATTATGAATGAGAATGAGATAGGAGAGTGTTAAAACAAAAGTATAGAAATTAATTTTTAAAAAATTAGTTTATAAATAAAAGCTTAGAAATTAATTCTATTTTTTATTATTTTCAATTTTATTCATGTATTTTTTTTAGTAGCTAGTAAAAGTTAGTTAAAACTACTTAACAAGTTATTAACTTTTATTCCTTTTCATGTATTTTTGTTACTAACTAGTTACTCATTAGGAACTAGTTAGTAATAAATAAACTAATTAGTAACTAGTTACTTATAAATTATATAACTAGTAAGTAGTTAAATAAAAAAAATATTAATTTTGTAGTATATTATTATGTTGTAGGTTCGGAGGTCAATTAACAAGGATCTGACTTATTTGGTGTTGATCGGTTTCTAACTACCTCGAGGTATATATTTACTAACTTTAATTATTAATTAATTATTAATATTTAGTAAAGTTTGAATATTTTAAATATTTATCGGTAATGAAGTAGGTTCTGCGATATATTATACTGCAATCGGATGGGTAGAATAATATGCATGTTAGATGAGTTTGAATATCTTAAATATTCATTCGTAGTAAAGTAGGTTCTACGAATACATGTACTGCAGTCGCATGGGTGGTAAATTTTTAGATCGCTAAATGTTGTTGCGATTATTTAATATAATTTTGGATTGTATTTTGTTGTTATTAATAACTTTAAATTTTTTTGGGAACGTTCAATTATAGCTTTTATGTTGCCAAAATTTTGGTAGAATTAGGACTAGTTACTAATTAGTAATTTAGTAT
Source organism: Cannabis sativa (assembly GCF_029168945.1). Lineage (NCBI taxonomy): Eukaryota > Viridiplantae > Streptophyta > Magnoliopsida > Rosales > Cannabaceae > Cannabis > Cannabis sativa. The sequence continues at coordinate 25,532,795 of NC_083608.1, forward strand.
GCTATAATTGTTAGGTTTTGTGCTCTAAATAAAACCTATTTCAATATAATAAGATTTACTAATTAATAAAGATTAGAAATCATTCTATGTTGTATGGTTCACATGATTTATTTCATGATTATGTTTAATGTATAAATTCTATTAAGTCCAGAACATATATAAATATATACATTTGTTCATGATTATAGTGTTGTCAGCATAATGGAATATAATCATGATTATATGTTCAAAAGTTTAATTCCCATGATTTGTCAGCTCACTGGATTTAGACTGACATGATAATCGGTGATAAGGTATACTTACACATTGGATAAGTGTTATGTCCTTTCCAGAGCATTGGTAAAGTTTACCAATATCGGATATATGGAGTATACATTGGAAGTGACTGATATTGATCTTGGATAAGATATCATAAACTTATCGTTATATCTCTCTAAGTCAATATCAATGGTTGATCTTAGGTCTATGAATCTTAATCCTGATATGGTTAGGTTCAACTTAGTTGTATTGTTTATGTTCTTCAAATTGTTCGTGGAAGCTAACCAATGGTTCTGGAAGATATTTACATCTTGGGAACATGGTAGTTCAATTGCGTGGGAGCGCTAATCATAGATATGAAATCTATAACTTCTATAAGTATTTAGAAGTCAAACAATGATTTTCTTCGAGCTTGGCTGAATAGAGATAAATAATTGAGATCTCATTTCTGTAATTATATTAGTTTACTGAAATATCATTTATAGATAGTTAAGTGTTTTAAGGATAAAATACATTGAAGGATAGAACTGGTAATTTTATCCCTATTCAGTGTAGATCATCTATAGAGGATCTTTGACTATTAAGATTGTAATAATGGATAATTATAACGTATCTATATCGTAGTACATATAGAGCGTTCTATATAATTGAGAGTGTTATTCAATTCTAAATCTATAGTGACGCAAGGCGGAATTAATAAGTTAAAGAAATTACTTGGTAAATTCTAGATCTACTTATCAAAAGCTCGGTTATATAGGCTCATGGTCCCCTCACTAGTTGAGATAATACTGCTTGCAGACTTAGTTAATTGATTTTAATTAATCAATTATAATTCTAAAATTAGACTATGTCTTATTTATGAATTTTCACTAAGCAAGGGATTAATTGTGATGAAAAGAGGTTTTGGGGTCAATTTATTAATTAAGAGACTTTGTATGGTCTAATTAATAAATTATACAAATGATAATTTTATTTGATAATTAATTATAATTATCAAATAAATAATTTTGGCATTAATAGGATTGAATTGAAAAATATAGTATTATTGAAAGAAGAATAACTGGTCTCTTTATGGCCGGCCATTAAGTGTATTTTTGCCCATTATTTTATTCTTTTTTAATCCATACAATTCAACCTTAAGCCTTAGTTGAAACACTATATAAGGAACATGATGCTCTCATCTCATTTACTTTTTTTGTCAACTTGACTAACCAAACTTAAATTTAGTTTTTCTTTCAGACAACTAGTAGATGAGAGAGTTCTTTCCATAGTGATTTTACCTCCTTCATTGTTCTTCACCTACTCGGCCTTAGTGAAAGAGTGTCATGCCCACACATAGCAAGTCAAGTACTCAATCATAGTGAGTAAGATGGTGGTAACCAAACTTGAAGGAGAGAAAGAGATTCAGGCTCAGATCTTGATAATATTCTGAACAAGGGTTAGAGATCTGAGCAGAAAGAGTCATTATATTCTGCTGCAATCAATGTAAGGTTTTCTAAACTCTTATGTGTTTAATTTTATTATTTTAGAGATATTCATATTTAGGATGTTAATCAACATACTTGTTAGTAAATCTAGATCCTAGTAAAATATTTCTCTAACAGCTGGCCTTAGAGCCACGGTAATGATTTACTTTCATGATATATGAATTTAAAACGATGAATATTGTTTATTGTGTTGATTTGGATGTGTTCATTTTAGTTTATGTTTATTTGATGAATGTATTTGATTTACAAATGTTTTCCATGAAAGTAATCTTATTTTTGTTTTGGAAATATTTTTTTTGGATTCCTTGTGAAAAGTTAAGCAATTTTCATTTTTACGGAACTCAATTCTGATGAAAAACAAAGGAGATATGGTCGTTTGAAGTTTTGGGTGCATATGGTGTTGTCGCTCGACACCACACGCACACAGGCGCACGCAGGCATTCAGACAAGGTGTTTGTCTGTGCGTGTCTGAAGCCTGCCATGTTGTCTGAACGCCCACCCGAGCTAGCACCCAGCACGCACAAGAAGGCTGTAATGCAGCCTCATGCGCGCGCTGAGAAGGCTGCACGCAGCCTGAGTGTGCCCTGCAAGGGTGCGAAGCACCCAAATCCAATTTTTTGAAGATTTTTCACCCAATTTCAGATTTTTCTGATTTTCAAACCCTAATTTCAAGATAGAATATTATTTTTAATATATTTAAACTTAAATATCAAATTTTCGAAATTAATAATATTAATTTTAATATATTATTATTATTAATTTTTGATATTTGGAGGTTTAAATTTAAAAATTAATTATTTTATTTTTTATTTATGGTCAGATATTAAAATTTTGTTAATTTCTTTAATATTTATATATTATTTATTTATAAGATCAGATATTTTTCGTTGTCGCCGAGCGAAAAATCATAAAAATTACATAATTCATATTTAGCATAAATAATACTCTTAGAGTTTAATAAAATTTCTAAAATTGAGAAATTATAACTCTAATGCCATTTCTAAAAAGTGGGGTCCACAATAAATAAAAAATCATATATAATTATAAAATATCAATAATTAATGCTAATTACCTTTATTAATTCATAATCCAACATGCAGTCATTACAAAACATGGTTAGTAGATCTAGAATAAAAAATAAAAACAGCCTGAGTTATTGCGAGAGCTGACCGAGAGATGACCTGTTACCACTGAAGGGCTGGCTTTTGCATTAACCTGACTTATTGCAAACACCCTTGCGGGAGTGGGTTTCGCTGCAGTCTTTTGTGTCTCAGTCTTGAGTTGGGGACAATCCTTTTTGTAATGCCCTGACATACCACACTGAAAGCATCCCTGCCCTCTACACTCCCCCAGATGATGCTTTTTACAACTAGAGCACTCTGGGTAAGTGTATCGAGTTACAGTGCTACTCTGGCAATTGCCTCGACCCTAGTTCCCTCGAAACCTCTTATTCTGACCTGAGCCACTGGATACAGTAGGTGCCTTTCTTTTTTGACCAGTGGCCGAGCCACTACCTCCCCTACTAAAGCCTGATGTAGGAGGAGTAGGAGCCCCACCAACAACCGGAGTCCCTCGAGACTCTAAAGTGCACTCCAATGTGCCCTCAGCTCGCAGTGCCTTACCCACCATATCAGCATAGGTGGTGCTGTCATCAATAGTGATCATTAGGTCGTGTCTGATCTTTGCATTCAACCCGTCCAGGTATTTTTCTTTCTTGCTGAAATTGTTAGGTTATAATTAGCCTATGTTACGGGTTTAATAAGTAAGCATTTTCTCGGTTATTGGTGTCTTTTGGAGCGGTTTTACGCTTGATTTTCCTTGTTTCAGGTTCCCGGGGTATCAAAGTTCAAATTCAGTCAATTGATGAAAAGACGGGACAAATTGGTGAAAAATCGGAAAAATCTGCTCAGTGGGTGTCAGTAGTCGCGACTAGCCAGAAGCTAGGTCGCGACCCTTTTCTTTGGTCGCGACCATGGTCGCGACTTGGAAGATTTGGCAGAACCTCGGTATTTCGAGATTTGCCTGTAGTCGCGACCAGCCTATAAGTTGGTCGCGACCAGGCACGGAAAAACGCAGTTTTGACCTAATTTAGATTTTTTCCCAATTGGAGGCACACCTTTCATTCCTATATAAGGAATACGACTCAGAAGGTCAGAGTAAGCAAGAACAGACCTGAAAAGTGGATGAAAGAGGAGAGGAAGCGATCTTGAAGACCCGGAGCGATATCACCATTTAGTTTCTTTCTTTTACCCTTTATCTTTCTTTTATGTCTAGTTTTGTTTCAGAATTAATCATGGATGTTTTTATTATTGTTATGAGCTAAATTTCCTATTTAGGGAGGATGATGAATGTAGTTTAAGTTTTTGCCTAGTTAATAAATAATTGTCATTCCTCCATCTTGATTGTGAAATTATCTATATTTGTGTTTAATTCCATGTGTAAGATTGATCACCTTTTACATGTTTTATGATCTCAATTCGAAATCTGAAAAGTGAGAATTGAGAATGCTAAAATTGGATAATCTAGGTTTTGATGTGAAACGAAAGTATTTGCATAGCCTTTGTGACAATTAGATTATTGCTTAATGCCGATTTCATGTTAGTTTAATTAAGAGATTAATTAGAGAACATGTGATTTAGAACCTAAAAGATCTGAAAAGAGTTAGGTTAATTTATAATCTGCCATTCACTTCAAGAAAAGGATAGAAATTAGGTATTAACCATTGGTAAACTAACAACAGGATTCTCCTCCCTATTCTCTCATCTTGATTAATATTCATTTGTTATTTTAAGCTTCTGAATTATTTTACTGAATTTGCAAAAAGTACTGATTCGCCAGATAGAATCATAAGTATAATTTAGTAGTAATTAATCCAATTTCCTGTGGTTCGACCTCACTTGCGTGAGCTACTACTTGACTGCGTATACTTGTGTAGTGTTCATAAAATTTGTAACAGAAATCGGTTGGCATGATTCCTGAGGCCAATCTTTCCAAGCGATCAAACTGAGTCGTGTATTCAGTAACACTCGTGTTTTCTTTCTGAGTCACCTGGGTGAATTCTTTTCTTTTTTTGCTTCTAACTGTCTCATTGTAATACTTTCCATTAAACAGTTCCTGGAACTTTTCCCAGGTCATCGTGGTAACATCATGAGTTAGGGACATCAAGTCCCACCACACCAAAGCGTCTTCTTGAGATTGAAATGTGGCACAAGCCATCCTATCATTACCGGTGACGCCCATAAAGTTCAAGATTCTGGTAATCACTATTAGCCACTGCTCAACTTTCATGACATCGTGACCTCCCAGGAAAACTGAAGGTGCTTGCTTACGGAACCTTTCATACAGGGGTTCCATTCGGTTCACTGCATCTACAGGTTCTGCCTTCACAACAGGGCAGGAGCTATTGGTATTTCTGGAGCTGGGATTGCAGGAGCACCCTGCTGTCTCAACTGCCGAATCTCTTCATCTTGTTCATTAATCCTAGCTTGTATTTCTGCAAACCTGTTTTCCCAATCCTGGGCAGCTTGGGCAGCCTGTGGCGGGTTAGCATCACCCCGGCCACGTGCCCTGCCTCTAGGACCTCTACCTCGGCCACGGATATTAAGGGGAATCTGAGCTCCCTGACCACCACTGGATCCAACCGAATTTTCGTGGCTCCTGGTGTTTCGCCTGGCGTCCATACTAATTAGAACAACCTGCGTAATCAAGAGCTAGTCTGGTAAGATCGTGATCAAAGAAAACACTTACTAATGCCGCTTATTTGGAAATTAAAGAAAAACATGCACATATTCTACTATCAGGCTACTAACATGCTTCCTAATAGGCTTTTCTTAAATCATACTATTAAAATAAACTACTAAAGCAATAAAAGCTTACTGAACCGTCAAACGAGCTGACTGCTGATGATGATTGTACATGTCGTGACGATCTTCGGAAGACAACCTGACGGCTCTGATACCAAATTGTAACACCCTAACTAATATAGGTGAGTTAGAGTGATTTTTAACGTACTGTGCAGCTCATTGCTAATCAACGAGATTAAAGAATCTGTGATTTTTCGAGAAACCCAGCAGCAAATCCGGGTAACCAGTTTTACAGGCCATGTAAAACCGGCTAGCTAGTTTATCCCAGAAAACCCAAAACATTCCAAAACCTAACCAAATCGATTCTAAACTTTACCAAACCTTCCAGACATGCATATTATACCCCAATAAACATATTCGAAGCAATAAAACAACTACCCAAGCTCAAAATCAAAAAACACCATTAAAGAGTCAAGCTTGAGTTTTAAAACTCAAAGCTTGCTCAAACTACAGCCTATAAAACGAGTCCAATTCAACATATTTGAACATAATTCAACTTCTGAAAACAATATCAAACAATAACAGCCACTACAGAACTCCAAAAACCTAATTCATGTAAAAACAATAACTTGAATCTCAAGAAAATTAAAAAGGAAGTTGCTAGGAGCTTACCTTGGCTTAGATTCTCTTAGATTTGATAGAAATTCACAAGGATTGAAGAGAAAAATCAAAATCCTAGCTGGTTCTAGGTGGGTTCGAAAGAGAGAGTTTGAGAGAGAGAAAGTGCTTCTTTTTTCCAAATTTCTTATTTTTGAATAAATGAAATAAAAGATTGGTTTTATTAAAATTAATCTCAGCCCATTTAATTAAACAAAAAATTAGATTGAACTCAATAATAAGTTCACTAAAGGACAAAAGTCATTTAGGCAAAATGACCATTTTGCCCTTCACACACTAAAAGTCATAAAAAGTCACTTAGGGGTATTTTGGTAAATTCTAAAATCTCAACTATTCTCGATATTTCCAAGGTCTAACTATACTGCCCCGCTATACTAAAAATACTAAGTTGTGATTCTAATAGCCAAACACCGCGTTCCAATGTTGCCGGGCACAACACATGCAAAATTATGAAATTCTATATATGACATAGAAAATGCATTATGAATTCAAATAAATCATCGTAAATAAATAATTCAAGATTAATATACAGATTCATAATTAAATCCTAATTATTTGCTAATTTCAAATTAAAGCTAAGCGGTCTTTACAAAGATAAACTCTAAGTTTGATCTAATATTAAACTTAATAAAAATCTGATTATTTAGCGCAATAATAAGTCACTAGGAGACAAAAAGACACAAATGGCAAAAAAACTATTTTGCCCCCACTTAAGACAAAAATTCACTAAACCATCTAAGGGTAATTTGGTCAACTCTGAAATCTCGACTATTCCTGACATTCCCAATATCTAACTATATTGCCCCACTGTACTAAAAATACTAAAATGTGATTCTAATAGTCAAACGTCGTGTTCCAATATTGTCGGGCACAAAACATGTAAAAATATGAATTTCCATATATGACATATAAAATGCATTTTGAATTCAAATAAATCTCCGTAAATTGATAATTCATAACTAATATGCAAGTTTCATAATTAAACCCTATTTATCTGCTAATTTCTAAATTAAAGCTAAGTGGTCTTTACAACATTAGACTTCATATTTCCAATTTTTTTTATGTATTTGAAAATTCTTTGCAAGCATTGTCATGTCATCACCACCATCTTCTTCATTTGATGCTTCCTTTTTAGTACTTTTGAAAGCTATGGTCTTCTCCTTTTTTTTTTGGAGGCACTTGGTTTCTCCTTTAAACGAATCTTTTGATTCAATTCAAAGGTACGAAGAGATCCCGCAAATTCTTCTACTTTCATAGTACTGAAATTCTTTGTTTCTTCCATAGCCGTGAGTTCAACATTAAACCTGAACCTATCAGGAAGTACTCGTACTATCTTTCTCACCAAAACAGAATCATAAAGTTTCTCACCAAGAGCAAAATATTTGTTAAAATTATCAGATAACATTTCATAGAATTCATATAGTATTTCAAAATCAGACATCCTAAGATCATCAAACCTAGTTTTTAACATGATAAATTTAGATCTTTTAACATCTGAAGTTCCTTCAAACTAGATTTGAAGGATTGTCCAGGCATCTTTAGCAGAAACACAAGTAGAAAAAAGTTTGAGAAAACTTTCGCCAACACTAATAAAATTAGCATGAATAGCTTTATTACTATAATTAGATAACTTTTCTTCTTCGATATTTTACAAAAGTTCAGATTGTACCTTTGTGCTACAATCCTCATTTTTCTCTAAAGGAGGAGACCATCCAGAAACAGTTTATTTCCATGCCTTTTTATCCTGTGCTTTAATGAAGGCTCTCATCCTCATTTTTCAGTAGGGATAGTTGGAATCATTGAGAAGCGGAGGACGAGATACCAAACTTCCTTCTGCAAAAAAAAATATTTCACACAAGAAATAAATATATTAAACGAAAATTAAATACAAGATCTCACTAAGAGTTTAGTGAACCACTCTAATACCAAATGAAACTCTATTTTTATAATTACCAAGTAAAATTATCAAATAATTTAAATAATACAAAACTATAGTAAAATTATTTAAATAGATCAATAAACTCTATTCTATCAGATATAGAAATGCAGAAAATAAACTGACACACAATATTTTATACGTGGTATCAACAAACCTTTTGAATTGCTCCTACTGTACAGGCCACGCTCAGAGAATGAAATTTATTAGATGAATCTCAAGTGATTACAAAAATAATTTGACTTATACAAATAAAGACTCCCTTTTTGAATTTTCTGCAACTGTTGTAACCTATCCTTCTAATCAAATTTTTGAAGTGCCTAGACCTTGAACTCCCTTCAAATCATAGCACTTGCACACTTCCTCCCGACGAGTGACTCACTTGCAATCTTCCTCCCAAAGAGTGTCTAACTTGCACTTTTCTTCCCGAAATGTGTCTCACAAACAAGACTTCTTCCGAAGCTTGATGAACAATATCTAAGGTGTTCAACCTACACAATTTCAACAAGAAACAATACAGAATAACACAATAATAAAATACTAAGAACTTGTTGGACTCAAACTCTTCACACAACAATGAAACTCTCTCTAAATTTGAAAGTAATTATAGAGATGATACACCAAAAGAGATGAAAGAAACCAACGACCTAAGGGTGTAGTTATACACATTAGAATCTCTCCAGGTGTTATAGTGAGATTTCTCTCACCTAGAAACTCGAGACCAGACTCCTATTTAGAGGACACGTATATTAAGATTTCCAATGAAAGCTGAAATGTCCATGAGAGACTTCTCGAAGTTTAGACCTCGCCCAGGATAAAACTAGTGAGATACTGCGAGTACGACCTAAGTCGGATCGCATAACCGTAATTCGCATTATGCAGGATGGATCCAACTCGAGATATGCGAGTGTCCTCTCTATACTTCTGCGAAAGCATAGAGACCAACTCTCTATGATGCGGTGTGGTCCCAACGACCCAATAGCCTTAATAAACCGATATAGACCTGCATGTCTAGGTTCTATCAGCTCGACATGCGATGTCTACAAGAGGCGATTACCTAAGGGCGCAGACGTTCCAAACGTACTGATGACCCTGCGAGCTCAACAATGGAACATGAACAGTCAATTCGCAGATGCAGAAGACGCATACGTTGATGGACTTAGTAACTGTCGTTCATTTATTAATGTTAACGTTGCTTGGGTTTAATTATTGCAATTCAATGTGTAAATAATGGATTAACAATGAATGTGATCCTTGTGTAACCGATTGGACACCTGCTTTGTATATAAAGGGGTGATCCACCATGAAATGGCACCTACGAATCCCTTGCTACAGTGGACTAAGCAGATCATAATCTGACTGAACCACTATAATTCTCTGTCTTATTATTATTTTCCAGCTTTCGTTGATTGTTTCCCATTCCCAGTCGAGTACTCGCCATTCTAGGTTGAATACTCGCACTTGTCTTTACACATAAAATTCTTCTTGTTATTAATAATACAATATAATTTGGTGTTGCGAAATTCACTCGACAACATTTGGCGCCGTCTATGGGAACCGACTAAGATTTCATTCATTTCAAAGAAAAATATCATCATGGCTGGGAATCACACCAACGGAGGAGCTAACAACGGGTCCATCAACATTGGGATGATGAACGTACCATTCTCTGGAACTGGAGTGCCACCTGTGGACGTCATTAACGGCGGAGTAGGAAGAAGCAATATCAGACCTCTCAACCTATTCCCAGAAACGACCGACCCTCAAGTCGGGGACACATCCACGCCACCAGCAACCATGCATTTCCCCCTGTCACTCCGGCAGTGGTATCCGAGGGAATGATCCAGCTCACCACTGATCAATATACTGCGATTCAGGATCAACTGCGCGCTACAGGCCAAAGTAGATGGACAAAACCGAGCCCGACGCCCTCCTCGAGTTCCTGCTGTTCGCACCGATAACCCTCAGGTAACGACTTCTAGACGTCATACTAACCCTGTACGCAGGGAACGACCTTGAAGGATTGGACCTGAACCATCCAACGTCGAGGGATTAATCCGCAAGGTATCCAAAGCAAAGCACACAAGTTGATGAAGACCCTGAACGGCATAATCCTCGCAGTCGACCATCAAGAGACAATGACGCAGAATCAGCCTCTTCGTCATCGCATGGTCGCACTCCAAGCAGGTATACAAGGTCCGGCTCTGTACAGACGCAACAGGGAGGGCATTACCAGGTACATCGAGGTGATCTGCGTGATCACCTCAACGCAATTTTTAGGGCACGCTCTCGCGTCCCACGTAAGACTGAGACACTCCGTGATCCCCATGCGGACAATCGGGGTGCCAACACTTATAATAACCCGCCTACCGCGCCAATCGCGACCACTGGGATCAATGTCCCAGCAAATCTCACCGCAGTAGTTGCGAGTCCCGCAGTCGTAGCAGCCCCGGCTCCTGCGACGGGAGGGATTGACCAAAGCATGCTTCTGCAGGCTTTGAAAATGCTCGAGTAGCAACGGAAGCCCATATACAAGTTGCATGGTACCTCGCCCTTCACTATAGAAATGCGACAAGCTCAACTTCCAAAGGGGTTTCGGCTATCCGAATCCCTCAAATACAAAGGCACTTCTAACCCAATAGATTATCTTGAAAAATTTAATACTATAATGGAAGTGGATCAGGTACCACAACTTGTAAAGTGCCGCATTCTTGCGGCAACACTCGAGGAAAATGCCCACGATTGGTTTACCCAATTACCTGAGGCGTCGATATCGACGTGGGAAACCTTCGTCGACTTATTCCTCACACATTTCCAGGCCACAATGACTTATAGGCCACCTTATACGACTTTTGCCAACATCAAACAAGAACCTGGTGAGTCTTTAAAAGACTATTTTAAACGCTTTAATGCAGAAGTAACAAAAGTCGAGAAGGCTCCCGAGTCTTCGCTTGTTTGCATGCTGATAACAGGTATCTTGCCGAGGATCGACTTTTGGAAGGAGTTACAAGCTCGAAGGCCCGAATCCTTAGTCGAATTCTTCGCCATGGCCGAACCCCACAAGAGAATTGAGAATTCTCTGGCGGAGTTAGAGAAGGGAAAAGACAAACGCCGGTCACCAATACCGCGTTCACGATCTCGCAAACCCCGAGGGAAGAACTCCAGGGGCTGAAGCCCAAGGAGACGTAGCCCGCGGAGACAACGAAGTCCGAAGTTGGCCAAGTCTCCTCCGAAGAAGGAATCCTCTCCGAAAAGGAAAGGTGGACCTCGTTTCGTCAACTACACTGAACTCGCAGTCTCCCAAGACCATATCTACGCAATTGAAGAGAGAAACGGAGTCTTCAAGAAGCTGCCCCCCATCAGGGGAAATCGCGACAGGAGAGACCCTAAAAAATTCTGTAAGTACCACAAGGACATTGGTCACACTACCGTAGAATGTGTAACGCCCCGATATTTTGCCTTATTTTACAAAAATACTATTTTCATGCATAATTTGAAAAGATAAAAAAAAAATAATTTAAATACAACAGTGGATTTTAAAAAAAATCAAAATGCAACAGAGAAGGATCCTTCATTTGTAAAACAAGATGCAGTAAGTAAATAATTTTAAATAATGCATTTCCACTGTGTTAGATTTATCAACTGCTTAAAATAAAACTAAGGCACCACCGGCGTTCTAGATCGTTTGTCCGCCCGTAGCCGCTCACGGATATATGCACGTAACCGACCCTGCTCACTATACATACTTCCCTGTCTAATACCTGTAGGGGGAAAGTAAGGGGGGTGAGCTAAAAGCTCAGTAAGGAAATGCTTATCAAACAATACCATATAATATCACACATACCATTAATGTATTTATTAAGTTTTAGCAATATCATACATGCTCTTTTATAACTATAACCAAATAACTGTACATATATATGGAAACCTTTATCATACAAGTCTATACTATTTGTTCACACCGTACACATATACAGAGATCATAACTCCAATATCATACTCATAACATAATCATATCAATACTATAAATAATAATGTCATTATCACAACATTGGCATATCATAGCCATTACTTACATAACCCGGGCCTAGCCTGACCCTACAATATCCTGGGCCTAATCTGCCCACATAATAACATGGGCCTATGCAGCCCTACCATTGTTATAGGATAGGGTATCTCTATATTCAACAGTAACATCACTGTATCATACCCACCATAACAATCTCATACACGACTCAGGAAAATACAGGGTAGGGTATCTCTACATTCAACGGCCTTATCCCGTATCATACCCCACCATGGTCCCCCACTTTACCTGAGACGTTAGCATACAACATACAACATATAACATGCAACATACAAATACATCATACAACACACAACCTGAAACATACAAATACAACATACAACATATACAAGTCATACAACCATAATCTATGTATCAATTCACAAAGTCATATTGTGTCCATACCACACATTCTCAGTACCATATACATATTCATAAAAACAAATCATAAGTCATATTTCAATACATAAAGAATTTAAATTTATGCAGATAAACACATACAAAACTATCTAATTTCCTTACCTCAAATCCCGCTGCTTAAGAGTTGTTATCTTGTCACTACTACCTATAATAAGACATGGGTCAAGGCCCTAATATTAAAATTCGTACTCTTACAGTACAGCAGAAAGATTTACTATTTTTGACCAACAACTACACTAATTCAGTAAAAGTTGTCTTCATAAAAATTATAGGAAATTCCATTATCTTTCCAATGATATAAAGATCATTACAAATGGATTAAAACTGAGAGAGTTATGATTGTTTTACTGAAACTATTTCTGAGAAGGAATATGGAGTAACGAATTATACGACTTAGCAAAAATACAAACTTTTAGTATTGAAAGGTTCAGAACTAGAAGATAACATCTTCATGAAAGTTTTAGGAAATTAAATTCCCTTTCCAATTATACCAAAATCTCTGAAATTAGAATTATATTCAAAGAGATATTACAATTTTACCAAAACAGTTTTGGAAGAACAAGATTCAAGAAACGAATTACATGATACAGAAGGAAACTAACTTTTCGACATAGTATAAATCCGAATTCACGAAATGTTTCTTCATGAAACTTATGGAAAATTGAATAAGCTTTGAAACCATATATAGATCATTAAAAATGGACAAGAATTGAGAGAGTTATGGTATTTTAAGTGAAAGTACTTTTTCTGGGAATATGAAAAAAACGATTTACAACAACATCAGAAAGATGATAATTTTCGACATAGAATATCATCGAACTGGCGAATAGTTTCTTCATAAACATTTTAGATCATCGAATAAGCTTTCTAACGATACAAAAATCGCTGAAAACGGATCAATATTGAGAGAGATATGACTATTTTACTAAGACAATAATTTTCAGAAAAAAAAATAAAAACGAGATTTCATAGTTTAACCTAAAAGTTCACAACAATAAGTGGAAGAACTCTCTTACCTCTTGATGACTCTTCTTAATCAGTGCTAGATCTTGAAATCTCAAATTATTAGAATGGTGATGATGATCTCAATGTTATGTTGATGAAAATCATGAGTGTTGTTTGGCGAAGAGAATGAAACAAGAAGGAAAATTATAAATCTTTGATAGGTAGCGAGATGGATAACTTGTAGGATATAAGATTTTATGAGTGTCTTCTCTAAGAATTGTGTTCAGGCTGAAAGAAAGAGATTGAGATTGAGTTTTATTTTTCTTAGGGTTAGAGACTCTGCATATTACGTATCAAGAATGTGATAGATTTAGGTTTTATAATCTAATTAAATCTATAAAAGAAAATAATAAAATAACCCCTATAATCTGATGCTAATTTAACTCTAAATAGAATAATTAAATAAAAATCTTATTTGTTAGGTATAAGTTTTAAATTTAAATTTTAAAACTTAGGGTTTCTATACTAAACTTAACAGGTCGTCACTTTGTAACCTAATTTTGACCCCAATAAAGTTAAAATTACGATAAATCTATTTCTAGATAATTGATATATCTTTGAATTATCTTTCCAACGCCACTGAAATCACCTCAATCCGAGCTCTAGAACTCCAGATATGATCGTTTTAGTAAAACAGTTTTTAATCCTGCGAATTTATCCAAACCTACGAATTTTTAACATTAATTAATTAAACTCACTAAATATATTATAAAACCCTAATGGACCTTCATATTGGGCTTTAATTAAACGATTACTTACTCTGTAAAAATACCATAATATTTTACTTTCGTAGTTAATACAACTTTAACTCTCTAGAAAATTGGTACAACTACTCTAAGCAATAATATCAACTCACTGACAACACAAAGAAACAAGATAATTATCCTCGCTCAATTAATACCCAAAAAAAAAAAAATTAAATACTATTTTAATCTGGATATTACAGAATGTTGGGTCTTGCAGGATGAAATCGACGAGCTAATTCGGAGAGGGAAGTTCGACAAGTATAAGAAGAGCGAGGAAAGTCGTCCCCAAGCGGATGACAAAGGAGAAAACCAGAATGCGAGTGGCTCTAGAACACCTCGCAACATCCTAACTATTATTGGAGGACCTCATATCCCAGGGGACTCTCGCAAGTCACAAGAGCGATATGCCAGAGAAGCCAAGGAGAAGCCGCTCACCAATGTGAACAATCTTAGTGAGCGGCCCGAGAAGCTGTTTAAGAAGGAATGCGACGACATCACCTTTATGGAGAGTGATGCGAGATGGGTCCATCACCCGCATTCCGATGCACTAGTCATAATCGCCAATATTGGCGGGGATAATGTCCATCGCATACTTGTCGACAATGGGAGTTCAGTGAATCTGTTGAATTTCCAAGCATTCAAACAAATGGGGTTGCAGGAGAAGGATCTGCGACCTATGACGTCGAGCATTTATGGTTTTACGGGAGACGTCATAACAATAAAAGGGATGATCAAACTCCCAATCACTTTGGGAACTGCCCCAGTAACAGCCAAGTCAATGGCGGACTTCGCAGTAATCGACCAGTACTCAGCGTATAACGCCGTAATTGGTCGACCGATCCTGAAGGAGATGAAGATCATAACCTCGATCTATCATCTGACAATGAAGTTCCCTACTCCCGCTGGAGTAGGTTCTGTGCGGGGAGTCCAAGCAGAATCGCGGGAATGCTACAACACAGCAGTTAAACTCGCAAAGAAAATGACGGTAAATGTTACCTACCTTTTGGAGGCACCACCTCCTTGCCATAAGATCCTCAGAATCGAGGAGGTGCCGCACATAGATGAACCAGACTTGGATCCAAGAATCCTCGATCACACCGCCGCAGCCCAAGCCGCGAAAGACACAATTGAGGTACCTATAGATCCTGTAGATAGTAATAAAGTTTTAAAAATTGGTTCTAAATTAAATTTTCAGCTGCGAGAACAATTAACGACCTTTTTAAAGCAAAATCTTGATGTTTTTGCTTGGAAACACTCAGATATGGTCGGGATATCTCCGCAAGTCATGTGTCATCGCTTGAACATTGACCCCGAGGTGCGAGGTGTCCGACAAAAGCGCCGCAAAATGGACCCCGCGAGGTACCAAGCGTTAAAAGAAGAAGTCGACCGCCTCCTTGCCTGCGGCTTTATACGTGAGTCGTTTTAACCCAACTGGTTAGCGAACCCCCTACTCATGCCTAAGCCTAATGGCTCATGGCGCACATGTGTTGACTTTACAGATCTAAACAAAGCCTGTCCTAAAGACAGCTTTCCCCTTCCTAGCATTGACCAGCTTGTTGATGCCACTGCAGGTCACGAACTCTTGAGTTTCATGGACGCATACTCGGGATATAATCAAATCCCGATGTATGAACCAGACTAGGAGCATACCTCGTTCACTACTGATCGAGGGCTATACTGTTACAAAGTAATGCCTTTTGGTTTAATAAACGCATGTGCGACTTATCAAAGGCTAGTGAACATGATGTTCGCAGATCTCATTGGAAAAACCATGGAGATATATGTTGACGATATGCTCGTAAAGTCTCAACATGCGAAGGATCATATTGCCCACTTACAGACCATGTTTGATATATTACGACGGTATAAGATGCGACTAAACCCTCTGAAATGTGTCTTTGGAGTTGGCTCTGGGAAATTCCTTGGGTTCATGGTTAATCAGCGAGGAATAGAAGCCAATCCTGTGAAGATCAGGGCATTGGTGGAAATGCCATCACCAACCAAGCCAAAGGAAGTTCAAAGCCTCACAGGTAAAGTCGCAGCTTTAAATCGCTTCATATCCAGATCTTCAGATAAGTGCAAGGAGTTTTTTCAGATTTTGAAAGGCAACAAAAAGTTCCATTGGACCGTAAAGTGCGAGCAGGCGTTTCAAACTTTAAAAACACACTTGGGGCAACCTCCGATCTTGTCAAAGCCAATGACCGGCGAAGTCCTATCTATCTATTTAGCCGTGTCGGAATATGCGATTAGTTCGGTACTAGTACGCGAGGACCAAGGACGTCAATACCCGGTGTATTATGTCAGTAAGCGATTACTGGATGCCGAGACGCGTTATCCCCAAATGGAGAAGTTGGCATTTGCCTTGATAACATCGTCAAGAAAATTGCGACCTTATTTCCAGGCTCACAGTATTGAAGTTTTGACGAACTACCCCTTAAGGCAAGTTCTGGAAAAACCAGAAGCATCGGGGAGATTGTTGAAGTGGGCGATGGAGTTGAGTCAGTTCGACATCAAGTATAAACCAAGAACTGCGATCAAGGGGCAAGCCTTGGCAGATTTTATACTTGAATTCCCCAGCACCGAGGTAGCACTCATAGAAGATAGAAGCGACATTGCCCTAGCGAACAGAGAGATGTGGACATTGTACGTCGATGGAGCCTCAAATAGCGAAGGCTCTGGTAGTGGGATCTTGTTAATCAGTCCCAATAATTTTAAGGTACACGCTGCTTTACGTTTTGAATTTTCTGCATCTAACAATGAAGCCGAGTATGAAGCATTAATCGCAGGATTGAAACTCGCTCTCAAGATGAAGGTCGAGTACCTTCAGGCTTTTAGCGACTCCCAAATCGTGGTATGCCAGGTGAATGGAGAATATCTGGCAAGAGGCGGGAGATTGGTTAAATATTTAGCCATTGTTTGCGAACTAATGCAAAAGTTTAAAAAAGTAACTGTGTCTCGAGTACCGCGTGCTCAGAATTCACACGCAGACGCACTGGCCCGTTTGGCCTCAACTAGAGAAGCCGAATTGCTCGATGTAATTCCGGTAGATGTATTGGCTCACCCAACTATAAATCAAGAAGTGATCATGGAAATAGATACTGTTCAGGAGATCACCTGGATGACTCCTATCGTCGCATATCTGGAAAAGGGGCTCTTGCCTGATGACAAAATAGAAGCAAGAAAGTTGCGACAGCGAGCCGCCCGTTATGTAATATATGACCAAAGATTGTATCGCAGAAGTTTTAGTCAACCTCTACTCAAATGCATTAGCGGGAAAGATTGTGGTTATATACTTCGTGAGGTACACGAGGGGATTTGTGGCAATCATACCGGAGGTAACTCCCTTGCATTGAAAATCATGCGACAAGGGTATTACTGGCCAACCTTGCGACAAGATGCTCTCACATTTGCGAAGAAGTGTGACAGGTGCCAGCGAATAGCCACATATACCCACCAACCTCCAAGTAACCTCCATTCTATCACAAGTCCGTGGCCCTTTGCAGTATGGGGGATTGACTTAATCGGCGAGTTACCTAAAGGGAAAGGTGGAGTCAAATATGCGGTAGTCGCAGTAGATTACTTCACGAAGTGGGCCGAAGCCAAAGCACTCGCAACCATCACAGCAACAAAATTGCGCGAGTTTGTCTATACCTCCATAATTTGTCGCTTTGGTATTCCATACAAACTCATCTCAGACAATGGAAGACAGTTTGATTGTAAAGAGATGCGACAACTATGCGACGATTTGAGAATCAAAAAGGCATTCTCCGCGGTTGCTTACCCGCAAAGCAATGGACAGACTGAAGCTGTTAACAAAATAATCAAACACACTATTAAAGGGAAACTAGAAGATCGCAAAGGGGCTTGGCCAGACGAGTTACCGCAAGTCCTATGGTCTTATAATACAACTCCTCGATCTACAACTGGCGAAACACCCTTCTCACTTTCTTACGGGTGCGAGGCCATGTTGCCAGTTGAGATCGGGGCAGGTTCCCTACGCAGAGATGTTTTCAACATCTCGCAGAACGACGAGAAGCAGCTATTCTGCCTTGATCTTCTGGAGGAAAAGCGTGATCAAGCGCACTTAAAAAATGCGGCTTACCAGCAGCGAACTGCAAGATACTTTAACTCCAAGGTGAAAGTAAAGGTCCTGCGAGCAGGAGACTTGGTCCTTAGAAGGGTAATGCCAAATACCAAGAACCCAACACATGGGGTCTTTGGAGATAATTGGGAAGGACCATATCTCATCGCGGAAAAAATTGGTGACGCCACATACCGACTCGCAGCACTCGATGGTACTGCGATTCCACGAGCTTGGAATGGCGAGAGTTTAAAATTATATTATCAATAGTACTCGCATTATTAAACTATGTTCGCTCTTGTACTTATACTTAGACATTGTTCATAAAAAAAAAATCCTAAGTATAGGGGGGTATATATGCCAGAATGTACTATTGATTATATAAAGGAAATGCCTCATGTTTGTTAAATTTTTAAATTTTGTCAAAGACTTGTAAATATTTCTACTTATTACACCAAGCTGTAATTAAAGTCGCATATATATATTAAAAACGCGAGTACCCGTGTACTGCAAAAATGTTAAAGGATAATTATCCCCGCGAGGATATAAATTTGTCCAAAATAAAATGCAAATTTGTCTAAGTACATAGTGCGAGTACCCCTGTACCGCATAAAAACTAAACTAGTAAATTCAAAAAGCATAACAGTTTAAATATAGAAAAGAAAAGTCAAGCATCTGGAGCAGCAGGAGCAGTCTCATCCGCGACTTTACTCACGGCCTCGTTCTCGACCTCCTCAGCATCAGTAACCTTGGCCTCCTCAGGAAGATTCCCTCCACCACCTTGAGTTTGAGTTGGCGACATGGTGCGGAAAGCCTCGGCCATTTCAGCGGCTTCTGCTCCGAGGATAGAGAAGTCGAAGTCTGGGATTTTGGAAAGAGTGGTATAAATATAATCAGAAACTGCCTGATCATACTGTTTCTTCCCATTCTCCTTCTCGACCTCCAAGTCGCGAGCCATCTCCTCGATCTTTGCCTGAGAGTTCTTAGCCTCGAGCTCAGCCTGCTCCTTAGACTTGCGAAGGTCTTCGAGCTGTTTGTCCTTTCTAGCCGCCTCTTGTTTTAGTCTCTTCATGTTCTCCTGGAGCTGGGCATTGTGCCTCTTCAGCGAGTCAGCTTCCTTAGAACCAGCGGCAACAGCTTTCATGAACAGAGTCATCGACTGCGAAGCCAACTCCACAGAACGCGGAACAAGCTCCTCAGAAGGGATCTTCTCCGCCTTGGATATGAACTCCTCGCCCACGAACTTCTCCTGCATAGCCAGAAAATCGCGGACTCGGACAGTTGGCTCGATCATGACCTTCTTCCCCTTGTCCTGTGTGGTCTTAGCCAGCTTCTTGGAAGAATCTGCAGCAAGAATAGCTACAACATCGCTCTTCCTCTTCTGGGCGATAACGGGCGATGTCGTCGCTGTTCCACTCTTCGGCTTGATTTTAAGGACGAGCGCGTACTTCAGAAAAGTCATCTCTGCAAGGATAAATAAAAGATAAGTATGAATAAATTTCAGAGTACCAGCTTATAGCTGGAGATAAATTACCTGAGACTGGTCGAGAAGTTTGCTTGGAGAGGCGTTTGTCTATCCGCTCTTGTTGTCTCTCAGACGGTTCTTTGTATACTGGCTCTCTTTGAAGACTTGCGTTCTCTGGAATCAGCTGGTGTTCTCGCAGCTTGGCAGTTGTACACAGTAATCGCCAGTCGCGATCTTGTACCGGAAGGCTCCCGAGAATTTCAATTGTTTCTCTGCGAGTTGCGTCAAGTGCAGGTCGAGCTGGTCTATCTGCAAGAACAAGAAAGAGCGAGTTAGCATAAAAACTCAAAGTAATGCAGAAAATGCCTAAGTTAGAAAACGCGCGACGTACTAGGTCTGCGATTAAAGTCAGTTCTAATCCCAGGGACTTTGAAGACGTAAAACCATTTTGATTTCCAGTCTCCCATATTCGACACCATCCCTTCTACTCCATTGATTTCAGAAGTCGCCCATTTGTTAAAGCAGTAGTAACCGTTATGAAGGCCTACGCTTTTTATATCGTAGAAGTAGCTGAACTCTTCTACCGAGGGAGCCCTATGAACGTACTCCATATACATCGCGTAAAAGGCCAGGGCAGTGCGATAACTATTTGGAGTTAGTTGGAAAGGTGATACATCGTACCGTTTAAGGATGGCTGCGATGAAGGGATGGAAAGGGACTGATACCTCACATCGGAGAATGGGTATTGATACTACCACATCCTCTGTGGGAATAATCGCAAGGTTGGTAAAAGGAAGGTGCGCCCTCTGGGTCGGTTTAGGTCGCTGAAACGCAAGTCGCAGCAGGTTTAACCTCGTAAAGGTAGTGAAATCTAATTTGGTAACCCTCGAAATCAGATCCTCGCACGCGAAGGGCTCGTTCAGCTGGGTGTCATCGACCGAGTCTGTCCCACTCCCTTCCGCCTCTTCTTCATCCTCGCCTGATTCGCGAGTTGGGGCCGTCCAGTCATCGTCCATCTCCTCGACCTCGACGTCAGGAGCATGCCTCGAATGAATAAGGTAGTCGCGGGCCGACACCGTAGACTCGCTGTCTCGAATGTCGATGGTCCCAGGTTCGGCGAGTTCCTGCACCATTCTTTCGATGTCTGCAGAAGACATCAGACCTAGCTCTATTGGTGCGACCTCCTCTTCTGAAATCGAAGTTGGGAGAAAACTGTCTTCCTCCTGGTCATCGTCGCCATCGAATGCATGGCCTCCCGAGCCGAGCAGTTGGCTATCCGACAGGTCGCTCATCTGAAAGATAGAAGATCTTTTCAGCGTGATGAATGTGTGAAAACAAAAATAAGTGATCTCACCCGCATTAAAACTATAAAATCGCAGTTGCTAGAATGGTCAGCATCCTTACGAATGCTGACCACCCCATTTGTATGCGAGTAGAGATGCGAGTAAGTCACACATCCCGGGCCAAGCGATACACCTCCAGAAACGGGTGGGAGAAACTCAGTTACTCAAGGGGCATGCGTTCTCAAGCATGACCCTAAAATTACTGAGTTACTCCCACCGTTCCGAGACTACCTATCAACCAAGGAGTACGCTCATTCGAATATTAACGCATGTCGCAAATGGCTGGGTGTATCACAGTATCTCAAGGGGCATATAGCCGCGTATATGACCATTAGAATACTGTGACACACACAACATTTGGAAAAGCGATTAATACTCTCACAATTCAACTCACAGCATATAAAATCCTAAAAGATCTAGCCAATAATCAACAATAAATAAGTTCTGTCAGTGTTCGAGTATTCAAACTGTTCATCCGAATACCCGCGAGTATTCAAAGTATGAAACAACGCCTATTTAAATATTTCTTACACAGTATGCGGTTATTCCAATTTACAGGTCATTTTTCATAGGATTACCCAATTTTTTTGCCCAAAAAACGTAACCTCATACATATCCCTTACAAACATACATTCCTAAAGAGCCTCAAAATACCAAAACCCAGAAAAAAAACATTCTTTCTCAAACACAGAAAACAAAAAATACAATGGAACTCGAAACTAACCTTTACTTTTGGCAAGTTGTTCCTGCGGTTGCTCTCGATCAATTCTGAGATTGAGGATACTTTAGAGAAGAACGGTAGAAATCTGGGCAAAATATGAAAACGGTTTTGAAGTCTCTGTAAGGGAGGGAAGAAGGAAGTTAAGAAACAAGAGGGAAAAATGGAGGATTTGATTCGTATCAAAGGGTTTAAATACCCATATCCCTCATTAAATGGGATCACGACATGTGGCAGCCAGAATGCCTAAGGTCGCCCAATCCAACAGCCAACGATGGCCACGCTTACACGAAAACCGAGGAGTTTTGTGACGTGGCACCATAAATGCAATAAAAAGTAATGATTACAGCCGTCATTTTTCGAAACCCTCGATGGGACAACCAAAAGGTCACCTCCTCGTGACAACCCTTCACCTGTCTCTCGAGCAATAGTTTCCTTGTGTGACCGCACCTGTCACATCGCGAAACTAGGGGCATGAGTTATAGTGAGATTTCTCTCACCTAGAAACTCGAGACCAGACTCCTATTTAGAGGACACGTATATTCAGATTTCCAATGAAAGCTGAAATGTCCATGAGAGACTTCTCGAAGTTTAGACCTCACCCAGGATAAAACCAGCGAGATACTGCGAGTACGACCTAAGTCGGATCGCATAACCGTAATTCGCATTATGCAGGATGGATCCAACTCGAGATATGCGAGTGTCCTCTCTATACTTCTGCGAAAGCATAGAGACCAACTCTCTATGATGCGGTGTGGTCCCAACGACCCAATAGCCTTAATAAACCGATATAGACCTGCATGTCTAGGTTCTATCAGCTCGACATGCGATGTCTACAAGAGGCGATTACCTAAGGGCGCAGACGTTCCAAACGTACTGATGACCCTGCAAGATCAACAATGGAACATGAACAGTCAATTCCCAGATGCGGAAGACGCATACGTTGATGGACTTAGTAACTGTCGTTCATTTATTAATGTTAACGTTGCTTGGGTTTAATTATTGCAATTCAATGTGTAAATAATGGATTAACAATGAATGTGATCCTTGTGTAACCGATTGGACACCTGCTTTGTATATAAAGGGGTGATCCACCATGAAATGGCACCTACGAATCCCTTGCTACAGTGGACTAAGCAGATCATAATCTGACTGAACCACTATTGTAACGCCCTAATGCTAAGGCACGTTACAGTGCTTTTTCAATTATTGTGCAATCTTTGCTAATCAAAGAAATTTCTCGAAAAACGTGTCAAATTAAAACTTTTGCATTAAATACTAAACTTTGTAATTTAATAAAGTATTTACAAGTGCCGGGATCCCGATTTATAAGACTTTACAAACTTTACTTTTTAAGCATACATTCCAAAATACACAGATTTACAGGTCGCACAGCGACTTTCAAAATACAACACCCAGATGTCCCGAGACCGAACACTCCAGGTCGCGCCGCTTGACATGTACAATCTCACCCGAGCTCAGGTTCACTCCTGTTCAGCCTTCGCCTTTCCTTTACCTACACATGGAAGCAGAAACTGTGAGTCAACAGACTCAGTAAGAAATGCATATAACATATCATATAATTTCCGACCTGTAAATAGGCGCCCATACACCTATTTACAGAGCTTAACAGATGAGTATGAACGTTCAAACTACTTGTGCTATTGACCATGATATCACTCCTACCAGCTTTATAATTGAGCTGTAGGACCGGCACTATGTTCGTGCCGCTATGATAGCGTCAACAACACCCAAAAGTATAATTGGCCATGATATCACTCTTAACCAGTACGATGCCTGTACTGCTGAACCGACACGATGGTTGTGTCGCTATGATAGTACCAATTCATACTTTCAAGGGAGAATATCACTCTTAACCAGTACGATGCTTGTACTGCTGAACCGACACAATGATTGTGTCGCTATGATATCACCCGAACACATATAATGATACAAACAGCATGCATATATATCATACATATACATACATCCAGATAATCACATCACACATTATACACAGTTCTTACCTGTTTTCCGAATTCAAGTGTGCTGGCCGACCTGAACGGAATTTCTGTGCTAGATGGATGCCCTAATCACATATTGAAACCGGGTAAGTCACATGATTAAAACCCTAATCCCGGGAAACCCAAAACCAAAACCCTAGGTTCTGCTATACTCTAAAGGGGTTATTCTAACTCTGGAAATGGGGAAACACCCAACCGAGGCACTGAAATGGACAAAAATTGAGAAAACGAAGTGCTCGGGATTCCTGCCAAAACCGGCTAGCCGGTTTGCACCAGTAATCCCAAAACATTTCATTCCTTGCTCAATTTTCCACCAAATGTTACCAAACTTTCCAGAGTACCTATTCAATGTACAAACAATATAATCCAGCCAGTAATTCACAGAATAAAACAATAAATGTCAACTTGCCATTAAAGCTTAAAGCTTGAACTCAAAGCTTAGAATTTGCACAAAACTTACAACCAACCTCAAAACCAGCTGCTAGGATTGGAAAACAACTCAAACTAATCATAAAATTCGAACTCCAAATAACCCTAACCCTAACAGCTCCTAAAACTCAAAATCAACACTTGAAACTAAATAAAACTTGAGAAAAACCATAACTAAAGAGCAACTAGGGTTTACCTTGATTAATTCCTCCTTCAATCTCTGCTGAAAACACAAAATCCAGCAATGAATTCCCCCTTGGTTGGCTGGTACGAAAAGAGAGAAGAGAAGGAAAGGGTTTTCTCTTTTTTTTTTTTAACTTTTTTTCTTATTTTCTCTAAATAGCATAAGACTAGGAAAATTCCTTTTTCCTTTGCTGAATATTACTTGGCTAGGTGTCAATGAATTAGAAATCCACCTATCTATGACTTAACCAAAAAGTCCAATTTGCCCTTTAACTCAAACTTAGGGTATTCACCAAAACTAGGGGTAAAATGGTCAAATTCCATAACCCCGCTCAATCCCGATAAAATATTTTCTCTAAAATATTTCCCACTATGAAATAAGGTTCTAAACTTACCCATGTGATCAATCTAGCCATCCATAGCATTTTCCGTTGTCGCCGAACAAAAATTACAAAAATAACATATTACACATATACACTAAATAATACCCCTAGAGTTTAATAAAATCTCCGGAATTGAGAAATTATAACTCTAATATTTATTTCTAAATATTGGGGTCCACAAATAAATTAATTCACAAATAATAGCAAAATAATAAAAATTAGTGCTAATTGCCTTTACTAATCCTTATACTAGAGCGGTCATTACAATTATCCCCCCGTTAATAGGATTTCGTCCCCGAAATCTAACCTGAATAGCTCTGGATGCTGAGTCCTCATATCCGACTCCAACTCCCAGGTGGCTTCTTCCACCTTACTGTTCCTCCAGAGCACCTTAACCAGTGCAATAGTCTTGTTCCGAAGAACTTTTTCTTTTCTATCCAAAATCTGAGCAGGTTGCTCTTCATAGGATAAGTCTGGTTGAAGTTCAAGGGTTTCATAACTCAAGACATGAGTCGGGTCTGACACGTATTTCCTTAACATAGAAATGTGAAATACGTCATGAACAGCCGATAGTGCTGGTGGTAAGGCTAGCCGATACGCTACCTGCCCGACCTTCTCAAGTATCTGAAATGGGCCAATGAACCTAGGGCTTAACTTACCCTTTTTACCGAAGCGCCTAATACCCTTCATTGGCGAAACCCGCAGGAAAACATGTTCCCCTGCCTGAAATGTAACATCTCTGCGCTTCGGATCAGCATAACTTTTCTGCCTGCTTTGAGAAGCAAGCATCCGAGCCTTGATCTTATCAATAGCTTCATTGGTCTTTTGCACCAACTCTGGACCCAGGTACTTCCTTTCTCCTGTCTCGTCCCAATGAATAGGAGAACGACATTTTCTACCATATAACATCTCATAGGGAGCCATCCCTATTGTACTTTGGTAGCTGTTGTTGTAGGAGAATTCAATTAAAGGCAAGTACTTACTCCATGAACCCTCAAAGTCCATGACACAGGCTCGCAATAGGTCTTCTAAAATCTGGATAGTTCTTTCTGACTGACCATCAGTCTGAGGGTGAAAGGCTGTACTAAACTTTAACTTGGTACCCATAGCCTTCTGAAGACTCACCCAAAACTTCGATGTGAACTTTGGATCCCTGTCTGATACAATAGATTTAGGGGCTCCATGGAGACGAACTATCTCCTTCACATACAATTCAGCATACTGATCCACTGAATAAGTAACTTTCACTGGTAGAAAGTGAGCCGACTTTGTGAATCTGTCCACGATAACCCAAACAGAATCATACATTCCCGTAGTTCTAGGCAAACCAGTTACAAAGTCCATAGCGATGTCCTCCCACTTCCATTCTGGAAGGACTAAAGGTTGCAATAACCCTGCCGGCCTCTGATGTTCAGCCTTAATCTGCTGGCAGGTTAAACACTTGGACACGTAGTCCACCACATCTCTTTTCATGCCATACCACCAGAAGTAGGGTTTCAAATCCTGATACATCTTGGTGGTTCCCGGATGCAATGAATAAGGCGTGGTGTGAGCTTCATCAAATATCTCTTTCTTAAGCTCATCCACACTAGGAACACAAACTCGAGCTTTATATAGCAACATTCCACTGCTCGAGACTGAAAAGCCTCTAGGCCGACCAGCCACCACTTCATCTCGAACTTTAACTAGCTCGGGATCTTCCAGTTGTGCCTTTCTGACTCTCTCCAACAGATCAGATTGGAGTGTTAAATTGTGTAATTTCCCGACCACGAACTCAATTCCTGCGCTAACCATTTCCGAGGCTAGTTGAGGAGCTATCATAACCGTAGTACACACTTGACCGGGACCTTTTCTGCTCAGAGCGTCGGCCACAATATTGGCTTTCCCAGGGTGATACAGTATTTCACAATCGTAGTCCTTAACTAACTCCAACCACCTTCTCTGCCTCATATTCAAATCTTTTTGGGTGAAAAAGTATTTAAGACTTTTATGATCCGTATAAATCTCACACTTTTCACCGTAAAGATAATGTCGCCAAATCTTTAAAGCGTAAAACCACGGCGGCCGAGCTCTAAATCATGAGTTGGGTAACGCTGCTCATAATCCTTCAGTTGACGAGAGGCATAGGCTATGACTCTGTCAGCTTGCATCAGAACACATCCCAGACCCTGTCTGGATGCATCACAATACACAACAAATTTCTCTTGATCTGATGGCAAAGCTAACACCGGAGCTGTTATCAAACGCTGCTTCAACTCCTGAAAGCTTGATTCACACTTATCTGACCACACAAATCTCTGATTTTTCTTAGTCAATTCGGTTAGGGGCATAGAAAGTTTAGAAAATCCTTCGACGAAACGTCGATAATACCCTGCTAACCCAAGAAAACTTCGAACTTCTGTCACAGACTTAGGCCTCGGCCAATTCTTCACTGATTCCACCTTGTTTGGATCGACCATAATTCCATTCTTTCCAACAATATGACCCAGAAAGGACACCTCGGACAACCAGAATTCGCACTTTTTGAACTTGGCATACAGCTTGTGATCCCTAAGTCGCTGTAACACCATTCGAAGATGATGCTCGTGCTCCTCTTCTGACTGAGAGTATACAAGAATGTCATCGATAAACACTATAACGCAGTTATCGAGGAAATCCTTGAATACCCTATTCATGAGATCCATAAAGGCCGCAGGAGCATTAGTCAATCCGAATGACATTACCAGAAACTCATAGTGCCCATATCTGGTTCTAAAAGCAGTCTTCGGTATGTCCTCCTCCCGAATTCTGAGTTGATGATAACCCGACCGTAAATCAATCTTTGAAAACACAGTCTTTCCCTGAAGCTGATCGAACAAATCGTCGATTCTGGGCAACGGGTACTTATTCTTAATCGTCAGCTTGTTAAGTTCCCGATAATCAATACACATTCTGAGGGAACCATCTTTCTTTTTCACAAAGAGAACCGGAGCTCCCCAGGGCGATACACTGGGTCGAATAAACCCAATGTCCAACATCCCCTGAAGTTGCAACTTAAGCTCCTTGAGTTCCGCTGGAGCCATCCTATATGGAGTTTAGAAACAGGTTCGACTCCAGGTGCCAAATCAATTACAAAATCAATCTCTCGCTGTGGCGGCAATCCCGGCAACTCCTCGGGAAACACATCAAGAAAATCTTTTACTACCCGGACTACCTCAGGCCCAAATGTTTCAGGTCTGCTGGAGTCAAATACTACTGCTAGAAATCCTACACAACCAGTGCATAGTAAATCCCTAGCTCTCAACACCGAAATAACCGGGATCCGAGACCCCTGAACCAATCCAACATAAACAAATGGATCTTCACCTTCCGGCTGAAAAGTCACCATTTTACGCCTACAATCTATACTGGCCGAATACTTGGATAGAAAATCCATTCCCAGTATAATATCAAACTCAGTTAATTTCAATTCTATGAGATCAGTACTCAATTCCCTATCTTCAATCCTAATTGGCATAGACCTAATGCGCCTATTAGAGATAACCAATTCCCCGCTAGGCATTAGGGTTCCAAACCCTCTTTCTAAAATTTCACAAGGCCTACCCAAAAGATCAATCACTCTTGTAGCCACATATGAACGTGTAGCTCCCGAGTCAAATAATACTGTAAATAACAAGTTGTTGACGGGAAGCTGACCTGTCACAACAGAAGGACTGGCTGCAGCATCAGCTTGGGTAATGGCAAACACACGAGCAGGAACCGGTTTCACCTCAGCTTTCGGCTCCTCTCTCTTTGCCTGGGGGCAATCTTTCTTGAAATGTCCCACCATGCCACACAGGAAGCATGTCTTCCGGTTACACTCTCCCGGATGATGTTTCTTGCACCTTGGACACTCAGGATAAGAGTAACCCTGGCGTCCCCCTCTGCCTTGGTTCCCACGGAACCGCTTGCTTTGCCCCGAGCCACCAGAAGCTGGAACAACTTTTCTTTTCTGCTCAGTGGTGGAGTCACCACCATCCCTACCATAAACAGGAGTAGGAATAGTGGGGGTTCCACCAACACTCGGAGTCACCCGGGGCTCCTGAAGGAATTTCACCGCACCCTCGGCTCTCAAAGCCTTTTCAACCATCTCCGCGTAAGTGGTTGCCTCGGTAGTAGTAATAACCAGATCATGTCTAATCTTTGCACTCAAACCCGCCAAGTATTTCTCTTTCTTACTGAAGTCGGTTGGGACAATTCCCACTGCAAGCTTGGCCAAACGGTCAAACTTTGTCGTGTATTCAGTAACCGACATCCCCTCAGTCTGAACTAGATCAGTGAACTCTTTCCGCTTTGCACTGCGGACTGCTTCGTTATAATACTTGGAGTTAAACAACTCCTTGAATTCTTCCCAGGTCATCAGCGTGACGTCTCGAGTGAGGGTTATTAACTCCCACCACACGAGAGCGTCTTCCTGGAACTGGAAAGTGGCACAGGTTACCCGGTCATTTCCAACCACTCCCATAAAATTGAGGATGCGTTCTATTACCGAAAGCCACTGCTCGGCCTTCATCACATCAGGGCCTCCCAGAAACACTGGAGGTGCCTGCTTTCGAAATCTTTCGTACAACGGTTCCATACGGTTGCCAACAACAGGTTGTTCTGCTGGCACCGCGGGAACTGCAACAGCCTGAACCACTTGAGGAGGCACGGCAGGAGGACCCTGCTGCCTCAATCTTTGGATCTCTTCATCTTGTTGGCGGATTCTATCTTGCATCTCCGCAAATCTTTGCTCCCAATCAGGAGGAGCTTGAGGTGGATTTACAGGGCGACCACCCTGAGCTCTGCCACGGCCACGGCCGCGACCACGAGGATTTTGAGGATTCCTCTGACCGCCTCCGGTCTCAACCATGCCACCCTGACTTCTTATATTTCGCGGGGCGTCCATTTAATAGGACTTAGCCTGCGAATCCATAAGCCAGGCAGGTTAGACAGCGATCAAAATTAACACCGCTCTTAATAACTTAAAGGCAACACACTTTCTTTTCTTTTTTTTTTTTTAGAAAATATATTTAATTTAAATCTAATATGCTTCCTAACATGCTTTCACATTCATATTTATTTAAGGTACTAAACAAGTACAGGCTTACTGAACCGTGAACCGAGCTTTCTCTGATGAAGATTGTACATGTCATAGCAAGCTTCGGTAGACAAACCTGGCGGCTCTGATACCAAAATTGTAACGCCCTAATGCTAAGGCACGCTACAGTGCTTTTTCAATTATTGTGCAATCTTTGCTAATCAAAGAAATTTCTCGAAAAACGTGTCAAATTAAAACTTTTGCATTAAATACTAAACTTTGTAATTTAATAAAGTATTTACAAGTGTCGGGATCCCGATTTATAAAACTTTACAAACTTTACTTTTTAAGCATACATTCCAAAATACACAGATTTACAGGTCGCACAGCGACTTTCAAAATACAACACCCAGATGTCCCGAGACCGAACACTCCAGGTCGCGCTGCTTGACATGTACAATCTCACCCGAGCTCAGGTTCACTCCTGTTCAGCCTTCGCCTTTCCTTTACCTACACATGGAAGCAGAAACTGTGAGTCAACAGACTCAGTAAGAAATGCATATAACATATCATATAATTTCCGACCTGTAAATAGGCGCCCATACACCTATTTACAGAGCTTAACAGATGAGTATGAACGTTCAAACTACTTGTGCTATTGACCATGATATCACTCCTACCAGCTTTATAATTGAGCTGTAGGACCGGCACTATGTTCGTGCCGCTATGATAGCGTCAACAACACCCAAAAGTATAATTGGCCATGATATCACTCTTAACCAGTACGATGCCTGTACTGCTGAACCGACACGATGGTTGTGTCGCTATGATAGTACCAATTCATACTTTCAAGGGAGAATATCACTCTTAACCAGTACGATGCCTGTACTGCTGAACCGACACAATGATTGTGTCGCTATGATATCACCCGAACACATATAATGATACAAACAGCATGCATATATATCATACATATACATACACCCAGATAATCACATCACACATTATACACAGTTCTTACCTGTTTTCCGAATTCAAGTGTGCTGGCCGACCTGAACGGAATTTCTGTGCTAGATGGATGCCCTAATCACATATTGAAACCGGGTAAGTCACATGATTAAAACCCTAATCCCGGGAAACCCAAAACCAAAACCCTAGGTTCTGCTATACTCTAAAGGGGTTATTCTAACTCTGGAAATGGGGAAATACCCAACCGAGGCACTGAAATGGACAAAAATTGAGAAAACGAAGTGCTCGGGATTCCTGCCAAAACCGGCTAGCCGGTTTTTGTGGCAGTGCAAACCGGCTAGCCGGTTTGCACCAGTAATCCCAAAACATTTCATTCCTTGCTCAATTTTCCACCAAATGTTACCAAACTTTCCAGAGTACCTATTCAATGTACAAACAATATAATCCAGCCAGTAATTCACAGAATAAAACAATAAATGTCAACTTGCCATTAAAGCTTAAAGCTTGAACTCAAAGCTTAGAATTTGCACAAAACTTACAACCAACCTCAAAACCAGCTGCTAGGATTGGAAAACAACTCAAACTAATCATAAAATTCGAACTCCAAATAACCCTAACCCTAACAGCTCCTAAAACTCAAAATCAACACTTGAAACTAAATAAAACTTGAGAAAAACCATAACTAAAGAGCAACTAGGGTTTACCTTGATTAATTCCTCCTTCAATCTCTGCTGAAAACACAAAATCCAGCAATGAATTCCCCCTTGGTTGGCTGGTACGAAAAGAGAGAAGAGAAGGAAAGGGTTTTCTCTTTTTTTTTTAACTTTTTTTCTTATTTTCTCTAAATAGCATAAGACTAGGAAAATTCCTTTTTCCTTTGCTGAATATTACTTGGCTAGGTGTCAATTAATTAGAAATCCACCTATCTATGACTTAACCAAAAAGTCCAATTTGCCCTTTAACTCAAACTTAGGGTATTCACCAAAACTAGGGGTAAAATGGTCAAATTCCATAACCCCGCTCAATCCCGATAAAATATTTTCTCTAAAATATTTCCCATTATGAAATAAGGTTCTAAACTTACCCATGTGATCAATCTAGCCATCCATAGCATTTTCCGTTGTCGCCGAACAAAAATTACAAAAATAACATATTACACATATACACTAAATAATACCCCTAGAGTTTAATAAAATCTCCGAAATTGAGAAATTATAACTCTAATATTTATTTCTAAATATTGGGGTCCACAAATAAATTAATTCACAAATAATAGCAAAATAATAAAAATTAGTGCTAATTGCCTTTACTAATCCTTATACTAGAGCGGTCATTACAACTATAATTCTCTGTCTTATTGTTATTTTCCAGCTTTCGTTGATTGTTTCCCATTCCCAGTCGAGTACTCGCCATTCTAGGTTCAATACTCGCACTTGTCTTTACACATAAAATTCTTCTTGTTATTAATAATACAATATAATTTGGTATTGCGAAATTCACTCGACAACACCAGGTCATGGTCAAACAACCAAGAAACAATCAGGTCAATAAAGAAAAATCTTCCCAAATAGGAAATTCAAAATATGTTTAAACAGACAGTTAGTCCGTTCAAACACGTACACTGAACATAGGCAGTTTTTCAGCAAAATTTTTATAAACAAATAAGGAAATTTGACAACCTTTATACACAATAATACATGGTTTCTTGGTTAAGATTTTAGATAAAAGTCAAATAAATATAATAACGATTTTCTTTAAAAATACAAATATAATATCAAATAATCTAAATAAGGAAAACTTATATTTATTCAAAAAAAAAGAAACAAAAATCTAATTTGAAAGACTTTTCACACTGATAAAAGAGTATATATTTGCAAAATTAATAAAACAAATACAAAGATATTTTTAAAAATACAAAAAAAAAAAAAAACAGTAAGGGAACATTTGGTAATATACTTTTATTTTTTATTTTTTTTTAAAAAAAAAGTAAAATTTGTGTTTTTAAAAAATAAAAATGTGTTCTATAACCACTTTTATTTTTCAATTTTAAAAACAAAAAACAAAAGTGTGTTCTATTAACTTTCAATTTTATTTTTATTTTTTAATTTTATTTAAGTCAGGTCCAGGTCTGGATTTGGGCTGGGGCTGTGGTCCGAGTTTGCGACTGGGGCCGAGGTTAGAGTCCGGGTCCCAAGGTCCAAGTTGCCCGGGGTCGGAGTCCATAATATTTATTAAGAAAAAAACTGTTTAAAAAAGTTTTTGAAAGTGGTTTTTTTTTTAAAAAAAAAATTATATTCTTAATTAAAAAATTAAAAAGTAAAAGCAGTTTTATAGAGCATGATTTTGGGAAATATTTTTACTTTTCTAATTTCAAAAATAAAAAATTAATTAAAAAAGTGTTACCAAACACACCCTAATTTTATCTATTTTATCAAATATGCTAATAAAAAATTTTATAATTATTATTATTATTATTATTATTATTATTATTATTATTATTATTATTATTATTATTATTATTATTATTATTTGTTATAAATATTAATAATTATGTGGATGTCCAAATCTTTTATTTATTACCATTAATTATAATCAACATTCCTCTTTTCTTAGTTTCCCTTTTTCTTAATTTCTTAATATTTGACTCTTGTATTTGTATAAATAGGGATTCACCCCATTGGAATAAACAACTGTGATTTTCTCATTCACTTTCTCTTTCTCTCTTCATCTTCTTCTTCTTTAATTCTTCTCATCTACTTTATATTATTTTATAACACGTTATCAGCACGAGTCTCTGCCCAAGCTTCAAGCATGAGTCTCTGCCCAAGCCCCAATGTAAATATTTTGTTAAAGTTCTTGAATTGGTTCAAAGTCATGGTACACTAAATATATATTTATATATATACTCATCTGACTGAAACAATTTCAAGAATCTTTTATTTTCTTTTTATCTATATATTATATATGTATGTATATGTTTTTATATGTTTATTATTGTTTTTATATATATATAATATTATGTTCTTATCATTTATAATATTTACAATATAGGGATATGATTTTGTCCCGTTATTGTATTTTCACGGATTGTAATCCGTGATGTACGACAGCCGTCAGATGAGGGAGTTATTTGATCTGACGGCTGAGATTGATCTAAGGGTAATTAGGGTTAAAAAGTAGAAACGTACCCTGACACTCATTTAATGTATCCCTGAGACCCATCTAATGTACTACGGAATACATCCAGTGAAAGTACATCACGGGACAAAATCATATCCCTTACAATATATGTGTATATATGATATAGTAAAGAAAATCTGTATAAATTATACATATATCCTGAAGATTATGTATCCTCGATAAAATATTGCATATATCCTGATGATTATGCATTCTCAGTAAAATCTTGCATATATCCTGAAGATTATGCAAAGGTAATATTCATCATATAGTTGATGGATATATAATGAAAGAGATGAGTACATATTTATGTATATGTTCTTGTATCCTTTGAGGACAATGAAAAGTAATCTAATATCGATATAGATTTTGACAAACATTTCCTGAAGTAAATGTTTTATATTTGTCGAAAAAATGATTGTATTTATGTGAATACAACTAAAGAATCGTTAAAAATAATTATTATTGATGCAATTTTATAATGGGTTTTGAATGCCCAAAAAGAATGTTAAGAAAATTGCATTGAAACATCAAAGTATAAGAATAAGAGTGAGCATGACTAATGTTATTTAAATACATGAGACATGTATTTATTGTTCATCATTCCCTGCAGAGAATGATACGAATTGAATTTTCAACTACTTTTATAGATTGTTTGTATTAGTCATGTTACTATACATTGTTATTAATTGCAATGTTGAAAATTATTGCATGTGACATATATTAAAGATCAAATTTTGCATACATCTTGGAGATTATGCAAAAATTGTACTCATATATTCTTTGAAATATTGTTAAAGAAATTGCTGAGTAATTTCTTTTTATATATGAACAAGTAATAAATTTTTAAGAAATTTATAATAATGTTCTACTTGTTCAACGTCATTCCCCGAAGTGAATGTAATGATTTTAAATAATCAATGGCATTGTTTGCTACTCAAATATTTCCAGAAGAAATTGGAAACAACCAAAAGATGAAATACCACACACAATCAAGTGCATGAAATTTATATATCATGTGTGAAATTGAATAATAGTAGTCGCGTACCTGTAGTACGGACACACTTATAATCAAGATAAAAGTATATTTGATTATTGAATAAGTGTGAATTGTACAAATTTATTGTACATTTAGAATATTTAAATAACATTCCCTGAAAAGAATGAATAGACAAGAAATTCTATTTCAAAGAATATAGATTTCACATATATTGGCAATGTCAGAAGCAAATTAATATGTACATATTTTATTATTTCTTGAAATCAATAGCTTCAAACTATTGTTGGTACAGAATATGTATATATATAGTTACTATTTAATTCAGTTTGCATATTCCCAAAAGTGGATATATAATTTACTAATATTTGTTAGTGATCCAATATAATCAAAGTGATAAAGAATCACAAAATGATTATTTGAAAAGCTTCCTAAAGAAGTCTAACATACAATTGCTACTTTGAGTAGTAAAATATCTTTGTATGTAACTAGATGTATAAATTTTATCTAGTTATAAAAGTAATAAGAAATAACTTATTATA
The DNA here is from genome assembly GCF_029168945.1 of Cannabis sativa. Classification (NCBI taxonomy): domain Eukaryota; kingdom Viridiplantae; phylum Streptophyta; class Magnoliopsida; order Rosales; family Cannabaceae; genus Cannabis; species Cannabis sativa. The sequence goes on from NC_083608.1 coordinate 25,568,546, forward strand.
TGTACTGGTTGTACATTTAAATATATAATATATCAAATCATGATAATTAGACTGATGAATAGTCTATTAATAAATTAGACGACTTATTAAGAAGATACCAGGAAAAATGAATGATATATTATGGTTATATCTATTTTGACCATTATAACAACATGATGAAGTTGTCATGTCCATTTTATATTATACACATCATTGAATTGATGATAGTGATTCTTGACGAAATATAAAGTTTGATAAACATAATAGTGACTCCTGAAGAGTGCATATGTTTTGGAGAATAATACAATTATATTATTCGTGTATATAAAAATGAAAGTTGTAATGATTATGTTGTAATGAATTTACATTACCTTTTGAAAGTTTCAGTGAAATACAAATTGTAGTGAATCTGAAGTTCATGAATTGAATTATTTTGACATGATCAATCATATGCAATAAATTGTCAAAGGATTTGACTAAATTTTGTTGAAGAACCAGAAGATTCTTCTCATTGTTAATTTATAAGGCTCAAAAGAAGAATGTGCATATATTTGCACATAGAAAATATTTAAATTATATTTCTTTAACAGTCTTGAGCCATTATTAGATTTTTATTGTGTAGTTTCTTATCGATGTGATAAGATTATATGATCATGCATTTACAAAATGTGTAAATTTATGTATTTCTAATTATACACGTATGACTCATTCTTAGAAATGAATTAAGTTCATAAGTATTGAACTTGAAACTGAAGTTTATTGAACCTGAAGTTCAATGTCATATAGTATATATGAGTTTAAATAAATATTGATTCATTGTGATATATTGAAATCCCTACAGGTGTATTAATATTATTAGATATCACAATTTTTAAAACTCTCTCGATTAGGGAGAGAGAAGCAGTTGGGATCGATGATAATTTTTGAAAAATGATCCTTGCACAAAGTATATAAGAACGATATAGTTCAAAATGATATATACCAACTGCAAATCAATATTATTCAAAGTTGAGATAGAATGAGTTGAAAATGCCTGAAGCGTAAATGAACAATGTAAAAATTATTAATAAATGTTCATTTGAATTATCCTGAAGTTGTTAAATCTAGAGGTACTCATGGAGATACCTTAATGTTATAAAGTATTGATTATTTAAAAATGATAACCGTGATGGAAACGGTACTCTAGAAGAGACTCCCAAGAGAAGTTAGACATAACACATTTGATTATAATTAAATTCCTGAAGTGGTTCTATATAGGTACCTATAAATGATAAACATATTTGAAAAATATGTAATTTAAACAGATCTCTATAAGTTATGTCAATATGGGAGGATATTATCATATAATGAAATTTTTGTCGACAATAGATGTTGAATGTTTGCATATGCAATAAACTAACATGAGATAGCAAGGATCATGGTATTAGATTTGTCGAGAATCATCGACATACATTTTTGGCCAAAATATTATATGACGCAGTCCAGGCAAGTTTACTCGCATAAAGTGAAGTAAGACCTGTAGGGTGTGCAAATAAATATTTCTAATTGAAAAGTTTGCATATATGTATTTGTACATAATGAATTGTTGTACAAAGTTTGCATAGACATGAGATTGATTAAAATAAGACTTAAATATTGAGAAAATATATATAATCATGATTTGATTATAGCCTGGAATATATTTTATGAGAATTTGTAAGCGTCACATAAATGTTGCAACAAAAGGTTATTTATTTGAAGCTCCTAATATAGTGAGAATTGGAAATAAGCCTTATCTAAAAATTCTAGAAGAATTTAATACATGTTTTAAGTGATATAAATTCAAAGTCGCGCGCACTATATGACAAAGATCTTTGTATGAAATAAAGACATGTAAGTAAATTATTGTTTAAAAAAATACGTATGGTTGTCTATGCAGTATAAATTTGTAAATTATACGTTGTGATAGACTCTTGAAGAGTTTTTGATTAATTGAAGAACAAACTTTCATTTCTTTTGTATATTGAGAAATATTAAATGTATAAAGTTTGTTCATTAGTATTGAAGTCCTCAAGTACTTCATATGCATCAAGAATTATAGATATATCATCATTTGATATGGAACAAATATATGGTCTTGGAGTACCATCATTGTCACAAATGAAAATTTATATTATCATTAATGTGTTATGTTCGTATCTACTTGAAATTTTAAATTTTAGTATGAACAAGATTGTATACACACATGAATGATACAATTAGTTGGATAAAGATTAATGTTCCACGAACCCCTCATCTATAATTTAGAAGTCCATACATACTCTTGAAGAGTTATAGAAAATGTATGATCAAATTAAGATTGTATATGGTGATATTTTAAAAGTAATAACAATAATGTTATGAGATATATTATCACCAAAAGAGTTATGGATCATATGTGCATGAGGGGGAGACATATTCATGTTGCACTCTTTTTCCCTTAGCTCAGGTTTTGTCCCACTGGGTTTTCCTGGCAAGGTTTTTAACGAGGCAACTTGTAAATAGTTATGAATATGAAATATATATTGTACTCTTTTTCCTTAGCTCAGAATTTGTCCCACTGGATTTTTCTGGCAAGGTTTTTAATGAGGCAACTATAAATCATGTTAATATACTTGCATTTTATGAAGCAAGTAGAGAATGTGTGGGAGTGAGATCATTGACATAGCATATTCGAGAAACATATGGATTGCACTCAATAAAGAAGTATCAACACAAGCAGTTCTCTTTATGAAGATAATACTGCTTGCATCGCTCAACTAAAAGGAGGGTACATTGAAGGAGATAAAATTAGAACACATTTCACCAAATTCTTCTTTATACATTTTAAGAAAATGTACATTGGTGTTCAACAAATTCAATCAACTGTTAATCTTGCAAACGTATTCACAAAGTTATTACCAACATCAACATTTGAGAAGACAGCAGACACGATCGAAATTCGTCGATTAGAAGATCTCCACGAATGCCTAAATGAGGTGGAGTTAGTTTACTCTATACTCTTTTTCTTATGATCAAGTTTTCCAGCAAGATTTTTAATGAGACAGTTATTATGGACATCCAAGAGGGAGTGTTATAAATATTAATAATTATGTGGATGTCCAAATCTTTTATTTATTATCATTAATTGTAATCAACATTCCTCTTTTCTTAGTTTCCCTTTTTCTTAGTTTCTTAATATTTGACTCTTGTATTTGTATAAATAGGAATTCACCCCATTAGAATAAACAATTGTGATTTTCTCATTCACTTTCTCTTTCTCTCTTCATCTTCTTCTTCTTTAATTCTTCTCATCTACTTTATATTATTTTATAATATTATTATTATTATTATTATTATATGATCTTGATCTTGTAGTTATATTATAATGGAACTACCAACATGTAATCCAAATAATAGATACTGTTTTGATAAAGGGCATATCAGTCTAGAAGAAGTAAAAAAAGATGAAAAAGATCAATGTAAACTCTGAGAGCAGAGATTTGCATTTAAGAGCAAGTTGTAGCAGTGACAACCCCCCACCCAAAATTAAATAACTAAATAAATAAATAAAAAAGGGTACGACTATCGAGTTTGTTTACTAATATGCCTCTGCTCCTTTTATAATTTTCGTTTTGAAATGTCCTTTTTATAAAATTTTGATATATAAATTTGAATATAATTCCGGAGACAATGGTTATTAATACTTGACAGTCCCACACCTTCTCCAAGTAGCATCATCAGCCATATCACAATTCACAAAACAAACCTACATATCTATATTTAATTATTATTATTATTATTAATCATATATAATAATAATAATAATAATAATAATAATATATAAGCTCAAAACCAGATGCCTCAAATCCTAAAGATAAAACCAAAGGAAAGAAGAAGTGGGTGGGAATAGAAATTTTCAGGTCCAAAGTCCAAAGATTCAGAGCCAAAGATATATAAGAAACTATAAGAAGTTTCCAGGAATCAAGGGTCAAGAACATGTGACCACCTACACCCCTTGAGACAAGGAAACAATAACCTCTCTATATTTTCTTTTTCCCTTCCTTTTATTTCTTCCTCTAATATTTATTTTTTGTTTCTTTTTCCTAACAAGCTCCATTTTTTTCCTTTTCATTTTCCCTTATCAAACATTACCACAAAAACCTACCTTTTCTCCCATTTTACAGTACTCACTGTACATACAGCCTTATAGTTATAAAAACCCTATACAGCTTTTCATGGTCTTCTTTTGGCTACCTCAAGTAGTATATAGTATTAGTAACTACTACTACTACCAGAAATACATTCTATATATCTGTTATTATTATAGTTCCAGCAGTTTGGCGCAAATGCAAGCTAAAGAAGGTCAAAGATCAAGTAGCAGTAGTAGTAATAGCAATATTAGCAATAGTAGCAGCAGTAGTAGTAGTGGTTGTTGTTGTACAAAAGAAAGCGGAAAACGACAACGTTTTGCGGGAGCTAGAGCTGCTGCAGTTTTCTTCTTATGGGTCATCTTAATTTTCCCTCATTTAAGCTTATGCGTAGCAAAATCCGACGCCGACAGACTAAGCCGGTTTCTGCCGAGAAAAGCTCGTTTTGTAGAAACGACCGCAACAGCAACAATGACAACAACGACAACAGAGACGGTGTCGTTTCATGCTTCTAATCTAAGTCCCAGTAGTCCTGATGAGTCTGCAGATATGATAAATGGAGATGAAAAAAGATTGATTCACACAGGTCCAAATCCTCTACACAACTAGTAAGGGTTTTTTTTCAAAAAAAAATGTAACATTATGTTTGTTTTTTTCATAAATTAAAATTATAAAAATGAGATCGAGAGCATAGCTGTAGCCTTTTCAGAGAGATGGGTTTGGAGAGAGAGAGGTTATTATAACATCAATTCAATATGGTAAGAAAAGGGAAATACGGGGAGGCTAGTGTTAATGCTCTTGTTTCTTTTGCAGCCTTTTTTTCGATGTATAACTAATGTACTATGAGCTTAATATTATTATTATTATTATTATTATTATTATTATTATTATTATCTCCCATAATTAATTCATTGTGTGTTTGAATTTATAAATTATTATTGTATTTATTCTTCTTCATTTTTGGGGGGCCATATTAATGCAAGTTGTACAATATTATTATAACTGGGCTATTTGAACCCAGTAATAATCCTTCCTTAGTTAAATTAAATCACATTATATGTAAGATATTTAGTTAATTTTCAAGAGAATCACAATATGCATATGTATATATATATTATCATCACTTGTAGTACATAGGTACGAGACTAGTAGTAAATGGTTAGGTTAATCAGTACGCCTGAGAATCGATCGAACGTAAGATCAGCACATATAATATATAAATATATATATATGTTGACTATATATAGGTGTATCAGAACACGTGAAATTTGACAATAAAAAATAGAGAGAGGTCTATTTATAATATGTGAGGGGTTGACTGAAGGAGGTAGAGCAGGTTTTCTCTTTTCCGGATTTTATGCATCACGCCTTTCTTGAATTTTAAGATCATGTTATATGTGGAGTTATCAACTTAATTATCCCATCCCCCATTAAAACTTTTCAATAATAAAAGTACAGATTATGATTAGTTCTACTATGTTGTGTTGAGAATCATCGGGGTTCCATCTCAAAATTAATTGGTGATGAGTGGAGTAGTTGATGTTCTTATATATGACTCAATATTGTCCAATATTCCCCTCAAGTGGCTATTTTTGCTCACCAATCTGGAATCACTACCTTATCATAAGTATCGCTTGCGGCTGGATAACTCTTTGATAGGGTGTAGATCGAAAGTCCGCTAGAGATATGACTCTGATACCATATTGAGAATCATGAGTTCCATCTCAAAACCAATTAGTCATGAATGAAGTAGCCCATATTCTTATATATGGCTCAATATTTTTACATTTCATTTATGTAGGACAACATTATTCAATTAATATGCTTGATCAACTAATTAATAATACATTATTATTGCTAGAGATTGACACATGAGCTCCTTAATAATAATTTTTAAATTAAACCAACTATGTGTAATTGTAATTGTCATGCTTAAATACTTAATAAAAAGCTTAGATACATTTTATGTTAAATAATTATGTAGGATAGATTGGAGCACTCTCTAATTCTACTTGAATAATTATAATTCCAACAAGATACTTAGCTACATCAAATGCTGATTCTCTACATTTACTTATTGTATAAATGCATAGTATAAAATTTTTATACAAATAATACTCCGTTTTAGTATTTTTTTTATAAAAAAATTATATATTTATATATATTTGTGTGCGGGTGAATTATACATTATTTTTTTAAAAAATTATTTATTATATTATTACATTGACTCATTATAATATATATTTTTAATTATTTTCAAAAAATCTTAAATTGTAATTTAGTTTATATTTTATTATTTAAAATAAAAATAAAATTATATTTTGATATTTTATAAATATTATAAATAAATTTATATATTTATATAAGAGATATAAGATTGTGACATGACTAAGATCTTTTTAATTAGCATTATTTGTTCTAATATAAAAAGAAAATATGATGCACTGGCATAAAACTCTAAAATCATTATTTGTTTTTAATTTTTCATTGGCTTTATAATTTTGTATTAGTTTCATAAATAATAATTACTCTTCCTAATTATTCACATATGCCGTATTACTATAATGGTTCATTAAAAAAATGTATAATAACCTTAAACCGCACCCCCTCTATCTATCTCATCCTTAACTTCGGCTAACAACAAGCATTTCTTTCAATTGATTGATCATTCTTTCATAAATAAAATCAAATTGATTGATGATGATCATGGTTCATGGTTGGGTGGGTGTACTATTATTGAATGAGTCAATTAAGGTACACATATAATCTTAGTTAATTAATTGAGCAACAAAAATATTCAATTTAAATTTGTAGAGTTCTTACTCGATTGGAACCAAATAGAATTTATTAATAATTCTATCATAAATCTCAATAGTAGTACGTACTCATAAGATAATTTTTACTATTCTTGACTTGAAAAAACATTGTTTCTTCTTCCATGGCTACATGTCCATCAACCTCCAACAAAAAGAATTAGTTATAAAGTCTCACAATTTTTATCATCTTAATATATTTTAGTTAATCAATTATATAAAATGATGTTTTCAATTTCCAAATCCGTCAAACTTTAAAAATAATATTTAGTTTAGAAAGTTTCACAATACTTATAAACTCAATTCTTAAATTTTATTTATTATACCTTTTCCAAGTTATCTAACTATAAAGGTATTCATTTATATATATCAGTTATTTTAGTTTGGTTTTAATGAGAAAGAATTACTCAAAATAAATAATTTTTTTATTCAGATTTTTAATTAGCGATGAAAATGAAAAATTGAAAAATAAAAGGAAAAATAGGAGAAGTTTTTTGTTAGGATAGTTATTCTAAATTTTTATTAATGATTATTTTAATTATTTAAAAATTAATTAAAAGCAAATGTTAGTTTTTTCCCAATTTATTTTCTCTAAATAAAATACATTTTTGTTAGTTATAATTGTAACATAATTTTGGTTCAATGCTTTTCTAAAATATAGTGATTAAAAAAGTGGAGTACTTTAATAATTTTTATAGAATATATTTGTAAAAAATATTTATAATTTATATTTATTTTAATATATAAACAATAAAAAAATAAAATATATGTACTTTATTTAAAATTTTAGTAAATAAATATCTATAATTTAGAATTCTTTTACTAATAATTAAAAGTAATTTTTTTTTTTGAAGAAATATCTCAACCACCAAACAATTAGCGCAACAAGCACTTTATCAACGTGCCAATGAGGATATATTCAAAGATAGCTTTAGCAATCAACAACTGTTGAATACAACTAAGATTATCTAACCACCAAACAATACAATTATGTGCCGATAAAGCAAGTTTAGTCAAGGTACGAGCAATATCATTACAAGTAGGGATGTACAGTGATCGGTTTGGACGGTTTATCCTATATATTTTCTAACCCAATCTAAAGTTCGGATTGCTAAAATTTAAGTGCAATCTGCCCAATTTAAAAAAAAAAAAAAATCTATAAACCGAGCAACGGTTTGGGCGGTTTGGTCGGGTTAACCCGCCCAAACCGGCTAATTTTTTTTTTTAGTTTTAAAGTCAAAATCAATAAAAATTAAAAAGATAAATTAAAAATATCATATTCCACCAAAGTACAACACAATATATATATATGACTTTAAAACTAACAATTAAGTATATAACTTTATATTATTATATATATTTAATCATTTATGTTATATATAATAAAGACTAAAAAGTTTAAAAAAATAAAATAAAATACAAAATCGGTTTGGTCGGGTTGGTCAGTTTAATTGGGTGGGTTGGACCTATTTTCAACCCGCCTAATTAACAGATTGGACGGTTTGTAATTTTTTCGGGTTATTTCAATTCGTATTTTTTATCGATTTTTTCGGTTTGGTTTGGGCGGGTTATTCGATTTGGGCGGTTTACGAATTTTTTTGTACAACCCTAATTACAAAACTATAAATACTTTTATCTATTTTCTCCTTAGTTTACTCATTTTTTAATTTTTTTATTTGATTTATAAATATTGATTAATTATTAATTCAAATAAATCTATATATACATTTGAAAAAAAATATATTACAAATTATAGATAAAAGTAATAATAATAAAAAGCATTAAACAAAAAAATCAACTTGATAAAGATCTTTACTACTAATAATAATAATAATAATAATAATAATATTAATTATGGTTACAAATTTTGTTATTTGAGAAGATGTGTTACTTCGGAAAGAAGTTACAGAAAATGTGATAGTCATCCAGAAGCTTTGTTAGTAAAGTTGTGATCAATCCGGATGGGTCTTCGGTGAAGCTTGTCTTTTGTAATCGTAATGTCTTCTGAATAGCTTGTTATCAACTCGGAGACATAGTCTCGGATAGTTTATTGTTAGTCACGGATGTTTATCCAGAATGAGCGTCTATACGTATCCAAGTAGCTTGTCTGTATTAAAGCTTTCAGATTGTCTCTACTAAAAGCACATTATCAAATCTGATATAGATTATTATTGTTGGTGATGTGCTAGAACATTTAAGGCGGTGTAAATGTGTCTTGCTAGTTTCAGAGCTAATTTAGGCAATAATGTTAATCTTTGTAATCTATAAGCGAATCAGATCATGATTGCTTGAGTGAAAATCGTGATTCTATAAGGTTGAGAGGGAGAGAGAGAGTTTAAAGTATAGAGAGAAATCCTTTCTCATAATATCTGAGAGTTTTTGTAAATTCTTGTAACCTTAATAACACTAATATCAATAAAGATATGATTGTTGTTGTTCCGACCGAGATGTAGAGCATTGCACAAGGCTCAAAGTTGTTAAACCTGGTGTTATTTTTATTCTGCTTTACTGCCTTAATTCATTATTTAGTTCTTGTGATCTCTCGATATATTATTTCTTGACTGTGTTACGTGTTTATTTTTTTAATGCAAATTAGAATTTTATTAATTTACTAAATCAGCCAAAAGACAAGACTGTAATTCAATGGAAACATTCCTCCCACAGAAAACTCAATCTGGAAAAGAACACTACGCTCTAGCAAAACTATGAGCAGTCATATTAGCAGACCGTTTAATGAAAAACAAAGAAACATTGTTTAAAAGAGATAAAATCTTTCGACATTCCATCACCACTCCCACAAGCAGTGAAACCATGACTATATTGCTTTGAATAGCTTGAACTATTAGGAGACAATCAGACTCGAGTTCAACCTTATGACACTCGTAATCCTTGATCCAATTTAAAGCTTCCTTTATAAAGCTTCAGCCATATCTGGTGCCATTGTACCTCGATGATAAATTGTTTTGGCCTGAATCAGATGGCCATGATGATCCCTTGCCACTAACCGAAAACAATAAGAGGATTACATTCTCATTAGGCTTAACCCACGAGACCACCCCATCACCTGCAATAACTGAGGGAAAGTGAGCAATATTCGACTTATCTTGTGCATTCTTCCATTGCACAAAATACTGAGAAGCTGCAGACACAACACTAGCTAGAGTATGTCATTTTTCCTGCCAAACCAGATCATTTCTCGCCCCCCACAAAGACCAGCAAACCATAGCTATTTCACCACATTTTTTGCTGTTGTAAGTTGAACAAACCCGATCAAATCAGCTTGTAAAATCATTGATATTTTTCACAGAATAACTAGGTAGAACCACCTGCCAACACTGATCAGCTAGCTATACTAAATCGTAAGTCATTGATTTTTTCTATTTCTCACAACAAATAATAAATATGTAAAAAGATTTATTAAATTTAATTCTATTCTTTTTCTTTCCTTTAGAATGAGTTTCTTTCCATAAGATTTATTAAAATATATTGTTTGTTATTCTTTTTAAATATAACAATTAGATGCATACATAATCACACCCTTTCCGGTTAGCATCTGTTTCATTCAAATGTTAAAATAATAAATAATTAGTCTTTTTGTTCCCCAAACATCGATTATCACCAAATCTCCCCCCTAGATTTCCTAAAAAAGAAAAAAATAATAATAACAAGAAAAAAGATTCAAAATTTATTATATTCATAAATTCATATACCTTAAAAAACCAAAGAAAAATTATGAAAAAACTCCAATAAATTTCGTAAAATTAAATCAAGAAAATTAAGTTTACTAAAACAAGTACGATTTTCTCACTTAAAAAAAGATTTATTTATATTTATACAAACTCGTTTTAGAAAAAATAATAAAAAAATATTAGAAATCAAATAAAAAATTTAAATACATATGCACATATAACCTTCTTTCATAGTGAGATATTTAAGATAAATGAAATTTATACTATTATCATATATCAATTCTGTTAATTTGTTAACTTTTTATTTTTTATCGTCAAAATATGTATTAGATATATTTTATTTTATCTAAAATTGATATAGCTTTTTTTAATAGGTATTCTATTTTACTCTTTAAAATACTTTATTAAAATTATACACGTAATTTATTTTAGCTCAAATGTTTACATCATACCATACTATTCTATTTCTTTCTCTATCTCATTTAAGTATCATATATTTTTAGAATAACTATTATTTTTATTCCCCGAACTTACAACAATATTAGATTATGCTCCTCGAAATATACAACATATTAAAAATTCTTTTTAAACTTTTACCATTTACATAAATTTATGTTTTTAGTTAGGTTTTGTTCTGTTTTTCCTTTTAAACGGTAATGTGGCATTGTAAATTAGTATTTTTAACCTTGAACTTTAGCTAGTACAAAATCATATACCACCTTTGAAAAATTGTATTTCTACAATTGCCAATAGTTTTACTAAATTTTATTAAAAAAATAACTGTAACAGTCTTTAGCAATAGAATGCAAACCTATCACTGCAGAATACAAATATGCAGAATCAAACTAGAACTAGAAATAAATAAATATATAATTTAAAAAAATTGACATAAGAGAATTATACGTGGTATCAGTATTCTTTTGAAATACTCCTAGTATACGGGGCCACGCCCAGAGAATAAAATTAATTAGAAAAGTCTCAAATAATTACAAATACAATTGACTTAAACAAGTTTAGACCCCCTCTAAATTTTTGTCACAATCCTTTGTAATTCACTTCACAAATCTGATTTCCAAATAGAATACACTACATTAGCCTGATGTTCACCAAAACAAGAGGAGATCATCCTAAAAGAATTATTTTCCTTGCTTTCTTATCTCGAGAATTGATAAAATCCATTATTCTAACTTTCCTTTAAGGATAATTAGAATCATCGAGAAGTATAGTGAACGAGAAATAGAACTCCCGTCTACAAAAAAATGACATATTGCATAGAAAAAAAATATTAAAGGATCACACTAAGAGTTCAGTGTCCCGCTCTGATACCAAATGAAAAATTATGTTTTTGCAAATGCCAATATCTTTACTAAATTTTTGTAAAAAAAAATTATAACAGTCTACAGCAACAGATTGCAAACCTGTCACTGCAGAACACAAATTTGCAAAATTAAACTTGAACTAGAAATAAATAAATGTAGAATTTAAAAAACTTGACACAAGAAAATTATATGTGGTATCAATGTTCTTTCAAACACTCCTAGTCCACAGGGTCACTCCCAGAGAATGAAATCTATTAGTAAAGTCTCAAATAATTACAAATACAATTGACTTAAAAAAGTTTAGACTCCTTCTAAATCTTTTGTAATTCACTTCACGAATCTGATTTCGAAACATCACTAAATAGCAAACTCCCTTCGTCTTTGATCTAAGTGCTTACTTCCTCCCGAAGTAAGGTTTAACTAGTCTTCTTCTGAATACCTTTCTCTTGTTCAATCAAGTTCTTCAACTGATCCTAAGAGAAGTATAGGAACAATAACATAAACACTAAAACCTAGCTTAACAACTAGGTTCTCACAAAAAGAACTCTCTCCTCACAAATAAAAAATATGCAAAAATAAAAACTAGAAGAGGTGAATTGTTTGGCTGCTCTCTAGGTTCCATTTATAGAATATGGCAACCCTAGAGACAACCACAAAAACTATTTTCTAGATGTACAAAATTTTCTTTAAAAAATCCCGATTCGCAGTATCAAAATCGGTCTCTACAGCAGCAGATTCGGATCAGAGAGAAAACTTTCTAAATTAGACCATGATCACGAATTTGGACTTCAAATCTACCAAATACAATTTGTTTAATCTTATCTTATCAAGGAAAAATCAAAAACATAAATAAGAAAAGGAAAATTCAAAATTCCTAAATATAGGTATCTTTCCAAATAGAGAATTTCTTCTCTTGCAAGAAAAGTTTCTCAAATAAATACAACCAGCTGAAAATAAAACTTTCCATAAAATAAATGGAGCAATTAGGACACGAATTTATCACAATAAAATCAATTTAATTGCTCAATATAAATAAAAATTAATTAGTAAATATTTTGTCAACTAATTTATTAAAAAAAAGACTTTACAACTTTAATTTTCATAATTCTTAAAAAAGTAATTCAAAACTTAAATAATAAGAAGAAAAATTCATGCATTTTGAACAAAGAAGAGATAAAAAATATCAAATTTTAAAATTAATTAAAGAAGTTAAGATTAATTATTTTTTATTTAAAATTACAATTTGATGGAACAAGGTTGAATCTAGGCTTTTCCTTTTTTTTTTTGTCAAAAAAAATGTATTTTCTTAATATATACATATATATTTATATTATTTGTCATCCTCTATACATTCTTTGGAGAAATTATAACTCATAGAGATTGTTTGGTATACTTTAGGGTGCGTTTAGAAAGCCACAATATAATTGAATTTGTGTATAATTAGAGGTAATTACACAATTTAACATGTTTGTCTGACCATGTAATTACACTGTCACTGTGTAATTAGAAGTAATTGAGGGGTTCTAATTACACTCTCCAATTCTCATGGCCGCCATGAGAATTGAATGTAATTACACTGTGTAATTACTAAAAACTTTCCATATTAAATATTAGCTACTAAAAAATATTATTTTCCCATGTAATTACTAACTATTTTGCCAAACAAGAAATTAGGAATTCATATGTAATTACCACCTCATATCCAAACACACCTTGTATTTTAAAATATAGTGTAATTACTAGATTGTGTAATTACCACCCTAGTAATTACCCTACCTAGTAATTACACAGTTACTTCTAAACACACCCTTAATATATTATATTGTATTTTATAGTATTGCGTTGGTTGTATTATATTATATTAGTATTATTTAATATAATACTAGGTTTGATGTTGACTTATAGTAATAGGTTATGTAAAATTATAAATTTTTTACAATAAACTTGACCCTAATCCTAACCACGGCCTAGACTCGGATATGGATCTGGACTCGGACTCAGACCCAAACCTGAACCCGTGTCTCAAACCCAAAACCTGGACCCATATCTTAAACCCAAAACCCAAATTCGAACTTGAGGTTTGGGGTTCGAGGTTTTGGTTCGGGTCTCGATTCAAGTTCGGGAGCAGTGTTCGAGTCTAGGTCCAGGTTCGAGTTTGAGGTCTGAGTCCAAGGTCGGGTCTGAGTCCGATTCCAGGGTCTGAATCTAATCCAGGTTCGAATCTAAAGTCCAAGTTTGGGTCTAAGGTCGTAGGCCCGGGTCCAAGATCTGAATCCAAGGTTCGAGTTTGGGTTCAATATCGAATTCAAGTCTGAAATCTGAGTCCAAATCTATATATAGGTATTATATGTATATATTAAGTTAAGTGCTATTATAATAAAATAAATTAATTTGGTAAAGATATATTTAAATATATATAATATTCCTTTTATTATATTATTATTGATGTTTTGCTGGAAAAAATAAAAGTCAAATCTATTTCTTTCTTTCTTTGTTTTCTTTGTCTTTTTCTTTTTTATAGGAAATATATATACATAATATATGGAACATTTTATTATATTTATTAAACTATAAATATTAATTTTAAAAATATTAAACCATTAAATTTTAATTTTTTAGCTAATAATAAAAAATAAATTTAAATTTCTCTACTTAGTTTAACTACTTAATTAAAAAATTATTAAATAATATCTCTTTTTACACTATATCTTTATATATTAAAAGTATCTATCTAACGGCAATTCTTGGTTTAACGATTCTTTATATATTAAAAAAAGAATATTCTGTTAAATTTAACGATGTTAACAGGTTTGATCTCCCGTTAACAAATAAACCCAATAATTAAATCCAAAAAATTAAACAATCTTTTTTTAAATTAAAAAAAATCATCCCACATATCTCTCTAACAAACTTATATCCCTAATTATCAAATCCAATTATCAAATCAAATCCATTCTCCTTGCAAAATCTTTATCCCAAAAGTTCTCGATTTAAGTGTTTATTTCAAATCAAATGCTCCTAAACTCTTTATTTCAAATGTCATTTTGCCGAGAACAACAAACAAGAAAGACGAAGAGACCGATTACGTACCTCCAATTGAGATAGTCACTCATCACTAAAAACTATTACTTTAGTCATAATATTACTGCTCTTGGTGGTAAAAACAATCGAATATTTTGATATTTGAGTTTTGTCTTTTAAATTCCTATTACCACCACCACCACTCTCTCTCTAACTCTCTTTCTTTCTCTTTCTACACAGACTGAGCGGTCAAAAAATATCGAGCGTTACAAGTCCCTTCGATTATTGAAAAAAGCTTTGCTTTATATTTATATATATGATTATTTGAGATTCTGGGTGATTGGTTGAAAGTGAAATTGGTATGTTTGGTGTGAGATGAAATCTGAATTAGAACCAAAAAGAATGAAGTTATTTTTATTTGAAGCTGAACAAAAGCTTACTCTTTTTCTTTTTTGAGTACAGGAGCCTTTCAATACAGAACCACGTACCTCGTTCGACATATTGAAAGGTTGAGTTATAATTTTTTTTTTTCAAATTGATTGATACCAATTCATTAAAATATTATTTACAAAGCATCATTTTGTTTGAGCCATCATTGTTGATTATGTTGATTATAAACGCAAGTTTATTATGTTAGAAAAATTAATAATGAACCCAAGATCTATTTGTATATAACATAGAACACAATAGTAATATATAATAATTAGGTATGTGTACCTGATTGATCCATAACAATTATCTCTGTTTGATCCCAGCAGTTACTCCAATTTGATAGTGCAATACTATCAACTAAGTCTTCCTCCCTAGATCTCTAAATCAGAAGCAGTTTATTTTATCTGATTATCAAAAGGTATACAATTGTGATGAGACAATATGTATTTATAGAGTTAGGGAGGGGACTTAGCTACAAAACACAATTGGTACGGGCACCTTTCATCAAAGGCTTCAGTCAACTAGAAAAGCCCACACTTCTGCTTCACCTAGACTTTACACACAGATGCTAAGCCCATTAACAATTGATCACCAACAACATGGGCTTACACAGCAAAGAACTATCCAATCAACCCAAGTTTTAATAAAACCAATAAAATTTAATGTAAGCCCAAATAAAAGTCTAACATTCTCCCACTTGGGCTACATTGATTTTAATATATATATATATATTATATATCAAAATAATTTTGTTTGAAAACGACTCATGGGTTGAACAACAAGAAAATATTTGTGGCCACTTTAAAAATGATAGTTCTCTGATAGCATCTCAACATACCGGTCCAATTTAACCTTTGATAATGAACTATGACAATCATATTGTTTTTAACTCAACAAAAGACATTCATAATCACAAATACCAAAGTATTAAATCGACATGGTCAATAAGTCTAGTAGTGTGGTAAGGAATTATGTTCAACATGTGATCAATTTAAAATAACATAATATCCTTATCAGTCCTCAATTTCACTGATACCGTGATGCTTAATAAATAAGCCAGTGAAATTAAACATACACTACTTAATAAATAAGTAAGTGTCACTAAACTTGCTTAAAACATTAAGCCAACAAAATATCATTGTCTTTTAGTAAATATACTTAAAATACAATGATCACAACAAGATATGAACTACATGCTTTCAATTCAATTATTCTCGAGAATATAACAAAGCCTAACTGAAAGCATAAACATCCAATAATCAAAAAGGTATTGGCCCACAAAGTAGTTCATAACATCAACAAGTAAATTACATATAAATGTAATCTCAAAAGATAAAGCAAGAAACTCCCACTAACCCAAAGGAGCAAAAGATTATAAAATGCCTATATCAAAAACATGTTTATCAAACAATATGGCACTTAATCCTTTGGTTAGAGGATCTACAAACACCAACTTGGTCTTTCAATATCCTATCACAATGTCTCATTTCTTAACCAAGTCTTTAATAGTGAGATACTTTATTTCCATATGTTTAGAAGCACTACTAATCTCATTATTCTTTGAAAGAAAACAACAATATTATTATCACAATAGATTAGTATAGGAGAGGAAATAGGATCAACTAGTCGTATCTCTAAAATCAAATTCTTTAACCATAAAGCTTGCAAAGATGTCCCATAACATGCAACAAATTTAACATACATAGTAGATGATACGATTAAAGTCTATTTAACACTTTTTCAAGAAATAGCAGCACCAACAAAAGTGAAAATATAGCCAGAAGTTGACTTTAAATCATCTACATAACCACCAAAATCTGAATCTGAATAACCAACAACTTAAAGATTGTTGACATGCTTATACACAAGCATAAAACTCTTTGTTCTTTGCAAATATCTCAAAACTTTATTGGCTGCAACCCAATGATCATGGTCAGGATCAGATATATATCTCCTAAGAACATCGACCATGAAAGCAATATCAGGTCTAGTGCAAACCTAAGCATACATCAAACTCCCTACTACACTTGCATATGGGATATTCTTCATTGCTTCTCTTTCCAAGTCGTTCTTAGGACATTGCTGCTTAGTGAACTTGTCCCCTTTCAGAATAGGAACAGAACCGGCTTTACACAAATTCATGTTGAACTTTTTGAGCACACGATTAATGTAAGCTTCTTGAGATAAGCTAAGAAATTTTCAATTCTTGTCACGATGGATCTCAATCCCCAAAACATAGGATGCCTCTCCAAGATCTTTCATATCAAAATTGGAAGACGATTTAAAATTTTTTGGTCTCATTTAGTAATGACAAATCACTGCTGGCAAGTAAAATGTCATCTACATAAAGAACAAGAAAAATATGATGACTCCCACTGATCTTCATATAAATACACTAGTCAAACTTGTTCTCGATGAAACCCAACAGTGTCACAACCTTATTAAACTTCAAGTACCACTGGTGAGATGCCTGTTTGAGACTATAAATGGATCATTTCAATTTGCAAACCAAATTGTCATTTCCATTTTCCTCGAAGCCTTCAGGTTGAGACATATAGACTTGCTCACTCAATTCTCCATTCAAAACAATAGTTTTAACAATCATTTGGTGTAACTCTAAATCAAAATGCGCAACTAAATCCATAATAATTCAAAATGAATCTTTAGTGGAAACAGGTGAGAAAGTTTCAGTGTAATCAATGTTGGGTTTTATGCCCTAAATAAAACTCATTTCAATATAATCAGATTTGTTTATTAATATAGATCAGAAATAACATTTAATGTTGCATGGTTCACATGATTTATTTCATGATTATATGTACATAATGTATAAATTCATCTGAAACCCTTTTCACATACTTGATCCTGTTTATTGTGCCGTCAACACATTGGAAAGTAAACATGACTATGTGAATAAAGTTTCCTAGATTTATCAGACACAGGGTTTTACTGATATGATAATCTACAACAAGAGTTTACTTGTATTTGGAGAAATACTATGTTCTTTCCAGAGCATTGGTTAAAGTAAAGCTCAGGTTGGATGCATGGAGTATGCATCGGAAGGGACCGATATTGAACTTTGACTTAGATTTATTAAAACTACCGTAATATCTATTCAAGTCAATATCGCCTAGTTGATCTGCATCAAATGATCTTAATCCTGATATGATTAGGCTCAATCTCGAGAGGCTATTCGTGTTCTTTGATTTGTTAGTTAAGCCTACTTTTAGGTCAGGGTGATACGTACATTTTGGGAACACGGTAGTGCAATTGAGTGGGAGCGCTAGCATAAACATGGAATCTATAGCTTCTATCTGGCGAATAGTAAGCAAAGGATGATCTCCTTCGAGCTTGACCAAACGAACATAAATGGTGGAGTACTCATTTCACATAAGCTGAAATATCATTTATACGGGGTCAAGTGTTTTAAGGAATAAATACATTGTAGGGTGTAACGGTAATCTAATCCCTTTACAGTGTAGATCATTCATATAGAGGATCATTGATCACATTAGGATTATAACAATGGATAACTAATGATGTGTCTATATGGTGGAACATATAGAGCATTCTATATACTGAGAGTGCAATTCTAAGTTCTATGCGTGGATTCAACGAAGAATTAATAAGTTAGTGAATTTTAGTGCTAAATTCTTGATCTACTTATTGGAAGCTCACATATGTAGACCCATGGTCCCCCCACTAGTTGAGATAATATTGCTTGTAAGACTCATGTAATTGGTTTTGATTAATCAATTATAATTCTCAAATTAGACTATGTCTATTTGTGAATTTTTCACTAAGTAAGGGCGTAATTGTAAAGAAAGAGTTTATAGGGGCATATTTGTTAATTATGATACTTTGTATGGTTCAATTAATGAATATGATAAATGACAATATTATTTAATAATTATTTATAGTTATTAAATAGTTAGAATTGGCATTTAAATGGTTGAATTAGGAAATTGGCATTTTTGAGAAAACCAGATACAAAAGGTGTTAAAATTGCAAAATTGCAAAAAGCAAGGCCCAATCCACTAAGTGTATGGCCTGCCACTTTTGTAGGAAATTTAATCGATATTTTCATTATTTTAATGCCAAATAATTCAAACCTAACCCTAGTGGAATGCTATAAATAGATAGTGAAGGCTTCATGAAAATTACACTAAAATTTTCTATTTTTTCCTTCGAGAAAAAAACCCGAGCCTTTCTCTCCTATCTTTTTTGCCACTTCTTCTTTCTCTTCCCTCTTGAAATTTCGAAATCCTTAGTGTATGAGTAGTGCCCACACACATCAAGTGATACCTCAATCATAGTGAGGAAGATCGTGAAGAAAGATCATCAGCAAAGGAGTTTCAGCATCAAAGATTCAGAGAAAGAGATCCAGGTTCGGATATTGATAATGCGTTCGCTACGTAAAGGAATCAAGGGCTAGATATCCGAACTAAGGAGTCATTATATTCCGCCGCACCCAATGTAAGGTTTCTTAAACTTTATATGTGTTTATTTCATCGTTTTAGAAAGTTCATATTTGTGAAATTAATAAACATACTTGTGAGTAGATCTAAGATCCCGGTAAAATAATTTCCAACAATCGGCCTCGTAGCCATGGTAATTGATTTACTTGCAAGAAATTTGGACTTTAAAACGAGTGTTTGTATGTTCTTTGGATGGTATCATGTTGTATCGAGTGTTATTCGATGATTGATTGATGATTGTGAAATTTTCGTGAAAAATAATTGTTATTTCGGTTCTGGCATTATTTTTATTGGATAGTATGGAAAAAATTAAGCAAGTTAGCCTTTTACAGAACTCAATTTGGATTTTATTTGAATTAGTTATGATTTTTGAAGATTTGACAAAATCGCCATATTGATATTTTCTTGATTCGTAACTGTCCGTACAGTTTCGAATTTTTTTCAATTTTCTTCAATTTTTCATACTTTTTCATGAATTAACTTCCAATTTTTTGTATGGTTTTTGTATATATACTATTACTATTCCTAATTCAATTTAATTATCATTTTGAATTAATTTAAATTTTTAATTTAATTCAAGATATTAGTGTAATTTGAATTTGAATAGAATTAGTATTTATCTTTTTTAAAAATATATCTTATTTTTAAATTCGATTATATTTTTTTTAAATTTAAGCTGATATTTTAAGATATTTATAATATCTTTTAAGATATTTAAAAATATCTTATCTTTTAAAGATATTTATAATATCTTTTAAGATATTTTAAAAATATCTTATCTTTTAAGATTTTTTAATTAAATCTTTTTAGATATTTTGACCATATTTAAATTTAAAATAAGATATTTATAATCATGTAATTTTAAATAGATATAAGATATTTTGCTAATTTTTTAAATTTTGTTATTTTATTTATTTAAATTACATTTAAAAAAAATTTGAAAAAGATATTTATTTATCTTTTCTAATTTTTTATTTAATTTTTATTTATAAAATAACATTTAAAATTTAAAAGTAGTTAGCAAATTTTTGAAATGATATTTAGGTTGGTTGAAACCTAATTTTTCAAAAATTGTAGGTTTAATTTTAAA
This sequence comes from Cannabis sativa, assembly GCF_029168945.1. Lineage (NCBI taxonomy): Eukaryota > Viridiplantae > Streptophyta > Magnoliopsida > Rosales > Cannabaceae > Cannabis > Cannabis sativa. The sequence goes on from NC_083608.1 coordinate 25,589,515, forward strand.
TTTTTTTTAAATTTCGAATTTTTTTTAAATTTTTTAAAAATTTTCAAAATTTTTTATTTTATTTTTATTTTTATTTATTTAATTAATTATTTTCGAAATTAAATATTTATTTAAAATTAAATAAATCCTACATCCAACTATCCAGCTAACCTTGTTGCAGGAGTCTCGTGTTTTAGCTTTATGTGTAAGTTTTTAAAACCTATTATTACTTGATTGCAAATACCATGGTTACTTTTTGCCGGATCTAATGATCGATGGCTCCCTTAGTCAAGATAATAATTTGTAACGTATATTTACAATCTTCTTTCATCTGTGTATGACCTAAGAACATGATAGGACCCATCCAAAGTGTGCGAGCCTACGTGTTTAATTTTATTATAGATACATATAGGTTAATGTCGCTAAATAAAACGTCATAGTCATTGATAGATTTTATTTAGGCCCATTTAGTTTTGGGCTTATTCAATTAATAACGATTGTTCTTATTAAGGTTAAATTCCTCTCTTTTCGGGCCTCAGGTGAGAGTTGGGAGCCATAGAAGTGGGTACGACATACCGAACCCAAGATTCCCTCACACAAACCACCCCAATTGTGAAGGCCCATTCGCCCGATTTCAACAATCGTACTAGGTTAATTACACTAGTTTAACCTAATTAAAATTGATTAGCAACATAATTAATTTCATTTATTTTGAAATTAATTTAAGAAAAATATAGTTTAAAGAATTATTTTTTATTCTAAGCTAAACTATATGTATTTTCTTGTATTTAATTAAATATAGAATTATAACCATCTGCATTCTTTCGGAACTTAATTTAAATTTTTCATTAAATATTCTTATTTAAGTTGATATTTAGTTATCTACAACTAACCAACTTAAATGCGAATATCTTTTGAATTCAAAATTTCAAAATTAAGTTGAGGAATTTGTGCATTGGTTGTTAAGATTCTTTAGATATTTTTTAAGTTAATATCTTTTCGAATATTAACTTAAAATGGAATATTTTCAAATTAAGTGGTTACAACTTAATTTTTGATATTTAATTAAATTTAAATTTAAAAAAATATTTAAGTTCTAGATTTTTTCTAATACAACTTAAATTAGATATTTTTTCAAATTTTGTGGAAAAGATACTTAGTCAAATAAGATATTTTCTAGATAGTTATTTCTAGACTACTTATTATTTCTAATATTAAATAGGAAAATATTATAAATTGTGAAATTAATTATTTAATTAATTTTGGTACAATTTATTTTAAGTATATTTTTCCTAGTATTAAACTAGAGATTAATAATTAAGCCTTCTAAACTTAATTATTTATTTCTTGAATTTAATACATTTAATTAATTTGAAAATTAAATATCTAAGTTGATTTTTATCATCATACTTAAATATTTCTTTTTCATGACATTTAATTAAATAGAAAATTATTTTTAGTTGAAATTTATTTTTTTCAACTAAATTTAAATAATTTTCAAAATATTTTTTTTATTTTATTAATCAAATTTCGAAATTGCATTTCTTAAATGCTGGAATTTCGAATTTTATTTAAAAAAATAGATTAAGTTGTAAATTAATTATTTTAATTAATTCTTGGATCAACTTAAATCAATGATTTTTTCATTTATTGATTAATTTAAAATAAATTGAATTAAAGTATATTATTAGAAATTGAATTAATTAGTCAAAGGAAAATCTAGATAGGTGATATTTTTGCTTGAAGTATTTTTTTAGTGTATTTAATTAAATAGAAAATTAATATTTAAGTTGATTTTCATCATCATACTTAAATATTTGAAATTTTTCTTATATATTTAATTAAATAGGAAAATTATATTTTTTGTTGTAAATTAATTTTATTAATTAATTTTGGGCCAACATTAAATTAGAATAATTTTTCCAGGATTTATTTTTTATTTTAATATGCATTTTTTCGAAAATTGTATTCTTATATACTTTAATTTTTCGAAATGCAATATATATTTATAGAAAATTAAATTTGAGTTGTAAATTAATTTAAATTAATTTTGTAACAACTTAAATATTTTTTCTAAATATTTATTGGAAATTATTACTAAGATGGAAATAATTCATATTATTTTCATATCCATCTAAGTAAAATTTATAAATATTAAATTAAAATTTATATTTAGAATTTTTCATTCTAAATTGGAAATTTTAATTAAATAAATATATATTTAAAATAAATAGAATAAATAAAGAGAATCAAAGAAAATACAACTCACTTTAAATAATGAGCTTGATTATTATTAAGATATTCGATCTCCATTGTTGGTCTTACAAAAGTTAAATGTTTTCAATATAACCTCGAGACGCTAGACTTCGTCCCCCTATGGATGGTTATTCGTTGAACGCATTTAACACCGTAAGATTTCATTTGATAAGTGTTTTGTAAGTTTTCGTCTCTATTAGACTCTCCCCTACGGTGACTACTTAAGAGATAAACTTATGAAACATGAAACAATGGTAAGCTCATAAAATGAGAATAACCTTGACTCTCGCCTACCGGGACAACGTTGGATTCTTATTTTGATCGAATAAAAGGTTGCAGAATGGTTTTTATTTTAGATGAGTGACAACTCTATTCAATAAATGATGCTTTGACTCTCGCCTACCGGGACACTGTATCAGTTTTATTGAAAACCTTGGAAATTATTTAGGATTGAATTTTTAAGTATTTTCTCATATCATTCCTACTTGCTATATGTTTATAATTTCTGAATTGTGTATGAATTTATATTGAACCATGTTAATTTCTGTTATTAAGTTGTAGTTTAATTTCGAATCTTCATTGTTGGTCTAACATGTTTGTTTTTCTAATGAGATAAATCCACAGTGGATTTTCACCATTGACATACATAATAGTGTAAGATCTCGAAAGATAAATATTGTATATGCGACATCTAGCTGTTCATCAATTGATGACACCTTAGACTAGTATTTTACGATATGAAACAAGAAGATTATATAAATAAGATTATTTTGACTTTCGCTAATCGAAGCATCGTTGGATTCTTATTTTAAACGAAATTATCCTAATTCCTCTTAGCTTATTCATTTCGAATTAGCTTTCAAAACATATCATTGGATGAATGGTCTATAAATCATTTCATGTCATTTTATATGACGCATATGATTATAATCCCGAAATTCTATTCCCAATTGATATAAATCCTCAATCTTAGAAATCTCCTACTTGTATGGGCAAATTTGACTTAGAGTTTGTATTAGTGGCCGGTCCAAGATAGAATTACTCATTATATTTGGTATAAATTTAAGTCTTTGACTTTAATTTTAGATTCCAAATAGAAATTTTCTTAAATTTCTAATTCGAATACAATACGCTTACACTTTCTCAAGTGTTTAATATCCATCTTTTATTAATGGATTAAAACTGTATGGAATGTGAGTTAGGTATTCTGTGACCAGGATCCACTTGAAGTATTCTAAGAACTCTTTGATGTAACTAAACCTATATCATCCAAAGACACTACCACTTTTTTTTAATCTATGGCATTGTATCTTGTTCATAGTGGTTTTGACAAGATCAATCTCTGCAAAGAGTTAATATGCCTATATCCACTGAAAGTAGTTCATCTCATTCGCAGATGGATGTACATTCAGGGGTGGATATGAGTTTTTCGTTGTATTCTTAAAACGATAACTCTAGATTATACCTTATGCAAAGAAATTTGAAATGTTTGAAAAATTTCATCAATTTCTAGCAATGGTTAAACACCATTAAGGTATGTGGTTAAAGATCTTGCGAACTGATAGGGGTGGAGAAATAGTTAGTAGATATGCAGTTCAAAGATCATTACATTGATTTTTGAATTATATCCAAACTTACCTCCCCAGAAATTTCGATTTGCATATTGATGATTAGTTACTAGTCGTTGCCTAAGTCCTTCTATGGTAATACAATTTCTAATGATGTAATGGTTGTATACTTAATGTAAATCATTACTAGATTCATGGATGACCTAATCAAAATCTTAAGAAAGGCTAGAACTCGTTAACCATGGTTTGTTAGCTTTTCTAAGTGATTAGGGTGGACCATCCCATTGTCAATAGATAAGAAAGTGTTTGTTCAAACAAATACTACTTTTCTAAGAAAATGACTAAGTACGAAAAACAAGTAGCAAATAAAGGAGATATTTATTCTTGATTCCAAAAGTGTTCTATCATCTTATATAACATATGATGATCCCACTCGCCTCTCGTTGTCTTGTCACAACCGAAGAGATCAATACCATTTAGTTTTCTTCGACATAATTCACGGTACCTTGTCGTAGTGGGAGAGTTTCTAGGAACTCACCTTCTTATGACTTGGGAGACACAAGTGATTAAAATCCATTGTGAGTTTAAACAAGTAATGGATTGTCAAGATAAGAAACTAAGAAGAAAGCCAATAGAACTATGGTTTAATCCATTCACATGGAATGACCTAAAGTTTTCTATTACAAGGACATAAAAGGAAATTTTCGTTAATAAGTCTATTCTATGGACTTAACAAAACTTCCTCGTATTAGTATTATAGGTTTGAGATTATCTAAACCTATGGCTTGTGGTATACACGGTAATTACTTACTCTAATGCAAGCAACTTACTTTAGTAAGATGCAGAAGCATTTTCTTTCTAATGGCAATCTATAGAAGCTTCACAACTTCTTAGGCATAGATTTTATTTATCTAAGGAAAAGTCTCAACTATTCCGAAAAGATAAAGCCATGGAAAAATTTCTTATATCAACAAAGTGAGAGGTCTTAGATATGCTTTTGTATGCCTGACCGGACACCCGCTGTTGAGTGGGAGTAATGAGTAGGTATCGATTAATCCGGTGAGAAGAACATTGGAAGACAATCAAGTAAATCTTAAGATAAAGAGGAACTATATGTTAGTCTATAAGGGTGTGTTTAAAACTCTTAGACTACACCATATCGATTTCGAAATTTGCCTATGTGCTAGTAAATCTTTACGATAAGATGGTGGTTACTCGGGGGTGGAATAGTGATTTTGGAGAAGTGTAAAAACCTATCCGAAGTCTCTAGGTCTGCGAAAAGGGAGTCGAATGTTAAAGGCACAGGAAAGTTACTTATTCAAATCTAAGGAAAGTTCTATACATCTTTGGCACCATTCCAAATTGCCTTAAACTACTAGTGTTAATTTCCTGATTAACCAAAAGTAGTTGCCAAAGGTATAGAATCCAGTATCCCAAGAGAGTAAACATATAGAGAGGAATTTCACATTATCAATGATTTTGTGATTAAAGGAAGAGTAATGGTGGAGAAAAGGTTGTGGTTAATTCAACCTTTCAGATCCTATTACGAGGAGTTTACTACTACTACACTTGATTTGTATATCAAGGTGTTGAGATTATTTGAAACGCACTTTTTGTTTTATATTAGTGCAAGTGGGAGTTTGTTGGGTTTTATGCCCTAAATAAAACTCATTTCAATATAATCAGATTTGTTTATTAATATAGATCAGAAATAACATTTAATGTTGCATGGTTCACATGATTTATTTCATGATTATATGTACATAATGTATAAATTCATACGAAACCCTTTTCACATACTTGATCCCGTTTATTGTGCCGTCAACACATTGGAAAGTAAACATGACTATGTGAATAAAGTTTCCTAGATTTATCGGACACGGGTGGTTTTACTTGATATGATAATCTACAACAAGAGTTTACTTGTATTTGGAGAAATACTATGTTCTTTCCAGAGCATTGGTTAAAGTAAAGCTCAGGTTGGATGCATGGAGTATGCATCGGAAGGGACCGATATTGAACTTTGACTTAGATTTATTAAAACTACCGTAATATCTATTCAAGTCAATATCGCCTAGTTGATCCTAGATCAAATGATCTTAATCCTGATATGATTAGGCTCAATCTCGAGAGGCTATTCGTGTTCTTTGATTTGTTAGTTAAGCCTACTTTTAGGTCAGGGTGATACGTACATTTTGGGAACACGGTAGTGCAATTGAGTGGGAGCGCTAGCATAAACATGGAATCTATAGCTTCTATCTCGGCGAATAGTAAGCAAAGGATGATCTCCTTCGAGCTTGACCAAACGAACATAAATGGTGGAGTACTCATTTCACATAAGTGAAATATCATTTATACGGGTCAAGTGTTTTAAGGAATAAATACATTGTAGGTGTAACGGTAATTCAATCCCTTTACAAGGTGTAGATCATTCATAGAGGATCATTGATCACATTAGGATTATAACAATGGATAACTAAGGATGTGTCTATATGGTGGAACATATAGAGCATTCTATATACCGAGAGTGCAATTCTAAGTTCTATGCGTGGATTCAACGAAGAATTAATAAGTTAGTGAATTTTAGTGCTAAATTCTTGATCTACTTATTGGAAGCTCGGTTATATAGACCCATGGTCCCCCCACTAGTTGAGATAATATTGCTTGTAAGACTCATGTAATTGGTTTTGATTAATCAATTATAATTCTCAAATTAGACTATGTCTATTTGTGAATTTTTCACTAAGTAAGGGCGTAATTGTAAAGAAAGAGTTTATAGGGGCATATTTGTTAATTATGATACTTTGTATGGTTCAATTAATGAATATGATAAATGACAATATTATTTAATAATTATTTATAGTTATTAAATAGTTAGAATTGGCATTTAAATGGTTGAATTAGGAAATTGGCATTTTTGAGAAAACCAGATACAAAAGGTGTTAAAATTGCAAAATTGCAAAAAGCAAGGCCCAATCCACTAAGTGTATGGCCTGCCACTTTTGTAGGAAATTTAAACTGATATTTTCATTATTTTAATGCCAAATAATTCAAACCTAACCCTAGTGGAATGCTATAAATAGATAGTGAAGGCTTCAGGAAAATTACACTAAAATTTTCTATTTTTTCCTTCAGAGAAAAACCTGAGCCTTTCTCTCTCCCTATCTTTAGCTGCCACTTCTTCTTTCTCTTCCCTCTTGAAATTTCGAAATCCTTAGTGTATGAGTAGTGCCCACACACATCAAGTGATACCTCAATCATAGTGAGGAAGATCGTGAAGAAAGATCATCAGCAAAGGAGTTTCAGCATCAAAGATTCAGAGAAAGAGATCCAGGTTCAGATATTGATAATGCTCTGCTACAGAAAGGAATCAAGGGCTAGATATCTGAACGGAAGGAGTCATTATATTCCGCTGCACCCAATGTAAGGTTTCTTAAACTTTATATGTGTTTATTTCATCGTTTTAGAAAGTTCATATTTAGGAAATTAATAAACATACTTGTGAGTAGATCTAAGATCCTGGTAAAATAATTTCCAACAATCAATACCTTCTCTTTGAGTAAAGCCTTTAGCCACTAAAAACGCTTTAAACCTTTCAATCTGTCCATTTTTATCCCTTTTAGTTCTTAAAAAATTCATTTGCAACCTATTGGTTTAAAACCATCAGGTAATAGAACTAACTTCCACATATACATTATGTTTGTCCATGAACTTAATCTCATCATCCATAGCTTCTATCCATTTTGAAGAATGTGGACAATTGGGTGCTTCACTATAAGTAAGAGGTTCCACAAAATGACCAAGATCACATTCACCTTCTCCAAGGTAAATAGATTTATCATCACACCTTATTGACATCTTATGTCTTTGAGATCTCCATATAGGAGGTACTTCTGGAATAACCTCTATTTATTGACCATCATTTTGAATGACATATTCCACAATTAGATTTCTCTGATAACAAGACCCTCATCAACAACAAAACCTTCTTCAATAATAGGTTCCTCATCAATAATAGGACCCTCGTCATCTTGGATAGTAGGAGCAATGTATTCATCAACAATGGGAGCATTACCAACTGGATTAGGATGAAGACTACTATTATCATCTCTTGAAAATGACATAGGAATACAAATTCCTTTAGAGGACTCCCCCATTTCAAGAGATGTTGAAGGAATTTTTTTCAGCAACATCAAATTCCAGAAATTTAGCAGTCTGAGATTCAACAATTCGCGTACCACGAGTAGGACAGGAAAAGCGATAGCCTTTTGAGCGCATTGGATAACTAATGAAATAACAACGATTTATTCTCGGATCTAACTTTTTCAAATTAGGATCATAAATCTTTACTTCAGCTGGACAACCCCATACACGAAGATGATTCAGACTAGGCTTCCGCCCAGTCCACAACTCAAAAGGGGTCTGGGAACATGATTTAAAATATAAGTTGCAGTCATAAGTGCTTCACCCCATAAAAACTCTGGAAGATTTGTTCTACTCATCATGCTTCTCACTAATTCATGAGAGTGCGGTTTCTCCTTTCAACAACGCCATTTTTCTCAGTGAACCTGACATATTGTATTGAGAAACTACACAATTTGCTGGAAAATATTCAGCAAAAGGCCTCATGTGTTGTTTAGATTCTATATAACAACCAGAATATTCTCCTCCGCGATCAAAATGAACAAATTTTATGACTCTTCCCAATGATTTCTCAAGAACATTTCGAAAGATTTTGACTTTATTAAAAGCGTTGGATTGTCTCTGATCAGGTAGGTGAGGCCATAAGAAGAAAAAACATCGATAAAAGTTATAAAATACTTGTTGCTGCACAACGTGTTGGAATAAGGTTTACTGATGTTAGTGTGGATAATCTCTTATAAAGAGTGACTATAGTGAGCAGTCTGCTTTCTTATTTTAGTCAATTTTTTACCGTAATCAAGACAAAGTATCACAACTTTCGTAAACATCAACAGGAGAAAGAATTTTAGCTAGAAGTAATCGATCAATTCTTTCTTTAGAAATATGACCCGATTTATCGTGCCAGAATAATATGTTATCTTAATATAAGATTTCTTATCCACAATATTCACAATATTGAAAAAGGAAGCTACGGAAGTCAATGATAATTTGAAAAGAATATCAGAGTAAAAACAGTTTCCAATTATTCGGAGTCAAACATAATGTCAACACTATAATTGGCTAAACGAAAAGAAAATCATTGTTTAACTAAAAGCGGAAGCGAAACTGAATTACTTTAAAAGTAGGAATCAATAAAGTACTGTTCAAAACAATCTGAACACTAAACTGTAATTCAAGAATTAATGTGCCAACATAAATAACGTCAACTCCAATATAAGTTTCCACTGTAAGCATTGACTCCCTCTCACTTGGCTTTCTGAGATCCATTAGCCCCTAGTTGTTGTTGTTTCTCTTCATATTTTCTTTATCCTTTGTTGGGCTTGAGTTGAGAAACAAAGTGAGAAGACTCATTCTTTTCATTTTGTTAGCTTGCTTGTTTCAGCTACACACTGAGAAATTAGATCACTAAAACTCCATGTTTTATTATAAGTGTTGTAGGCTGTCTTGATAAGACTGAAAGAGGCAGGAAGTGCATGAAGAGCTCGATGAATAATGAAAGAGTCAGGAAGAGGAATATTATGATCTTTCAACTTGGACTGAACATTCACCAATTTCAGAATAAAATCTCGCACTCCTTTTATTTTTCATACTTAATGGTTGTCATTTCATCCATAAGATGTCCAGCTTTAGCGATTTCACTAGTGTGAAATAGTTTTTCTAGTACTTTGAAAAACTCATTAGTATTTGAGGTGTTTGGCAAACCATCAAAAAGATGTTCAGGAATTAAACGGTTCATAGCAATGAAACTAAGATGATTTGAATTTTTCCAATGTGCATGAAGAATTTTTGGGCAACAATTCTGATATTAGAATAAGATCAGCAGATTTTTCTTCTCGAAGGCATAAGTCCAAATTTATTATGCCTAAAGTAATTTTCACATCTCGTTTCCATGTCTTAAAGTTGAAGCATTCAGAATTCAGATGAAAACGGTATTGTTGTTCGTAGAAAGGAGACCGAAAAATCCAAAAATTAAAATTAAAACTTGAATAAGCAATATGAGCAATGCATTAGAAAATATTGTAGAATCAACTGGTCATTATAAACTCCCTTTGGGGTGAGAATATAACACACACATGATCTACCTTCATGAAGTTAACAACAAAGAAAAAATACATATCATTTAAGAATTTTATTACCTTTGGGCAAATAAATTTCTTAAAAATATATATTAATTCAAGCAAAAAATAATAATAAATTTATATATTTAAATTATTACCTTTGGGCAAATAATGAAAATATATATATTTAATATTAACTCACTTCATGGAATGTGAACTAATACATGGAAATACTACCTTTGGGCAAGTAATTACACATATAGTCAACCAAAATATATAATATTTTCTTCAACATGTGAAATTTGGTGATAAAACAATCATTGAAAATTAATAATTTTCAACCAAATTTCTAAAAGAGAGATATTAATTGCTTTTATTATATTGATAATAAAAAAAATAAAGTGTCCACCATAACACATTATTTTTATATCAAATAATCAAGTTTTATAACTTTAGAACAACAATTAATGGAAAAATGTGAAATAAAGAATATTGGTGGAGATTACATAGTCAAGATAAATCAAATAAGAGAGTGACTATGTTTTATGGAACGAGAAGAAACCCAAAAAATTTTCTATGATTTACGGATTTTGAAAAATCATCAAAAATTATTTTTAATAATTTTTTTAACTGCATAATTATCATTAAAATAATAATAATTATTAAACGGAGTCAAAAAATTAATTAAAAATCATAGAAAAATCAGAAATTTAATTTTAAGCACGATGGAAAAAAAAACGTCGAAAAACGACACCCGACGGTGTCGCACGCGCCCCCACGCGCGGGCTGTGCGAGTGGGCATCGCTGGCTGGGAGTCATCTTCTTCCTGCAGCAGCTTCCATGGCTGCAAAATTAGGACACAATAGTAATATATAATGAACCCAAGATCTATTTGTATATAACATAGAACACAATAGTAATATATAATAATTAGGTATGTGTACCTGATTGATCCATAACAATTATCTCTGTTTGATCCCAAGAAGCGGTACTCAATTTGATAGTGCAATACTATCAACTAAGTCTTCCTCCCTAGATCTCTAAATCAGAAGCAGTTTATTTTATCTGATTATCAAAAGGTATACAATTGTGATGAGACAATATGTATTTATAGAGTTAGGGAGGGGACTTAGCTACAAAACCCTAGTTGGGCTGGGCCTACTCATCAAAGGCTTCAGTCAACTAGAAAAGCCCACACTTCTGCTTCACCTAGACTTTACACACAGATGCTAAGCCCATTAACAATTGATCACCAACAACATGGGCTTACACAGCAAAGAACTATCCAATCAACCCAAGTTTTAATAAAACCAATAAAATTTAATGTAAGCCCAAATAAAAGTCTAACATATTATACTATTGAATAAAAATTTAAATTCAATGTTGTAGTGTATTTAACTTTCTAAAAATATATACACAGTATGTATAATAATTTGTAAAGAGAATTTGTCACTTGTATGTATTATCAATGTATCGAGGTTTTTTATAATAGTATTGGAAAACATTGTAAGTGAGTTTTTGGCCTTAAGTTATAATGAATTAGTACTTTAAATTTCATAATAAATATTTTTTAAAAAAATATATATATTATTTATAATTAAATTATCTATAATTTTCATGGAATCAAAAATCATAATTCATTACCTAAATGAAAAATTAAATATATAAAACTAAGAATACGTGCAATGCACGTAACTTTAATCTAGTTTAATATATATTTATATACAAAACACTTAATTATTAAGTCAAACTCAACTATTTTTTTTTTTATTTTTCTTTTTCGAAAAATATTTTTTTTTTAATTTTTTTTAGCTAATAGAATAATTCTGACCCATATAATATAAAAATAAAATATTTTTTAATTAGATAAAAAATTAAACATAAAAAGTATTTTTCTAATACTATTCATCTATCTATATCTAACTTCTTGCTCACCATGATTTTTTTTTTTTTTTTTTTTTTTTGAAACAGTTGCTCACCATGGTTAACATTGTAATAGTAAGCAATAATGAAAATAAATAATTACTATTCACATAAATTTTAGGCTTCATCATTAATATTAGATATAATGTGTTGAGAAAGCAAGAGACTGAGAGAAAACTACTGAGAAGTTAATTATTACTAGATGAAATTGAGGTGTAACATATCATATCATCCAAATTAATGTCCTTACCAAAACTAGTGCTGCTAGTAGGAATAGGTATTGGACATTGTTTTTTGCGTCCATACACTAATATAATATTTTTGCAGTGAAGTTGCTAATTTTCACAGCTATATAGATAGATCCGACCATCTAATTAATGTGCCATATGCCCATAACAAGTATAACTAGCCTTACAATGTAGGGAATTGACCCAGAAATCACATCACAAATGATCATGAATCATGATCTTAAATAAATAGAATGTATAATAAGCCAAGCAAAACGAGGTACTACTATTAATAATTATAAGTATCTATCAACTACTCACAATTATGATCAATGGCTGAAATTGTACATTTTCCTCTTGGATACTCCCTTGAGACAGAAATCAACGCATAGTAATTAGCCACATGGACATGTACAGTTATGTATAAACGAGTATAGAGTGCATGTATATATCTATATATGGCTGTATGAGCTATATATAAGAGTTATTATTTGGCCTTTTGCTTTAAATATATGTTGCTAGGTGTATGTATGGGACTCTTTCGATTGATTATTCCTAGAAGTCCCATCTATATATAATTTGACTTAAATGCTACATTTTGAAAAATAAAATAAAAAAACTTGTTTTTTCTCAAGGAGAGGGAGAGTAGGAGTTTGCCTGTTGTAGATGGACCAACGCGCTTTGTCAAAAGACACTATAATCCTCACACCCAGCACACAGTGAGAAAGGCTAATGGATTTTTAGTGTAATATCGTTGTTAGGTAGCGTTTTGTCGGAAGGAATAAATATATGAATAAGAATAAGAATAAAAATAAGAATAAAAATAGAATAAAATAAAATTTAGAATGCATAAAAAATATTAATAAAAATATCATTAAATTTTTTTCATAGTCATTCTACTTAAATAGTAGAAATGATATTCCATTAGAATATTATATTATTCCAATACTTTAAAATACAACTAATTAAAGAAATGGAATGAAAATTGTTTCCTTTCTATTTCATTCTATTTCATTACTTCCAACCAAACGTAACCTTAGGTGTAATTTAATATTAAGTCCCATTTATTTTACTTTATTAAAGATTACAAAAAATTGCTAACCAACTTTGCTAGGCACCTTAGGTGGCGTTTGGTTGAAAGTAGTGAAAATATAGGAATATGAATGAGAATGAGAATAAAAATAGGAATATAATAGAATAAAATTTAAAATGCATAAGAAAATTGACAAAAAAAATTATTAAATTTTTATTTTTCATATTATATTAGAATGGTCTTTCTTTCCATTTCAAAATAGGATATTCATTCCACTATAATGGTAAAAAGGGCATTCCATTGGAATAACATTCCAATACATTAAAATGCAACCAAACAAAAGAATGGAATGGAAATTATTTCATTTTCATTTCATTGATCCATTCCTTTCTATTTCATTATCTCCAACCAAACACCACCTTAGTGTCCCGCGATACTCAAATTATATATGCGGTCCTTAATTAAAACTTTTCCACATTACACTATTATAGGTATTTTTTTAAAAAAAAATAAATTCATCTTTTCCAAAATATAATTTAGTGACAAATTATTAGAATTTAATATATATATATTTATATATATATGGGTGCACTCTTAATGGGTATTCCCCATGAATAGGTAAAATTGCAAAAAATTGAGTTTTTATGCTTAATTTTTCTATCTAATTAGAAAAATCTCTCACTTTTACATCATATGGGCTGAGATTGTTCCATCGGTTGAAAAAAAAAATTAAAAAAGTTTTTAGCAAAAAAAAAAAACAGGATATTTTTGATATAGTATAAACAGAGATATTTTTTAATATTTTTTTTTAATTAAGTAGTTAAACTAAGCATAAAAATTCAAATTTCTCTTTTATTATTTGTTATTAGATCAAAATTTGATGATTTAATATTTTTAAAATTAATATTGATAATTAAATTTGTTTAGTAACCATTCATGTGTAATACCCATTAAGAAATAATCGATATATATATATATATACATAACAAAATTGCTCTACTCTGATACCAATTTGTTAATTTTATGATATTAAATTAGGTACGTAACAAAAAATGATATCCTCACCACATGTGTATATATATATATTAAATATGAAATAAAATAGACAGAAACATTAATTTACCTCTCGAAGCAAATTGGGATATTTTTGTTTCTTTTTGTAAGTTATATCCTCGGGATGTTGATTAAGAACTCAGATCGTCATTTTTTGAACCTTCCACCACACACAAGAATTAGTGTAGGTCAATAGGATAAATTATATATTGAGTTCTTGTGTTTTTTTTTTCTCATGCATGAGAAAGAACTCTAAGATGATGATGAAAAAATATTCAATCTAATTAACCCTCTTTTTAGTTTTTCCTAAAAAAAACTTATACATCTATAGTCTTTTTAAGTTTTTTAAGGTATACAAAATAAAACCAAATAAAGGTTTTACTTAAAATAAATATTTAATTCAAAATAATAAATTAACAATATTTAATTATTTGAATACTTGAATAAATATTTATAATCGAATCTGTTATAGATACTTATTTCTTATAACCGATTGAGGGAATCTTTCAACCACTTAAGAGAATATCCTAATCATACTGTTTTTTATACAGACAACTTTTGTCTTTTTTCCAATTTATTTAATTAGTAAATTAGAAAATAAATTATTTATTACAAAATAAATAATTACTAGTTTGAAAAATCAAAATAATTTTTTTGAATATCAATATATAACTTTTATCGATACCCTTGACAGTGTTTCAAAATGGTGATACAGCGACCATAGATTTATAATTTTAAGTTCCAATAAATTAGATTATTTATTGAATATCATCAACCAAATAATCTTTTTTATTAATTATATGATTACTCCACTATAAATATGAAATTGAAGTCTTAGTACTTATAGAATTATATTTATTGAGTTTTATTGTAGTGTATTGATATAATCAATTCCAGTTATTATCCCTCCTTGCGTCGGTTCGTAATTAGTTTTGGTCAAATTATCATTTTATTATTTTAAATACTTTTTTATCCTTTACAGTTAATTCACTAGTGAATGTATAATTTAGATCCAATCTAAATTTGTGCATAACTTTCAAATTCCAGAATTAAAAATTAAAAGGGAACCAACATTCGATCCGTTAGAAAAGTCAGGACTCCACAATTGTAGATCATATTCCCAGCCATCCATATTATTAGTTCCCAAAATAAAAGTTGTAACAATCATCTTCTCTCAGAAATTTTAACAAGGGTATCAAAGTATTGGAGAATATTGTCCCACATGGATTAAATGTGAAAGTATTGAGCCATATATAAGAACATGGACTACTCCACTCATTGCCAATTGGTTTTGAGATGGAACCCCATGTTTCCCAACACAAAGAAACTAATAACATGAACATGAGTTCATGATTACTTAGGATTTATGCTGATCCACTATTGATCATCATTATGTTATAAATAAGGTCTTTATGGTAAATAAGATGTTTGATAAAGATAGCTAAATTACATATCGATCCTTGTCATATATAATCTCTATTATATACAATACCTTCAGTTAGATGTCATATTACATCAACAATCTGAATTGAGATCACTTTCACCAAATAACAAACATTAGTGAACCACACTAGAAAACATTTGATTATAGATCCCATAACTTTAATATGTTTTTGAATATTTTATTCATGAATAAGTGATCTTAATTTTTCGTACAATACAAGTCACGACCTCATGTATGAATAAGGAATTTTTTAATATTTATACATTAAATATTAATAATTTAACATTCAAGCTTATATAAAAATCTTCAATTTATATTTATAAATAAAAATATATTTACAAGCTTTTTAAGGCATAAACCCTAATAATGTCGTCGTTTTTTTGGAAGGGTTTTCTAAGATTTCCACACCTTTAAGACCAAGAAAAGTTGGCAGTTTGTGTTGACCGACAAGTATGAAGTTAGTTTTCAAGAGCTGAAGTAGCGATTGATTACATCTCCAGTGTTGGCTTTGCCATTAAATCAATAAAAAATTTCGTGGTTTATTGTGATGCCTCCATACAAAGTCTGGGGTGTGTTCTGATGCAAGCTGACAGGGTCATTACTTATTCTTCTCGCTAGTTGAGGGAGTATGAGAAACATTACCTGACTCATGAACTAGAACTTAATGTAATGGTTTTTGCATTGAAGATTTGGTGATATTATCTTTATGGAGAGAAACGTGAGATTTATACGGACCACAAGAGTCTCAAATATTTCTTTACCCAGAAAATTTTTAATATGAGACCAAGACAGTAGTTAGAATTGTGAAGGACTATTGTGTCATTCTTTATCATTATGGGAAAGCCAATACGATGGTTGATGCCTTGAGTAGGAGAGGCCCGTGTCGATTTTTCAGTACCAAGATGATCTCTCCTCAATTAGCTATGGACATGGTTACAGAAGGTATTGAGTTTGTGGTTGGCAAACTTAGTAATTTAACGCTTCAGTCTAATTATTAGAAAGAATTAGAACTACTCTAATGGAAGACTCTGAGTTGGTTAATTTTTTTTTCATAAAAAATAATTAAGATTCAAGCAAACTCGAGGAGAAAACCACAAGTCCCAGCCCCTAGAAACGGGACCCAGCGCCCAGGTTGATAATCAACTTAGGACACTGCCTTGCTCAAATGTCAAACCTAATTCGACCAATGAATCTGGAATGGTAAAAAATGGAGTAGGATACCTTGTCCTCAAGTTCAGAAGCCTTGAAAGTATCAAAAAAAGATCTCAGGAGCTCAGGAGTAAGTACCCAGCACCTAGGTTGACAAAAGGTGTCCTAATGCATTGGGTTTTGCTTATCCGATTCTAATATCGTTTTAATCGTCCGTCTAGTTTTTCACAATAACAAAGATCCATGAAGTCAGAGAAGTCAAATTCACAACTTTGTATTTCTCATTTCCACTTAAAAATGAAGAGTTTCGAGTCTCTCATTTCTGCAGACCAGTAACATCTCTGATAACTGGTGACTAGCTTTCCCAGAACATATAAACGTGCTAATTGATGTCAAAATATCACTTTGACACCTTAAAGTACATCCCTTGGACATTTTTGCACTTACACAACATCCAGGTTGACGTCATATGTCAACTTGGGTGTTGGGATGTCAACTTTGGCGCTGAGTCATGAACTTCCTTCAATAAAATAACTATAACTCCTCAATATTGATCCGATTCACTTGATTCAAAGTGACTTTTGAAGCTAATTAAATGATCTATCAAGTCATGTCTCGCACTTAAATCGTGATTCCAAATATATCATCGTCAAATTTCACCCCAAGAGAGTTATGAAAATAAGCTCTCGGTAACATGCCGGGCTCCAAAAAAATAGCCATCACCATCAAAAGATATTTTTTACCATTAGATCATTATCTACAATCAAAAATGTCTAATTTGTATTTTCTTTCTTATTTTTGTGGACCTCCTTCACCTATAAAAGGAGAGCTCCCTTAGCCTTATTCTGTAATTCTTGTGAGAAATAAAAACTCGAAGTAGGCGTAGCTTCATTATCATTGCAACATGGAGAGTAAACTACTATAAATTTTGTGTGTCTCTCTCTAGATTATTTACTGAAACTTATTAATTATCTCCCCAATCTAACGAGCTGATGTTGGCCACTTTTCAACGTCAAATTAATTTAAAGTAAGAAATAAGATTAATATTATTTTATTAATAAGTAAATTTTATATTATTAATTTTTATTAATAAATAAGAGTATTTTAATTTTATGGAATCAATACTATGTCACTAATAAATAAAATTTAATATTATTATTTTTTTTTGTGCAAAATCACTAGGTAAACACATGAATATATTTTTAGGATTATTGGTAGGTGAGTTAAAAGAGTTGTGGAATAATGGAGTAGCCACCAGAGATAGTACGACGAACACGATATTTACAATGCGTGCAGTACTTTTGTAGACAATATATGATTTTTCTGATCGTATGTGTTTGTCTAGATGGAGTGGTTAAGTATACAAAGTTTGTTTGAGACATTGTAATAATAATGAATATTGTATTTATTTTTGTGAAAATTTTGAATATTTTTAATTTGTTTAATTATATGATTTATTATTTTAATTTTTAATTTGTTTAATTATATATAATTTATTATTTTTTTTTATTTTCCTAAATATTAAATATATTAGCAGCATGCATTACCAGCAGAGCCTGTCGCTCATAATTATTGTCTGTTCAATTCCAAAAAAATTAGTGGTGGGTTATGTCACTAATGTTCGCCGCTATTAATGATTATTAGCAATGGATTAATAATCATTAATAGCAGCTAGTTATTAGCGGCGGGCTATTAACGGAGAATGTCCGCCACTAATAATCATTAGACGTGAAAAAATATGTTATTAAATCTGCTGCTAATACACTAAAATATTGTAGTGATGAGCTTGAACATTCTTAACTAAGTACAATAAACTATAATACAAAACTACACTCAGTATTCTAGTTGTACTAGTATTGGTAGCATTAATTCGTACTTTTTATATTGCCTAACAAATATTTTTTGGTGTCCCGGAACAACTCTATGTAGACCATACTGCTATTTTGGATATGTTAATCTAAATGGAAAAATATAATATGTGTACACTAAACATGTGTATATATGCATTTGAATACTAATCTCACTTTAATTCTAAATTTAAGTGTGCTGATCAATCTGAGTGGAAAACTGCTCAATGATCAGAGGTCGTATAACTTTGTTCTGAATTCTCCTTTAAGAACATTCAATTCCACCTCTAACACAACAGAAATAGAAGAAGAAAATTGAAGAACTTGGCTACTCTTTCTTTGTTTTTCGGGTGAAAGTAAGAGAGAGAGGGGGTCTAGTTTCTTGAGTTTATCTCTTGATTTTGATTAATCTAAAGTTTTTTATAAATTTATATTAATAGTCATATAAATAATTATTCTTTTAATTAAGTAAATACCAATTTACTTACTAAAAATCACAATTTACATATTACACCTTGACTTAATTACTATAAAAAACCATAAGCTAATGGGTGAAATGGTCATATTCCAATTATTTCATATAATCTCAAAATTTCCAACTATCCATACTTACTCCTGGTACCTCTAGAATTTTAATGTATACTAATATGATATTTTTGGTCAAATTAACCGTCGAGTTTTCATTGTTGTCGAAGATCAAAACATGAAAATATTAAATTGTATATATAATATATTTAACGTACTTTGAATTTAATAAAATCTCCATAATTGAAAAATTATATGACATGTTTATTTCTAATAATAGAACTTATTTTATAATAATACATGTATATTCATAATTATATAATTAATTATAAATAAACTGTAATTAGCTGCTAATTTTTATATCTAATCATGCGGTTATTAGGTATGTTTTAATTTTTTTTTTTGAATAATTTTTATATCTAAAAACAAGAAATTTGTTGTTTTGAAATCTATTATACCAATGGAATAAGTTTTGAAACTCTAAATCATTTTAAATTTTATGAAAGTTGGCGATGACCTAAACACCTATTGTATACTTTTATATATATAAAGATTAATTTGAATTTTTCTCCTGAATTTTGACAAGTACCAAATTATGTTCTCTGAATTTCTCAGGTGATTAAAAATTCTCCTCAAACAATTGAGATTGTTGGATTTAATAACTTTTATCAAATTTTACTAAAGAAAGTCTAACGTGGATGAAAATTTAGAAGACACAATTCGGTACATGTTAAAGTTCAGAGGACATGATTTTGTAAATATCAACATTCTAGGAGAATGGTAATTTGGTGCATGGATAATCGACATATTAGCAAA
Source organism: Cannabis sativa (assembly GCF_029168945.1). Lineage (NCBI taxonomy): Eukaryota > Viridiplantae > Streptophyta > Magnoliopsida > Rosales > Cannabaceae > Cannabis > Cannabis sativa. Next base: position 25,609,535 of record NC_083608.1, read on the forward strand.
ATTGAATGACATTAGATAAAAATCCTTAAATCTAAGGGAAATTTTTAACGATTTGAAAAGTTCAGGGAGCACGATTTAATACATGTCAAAGTTCAGGGTGTAAAAATCTAAATTACTCTAAAAAAGTTATATGTATTGTAATTTTTTAGAGAGCATTGGGTACCAATGGTACCCAACACATTTTATGGATGACACTTCACAATTAGCGATATTTTTTAAAAGTTATTTTCTCAAGAAGTTATGTGATACTTGATATTTAATTATACTAATTATAGTATATACAAGTTATAGCAATTCCTTTTTTTAAAGTATCAAAACAAAGACGCTCTTAGACCTGATTGGAGCATACGATACGCCCTTACTATAGAATTACCCAATAAACTCAATAATATATTATGTTTGTTTTTAGTTTTAAATTATGTGATCAGTATAATAATATAGATACTTTAGATCGATCGAAATTAAAGGGCACCTACATCTAGACGACTTTTTACTTCATCATATTGCTGATATTATTATTATACAAAAGTACATATATATACATATTTAATTTATTATAAGTTTCAAGGGTGTGTACATATGTGTTTGTATAAATTTAAACAAAATAATGCATGTGTTTTATTAAATAATTATATATAATACTTTGTTGTCTCAGTGTCTCATCTATGGACAAAACAAAGTTCAACCTTCCTAGGTGAGATCTTACTTAAATAGTATATAGAAACTTCCCTTGGAATGAGTTTGTGTCAACTATACTGAACCCCATCTATTAGAAAAATAAATACTGTAATATTAGTTCAAAAAAAGAAGTTGTCTTATTTCTTCTAAAGTAAGTTTTTGAGTACTTCAAAAGATTCCATCGAATTAAATAATTACGAAGATGTATCATATTTGTGTTCAAATTAAGAATTATATATTTATAAAAAAGGATTATAATTAAAAGCCATTTCCATTGGTAAAGTTTCCCTATGAAATGAATGTTTTTTTTTTTTGCTTTCGAATTTTTAAATTTTTGGCTAGAAACCCATGAAATGAATGTTTGGCTTTTGGAGGTGAACAATTAATGTTTAGATGAGTTAAAGAGAGGATTGATGAGAGTGCAACTACCCCATCTTTCCATTTGTCAATTCCCATAAAGCTTTTGTTTATTGCTTCCACCTACCCCCACAAGTCCCTGTTCTCCTCAATCTACCTATACCTATATAGCTGCCATTGTTTCCCTTTTTCTTCTATCCCTTTTGCACTTTTAATCTCCCCTTTACACTAGATATTATTATATATAGGTTCCATTAATTAATTGAAAAAATAAATTAGAAAAAGTTGTTACACTACACTAAACGTATAATGTGATCACATATGAATTTTGAGCTTAAAATTAAGTACGGAAAGTCTAGGGAAGAGAAGCAAGAACACGTACGCATATATATACTTAATTTACAGGCATGAATATTAATATAATGTTACATATAGAAAATGAAATTACGAATAATGTTAATGCTATAATTGTCAACAACCTCAAACACGTTGTATTAATTAATTCAAATTCATAAAACACATGAACTGGATGATAATGGCTTCATTTAAGTTAAAGCTGGGATGGTCTCTCATTGTGCACCTATTTGATTTTGAGATAAATAAATAAATACTGGCCAAGACCAAGAGAGTTTAGAGAAGAGAGACATGATGATCTGTAGTACGTCTCTGGACCCTTCTCCTAGATCAGTAAAAATCTATAAGAATGAATCTTAATTGCTACATGCTATAATAAGGGTCTGATCATTTTGAAAAAGTTTTAACTGATGAAGCTAGATTTTAGATTAAAAAAAAAACCCTGATAAACCTAAATTTCAATACCTAGGAAATTAATTATTAAGATTAATTATTTCTTAATAATATCTAGTATTTAGTTAATTAACACACACGCAAAAAAGGTTTTTCTTCGCTTTTCTATATATGTTAATTAACTACATACCTACCTTATTGGGTAGTGTGAAAAGGGTATAGGGTTTAATTAATGCTTATATATTATATGTTGATCATTATTAATTTATTATATGTTTTGATTTTCAGAACCCTTTATTGTTAAATATGAAGAAATAATATTAGTTATATATGGGAGATGAGACTACCAAACAAATACAAGGGGAAAAGGAATTGAACATCAGGTATTGGGAACCATTATTTGAGAGAAATGATTTTCATTGGTTGACCAAATTAACAGTGGCAGACTTTTGACTTGGTTTTGCCGTTCAAATATGTGAGTGTTAACCCTATTGCATTAATTATCGAACAAAAATCTTACGTCCTGTCTTAATTATTCATCAATTATATCTCTGCTTGCTTTTTCTTGGGAAAAACGTATAATACCCCTTCTCTCACACAAAAAATTTTAGTGGTATAAAATACATCTTTTGTATTGATTTGTATTAATATATTTTAGATTAAAATATAGTATATACTTTGTGTACAATGATATTGTATTGTATTGATTTTAAGAAAATTAAAAAAAATATAATATATATTTTTATTTATATCATATGTCATACTAAATCCAATCACACCCCTCCACCCCACTCCAACCTCGACTTCCCTGACCCGGCCAAGATTTGGAGCCCAAACCTAGCTACCTTGACCGCGACCAGAACTGATCACAACACAAGCTACTAATAAGAACATAGACTACTCGAACTTGTACCTAGACCTATGATCTAAACTCAAAATTGGATCCTGACCTACTCGACCTCAGACCTAATCTTGAGAGTCAGACCCCAACCTTGACCAGAACTCTAACACCTGAATTTGGACCCGGGATCCTGGCCATTACACAAAACTGACTCCTAGCTCGATCTCGACCCAACCTAGGATCCAAATCGTACTAGACCTAGATTCGACCTTGGAACCTGAGTATAACCTTAACCCCAATCCCAACCTCGAGCCTAGACCAGGGATGAAGACCCCAACCTTAAACCCTGGCCTCAATAAAGATTATTAGCCTAGAGTTAGACCTTAACCCTGACCTCGACCCCGACCCCAACCTTAATCTTAACTCAAACACCGACCTTGACTTTAGGTCCTACCACAATATATAATACAATCTAAGTTCAGAAATACTACAAATATAATATATTAATATATACTATTTCTCATATATTGAATAATATGATTTGTATAGTATTAAATTTGTGATTGTATTAATTTTTTTTCTCAAATATATGTATCGCTCAACAAACTTACATCTTGTAAGGACTTACAAACGAAGCTTGAATAAATTCTAACATTACAAGCTTTCAAACTATATAAAATCATCTTTACTACATCTCTTAAGAAAACATTAACTTATTATAATTCTATACTTTATCACAACTTTAAAACTTTGTACGATAACAATCTTTGTAGCTACATTATGATTCCACAAAGCCTCATTCCTAGCACTCCATAATTCGTAGACGAGGCATGTTGTAACTATAGGAAAAACTTATTTCCTTAGCTTGTCAATCTGGGCTCGATCAATCCTATGAAGCAGTGTGAATAATTGAGTAGTTTTTACCCGCCAGCCCAGCTAGTTCTTAACTTCAATAAGGCAACTTTTACTTAGATGACAATCAAAAAGTAAATGCTCAATTATTTATATAGAGCACCCACAAATAAAACAATCACTATTTGACTAATGTTAAACATGTGCAGTCTATATTTGGCAAGTAATCTGTTTCGAACCACAAGCCACACAATAATATTGTGCTTGGGTATGTTCAAACGACTTCAAATCACATCATGTGTAATTATCTCAATTAGTCATTACGTTCAAGTAAGGTTGTATAACTCTTAGGTATTGTATATGTACCTGTCATTAGAGTGTGGAAATGAGCATTGGTTCTCAATTTGTTTTTCACAACCACCACTTTATGCCAATATCAACTACTACTGGTGGGAGCTTCATAATCCTACTAGTTTTTATCCCTAAGGTACATACTATGTTATGTGTCTATTTGACCTACAAATTGTCTTACTTAGTTGTTATTGCCCAAACATATTTCCTATTGCAACATTATTCCATTGGACAGTTCTCCTAAAGTCCAAACCTCCTTCACTATTAGGCTTACAAAACTCCTCCTAAAAAATATATCCAGGACCATTAAACATGGAATCTCCATTCCATAAAAAATCCTAGAAAATAACATTAATTTTGTGAAGTATTATCTTAGACAAAATCATAATTTACACCAATAAGCATGAATGAATAGTGATGAGTACCGAGTTGGTTGATGCAACACACTAGGGCTGTTCATTAAGTATTCGATCCGATTCAATTCGCACGATCCAATCCAATCGAATCCAATCTGTAAAATACGGATATCCCACTTGTGCGGATTAGATTAAATTGAAAAATTTAAAATCTGCACTTGTGTGGATTGGATGTTGTTTGACCTCAAAAAGTAACCGATCCAATACAATTCACACTTAATTATATATTTTTAAAAAATATAATATATATATAATATTATATTAATTTCTAGTAATAATATATAATATAATCAGATTCAAACCTTTTATAAAAAAAAAATCTAAACCTAATAACGTTTCACTTTCTTCTGTTTCTCCTACAGCCGCGCTCTTTCTTCTCCTACCACCAGTCCTGATCTTCAGGCCTTGCCGACTAGTCTAGATCTTCAATTGGTGGTCTACTTTACTGGCCTCAACAATCAATGGTCGTCTCTTCAGTCGCCTGAAAAATTGACACCATCTCTTCACTCGACCATCTCTTTAAGGATATTTCTTCTCTCTTTCTCTCTCTCTCTCTTGAATATTTTAGTCAGTGTTCATTATTGCTCTGCATTATTTCTATTTATGAAATTGAAATCTTGTTGTTGATGTTATTATCATTATTTTTGTGATCTGTTATTAGTTTTTCAGTCTCACTTTTTTTGATATGTTAGTTTTTTATTCTCAAAATCTCACATTGTTCTAATGTTATAAGCCAACTGTTATCCCATTCTGGGCTAAGCTAAAATCTGTTCTCACATTAAACCCTTCAGTTTGTGAATCAGATCCGATAATGGCTAGAGAGAGAGAAAGAGAGAGTTTGGAGAGGAACGAAGCCCTATGCTGCTGGTGGTGTTATTCGGGGGGAAGTTTTGGGTTGGAGTTTGTTTGAGCGATGTTGTTGTGTGGAGGAGAGAGACTTTTTTATGCTTCTACCCCATTGTTGAATTTGAACCGATTCCTTCTTTTGAGTAAGAAAACAAAACTAAAAAAAGGCTACCTTTAATCTTAGAGGACATGGTGAAAACACATCAAAAAATAAAGGATAAATACTCAAATAAAATGTTTATGAGCCACTCAATATAAACACAGCCTCTTTTAAAATAATAATAATAAATATTAATTATTAATAATATTAATTCAATTTTTAGGACTCGTCCATGTTTTTTGCTCATGTTTCCAATATGTCATTTTTTATCTCATCAGAACACAGAGAACATATTTTAATGATCATGTTTCTTGTTGTTGTCAGAAATCTATATTTTACTTATACATCTATAAAATTTTTTATGAAACCTTATATGTTTGATTCGTAATAACAGTATTAAGATACAACTTTCACTGTCTATTTTCTAACTTTTTTGGTGTTTATGTTATTTTAGAGTTTAAGTTTTGTGTTCTTCATAATTACATTTTATTGTTTTGGTCCTATATTCAAAGTTAGTATTCTAAACAAATATTGACATATATGTATATTGATTTGTTATGTATGTAAATGGAGATAGAGAAAGATGATTGTGTAAAAGTATCAAAACAAATTGGAATTACATCTTCAATTGAGTCCAGCAATGAAAGTCAACCTCTAGTTCTCAAATTAACTAAACTGGAGCTGCAAACAATTGGAATTCCTTACTATATGTGTTTACCTTTTATGTTTGTATTGTGGGTTATTTGATTTAGATTTTAGAATATGGAACCTTTTTTTTTTTCATAATTGTTATGATTTATTTTATGGAAGTGTAAGGTGTTGTTGAAAAAGAAACAACAATTTTTTTTTTTAGTGTTTGTTAAACTTAGATTTTGGACCTGGTTGTGCTACCTACTGTTGTGTGTAGGTTTTTTTTCATTTAAATTTTTAATGAAATATTAAATAATTTTTTAACATTAAAAAAAAGTAACCGATCTAATTCGTACTATTGCGGATTGGATTTAAACTGTTATGTAGATTGGCTTGGATTTAATCTTAGGATCCTCACTTAGTGCAGATTGTATGTTGTTTGACCAAAAAAGAGCGGATTGGATCGGATGAGCAACCCTATAACACGCCCTGCAAAAGAGAGATTTTGAGAACTCAAAATCCTAATTCTCTAAGTCATCTTCTCAACTAAAATCTCACTCTCAGTTGCCAAGAGTATCTTGGAACATATTGGTATACCTAATTATTTTAAAGGTAAATTGCTCCTCATAAAGCAAGATGAGTCCACCAACCATTGAACATCCTCTTCTTGCATATCATAACAATAGATGGAAAAATTATCTTCACTTGGAAAAAGGCAAGAAGTCTAAGAGAAAAGCTTGAGCCCTTGAAACAAAAGATACACTGATCTGTAATCACCATGACTAAAGAGCAGTACATCGTCTACAAATTACATGTGATTTAATTGTAGTTTTTCACACTGTTTATGAAACTTAATGTCACTTTTTTGCCCAACATTTTTCATTATCCTTGACAAATACTAGCCAAGAATAAAAAAAAGTGGGGATATGGGATGGGATCTCTTGTCGAAGACCTCTCTTTACTTTAAAATATCCATGCATTGTGCCATTTAAGTCGAGGAGTAGTGATACACACCATAACTAGTCGAATGAACTCTTGAGGAAAAGCCAAAGCTTCTAACATTTATTCAATAAAACCACATTCTATTGTGTCATACACCTTCCACAAATCTAGCTTAATCATACAATTTGCTATCGCATTTTTCATGCCCTAGTGCCTAACTAGACCTTGACACATCATGATTTTAAATGTAATAAATCTTCCTTGGACAAACCCACTTTTGATTTTGAGCTACTAACATAGGCGAAACTTTTCTCATCCCAAAATAGGTTGACTTTGTTGCTACTTTATAAAGAACATTCCAACAAGAAATCGAGACAAAAATAACTTACTATATATGGACACTTACTCTTAGGGATAACAACTAGTGTTGTGGAGTTAAGCTCTTTCAATAATTTCTCCAAATGCATAAATAACAATGCCGCTTCAGTTATCTCATTGCCAATAATGTCCCAATTATCGTTGTAAAAATAGCTGCTAAACCAATCTAGGCTAGAAGCTTTATGACCAGGCATGTTAAATAGAGTTTCTTTAACCTCCTTCCTAGTGTAGCTCTGCACCAATCGTCTCTCCTATTGAAAACTCAAAACTTCTCCTTGAATTACTAGCCTTTTTATCACAGCCTTTTGAAATGACAATCTAGAACCAAGCTTATCTATATGATAACTCAAGAAGGCTTAACCTACTCTGATTCATCAACCCACTACCAGACATATTTTTTATTGAAAAAATACAATTCTTGGCTATCCAAGCACAATTACTCGCAGGAATAAATTGCATGTTTGAATCGCCATCTTCAACCCAATTAGCTTTTTCCTTTTGATGCAAAAAGGATAAATAAGCTTTGTGTATCTCATTATGATGATGTCTGGCATCTTTTTCTTCCTAAATGAACTTTTCTTACATCGGGTTATACTAAATTTTCTCTTGGATATTTTTCAATTGCTGTTGAGCTTTCAAATCTTTGGCTTAAACATCGCCCACCACATGCTTATTAAAATCTCTTAACAACAACTTTAGTCTCTTGAGTTTGCTTACAACCTTAAACATAGGAGTGATCCTATAACGTTCCTACTTCAAGCCTCCATTGGGTCCTTACACCCACGGAACAAATGGCTCTTATACACGACTACACCACTCTGGCTTCTTCCTGGATTGATGACTGACCCTACAGACCCACACGAGTGTTTCCAGCATGCTTTGTCCTCACTCGCACGCTTCCTGGGAAAACTTTCCAGGAGGTCACCCATCCTGAAATTGCTCCAGGCCAAGCACGCTTAACTGTGGAGTTCTTTCGTGATGGGCTACTAAAAAACAAGATGCACCTTGTTGATATACGTAGTACCAATCAATCCATTTAAGCCCTCTTCAACTGTGTAGTCCCATACCTACACAGTCTCAGAATCATCCCACATGACCTTCCATAGGCAGAGTGGGATTTCCCAACTTACCTGGCATTTCCCCTTACGGATCACAGGACTACTAACTTTCCCAATCACCCCCCCTTACGGGGTCCAACGTCCTGGTCAACCACACTTCCAGCTAGGTCAAGGCTTTGATACTATTTGTAACGTCCCCGCTTTAAGCCTCCATTGGGTCCTTACACCCACAGAATGATGGCTCTTATACACGAGTACATCACTCTAGCTGCTTTGTGGACTGATGACTGACCCTACTAACCAACACGAGTGTTTCCAGCGTGCTTTGTCCTCACTCACACGCTTTATAGGAAAACTTCCCAGGAGGTCACCCATCCTAAAATTGCCTCAAGTCAAGCACGCTTAACTGTGGAGTTCTTTCATGATGGGCTACCGAAAAACAAGATGCGCCTTGTTGATATAGGTAGTACCAATCAATCTATTTAAGCCCTCTTCAACTGTGTAGTCCTATACCTACACAGTGTCAGAATCATCCCACTTGACCTTCCTCGGGCAGTGTGGGATTGCACAGCTTACCCGGTATTTCCCCTTACGGATCACGGGACTACTCCTGTCACAGTATTTTAGATGGTAATTTAAATTTAAATGGTTATTTTGTACTAGTTTTTTTATGTAAAAAGAGAATCCAAGTGATACATGGGAAGGTTGAAGAAGGAAATTTAAAAGTTCAAATTGAAAGCAAAAGCTGAAATAATTCCCAAATTACCAAAGAACAGAGTGTTGTAGCATCCTAAGAATTATTTGTTGACATGGCAAGTAAAAGAAAGTTGGGGTTTCTCATTTAATTAGTGCCTAAGTGGCATGGGACTTTAAGTGATACCAGCTGGATGTTTTGGGCAGAAAGGTGGTCCATTTTAGTGGGCCAAAGTGGAGAAAAATAGATGTGGACTTTCTAACTTTGGAAAGAACCCTTTTCCTATACCCTAGTTCTCATTCCTTTCTTTCTTCTCTATTTTGTATTTTCTTATTTTGCATGGCTATTCTAGTACTCATTGATATTTTTTCTCTATTTTGGATACTTGTTATTAAGCTAGTTATAAGCTAATCTCTTTGAGACTTGAATGACTAATAACCCTATGTTTTGGTATGTTAACTTTGATTGCATCATTTTAGTGAAAATTACCATTGTTCTTTCAAGTGAGTTTTATGATTAATAATTGTTATTGTTTGGCCAGCAATGATAATTATTTGAGTCAAATCTGATTTTGGAAGGATTAGATCTAGTAGTTTGTACTTGAATGATGGAAGAGAATACCCATTTCTAAGTTGTTCTTAGTGAGTAGAATATGAATATTTACTACCTTGTATAACTTGGGAATTTATGCTTGGATTGTGTTCTTAGACTTATTTTAACATAGGAATATGTTAAATTAGATGATAGAACTTATTTCATGAGCTTTGGAAAAATCTCATGAGCTTGTAAGTAATTCTTGTTAACTCTGTGTATTTTGCTGAATTGTGAATGTTACAACATCCTGGGCAGTTTTAGACGTAGGAGAATTTAGCTATCCAAGTTTGTTTTTCCATTGATAATTTTTCTTGTGATTAATTTTCCAGTGTTTGTGCAATATTTTAGTCCTACTTCCATTTCTATCATTTTATTTTAGTTTCATTATTCAATCAAATTACTTTTCTTTAAACTTCAAGTTGTTAAATAGTTGGTTTTACAATAAATTTTACTTGCAATCCTTGTGGAGACGATCTTACTTATCATTATATTACTTGTGTGATTGTGTATACTTGAGTATATCAATTTTCACTATAAGTTTTTACTACCGTTGCCAAGGGTTGAGATAAAAATTGTTTATTATCAACTATTTCATAATTTTTTCTATTTTGAGATTCTAAACTTGTTTGTTTGGGTTGTGTTTTTTTAGGATTACTCTGCATGAACGAGAAAGAAGACCTTGAACTTGCTCATATTGATCCCAAAATTGTGCATATTCTTAGACAAAGGAGAAAGAAAGAAAGGGCTAAAAAACATTGTAATATAGTCGATGAGCTTGGATAGGTTGGGGGTGCCCATAATATTGCTAATCCCATTACTTTGGGACATGATAGAACAAGAGCAATATGTGAGTATGTTGCCCCTATGTTCAACGGGCTCAATCAAGGTACTATTAGACTCAAAATTCCAGCACCTAAATTTGAGCTTAAGCCCGTCATATTCCAAATGCTCCAAGCCGTTGGTTAATTTAGTGCCAACAGAAGATTCTCATCTCCATATTTGCTCATTTTTAGAGGTGATTGACTCTTTCAAGCTGAAAGGAATGAGTGAAGAGGCTCTAAGGCTGAAGTTATTCCCATTCTCTTTAAAGGATCGAGCTAGAGCTTGGCTCAATACCCTTCTTCCCGACTTGGTGACAACTTGGAATGACTTGACTGAAAAATTTATGAGAAAGTATTCCCCCAATTAGAAATACAAGATTTTGTAGTGAGATCATGTCCTTTCAACAGTTGGAAGATGAATCTACTTGTGAAGCTTGGGAACGATTCAAGGAACTATTGAGAAAGTGTCCACATCACGGTATTCCACATTGAATAGAAATAGAGACATTCTATAATGGGCTCAATTCTACTACTCGTATGGTGCTGGACACTTCAGCTAATGGGGCCATTCTTTCTAAGTCCTTCAATGAAGCCTTTGAGATTTTTGAGAGGATTGCTAGTAATAACTACCAATGTCCACTACTAAAGCCCCTACAAGTAAAAAGGTACTTGGTGTTAGGCTATTTTTAGCCTAAGTTCTAGGTCTCATTAATAAGCATTTTCTCAAATATTGTCGCCTTTTGGACCAGTTTTACGCTTGATTTTCCCTGTTTCAGGTTCTCAGTGCATTGGAGTTCAAATTCAGTCAACTGACGAAAAGACGGGACAAGCTGGTGAAAAATTGGCTGAAGCTGCCAAAACTGGATCAGTAGTCGCGACCAGCATAAGGCCTAGTCGCGACCCTTTTCTCTGGTCGCGACTATGGTCACGACTTGGGGATTTCAGCGGAAACCCTATTTTTTGAGATTTGCCTGTGGTCGCGACCAGCCTTTAAGTGGGTCGCGACCGGGCACGAAAAATTGGATTTTTTTGACCTAATTCTGATATTTTTCCAATTGGAGGCACAACCTTAATTCCTATATAAGGGACTCGACTCAAATGGCCAAAGGAATCAAAAGTAGGCCCTAAAAGTGAATGAAGGAGGAGAGGAAGCGATCTTGAAGACCCGGAGCAAAATCACCATCTAGTTTCTTTCTTTCACTCTCTATTTTTCTTTTATATCTATTTTTGTTTCAGATTTAATCATGGATGTTTATGTTACTTTTATGAATTAAATTCCCATTAGGGAGGATGATGAATACTGCTTAAAGTTTTGCCTAGTTAATGTTAATTGTCATTCCTCCAATCTTGATTTGTGAAATTATCTATATTTGTGTTTAATTCCATGTGTAAGCTTGATCACATTCTACATGTTCTATGATCTCAATTCAAAATTTGAAAAGTGAAAATTGAGAATGCTAAAATTGGATAATCGAGGTTCTATGTGAAACGAGAGTATTTGCATAAGCTATGTGACACTTAGATTATTGCTTAATGCTGATTACATGTGATTTTAACTAAGAGATTAATTAGAAAACATGTGGTTTAGAACCTAAAAGTCTGAAAAGAGTTAGGTTGAATTGTATAATCTGTCATTCACATCAAGAAAAGGATAGCAATTGGGCATTAACAATTGGGTAAACAAAACAACATGATTCTCTTCCCTATCTTCTCATCTTGATTAATCTTTACTTGTTTCTTTAAGTTTCTTGAATTTTTATTCAGTTTAAAGTCTTGCAAATTATTGGTTTACCAAATAGAATCATAAGTCTAGTCTAGTGGTATTCATTCCAATTCCCTGTGGTTCGACCTCACTTGTGTGAGTTTACTACTTGATTACGTGCACTTGCGTATTGTTTATAATTTTCTTAACAAGTTTTTGGCGCCGTTGCCGGGGAGTTGTTTAAAGATTGATATTACATAAGATTATATTAAATTCCCTGTGGTTCGACCTCACCTGTGTGAGTTTACTACTTGATTACATGCACTTGCGTATTGTTTATAATTTTTGTAACAAATTTTTGGCGCCGTTATTAGGGATCGAAGCCGGGTCACCCGCGTGACAGGCGGGAATACTTAAGGTGTATGCGCTGTCAAGGACAAGGAGTCATATTTCCAGTAGATCCTAAAGCTGAGAAAACTTGTAGGAGAAACAGAAGGAGCAAGAGGCAAGAAAGAGTTTCAACAACTGCTGAAACACAAGAAATCATGGCTGAGAATGCTAACGCTGCTAATAATGGAGGCAACAACGATAATAATGGAGGTGCCGTTGAAGATCAAGCAAATGGCCGCAGTGTGAGAGATTACATTCTTCCAACTCTTATGGGGGTTCAGTCTTGCATCATGCCGCCTGCCGTAGATGCCAACAACTTCGAAATTAAGCCTGCAATACTCCAAATGGTGCAGTCTTCAGTCCAGTTTGGTGGACTCCCCTCTGAAGACCCCAATCTGCACTTGTCAAACTTCATGAAGCTATGCCTGACTTTCAAAGTCAATGGGGTTAGTGATGATGCCTTTCGTTTGAGACTTTTTCGATTCTCGCTGAGAGAGCGAGCCAAGAGTTGGTTGATCTCCTTGCCACCGAATTCTATAGCAACATGGACTGATTTGGCAACGAAGTTTCTATCTAAGTTCTTTCCTCCAACAAAGTTTGCTAAGCTACGAGAAGAGATTAATAATTTCTATCAACAGGATAGTGAATCTCTCCATGAGGCTTGGGAGAGGTTCAAGGATCTCATCAGGAAGTGTCCTCATCATGGTATTGAGAAGTGGATGCTGGTTCACAATTTTTACAATGGGCTGGTTGGTAACACTAGAACACTTATAGAGGCTGCAGCTGGTGGTGCATTTATGAGGAAAAGTGCAAACGAGGCCTATGATTTGCTAGAGGAGATGGCCTTAAATAATCAGCAGTGGCCAACTGAGAGAAGTCAGACAAAGAAGGTGGTTGGTATGCAAGAGGTAGATGCCATTACTAAATTAACAACCCAGGTAGAGGCCCTAACAAAACTGATAGCTGTGCAAGCAAAATAAGCTCAGGTTGTCTGTGAGCTATGTGGAGGCCCTCATCCCTATGCGGAATGCCCGGTAGATATGAATAGTTTGCCATGAAGCTAAAGCCATTGGGAATTACTCTCAAAACAACAACTTTGGGTTTAATCAAGGAGGGAATCGAAGGAATAGTGGGTTTTATCAACAAAGAAATTAGAACCAGACGCAGAACCAACAACAATCACAGCAACAAGGCTCTAGTGGGAGTTCTAGTCTTCAGACAGACTTATTGTTACAATTTATGACGGAGACTAGATCATCCATTAAGGACCTACAGACTCATATGGGGCAATTGGCAACTCAGATAGCAACCCGTCCTCAGGGAAACTTGCCTAGTACAACCGAGGTTAATCCAAAAGAAAACTGCAAAGCAATTACCCTAAGAAGTGGGAAGAAGTATGAAGGGCCTGATGGGGGACAACCAATGGAAGAAGAAATTAAGGATCAACCGGCACCAAAATCAACAGAAAAGAATAATACGGAAAGTCTTGCACCAAAACAAGAGTCTCCACCAATCAGTATCGATCATCATGTCAAGATACCGTACTCGCAGAGACTCCGAAAGACCAATCTAGACAAGCAGTTCTCAAAATTTCTAGAGGTCTTTAAGAGGTTGCACAACAACATCCCTTTTGCTAAAGCTTTGGAACAAATGCCCAGTTATGTGAAGTTCATGAAGGAGATCTTGTCAAAGAAGAGAAAAATGGAAGACTATGAAGCAGTGGCATTGACCGAGGGTTGTAGCCCCATTTTGCAGAAGAAATTCCCTCCCAAACTCAGAGATTCAGGGAGCTTGACCATTCATTGAACCATTGGGAGAATAGAAGGGATAAATGCATTGTGTGACTTGGGAGCCAACATTAATTTGATGCCTCTGTTAGTTTTCAGAAGATTGCAGTTGGGTGAGGCAAAGCCAACTACAATAACCTTGCGATTGGCTGATCGGTCACTAGCTCATCCAAGGGGAGTCATTGAGGATGTGTTAGTAAAAATTGATAAGTTCATCTTTCTAGCTGATTTTATTGTTCTGGACATGGAAGATTTCAGCAATGTTCCAATTATTCTTGGGAGGCCATTCTTGGCAACTGGCCAAGCTTTGATTGATGTTCAGAAGGGTGAATTAAAGCTGCGAGTGCAAGGGGAAGAAGTGGTCTTCAATGTGTTAAAGGCGATGACTTTCCCAAAGGCAAGTGATAACTGTTTGTTTGTTGATCTGATTGATACTATTGTGGAAAAGAAAAAGTTGATAGAAGATCCTTTAGAACTAAGCTTAGTTGAAGATGACTTAACGGAGCAAGAAGGTATGGAGGCAATAAAGTATGCCAAGTGGCTTGATTCTTATGGGCCATTAAATAGGAAGTATTATGAAGAGTTGGGGGTTGTGCCAAAGGAGCTGGTGCCATCTACTGAAAGCAAGCAGAAAAGTTATGCTGATCCGAAGCGCAGAGATGTTACATTTCAGGCAGGGGAACATGTTTTCCTGCGGGTCTCATCAATGAAGGGTATTAGAGACTTCGGGAAGAAGGGTAAGTTAAGCCCTAGGTTCATTGGGCCATTTCAGATACTCGAGAAGGTCGGGCAGGTAGCGTATCGGCTAGCCTTACCGCCAGCATTATCAGCTGTTCATGACGTATTTCACATTTCTATGTTAAGGAAATACGTGTCAGACCCAACTCATGTCTTGAGTTATGAAGCCCTTGAACTACAACCAGACTTATCCTATGAAGAGTAACCTGTTCAGATTTTGGATAGAAAGGAAAAAAGTTTTTCGGAACAAGATTATTACACTGGTTAAGGTACTCTGGAGGAAAAGTAAGGTGGAAGAAGCCACCTGGGAATTTGAGTCAGATATGAAGACTCAGCACCCAGAGCTGTTCAGGTTAGATTTCGGGGACGAAATCCTATTAACGGGGGGATAATTGTAATGACCGCTCTAGTAATGTGGATTAGTAAAGACAATTAGCACTAATTTATATTATTTTATTATTATTTATGAATTTATTTAATTGTGGACCCCAATATTTAGAAATAAATATTAGAGTTATAATTTCTCAATTCCGGAGATTTTATTAAACTCTAGGGGTATTATTTAGCTTATATGTGAAATATGTTAATTTTGTAATTTTTGCTCGGCGACAACGGCAAATGCGATGGATGGCTAGATTGATCACATGGGTAAGTTTAGAACCTTATTTCATAGTGGGAAATATTTTAGAGAAAATATTTTATCGGGATTGAGCGGGGTTATGGAATTGACCATTTTACCCCTAGCTTTAGAATTAACCAAGTTTTAACCTTAAGGGCCTTTTAGTCATTTTTATTGGGTGAGGGGTAGGTGGCTGCCCTTAGTAAGTGACACCTTGCAAGGTGGTTTTCAGGAAAGGATTAATTAAAAATCCTTTTGTCTCATTTGAAGAAAAATCAAGAAATTAGAAAAAATACCAAAAAAATCAAGAAAGCTCTCTTTCCTTCATCTCTCTCTCTTCGAACCAGCTAGGAACCAAGGGATTACTTGCTGAATTTGTGATTTCTACCAAGATTTCAAGGAGAATCAAACTAAGGTAAACCCTAGAATCCTTGTGTATGTGAATTTTCAAGTTTATGATAGTTTGAATTAATGAAATTGTGATATAGTGGCTGTTAGGTTTAGGTTTGCTTAGGAGTTGAATTCTAAATTTATTTTGAGTTGATTTTAAGCCCTGGATATCAATTTTGAGCTATGGTATGGGAATTAAGCAAACTTGAGTTTAGAAACTCAAGTTTAGGTCTTTAATGGCATAATTTGATTTAGTGGTTTTTTCTGGGAATTGTTGGTTGGAAAATGTTGTATATGCATTGTACAGGTATACTGGAAAGTTTGGTGAAGTTTGGGATTGAATTGAATCAAGGGGGATGAATTTTTGGTTCCCAGCAGTAGAACCGGAATTCCGGTTCTGGGTGGTCTGTACCAACCGGTCGACCGGTTGGTGACCCAGAACCGGGATGCCGGTTGGGAACCGGTCTGCCTGTTGGGGGATTTTCCAGAACCCTAGTTTTGGCCAATTTTGGGGTATTTAGGGTATTGTCATGAGGTTTATCGATAGGAAAACTTTTAGTTTCAAGTTTAAAGTCCCGAAAAGTGATTTAGCGAGTCACTCATCTGAATTACCATCATTGTGATTAGGGCATCCATCTAGCACGTGAATTCCGTTCAGGTCGGCCAGCACACTTGAATTTGGAAAACAGGTAAGAACTGTGTATAATGTGTGATATGAATATTCGAATGTATGTATGTGTTAATATATATACATGCTTATTTGTTGTGATTCATACACTACCAACACTTGTACGGTTGCGGTACAGAGTGCATTGGTAAGGTGTATGATGTTTGGAAGTACATCATGGTGTTACCAGCACTTGTACGGAAAGGTACGAGGTGTCTGTGGTACAACACTTAACGGTACTCAAGGTGCGGTCCATACCCTACCTACACTAGTACGATGGTATACTGAGTGCATGTGGTACATGGTACATGGTCGTATCCTAGTTAGAACGTTCATACTCACCTGTTAAGCTCTGTAACTAGGTGTATGGGCGCCTATTTACAGGTCGGAAATTATATGATGTGTTATATGCATTTCTTACTGAGTCTGTTGACTCACAGTTTATACTTTCATGTGTAGGTAAAGGAAAGGCTATGACTGAACAGGAGTGAACCCGAGCTCAGATGTGATTGTACATGTCAAGCAGCGCGACCTGGAGTGTTCGGTCTCGGGACATCTGGGAGTTATATTTTGAAAGTCGCTGTGCGACCTGGAGGTTATGTATTTTGAAATGTATAGTTTGAAAAGTAAATTTTGCAAATTTTTTTTTTTAAAAAAAAGGATCCCGGAATCTGTAAATATTATATTATATTACAAAGTTTAATGTTTAAAGCAAAAGTTTTAATTTGACACGTTTTTTGAGAAATTTCTTTGATTAGCAAAGATTGCACAATAATTGAAAAAGCACTGTAGCGTGCCTTAGCATTAGGGCGTTACAATTTTGGTATCAGAGCCGCCAGGTTTTTCTACCGAAGGTTGCTATGACATGTACAATCTTCATCAGAGAAAGCTCGGTTCACGGTTCAGTAAGCCCGTACTTGTTTAGTATTTTAAATAAATATGAATGTGAGAGTATGTTAGGAAGCATATTAGATTTTAATTAATTATTTTAAAGTGCGTTGCCTTAGAATCCATAAGTGTGGTAGAAAGTTTGTAATGGGGTCGTTGCCTAACCAGACTGACTTACTAATTGGCAAGTTTGTCCTATAGTATGGACACCTGGTGCAATTTGGGGAGTCTGGATAGTGTGGTCAGGGCTAGTAACGGTTGGAGAGAATGGAGTTTGAGTTCTCCCCGCAACCAAGGTGAAAGCCTTTGGATGGCTTCTGATGGGAGTGATGGTCGTTCGTCACAGGCTCCGTGGGAGTTGGAGCAAAGATTCGCAAAAATGGAAGCTATGATTCAACGACATGATGAGGAGATTAAGAGGTTGAAACAACAAAGGTTTCCTGTACTACCTTTACCTCGTATGCCAGGCATTCTCAATTCGGTATTACCAGCAGAGCATAGTATGGCTGATAACCAAGTGGGATCATTGCATGAGAAAATTTGGTTAAATGAACCTACAGTCCCTCAGGGAGATTCAGATATGAAGAATGCTCTCTGGACTGGGAGCCCTAAAGAATGTATTTTAGGACCTCAAGAGATTATGCCACGAAATCGGGATACCGCTTGCCATATTTCTAGTTATGGCAGAGGTGGTAGGGGCTCCATGGTTGAGCAGAAGAGTAAACCTACGTCGTCAGTGGTGGGTTTAAAACGGAACAAGTGGTTCTGAGGAAATCAAGGCAAGGGTGTACGCAAGGATTATTCTTACCCTGAGTGCCCGCGATGAAAGAAACATCATCCCGGAGAGTGCAACCGAAAAGCATGCTTCCTGTGTGGCATGGTTGGGCACTTTAAGAGAGATTTCCCCCAGGCAAAGAAAGAGGAGCCGAAAGCTGAGGTGAAACCGGTTCCTGCTCGGGTGTTTGCCATTACCCAAGCTGATGCTGCAGCCAGTCCTTCTGTTGTGACAGGTCAGCTTCCCGTCAACAACTTGTTATTTACAGTATTATTTGACTCGGGAGCTACACGTTCATATGTGGCTACAAGAGTGATTGATCTTTTGGGTAGGCCTTATGATATTTTAGAAAGAGGGTTTGGAACCCTAATGCCTAGCGGGGAATTGGTTATCTCTAATAGGCGCATTAGGTCTATGCCGATTAGGATCGAAGATAGGGAATTGAGTACTGACCTTATAGAATTGAAATTAACTGAGTTTGATATTATACTGGGAATGGATTTTCTATCCAAGTATTCGGCCAGTATAGATTGTAGGCGTAAAATGGTGACTTTTCAGCCAGAAGGTGAAGATCCATTTGTTTATGTTGGATTAGTTCAGGGGTCTCGGATCCCGGTTATTTCTGTGCTGAGGGCTAGGGATTTACTATGCAATGAATGTGTAGGATTTCTAGCGGTAGTATTTGACTCCAGCAGACCTGAAACATTTGGGCCTGAGGTAGTCCGGGTGGTGAAAGATTTTCTTGATGTGTTTCCCGAGGAGTTGCCGGGATTGCCGCCACAACGAGAGATTGACTTTGTAATTGATTTGGCACCTGGAGTCGAACCTGTTTCTAAAGCTCCATATAGGATGGCTCCATGAGAACTCAAGGAGCTTAAGTTACAACTACAGGGGATGCTTGATATGGGGTTTATTCGACCCAGTGTATCGCCCTGGGGAGCTCCGGTTCTCTTTGTGAAAAAGAAAGATAGTTCCCTCAGAATGTGTATTGATTACCGGGAACTAAACAAGTTGACGATTAAGAACAAGTACCCGTTGACCAGGATCGATGATCTGTTCGATCAGCTTTAGAAAAAGACAGTGTTTTCGAAGATTGATTTACGGTCAGGTTATCATCAACTCAGAATTCGGGAGGAGGACATACCGAAGACTGCTTTTAGAACCAGATATGGGCACTATGAGTTTTTGGTAATGTCATTCGGATTGACCGATGCTCCTGCGGCCTTTATGGATCTTATGAATAGGGTGTTCAAGGATTTCCTCGATAACTGCGTTATAGTGTTTATCGATGATATTCTTGTATACTCTCAGTCAGAAGAGGAGCACGAGCATCATCTTCGAATGGTGTTACAGCGACTTAGGGATCACAAGCTGTATGCCAAGTTCAAAAAGCTCGAATTCTGGTTGTCCGAGGTGTCCTTTCTGGGTCATATTGTTGGGAAAAATGGAATTATGGTCGATCCAAACAAGATAGAATCAGTGAAGAATTGGCCGAGGCCCAAGTCTGTGACAGAAGTTCGAAGTTTTCTCGGGTTAGCAGGGTATTATCGACGTTTCGTCGAAGGATTTTCTAAACTTTCTATGCCCCTAACCGAATTGACCAAGAATAATCAAAGATTTGTGTGGTCAAATAAGTGTGAATCAAGCTTTCAGAAATTGAAGCAGCGTTTGATAACAGCTCCGGTGTTAGCTTTGCCATCAGATTAAGAGAAATTTGTTGTGTATTGTGATGCATCCAGACAAGGTCTGGGATGTGTTCTGAGGCAAGCTGACAGAGTCATAGCTTATGCTTCTCGTCAACTGAAGGATTATGAGCAGCGTTACCCAACTCATGATTTGGAACTCGCTGCTGTGGTTTTTGCTTTAAAGATTTGGCGACATTATCTTTACGGTGAAAAGTGTGAGATCTATACTGATCATAAAAGTCTTAAATACTTTTTCACCCAAAAAGATTTGAATATGAGGCAGAGAAGGTGGTTGGAGTTAGTTAAAGACTATGATTGTGAAATACTGTATCACCCCGGGAAAGCCAATGTTGTGGCCGATGCTCTAAGCAGAAAAGGTCCCGGTCAAGTGTGTACTACAATTATGATAGCTCCTCAACTAGCCTCAGAAATGGTTAGTGCAGGAATTGAGTTCGTGGTCGGGAAATTACATAATTTAACCCTCCAATCTGATCTGTTGGAGAGAATCAGAAAGGCACAACTAGAAGATCCCGAGCTTGTTAAAGTTCGAGATGAAGTAGTGGCTGGTTGGCCTAGAGGTTTTTCAGTCTCGAGCAGTGGAATGTTATTATATAAAGTTCGGGTTTGTGTTCCTAGTGTTGATGAGCTTAAGAAAGAGATACTTGATGAAGCTCACACCACGCCTTATTCGTTGCATCCGGGAACCACCAAGATGTATCAGGATTTGAAACCCTACTTCTGGTGGTATGGGATGAAAAGAGATGTGGTGGACTATGTGTCCAAGTGTTTAACCTGCCAGCAGATTAAGGCTGAACATCAGAGGCCAGCAGGGTTATTGCAACCTTTAGTCCTTCCAGAATGGAAGTGGGAGGACATTGCAATGGACTTTGTAACTGGTTTACCTAGAACTACAGGGATGTATGATTCTGTATGGGTCATTGTGGATAGATTTACAAAGTCGGCTCACTTTCTACCAGTGAAAGTTACCTATTCAGTGGATCAGTATGCTGAATTGTATGTGAAGGAGATAGTTCGTCTCCATGGAGTCCCTAAATCTATTGTATCAGATAGGGATCCAAAGTTCACATCGAAGTTTTGGGTGAGTCTTCAGAAAGCTATGGGTACCAAGTTAAAGTTTAGTAGAGCTTTTCACCCTCAGACTGATGGTCAGTCAGAAAGAGCTATCCAGATTTTGGAAGACCTACTGCGGGCCTATGTCATGGACTTTGAGGGTTCATGGAGTAAGTACTTGCCTTTAATTGAATTCTCCTACAACAACAGCTACCAAAGTACAATAGGGATGGCCCCTATGAGATGTTATATGGTAGAAAATGTCATTCTCCTATTCATTGGGACGAGACAGGAGAAAGGAAGTACCTGGGTCCAGAGTTGGTGCAGAAGACCAATGAAGCTATTGATAAGATCAAGGCTCGGATGCTTGCTTCTCAAAGCAAGCAGAAAAGTTATGCTGATCCGAAGCGCAGAGATGTTACATTTCAGGCAGGGGAACATGTTTTCCTGCGGGTCTCATCAATGAAGGGTATTAGAGGCTTCGGGAAGAAGGGTAAGTTAAGCCCTAGGTTCATTGGGCCATTTCAGATACTCGAGAAGGTCGGGCAGGTAGCGTATCGGCTAGCCTTACCGCCAGCATTATCAGCTGTTCATGACGTATTTCACATTTCTATGTTAAGGAAATACGTGTCAGACCCAACTCATGTCTTGAGTTATGAAGCCCTTGAACTACAACCAGACTTATCCTATGAAGAGTAACCTGTTCAGATTTTGGATAGAAAGGAAAAAAGTTTTTCGGAACAAGATTATTACACTGGTTAAGGTACTCTGGAGGAAAAGTAAGGTGGAAGAAGCCACCTGGGAATTTGAGTCAGATATGAAGACTCAGCACCCAGAGCTGTTCAGGTTAGATTTCGGGGACGAAATCCTATTAACGGGGGGATAATTGTAATGACCGCTCTAGTAATGTGGATTAGTAAAGGCAATTAGCACTAATTTATATAATTTTATTATTATTTATGAATTTATTTAATTGTGGACCCCAATATTTAGAAATAAATATTAGAGTTATAATTTCTCAATTCCGGAGATTTTATTAAACTCTAGGGGTATTATTTAGCTTATATGTGAAATATGTTACTTTTGTAATTTTTGCTCGGCGACAACGGAAAATGCGATGGATGGCTAGATTGATCACATGGGTAAGTTTAGAACCTTATTTCATAGTGGGAAATATTTTATCGGGATTGAGCGGGGTTATGGAATTGACCATTTTACCCCTAGCTTTAGAATTAACCAAGTTTTAACCTTAAGGGCCTTTTAGTCATTTTTATTGGGTGAGGGGTAGGTGGCTGCCCTTAGTAAGTGACACCTTGCAAGGTGGTTTTCAGGAAAGGATTAATTAAAAAATCCTTTTGTCTCATTTGAAGAAAAATCAAGAAATTAGAAAAAATACCAAAAAAATCAAGAAAAGCTCTCTTTCCTTCATCTCTCTCTCTTCGAACCAGCTAGGAACCAAGGGATTACTTGCTGAATTTGTGATTTCTACCAAGATTTCAAGGAGAATCAAACTAAGGTAAACCCTAGAATCCTTGTGTATGTGAATTTTCAAGTTTATGATAGTTTGAATTAATGAAATTGTGATATAGTGGCTGTTAGGTTTAGGTTTGCTTAGGAGTTGAATTCTAAATTTATTTTGAGTTGATTTTAAGCCCTGGATATCAATTTTGAGCTATGGTATGGGAATTAAGCAAACTTGAGTTTAGAAACTCAAGTTTAGGTCTTTAATGGCATAATTTGATTTAGTGGTTTTTTCTGGGAATTGTTGGTTGGAAAATGTTGTATATGCATTGTACAGGTATACTGGAAAGTTTGGTGAAGTTTGGGATTGAATTGAATCAAGGGGGATGAATTTTTGGTTCCCAGCAGTAGAGCAGAATTCGGTTGGGTGGTCTGTACCAATCGGTCGACCGGTTGGTGACCCAGAACCGGGATGCCGGTTGGGAACCGGTCTGCCTGTTGGGGGATTTTCCAGAACCCTAGTTTTGTCCAATTTTGGGATATTTACGGTATTGTCATGAGGTTTATCGATAGGGAAACTTTTAGTTTCAAGTTTAAAGTCCCGGAAAGTGATTTAGCGAGTCACTCATCTGAATTACCATCATTGTGATTAGGGCATCCATCTAGCACGTGAATTCCGTTCAGGTCGGCCAGCACACTTGAATTCGGAAAACAGGTAAGAACTGTGTATAATGTGTGATATGAATATTCGAATGTATGTATGTGTTAATATATATACATGCTTATTTGTTGTGATTCATACACTACCAACACTTGTACGGTTGCGGTACAGAGTGCATTGGTAAGGTGTATGATGTTTGGAAGTACATCATGGTGTTACCAGCACTTGTACGGAAAGGAACGAGGTGTCTGTGGTACAACACTTAACGGTACTCAAGGTGCGGTCCATACCCTACCTACACTAGTACGATGGTATACTGAGTGCATGTGGTACATGGTACATGGTCGTATCCTAGTTAGAACGTTCATACTCATCTGTTAAGCTCTGTAACTAGGTGTATGGGCGCCTATTTACAGGTCGGAAATTATATGATGTGTTATATGCATTTCTTACTGAGTCTGTTGACTCACAGTTTATACTTTCATGTGTAGGTAAAGGAAAGGCTATGACTGAACAGGAGTGAACCCGAGCTCAGATGGGATTGTACATGTCAAGCAGCGCGACCTGGAGTGTTCGGTCTTGGGACATCTGGGAGTTATATTTTGAAAGTCGCTGTGCGACCTGGAAGTTATGTATTTTGAAATGTATAGTTTGAAAAGTAAATTTTGCAAAGTTTTTTTTTAAAAAAAAAACGGGATCCTGGAATCTGTAAATATTATATTATATTACAAAGTTTAATGTTTAAAGCAAAAGTTTTAATTTGACACGTTTTTTGAGAAATTTCTTTGATTAGCAAAGATTGCACAATAATTGAAAAAGCACTGTAGCGTGCCTTAGCATTAGGGCGTTACAAATAGTCGCTTCACCAAATTGGGAGTTGCCCTTCGAGTTGATGTGTGATGCAAGTGACTACGCAATCGGAGCGATCTTCGGTCAATTTGTTGACAGGGTGTTTCATACAATCTACTATGCTAGTAGAACCCTGAATGATGCTCAACTAAATTATGCCACGACGAAGAAAGAGATGCTGGAAATTGTGTTTGCGTATGATAAGTTTGGGCCCTATCTAATTGGAAATAAGGTGATAGTTTATACAGACCACACAACAATCATGTACCTTATGACCAAGAAGGATGAAAAACCGAGGCTGATTCGGTGGTACTTCTACTCCAAGAATTTGACATAGAGATAAAGGATAAGAAGGGGACTGAGAATCTAGTAGCTGATCATCTTTCAAGACTAGAATTAGAAGAAACCCAGAATGCAAAAGAGGTGCAAATAAATGAAGAGTTTCCTGATGAACAACTCTTTAGTTTGAGGGAAAGCCTAATGGTACCTTGGTATGCTGACTATGTCAACTTCTTGGCTGCCAATATAACTCCTCCTACTGTCTCGTCAACAATTAAAGAAATTCTTTTCAGAAGTAAAGCATTACTATTGGGAGGAGCCAATTCTCTACAAACACTGTGCTGATCAGATAATTAGGAGATGTGTGCCTGAAGAGGAGATGTATTCTATTCTAAACCACTACCATACTTTACCATGCGAGGGACATTTCAGTGGCACAAGAACTGCTGCAAAGGTGCTTCAAAACAGATTCTTTTGGTCTACTCTTTTCCAGGATGCTAATGACTTTGTAAAGGCATGTGATCATTCTCAGAGAACAGGAAATATCTCAAGAAGAACCGAAATGCCTTTGACAGGAATCTTGGAAGTGGAATTGTTTGATGTTTAGGGGATAGATTTTATGGGTCCCTTTCCTTCTTCTTTTAGCAATTTGTACATCTTATTGGTTGTGGACTATGTCTCGAAATGGGTTGAAGCTGCTGCAACTCCAGCCAATGACAGTAAAACAGTTCTAACCTTCCTTCAAAAGAATATATATTTACTCGGTTTGGTAGTCCCTGAGCAATCATAAGTGATGAAGGGAGTCACTTCTGCAATAAACAGTTTGAAGCACTCCTATCTAGATATGGCGTTCGCCATAGAACTGCTCTACCCTACCATCCACAGAGCAATGGCCAAGCTAAAATTTTTAAATGAGAAATAAAAATGATATTGGAGAAAATAGTGCAGAGATCAAGGAATGACTGGTCACGAATGCTAGATGATGCACTGTGAGCTTATAAAACAACATTTAAAACACCTATCGGGAAGTCACCGTATAGGTTGGTGTTTGGAAAAGCTTGCCATCTGCCGATGGAATTAGAGCATAAGGCCTATTTGGCTATGAAGACCCTCAACATGGACTTAACGACTGTAGGAGAGAAAAGATTGTTGCAATTGAATGAACTGGAGGAGTTTAGAAATGAGGCCCACGAGAATGCGAAGATCTACAAGGAGAGAAAGAAGAAGTGGCATGACCGAGGCCTAGTCAGAAAAGAATTTCAACCCGGGCAGCAGGTCCTACTTTTCAACTCAAGATTGAAATTGTGACCTGGTAAGTTAAAGTCAAGATGGTCAGGACCGTTCACAGTGGTCAAGGCGTTTCCTTATGGAGCTGTAGAATTGAAAGGAGAAGGTCCAGAAACCTTTAAGGTTAATGGATAGCGTTTGAAGCTCTACTTGGGAGGTCAAATTGACCAAGCCAAGTCTCCCATTATTCTGGCGCCTCTTTAAAAGAACAACTCAATGTCCAGCTAGATTACGATAAAGACAACGCTCTTGGGAGGCAACCCAAGTGTTTTCCTTTTATTTTTTTTAGACTTTTTCTATTGGTTTTAGTTTATGTTTTAGTTTTTTTTAGCATTTTGATTTTTTTTTGTAAAGTATCAGACATTATATTTTTTTTAGTTGAATCGTGAAAAACGTGAAAAAACATAAAAAAAAATTTCAAGACTCAGAACCCAGTGGTCGCAACCACCAAGTTCTTGGGTCGCGACCCTTTTTTGTGGTCGCGACCCTGGTCGTGACCTGGAAGCTTACAGAAACATTAGAAAATTTTTGGTTCCAGTGGTCGCGACAAGATTAACCCCTAGTCGCGATCCTTTTTTCTGGTCGCGACCATGGTCGTGACTAGGGGGTTTAACAGAAACCCTGAAATCATGTTTTCGAATCTAGTCGCGACCAGCCTATAAGGTGGTCACGACCAGCTGATGAAAATTCTATAAAAACCCCAATTTTTCACCCCATTTCAACCTAAACCTAAAATCCCATTCCTAGCCGTCTCCCTCATCTTCTCCATCTGAAAACCAAGTTTTCTCACCAATTTTTCAAATTCTCTTCACCCATTCACCAATTCCTTAATCCAAATCATCCCAAACCTAAATGTCATTCATCAATCTTTGTTTTATTTTTTTTTTTCAAAAATCACACCTCAAATCTTCAATTTCCCCCTAAATTCGAAAATATCATCACTCATCATCTTCAATCTCAAGTTTTTCAAGAACATTCAACAATGGAGGTGGATTAGTGGCTTCTTCAATTTGTTAGTATCATTCTTTGCCATATTTAAGAAATTGATTGAAGGATTTAGGGATTTTATTGAAGTATTTGCATATTTGGGAATTTTGAGTGATTGATTGGAATATTGTGTGATTATTCTATACTGTGGACTGTTATTACTATTATATGTGTTGTTTTGGTGAGATTTTGAATTTGGGAAAGCAAGAAATTTTAAGGGGAAGTGCTGCCCAAATTTTTATAGAATAATTTGTGGTGAATTTTTTTTTGTTTTGTGTCAAATATGGGCCCGAAAAGAACAAAAAACAATGAAGAAGGGGGTTCATCATCCAACCCACCATCTACGGGTTTTGATCAAACCCGGTTTGTTAGCGCAGCGGCCCAAAACCGGTTCATGAGGCTTAAGGCTAGGCCATACATCGAAGACCGGGGTATTGAATTCCCCAAAAATCCATTGAGGCGTCAACCACGGTTAAAGACTATTAGAGCCCGAATTGAACGAATGAAATGGGGCAGTTTTGTTGACACTAGAAGCTAAGCAAATGTCACCATGGCATGTGAATTTCTAGGCAACTGGCCTGAGCGCAGAAACGGAGAAGTTAAGGTGCGGGGCAACAAAGTTCCTGCTACAGCTGATGCCATCAATGCTATGTACGCCGTACCGGACTACTCTAGGGATAATCAGGGCCTCCGGATTATTGAGGAGGAAGAGAAGTTTGACATGGTGGATGTGGCCGAAATTGTGGGATTCCCGAGGTTGCGGTTCCACAATAATGATGGGCAAGTCGGGTCGCCCAATATTCTGCACCGATGTGAAATCAACCCGATGGCCAAAATCTGGTTGTACTTTGTGAGTGCTCGGTTGGTACCGAGCAAATATTTCTCCGATGTCCAGATGGATAGGCTTAAATATGTGTACGCCATCATGAAGGGGTTCAATATTAATATTGGACAAGTTATCTGGGGTAGCATTGAACAGATTGTTCAAGGAGCCACAGGCGGTGGCCTTGGGTTGGCTGGGGTAATCACTGATCTTTGCGGGACTTATGACATGCCTCAAGTGGAATATCACAACAATGTTGTACCTTAAAGAAAGATGGATGTCAGCATGGTCAACAAGCTCAAGGAGCCTCATCCTTATGGACAACCACCCCCTAATGAGCAGCAACATGGCCGAAGGCGGCGAAGAAAGCAAAGTGTTGAGGAAGAGGAGGAATCCTTGATAGCATTCAGTAGGAACATGATTTAGGCAGTTGTTTGGATAGTTTGAGCCTTTCAAACCTACCATAAAATGAATATCCCTAGGTACCCTTTTTGAGCCTAAACCTGTTGTATCCACACTGTTAATTTTGTCTTCACTATTTTCTCAATGATATCATAAGCTGTACAATTAGTTTGGGGGAGCAAAATACATGGTATGAGAGAGGATAGAAGAAAGAAAACTTGCAAGATTGAGAAAGGAGTAAAAGAAGGAAGAAAAAAAAAAGTATTTTGTAAACTCAACATCACTTAAAAAAAGGAGTTAAATGTGACTGAAATGATGAATACACACCAAAAATTTCAGTGATGTTTGGAGAAGAAAAAAAAAACTTTTTCTCAATCATGGTTAGCTATGGGAATGTTTCAGGAAATTGTAATTTATGGGACGTTTGTGAGTTATAAAGGTGCTTATGATATCTTTCACCAGAAATTATTTTCAGTACCAAATACGTAAGCCCAAAATTTTTACCTTCCAAGACCTATTGATTCCGAAAGAATGTTGTCAACATTAGTGGAGAGAAGTAAGCATGCAAGCATATTGGCTATCAGATTGTGGAATGATTGGAAAGAGTAAAATTATTATAACATTGTTTCAATTGTGAGGTCATTTTGTGTTTATGCATCGAGTGATAAGATGAGCATCTAAATTAGTTGTTAGAGTTTGTGGAATTGAAATTCTAGTTTGAGCTATGGATGGAAACAGAACTTGAGGCAACAATATTATGATTATCTGATAGCGTAGTTGGTAGTAATTTTAGTCTTACTCGAGGGCGAGTAAGAATCTAGTTTGGGGGAATTTTGTTAGGCTATTTTTAGCCTAAGTTTCAGGTCACATTAATAAGCATTTTGTCAAATATTTTCGCCTTTTGGAGCAGTTTCACGCTTGATTTTCCTTGTTTCAGGTTCCCGGTGCACTGGAGTTCAAATTCAGTCAACTGATGAAAAGACGGGGCAAGCTGGTGAAAATTCATCTGAAGCTGCCAACTGGATCAGTAGTCACGACCCTTTACTCTGGTTGCGACTATGGTCGTGACTTGGGGATTTTGGCAGAAACCCTATTTTCGAGATTTGCCTATGGTCGCGACTAGGCTCGAAAAATGATTTTTTTTGACCTAATTTTGATATTTTTCCAGTTGGAGGCACAACCTTAATTCCTATATAAGGGACTCGACTCAGATGGCCAAAGGCATCAAAAATTGGCCCGAAAAGTGAATGAAGGACGAGAGGAAGCGATCTTGAAGACCCGGAGCGAAATCACCATCTAGTTTCTTTCTTTCACTCTCTATTTTTCTTTTATGTCTATTTTTGTTTCTGATTTAATCATGGATGTTTATTTTACTTTTATGAACTAAATTCCCATTAGGGAGGATGATGAATGCTGTTTAAAGTTTTGCCTAGCTAATGTTAATTGTCATTCCTCCAATCTTGATTTGTGAAATTATCTATATTTGTGTTTAATTCCATGTGTAAGCTTAATCACATTCTACATGTTCTATGATCTCAATTCAAAATTTGAAAAGTGAGAATTGAGAATGCTAAAATTGGATAATTGAGGTTCTATGTGAAACAAGAGTATTTGCATAACCTATGTGACACTTAGATTATTGCTTAATGTTGATTACATGTAATTCTAACTAAGAGATTAATTAGAAAATATGTGGTTTAGAACCTAAAAGATCTAAAAAGAGTTAGGTTGAATTGTATAATCTGTCATTCACATCAAGAAAAGGATAGCAATTGGGCATTAACAATTGGGTAAACAAAACAACAGGATTCTCTTCCCTATCTTATCATCTTGATTAATCTTTACTTGTTTCTTGAATTTTTATTCTGTTTAAAATCTTGCAAATTATTGGTTTACCAAATAGAATCATAAGTCTAGTCTAGTGGTATTCAATCCAATTTCCTGTGGTTCGACCTCATTGTGTGAGTTTACTACTTGATTACTTGCAATTGCGTATTGTTTATAATTTTTGTAACACTTGGAGTGCTTGAAGTTGATGCTTTGACAGCTTTGACCACTCAAATGGCTTCTATTGTTAGGGTTTAAGCCTTGAAAAGTGTATATAGGTATTTTTGATTATTAATAAGAGTTGAATATTGTGATATATGTATTAATGTTAAATTATTAATATTCAATATTGAATAATTTATATATAAATATTGAAAAATTCCTTATTCATACATGAGGCTGTGACTTAAGTTGTACGGAGAATTAAGATCACTTAGCCATGAATAAAACAATCAATAACATATTAAAGTTTATGAATCTTTAATTAATAGTTGCTAGTGCATTTCACTGATGCCTTTTATTTGATGCAAGTTACCACAATTCAGATTACTGATGTGGTATGACATCTAAGTGAAGGTACTGTATATAATAGAGATTATATATGACAAGGACTGATATGAATAAAGCTATCTTTATTAAACATGCCGCTTACTATAAAGACTTAATTATAATCATAATGATGATCAATAGTAGATCGGCCTATATCTTGAGTAATCATGAACTCCGGTTCATGTTATTAGATTCTTTGATTCATCGTTAAAGTTTCTCAGAGAATATAATTCTTACAACTTTTGTTTTGGAAATCTAATAATGTGGATGACTGGGAACATGATCTGCAATTATGTAATCTTGACTTTCCTAACAGATCGAATGCTGGTTCTCTTTAAGTGTTAATTATGGAACTAAAAAGTTTTGCACAAATTTAGATTGGATCTAAATTATACTTTCACTAGTAAATTAACGGTACTAAAGGATAAATAAGTAATTAGAATGGTAAAACAGTAATTTTACCAAAACTAATTACGAACTGACACAAGGAGGACTAATCACTCGAATTGATTATATCAGTTGACACTATAGTAAAACTCAGTAAATAAAATTCTATAATTACTAAGAGCTCAATTCTATATTTATAGTGGAGTAATCATGGAATTAATAAACAAGATTTTTTGTTTGATGAGATTCAATAAATAAATCTAGTTTATTGGAGTTTAAAAATTATAGGTCCATGGTCCATGGATTTTCACCTTGAAACACTGTCAATGGGTGGATAAATGTTGTATATGGAAATTTCATAAAAATCTATTTTGAATTAGCAAAATAGTAATTATTTATTTTTGTAATAAATTATTTTTCAAATTAATTAGATAAGAAAAAGACAAAAGTTGCCAAGACAATGAGGTGTTTTATTCCCTCTCCTTGATCTCATGGCGTAGAGAAAGAATGTAGTATCGAAGCCTATAGGTTTGGATGCTAATGTTGAGAACGATCAGGGTGACCTTCCTTCGATCGAAGAGGATCCTTCTATTCAGATGGCAGTCTTTTTGGATCCTTGTGATGAGTTGGAGAGTGATTTAAAAGATGCTGCTGATGTTCCTAGTGCGATGAGATCGAATCCAAGGTCTTCAAGATGGGCGGAGGAGGTGGAGAAGACTGACTTTCAAGCTTCGGCTAAAGATGCTTGGAGTAAATTCAATATAATTCAGGTTGGAACCCCTTCTTCAAGACTGGATTTTACTGAACCCATGAAAATTAGAGATCAAGTTGTTGCCAAAATAGGTTTAGAGGAAGTTGAAGTTGAGGCTTCCTACAGGAAATCTTTGATTGTGTGTATTATCTTGGGAGCAAACCCGCCTTTCAGAGTTTTTGAAGAATTTATTAAGAGAATTTGGGGAAACTTGGGAGTGGAAAAGATTGTTAGGATGCATTCTAGGTTTGCTTTGGTGGGCTTTAGAGATGAGGCAACCAGAGATATTATTCTTGAAACTAGAGTGATTCACTTTGATAAGAAACCAGTGGTTCTTAGACCATGGAAAGCTAATATGGACATGTAACGCCCTAATGCTAAGGCACGCTACAGTGCTTTTTCAATTACAGTGCCAACTTTGAGAATCAAAGTATTTTCTAGAAAAACGTGTCAAATTAAAACTTTTGTATTAAATATTAAACTTTATATAGTATCAAAATATTTACAAGTGCCGGGATCCCGTTTTCAAAATTTTAAACTTGATATTCCAAAATACATATAAACCAGGTCCCACAACGACTACAAAATATAACCCCAGATGTCCCGAGACAGAACACTCCAGGTCGCGTCGCTTCGACATGTACAACTTCATTTGAGCTCAGGTTCACTCCTGTTCAGCCTTCACGTTTCCTTTACCTACACATGGAAGCAGAACTGTGAGTCGACAGACTCAATAAGAAAAGCATATAACATATCATATAATATCTGACTTGTATCTAGGCGCCCATACACCTATTTACAAGGCTCAACAGATTAGTAAGAACGTTCAATACTAGGGTACAACCACTATACCACATACACTACGCACCTCTTTGTACGAGTGTTGGTAGGGTTTATTTCATACCCTGAGTACTTCTGAGTGATGTACCACACACACTGAGTACCTCTCCGTACTTATGCTGGTATCACGGTACTCTCAGGCAACAATCACTATACCAATACACTCTATACCTTAACCGTATAAGTGTTGGTAGTGCAACTAACATTTTAAGCATGCATATACTCATAACTTATACATACATTCATTTATTGATATCACACATTATATTCAGTTCTTACCTTCTTTCCAAATTCAAGTGTGCTTGCCGACCTGAACGGATAGTCTCGTGCTAGATGGATGCCCTAATCACATTATGAAACCGGGTAACTTACACGAACAATACCCTAATCCCGGGAAACCCAAAACCATAACCTTAGGTTCTGTTATACTTTCTAGGGATTACACAAACTCTGGAAATAGGGAAGCACCCAACCACGGTACTGAAATGGACAAAAATTGAGAAAATGAAGCATTCGGGGATCCTGCCAAAACCGATTACCTGGTTTGTACCAGTGCACACCAAATTAGTCATTTCTTGCTCAATCCTCCACCAAATGCAACCAAACCTTCCAGAGTACCTAATAATGGTATAAACAATATATTCTAGCCAGCATTTCACAGAAAAACTCAAGGAAACTCAACTTGCCATTAATGATCAAAGCTTTGAGTTCAAAGCTTAAACTTGCATAAAACCAACACCACATACTAAAACCAGCTGCGAGGACCCTTAATCAACTCAAACTAAGCCTAGAATCCGAACCCTAAGCATACCTAAACCTAACAGCCCCTTACTAGCAAAATCACACAATCAAACCAAGTAAAAACTTAAAAATTAAAGAAGGGTGCTACTAGGGCTTACCTTGGGTTCAAAAACCTTTGAATCCCTACTGAAAATCCAGAAAAAGGGTTGAATTGAGGTGATTCTCCTTTGATTTTTTCCCCAGCCAAAAGAGAGAAAAAGAGAAAGAGTTTTATCTTTTTGGTTTTTTTCCTTTAATTTTCCCTATTTTCCAAAAATGAGAATAATGAAATTGATTAACCTTGGCTGAATAATTTGAGTGGTCAGCTGCCAACACCAAACTCAGCCACTTAATCCCCTAATTAAAAAGACTAAAATGTCCTTTAAGTCAAAACTTAGGTATTTTCTAAGACTAGGGGTAAAATGGTAAAATTCCATAACCCCGCTCAACCCGGATATTTTATTTTCTCTAAAATATTTCCCACTAAGGAATAAGGTTCTAAACTAACCCATGTGATCAAACTAGGCATCCATCGCATTTTCCATTGTCGTCGAGCAAAAATTACAAAAATAACATATTTCACATATAAGTCAAATAATACCCCTAGAGTTTAATAAAATCTCTGGAATTGAGAAATTATAAATCTAATATTAATTTCTAAATATTGGGGCTCATAAATAAATTAATTCATAAATAATTATAAATTTAACAGAAATTAGTGCTAATTGCCTTTACTAATCTAAATTACTAAAACAGTCATTACAGGACACTACGCAATTAGTGAGGTTTGTCTCGATTTGTGTTAGGCTGAATGGATCAGGTCTCCAATATTGGGGGAAGAATAATTTGAGTGCTTTAGTGAGTACTATAGGCAAGTGAATAATGGTGGACAAAGTAACACTAGAAAGATCAATGATCAAATTTTCTAGAGTGTTGGTCGATGTTGAAATTTCAAATGATCCTCCAAAAACCATAGCCTATTTTAACGAGAGAAAATAACTTGTGGAGAAATAGGTTAAATATGAGTGGCTGCCTTCTAGATGTGTTGATTGTGCTCAACTGGGTCACACTGTAGCTAACTGTTAATACCTCAGCTTGCCCATTAGACTGTCGATGATACCCCAATGCCACTT
Source organism: Cannabis sativa (assembly GCF_029168945.1). NCBI lineage: Eukaryota > Viridiplantae > Streptophyta > Magnoliopsida > Rosales > Cannabaceae > Cannabis > Cannabis sativa. The sequence goes on from NC_083608.1 coordinate 25,643,568, forward strand.
TATGTCTCACTCCATACTTTCTCAAGTGAGCTTCTAGAATTTTGTTGCAAAAATGAGTCTCCTCATCACTAAGAATGGCCCTCAGAATACCAAAACGACAAAAAGTACTTTTATGAAGAAACTTCATGGCTGCCTTTCCATCATTTGTTGTGGTCCCAACTACTTCTACCCATTTTGAAACATAATCCACAACGAGCAGAATATACAAATACCCAAAAGATGGAAAGATGGCAGGAATGGTCCCATGAAATCTATACCCCATACATCAAATAATTCTACTTCCAATATAGCATTTATGGGTAGTTAGTTACGTCTTGAAATATTTCCAACCCTTTGACATCTATCACAAGTCTTTACGAAAGTATAACAATCATTGAATATTGAAGGCCAATAAAAACCAGATTGTGGCACCTTAGTTGTTATACGAGACGAGCCAAAATGACCACCATAAGGAGATGAGTGACAGTGTTCAATTATAGATTGAGTTTCTTCCATCAGTATACAACGCCAGATGACCTTATCAGAACTTCTTCTAAACAAGTATGGGCCATCGAAGAAATAAAACTTGGAATCATGAATTAATTTTTTTCTTTGATGAGAATTGAAATTTGGAGGGAATATACTAAAAACTATATAGTTGACGATATCAGCGAACCAAGGAACTATTGTTGAAACTGCTAGTAACAACTCATGTGGGAATATTTCTTTAATAGGATTACTTTCTTTTTCTGCTCCATTCTCCAATCTAGATAGGTGATCAGCCACCAAGTTTTCACTTTCCTTCTTATCAATAATCTCAATATCAAATTCCTGGAGTAACAATACCCAATGAATCAACCTTGGCTTGGCATCTTTCTTTGCAAAAAGATAGCGAAGTGTTGCATGATCTGTATGAATGAGAACTTTGGAGCACAATAAGTAGGGCCTAAATTTATCACACGAAAATACCACTGCAAGCATCTCCTTTTCAGTAGTTGAATAGTTTCGTTGAGCATCATTCAAGATTTTGCTTGCATAATAAATAGTTCAAAATACATTATCTTTTCTTTGACCCAAAACAGCCCCTATAACATAATCACTGGTGTCACACATTATTTCAAATGGTAGCTTCCAATTCGGAACATCCATAATCGGTGCGTTACTAACTTCCCCTTTATAGTCTCAAAAGCTTTCAAGCATTCTTCGTCAAAAATAAATGGTGCATCCTTTTCAGTAAGGTTACATGATGGTTTTCTTATCTTGGAAAAGTCTTTAATAAATGTTCTATAAAAACTTGCATGTCCAAAAAAACTTCTAACAGCTTTGACACTTATTGGTGGAGGTAATTTTTCTATAATTGCTATTTTCCCGGTCCACTTCAAGACCCTTTTTTGAAACATGGTGCCGTAAAACAATCCCTTCTTCAACAATAAAGTGACACTTCTCCAAGTTTAGCACAAGATTCTTCTCTTCACAACGACATAATACTAAAGATAAATTGTAAAGACACTAATCAAAAGATGATCTGAACACTAAAATGTTGGAATTTATTTTACCAGGATCTTAGATCTACTCACAAGTATGTTTATTAACATCCTAAATATGAACTTTCTAAAACGATGAAATAAACACATATAAAGTTTAAGAAACCTTACATTGGGTGCAGCGGAATATAATGACTCCTTCCGTTCAGATATCTAGCCCTTGATTCCTTTCTGTAGCAGAGCATTATCAATATCTGAACCTGGATCTCTTTCTCTGAATCTTTGATGCTGAAACTCCTTTGCTGATGATCTTTCTTCACGATCTTCCTCACTATGATTGAGGTATTGCTTGATGTGTGTGGGCACTACTCTAATCACTAAGAGAGGTTCGAAATATTGAGGAAGAAAAGAGAGAGAGAGTGGCGGCTAGAGAAGAGAGTGGAGGCTCAGGTTTTTCTGATTCAGAAAGTGTGTTATTTTCCTGAAGCCTTCACTATCTATTTATAGCATTCCTCTAGGGTTTGATTTGAATTATATGGCATTAAAATAATGAAAAAATCATTTAAAAAAGCTACAAAGGTGGCCGACCATACACTTAATGGATTGGGCCTTGGGCTTTGCAATTTTGCAATTTTAACACCTTTTGTATCTGATTTTCTCAAAAATGCCAATTTCCTAATTCAATCATTTAAATGCCAATTCTAACTATTTAATAACTATAAATAATTATTAAATAATATTGTCATTTATCATATTTATTAATTGAACCATACAAAGTATCATAATTAACAAATATGCCCCTATAAACTCTTTCTTTACAATTTCGCCATTACTTAGTGAAAATTTCACAAATAGACATAGTCTAATTCGTGAATTATAATTGATTAATCAAAACCAATTACATGAGTCTTACAAGCAATATTATCTCAACTAGTGGGGGGACCATGGGTCTATATAACCGAGCTTCCAATAAGTAGATCAAGAATTTAGCACTAAAATTCACTAACTTATTAATTCTTCGTTGAATCCACGCATAGAACTTAGAATTGCACTCTCAGTTATATAGAATGCTCTATATGTTCCACCATATAGACACATCATTAGTTATCCATTGTTATAATCCTAATGTGATCAATGATCCTCTATATGAATGATCTACACCGTAAAGGGATTAAATTACCGTTACACCCTACAATGTATTTATTCCTTAAAACACTTGACCCCGTATAAATGATATTTCGGCTAAATGTGAAATGAGTACTCCACCATTTATGTTCGTTTGGTCAAGCTCGAAGGAGATCATCCTTTGCTTACTATTCGCCGGATAGAAGCTATAGATTCCATGTTTATGCTAGCGCTCCCACTCAATTGCACTACCGTGTTCCCAAAATGTACGTATCACCCTGACCTAAAAGTAGGCTTAACTAACAAATCAAAGAACACGAATAGCCTTTCAAGATTGAGCCTAATCATATCAGGATTAAGATCATTTGATCTAGGATCAACTAGGCGATATTGACTTGAATAGATATTACGGTAAGTTTAATAAATCTAAGTCAAAGTTCAATATCGGTCCCTTCCGATGCATACTCCATGCATCCAACCTGAGCTTTACTTTAACCAATGCTCTGGAAAGAACATAGTATTTCTCCAAATACAAGTAAACTCTTGTTGTAGATTATCATATCAGTAAAACCCTATGTCTGATAAATCTAGGAAACTTTATTCACATAGTCATGTTTACTTTCCAATGTGTTGACGACACAATAAACAGGATCAAGTATGTGAAAAGGGTTTCAGATGAATTTATACATTATGTACATATAATCATGAAATAAATCATGTGAACCATGCAACATTAAATGTTATTTCGATCTATATTAATAAACAAATCGATTATATTGAAATGAGTTTTATTTAGGGCATAAAACCCAACAAACTCCCACTTGCACTAATATAAAACAAAAAGTGCGTTTCAAATAATCTCAACACCTTGATATGCAAATCAAGTGTAGTAGTAGTAAACTCCTCGTAATAGGATCTGAAAGGTTGAATTAACCACAACCTTTTCTCCACCATTACTCTTCCTTTAATCACAAAATCATTGATAATGTGAAATTCCTCTCTATATGTCTACTCTCTTGGGATACTGGATTCTATACCTTTGGCAACTACTTTTGGTTAATCGTGAAATTAACACTAGTAGTTTAAGGCAATTTGGAATGGTGCCAAAGATGTATAGAACTTTCCTTAGACCGAATAAGTAACTTTCCTGTGACTTTAACATTCGGTCTCTCTCGGTAGACTTAGAGAATTCAGATAGGTTTTTACACTTCTCCAAAATCACTATTCCACCCCCAGAGTAACCACCATCTTATCAGAAAGATTTACTAGCACATAGGCAAATTTCGAAATCTGATATGGTGTAGTCTAAGAGTTTTAAACACACCCTTATAGACTAACATATAGTTCCTCTTCTTAATCTTAAAATTTACTTGATTGTCTTCCAATGTTCTTCTCTGGATTAATCGATACCTACTCATTACTCCCACTCAACAGCAGATGTCTGTTCTAAGGCATACAAAAGCATATCTAAGACCTCTCACTTTGTTGATATAAGAAATTCTTTCATGGCTTTATCTTTTCTCCGGAATAGTTAAGACTTTTCCTTAGATAAATAAAATCTATACCTAAGAAGTTGTGAAGCTTCTCTATATTGCCATTAGAAAGAAAATGCTTGACATTTTACTAAAGTAAGTTGCTTGCATTAGAGTAAGTAATTACCAGGTATACCACAAGCCATAGGTTTAGATAAACTCAAACCTGTAATACTAGGAACAGGAAGTTTTGTTAAGTCCATAGAATAGACTTATTAACTAAAATTTCCTTTTATGTCCTTGTAATAGAAAACTTTAGGTTATTCCATGTGAATGGATTAAACCATAGTTCTATTGGCTTTCTTCTTAGTTTCTTATCTTGACAATCCATTACTTGTTTAAACTCACAATGGATTTTAATCACTTGTGTCTCCCAAGTCATAAGAAGGTGAGTTCCTAGAAACTCTCCCACTACGACAAGGTACTGTGAATTATGTCGAAGAAAACTAAATGGTATTGATCTCTTCGGTTGTGACAAGACAACAGAGGCAGTGGGATCATCATATGTTATATAAGATGATAGAACACTTTTGGAATCAAGAATAAATATCTCCTTTATTTGCTACTTGTTTTTCAGACTTAGTCATTTTCTTAGAAAAGTAGTATTTGTTTGAACAAACACTTTCTTATCTATTGACAATGGGATGGTCCACCCCTAATCACTTAGAAAAGCTAACAAACCATGGTTAACAGTTCTAGCCTTTCTTAAGATTTTGATTAGGTCATCCATGAATCTAGTAATGATTTACATTAAGTATACAACCATTACATCATTCTGAAATTGTATTACCATAGAAGGACTTAGGCAACGACTAGTAACTAATCATCAATATGCAAATCGAAATTTCTGGGGAGGTAAGTTTGGATATAATTCAAAAATCAATGTAATGATCTTTGAACTGCATATCTACTAACTATTTCTCCACCCCTATCAGTTCGCAAGATCTTTAACCACTTACCTTAATGGTTTTAACTATTGCTAGAAATTAATGAAATTTTTCAAACATTTCAAATTTCTTTGCTAAAAGGTATAATCTAGAGTTATCGTCTTAAGAATACAACGAAAAACTCATATCCACCCCTGAATGTACATCCATCTGCGAATGAGATGAACTACTTTTAGTGGATATAGGCATATTATCTCTTTGCAGAGATTGATCATGTCAAATTCACTATGAACAAGATACAAATGCCATAGATTAAAAAAATGTGGTAGTGTCTTTTGATGACATAGGTTTAGTTACATCAAAGAGTTCTTAGAATAGTGCAAGTGGATCCTGATCACAGAATACCTAACTCATATTCCATACAGTTTGAATCCATTAATAAAAGATGGACATTTAAACACTTGAGAAAGTGTAACTGTATTGTATCTGGAATTAGAAATATAAGAAAATTTCTGTTTGGATTCTAAAATTAAAGTCAAAGACTTAAATTCAACCAAATATAATGAGTAATTCTTTCTTGGACCACCACTACTAATACAAACTCTAAGTCAGATTTGCCCATACAAGTAGGAGATTTCTAAGATTGAGGATTTATATCAATTGGGAATAGAATTTCGGGATTATAATCATATACATCATTTAATTTCTTAAGAGAAAATATAATGACATGAAATGATTTATATAGACCATTCATCCAATGATATGTTTTGAAGCTAATTCGAAATGAATAAGCTAAGAGGAATTAGGATAATTTCGTTTATAAATAAGAATCCAACGATGCTTCGATTAGAGAAAGACAAAGTAATCTTATTTATGTAATCTTCTTGTTTCATATTGTAAAAATACTAGTCTAAGGTGTCATCAATTGATGAACAGTTAGATGTCGCATATACAATACTTATCTTTCGAGATCTTACACTATTATGTATGTCTAATGGTGAAAATCCATTAGGGATTTATCTCATTAGAAAAACAAACATGTTAGACCAACAATGAAGATTCGAAATCAAACTACAACTTAATAACAGAAAATAACATGGTTCAATATAAATTCATACACAATTCAGAAATTATAAGCATATAGCAAGTAGGAATGACTAGTGAAAATACTAAAACATACAATCCTAAATAATTTCCAAGGTTTTCAACAAACTGATACAGTGTCCCGGTAGGCGAGAGTCAAAGCATCATTTATTGAATAGAGTTGTCAGCTCTTCTAAAATAGAAACCATTCTAGCAACCTTTTATTCGATCAAAATAAGAATCCAACGTTGTCCCGGTAGGCGAGAGTCAAGGTTATTCTCATTTTATGAGCTTCTACCATTGTTTCATGTTTCATAAGTTTATCTCTAAGTAGTCACCGTAGGGGAGAGTCTAATAGAGACGAAAACTTACAAAACACTTATCAAATGAAATCTTACGGTGTTAAATGCGTTCAACGAATAACCATCCATAGGGGGACGAAGTCTAGCGTCTCGAGGTTATATTGAAAACATTTAACTTTTGTAAGACCAACAATGGAGATCGAATATCTTAATAATAATCAAGCTCATTATTTAAAGTGAGTTGTATTTTCTTTGATTCTCTTTATTTATTCTATTTATTTTAAATATATATTTATTTAATTAAAATTTCCAATTTAGAATGAAAAATTCTAAATATAAATTTTAATTTAATATTTATGAATTTTACTTAGATGGATATGAAATAATATGAATTATTTCCATCTTAGTAATAATTTCCAATAAATATTTAGAAAAATATTCAATTTAAGTTGTTACAAAATTAATTTAAATTAATTTACAACTCAAATTTAATTTTCTATAAATATATATTTCATTTCGAAAAATTAAAGTATATAAGAATACAATTTTCGAAAAATGCATATTAAAATAAAAAAAATAAATCCTGGAAAAATTATTCTAATTTAATGTTGGCCCAAAATTAATTAATAAAATTAATTTACAACAAAAAATATAATTTTCCTATTTAATTAAATATATAAGAAAAATTACAAATATTTAAGTATGATGATGAAAATCAACTTAAATATTAATTTTCTATTTAATTAAATACACTAGAAAAATACTTCAAGCAAAAATATCACCTATCTAGATTTTCCTTTGACTAATTAATTCTATTTCTAATAATATACTTTAATTCAATTTATTTTAAATTAATCAATAAATGAAAAAATCATTGATTTAAGTTGATCAAAGAATTAATTAAAATAATTAATTTACAACTTAATCTATTTTTCAAGATAAAATTCGAAATTCTAGCATTTAAGAAATGCAATTTCGAAAATTGATTAATAAAATAAAGAAAAAATATATTTTGAAAATTATTTAAATTTAGTTGAAAAAATAAATTTCAACTAAAAATAATTTTCTATTTAATTAAATGTCATGAAAAAGAAATATTTAAGTATGATGATAAAAATTAACTTAGATATTTAATTTTCAAATTAATTAAATGTATTAAATTCAAGAAATAAATAATTAAGTGTAGAGAAGGCTTAATTATTAATCTCTAGTTTAATACTAGGAAAAAATATACTTAAAATAAATTGTACCAAAATTAATTATTTAAATAATTAATTTCACAATGTATAATATTTTCCTATTTAATATTAGAAATAATAAGTAGTCTAGAAATAACTATCTAGAAAATATCTTATTTGACTAAGTATCTTTTCCACAAAATTTGAAAAAATATCTAATTTAAGTTGTATTAGAAAAAAATCTAGAACTTAAATATTTTTCAAATTTAAATTTAATTAAATATCAAAAATTAAGTTGTAACACCACTTAATTTGAAAATATTCCATTTTAAGTTAATATTCGAAAAGATATTAACTTAAAAAATATCTAAAGAATCTTAATAACCAATGCCTAAAATTCCTCAACTTAATTTTGAAATTTTGAATTCAAAAGATATTCAGATTTAAGTTGGTTAGTTGAAGATAACTAAATATCAACTTAAATAGGAATATTTAATGAAAAATTTAAATTAAGTTCCAGAAAGAATCTAGATGGTTATAATTCTATATTTAATTAAATACAAGAAAATACACATAGTTTAGCTTAGAATAAAAAAATTCTTTAAACTATGTTTTTCTTAAATTAATTTCAAAATAAATGAAATTAATTATGTTGCTAATCAATTTTATTAGGTTAAACTAGTGTAATTAACCTAGTACAGTCATTCAAATCAGGCAAATGGGCCTTCACAATTGGGGTGGTTTGTGTGAGGGGGTGCTGGGTTCAGTATGTCGTACCCACTTCTATGGCTCCCAACTCTCACACAAGGCCCAAAAGAGAGGAATTTAACCTTAATAAGAACAACTGTTATTAATTGAATAAGCCCAAAACTAAATGGGCCTAAATAAAATCTATCAATGACTATGACATTTTATTTAGCAACATTAACCTATATGCATCTATAATAAAATTAAACACATAGGCTCACACAGGCACACTTTGGATGGGTCCTATCATGTTGCTAGGTCATACACAGATGAAAGAAGATTGTAAAATTTACTGTTACAAATTATTAACTTGACCAAGTGGAGCCATCAGATCATTAGATCTGGCAAAAAGTAACCATGGCTATTTGCAATCAAGTAATAATAGGTTTTAAAAACTTACACATAAGCTAAAACACATACTCCTGCAACAAGGTTAGTTGGATAGTTGGATGTAGGATTTATTTAATTTTAAATTAAATATTTAATTTCGAAAATAATTAATTAAATAAAAAAAAATAATTTTTCGAAAAATTTAAAAAAAAAATTTGAAAAATTCGAAATTTTTTTTTTTTTTTTTTTTTAATTTAAATTTAAAATTAAACCTACAATTTTTGAAAAATTAGGTTTCAACCAACCTAAATATCATTTCAAAAATTTGCTAGCTACTTTTAAATTTTAAATGTTATTTTATAAATAAAAATTAAATAAAAAATTAGAAAAGATATAAATATCTTTTTCAAATTTTAAATGTAATTTAAATAAATAAAATAACAAAATTTAAAAAATTAGCAAAATATCTTATATCATTTAAAAATTACATGATTATAAATATCTTATTTTTAAAATTTAAAATAAGATAAGATATAATCAAATTTTAAAATAAGATAGTTTTTTTAAGCAAAAAGATAAATACTAATACTATTCAAATTCAAATTACACTAATATCTTGAATTAAATTAAAAAAAAATTAAATTAATTCAAAATGATAATTAGAATTGAATTAGGAATAGTAATAGTATATATACAAAACCATACAAAAAATTGGAAGCTAATTCCATGAAAAAGTATGAAAAATTGAAGAAAATAGGAAAAATTCGAAACTGTACGGACAGTTCTGCGATCGCAGAAAACTATCAGCACAGCCCCGATTTTTGTCAAATCTTCAAAAAATCATAACTAATTCAAATAAAATCCAAATTGAATTCTGTAAAAGGCTAACTTGCTTAATTTTTTCCATACTATCCAATAAAAATAATTCCAAAAACGAAATAACAATTATTTTTCACGAAAATTTCACAATCATCAATCAATCATCAAATAACACTCAATACAACATGATACCATCCAAAGAACATACAAACAATCGTTTTAAAGTCCAAATTTCTTGCAAGTAAATCAATTACCATGGCTCTGAGGCCAGTTGTTGGAATTTATTTTACCAGGATCTTAGATCTACTCACAAGTATGTTTATTAACATCCTAAATATGAACTTTCTAAAACGATGAAATAAACACATATAAAGTTTAAGAAACCTTACATTGGGTGCAGCGGAATATAATGACTCCTTCCGTTCAGATATCTAGCCCTTGATTCCTTTCTGTAGCAGAGCATTATCAATATCTGAACCTGGATCTCTTTCTCTGAATCTTTGATGCTGAAACTCCTTTGCTGATGATCTTTCTTCACGATCTTCCTCACTATGATTGAGGTATTGCTTGATGTGTGTGGGCACTACTCTAATCACTAAGAGAGGTTCGAAATATTGAGGAAGAAAAGAGAGAGAGAGTGGCGGCTAGAGAAGAGAGTGGAGGCTCAGGTTTTTCTGATTCAGAAAGTGTGTTATTTTCCTGAAGCCTTCACTATCTATTTATAGCATTCCTCTAGGGTTTGATTTGAATTATATGGCATTAAAATAATGAAAAAATCATTTAAAAAAGCTACAAAGGTGGCCGACCATACACTTAATGGATTGGGCCTTGGGCTTTGCAATTTTGCAATTTTAACACCTTTTGTATCTGATTTTCTCAAAAATGCCAATTTCCTAATTCAATCATTTAAATGCCAATTCTAACTATTTAATAACTATAAATAATTATTAAATAATATTGTCATTTATCATATTTATTAATTGAACCATACAAAGTATCATAATTAACAAATATGCCCCTATAAACTCTTTCTTTACAATTTCGCCATTACTTAGTGAAAATTTCACAAATAGACATAGTCTAATTCGTGAATTATAATTGATTAATCAAAACCAATTACATGAGTCTTACAAGCAATATTATCTCAACTAGTGGGGGGACCATGGGTCTATATAACCGAGCTTCCAATAAGTAGATCAAGAATTTAGCACTAAAATTCACTAACTTATTAATTCTTCGTTGAATCCACGCATAGAACTTAGAATTGCACTCTCAGTTATATAGAATGCTCTATATGTTCCACCATATAGACACATCATTAGTTATCCATTGTTATAATCCTAATGTGATCAATGATCCTCTATATGAATGATCTACACTGTAAAGGGATTAAATTACCGTTACACCCTACAATGTATTTATTCCTTAAAACACTTGACCCCGTATAAATGATATTTCAGCTAATGTGAAATGAGTACTCCACCATTTATGTTCGTTTGGTCAAGCTCGAAGGAGATCATCCTTTGCTTACTATTCGCCAGATAGAAGCTATAGATTCCATGTTTATGCTAGCGCTCCCACTCAATTGCCTTCTTAGTGTTCCCAAAATGTACGTATCACCCTGACCTAAAAGTAGGCTTAACTAACAAATCAAAGAACACGAATAGCCTTTCAAGATTGAGCCTAATCATATCAGGATTAAGATCATTTGATCTAGGATCAACTAGGCGATATTGACTTGAATAGATATTACGGTAAGTTTAATAAATCTAAGTCAAAGTTCAATATCGGTCCCTTCCGATGCATACTCCATGCATCCAACCTGAGCTTTACTTTAACCAATGCTCTGGAAAGAACATAGTATTTCTCCAAATACAAGTAAACTCTTGTTGTAGATTATCATATCAGTAAAACCCTATGTCTGATAAATCTAGGAAACTTTATTCACATAGTCATGTTTACTTTCCAATGTGTTGACGACACAATAAACAGGATCAAGTATGTGAAAAGGGTTTCAGATGAATTTATACATTATGTACATATAATCATGAAATAAATCATGTGAACCATGCAACATTAAATGTTATTTCTGATCTATATTAATAAACAAATCTGATTATATTGAAATGAGTTTTATTTAGGGCATAAAACCCAACATAAAAAGCCATCCATAAATACCTCCATAATATCTTCAACCATATCAAAAAAATATTGTCATCACGCATCGTTGAAACGTGGTTGGAGGATTACATAGACCGAATGGCATCCTTTGATAAGCAAATGTACAATAAGGGCAGGTAAAAGTTGTCTTCTCTTGATCTTCAGGAGCGATGGCTATTTGATTGTAACTCGAATAACCATCTAGGAAACAATAGTGTGAATACCCAGCTAATCGGTCAAGCATTTGATCAATAAATAGAAGAGGAAAATGGTCTTTTCTGGTGACCTTATTCAACTATCTATAGTCAATACACACTCTCCAACCAGTCACTATTCTTGTTGGAATTAATTCATTGGCTTCATTTTTTTACTACTTTCTTCAGTACAACTTGCACAGGACTCACCCAACTACTATCAAAAATAGCATAAATTATTCCAGCCTTTAAAAGTTTCAAAATTTCAGCTCGTACTACTTCCTTCATAGCTGGATTAAATCTTCATTGGTGCTCAATGGATCACTTGTAATTTTCCTTGAGAAAAATTTTGTGCATACAGACAGTTGGACTTATTCCTTTCAAATTTGAAATTGATCATCCCAAAGTAGTTATATGTTTCCTCAACACCCGTAACAGTTTGTCTATTTCCTTCTTTGAGAGTTTTGATGAAATAATTACAAGGCAAGTGAAATTTTCCCCTTAATATTCATAACGTAAATGATTTGGGAGAGGTTTCAAATCTTTCTTACCCACCACTTCTTCATTGGCTTCATCATTTTCAAGTTGATATAGAGTTTCTATCACATTCATCCTATTAGTACTAGGAATTGCACTAAGAGCCATCACACAATCAACTACATCATCATCCACCACTTCAGTTACTTTTTCAAGATCAGCTTGAGTCATGCTAGAATTTAGACAATGTTGCAATGAATCTGAACATAATTCCCTTCTCATCGTCTCTTCTACAACTACTTCAATAAAATCAACACAGTGATAACTACTTGTGTTATCATGATGTCTTAGTGCCTGATAAATGTTGAATTTGACCTCTTCATTATTAACTCTCAATGTTAGATGACCGCCTTGTACATTGATTAGGGCTCTTCTAGTAGCCAAGAATGGACGACCAAGGATAATAAGAATTTCATGGTCCTCCTCCATGTCCAACACAACAAAATCAGCAGAAAAATAAATTTGTCAACCTTAACCAATACGTCTTCAATTACTCCGCGAGGATAAGTTAGTGATTTGTTTGCTAACAGAAGAGTAATGGTTGTAGGTTTGACTTCTCCTACTCCCAACGTCTTAAATACTGAAAGAGGCATTAAATTAATACTGGCTCCAAGATCACATATGCTTTATCAAATGAGGACCCCTCGATGGTACATGGTATGGTAAAATTTCCTGGATCTTTCACCTTTTGATGAAATTTTATCTGCAAAATGGCACTGCATTCTTCTGTCAGCTTTACAGTCTCAAAGTCTTCTAGTCTTCATTTCTTTGACATAACTTCTTTCATAAACTTCACATAGTTTGGCATTTGCTCAAGGGCATCTGCAAAAGGGAATGCTTATATGAATCTTCTTGAAACTTTCTAAAAACTTTGCAAACTGCTCATCTAGCTTCTTCTTTTGGAATCTTTGAGGATACGGTATAGGAGGTTGATACATTGGGAAATTAGTTTTCTTTTCAAACTTGTCATTATGATTATGTTTTATGGCTTCTTCATCATTGTCTACCTTTCTTACCATTGGCTCATCTTGATTTGTCAAAAACTCATCTTCATCTTTCGCTTGACCACCATCTACAACCTTACCACTTCTCAATGCAATTGCCTGGCATGATTCTTTTGGGTTTACCACAGTGTCACAAGGAAAACTCCCCTTTTGATTAATACTAACTCCCTTGGCTAGTTGTCCTACTTGATCTCAATATTTTTCATGGAAGCATCCATGTTAGAAATATGAGTTTCTATGTTGTCCAACCTTGCTTCATTCTTATTTAACCTGTTGTTGGATTCTAGCATAAAAGTACCCAAAATATCTTCTAATGATTTCTTTTCAGGTTGTTGTTGGGCATTAAATCTAGGAGGTGGTTGCAAGACATTTTTAGTGTTACCATAGGAAAGATTCTCATGGTTTCTCAACCCCAGATAGTAGTAGTTAGGCATTGGATTTCCCCAGTAGTTGTTATTATAAGGTTTGTTTGTGATGTAGATGCAACATCAACATTTTCAATAGTTGATGTGTTTTTTTGAGCAACTAAGGCAGTCACTTGATTAGATAAAGCAGAAATTTGAGCTGCTATATTTGCCATAGGATCTACTTCATGTAACCCAGCCACCTTTTTGTGAGTATTTCTTTCATTAGGCCAATTATATCTATTAGTGGCCATCTCCTCCAGTAAATTAATTGCTTCAGTTGCAGGTTTAGACAATAACACTCCTCAAACAGCAGAATCAATAATAATCCTTGTTGGCTCATTCACATGCTGTAGAAAATTGAAACTTGCATCCAGCTCTCATAGCCATGTTACGGGCAACAGCGTAATAAGTCTTTGAATCGCTCCCATGCTTCATAAAGTTGCTCTGAATCAAATTGTCTGAACCAATCTAACTCCTCAACTGTGCAAACTTTGATGGAGGAAAGAATTTCACCATGAACTTTCTGGCCATTTCATCCAATGTAGTAATAGAACCTAGTTGTAGAGATTGCAACCAACTTTTTGCTCTATCCCTTAAAGAGAAAGAAAAGAGTCGTAGTCTTATGGCATCATCAGTAACACCATTCATCTTCACAGTAGACAACCACCAAACTGATTCGGTTGCACCATATTGATTAAAGCAGGCTTCAATTCAAAATTATTAGAAGCAATGACTAGGTTAGCAATACCAGTCAGATTTTCATTCACCACAGGTAAGCAATAATCACGAACAGCACGTGGTTGTACATCAGCTGCAACAGGTGCTGGTTGGTTGTTATTAAGGTCTTTGTTGTTATTGGCAGCCATGGTGAAGTCTAGTTTTTCTTTGCTTTTAACTGCTTTAGAGTTCTTTCAATCTCAGGATTCAGCGATGTGAGTAGTGTAGCACTTTGATTTTCTCGCATAAACTGAACCACAAAGATACAATCAAAATAAGAAATAAAATAAAATCTAATTTAAAGCAAAAATTTTTAGTAATAATATTAGCAATAATTTAAGAATTTTTAATCCCCGGCAACGACACCAAAAACTTGATACACTATTTTTGCTGCAAGCGTACAACGTTGTTATAGCAAAGTTTTAATACTAAAAGGTTGTCGAACCACAGGAATTGATTATTAAATTTTACTAATTATTATACTCTTTAATTTTATACTTTAATTAGATAACCCAAAGTAAATTATAATTAAGAATCAAGTAATAAAGTAAATAGAAAAATAAATAGACAACTAACAATTTTTAATCATAAAGTAAAAACCTAGAGCACTGATTTTCCTATTTCAAACTATGAATCTCAATTTACCAATTATCCCAATTTATCATATAATTTGTAGTTTCAAGAATCCTAATGTAACCTATTAACCTCTCTCGGGTGATGATAGATTTAACTTAAATTAACTGACACGATATCTCTATTCATTATTAATTAAATAAGCACTCATAAAACAATATGATTCTCTTTAAATGAAACTCATAGAATTAGTAGAATCTCTCAATCTCACACTTTTTCTATGTCATGCAATTCTAAGTCCGATTTTAGATTACCTCTCTCAAGTGTAAAACCTATAATCTCTATACTAATTAATAGTGATCAAGCATTAAGAAGATGATAATTAGCACAAAATTCCATAAACAAATAATAAGAACAAATATGAGAATAATCTAAAAAATTAAATTCATAATCTAAAATAGTTCCATCAACACTCTAGAATGAGTGTTTAGTTCATAATCACAAACACAATAACTACAATAATCATGTTCATAATTAAATAACTAAACAAAGAATAAAGAAGAAGAAGAAAAGAACTCTTAATGATGAAAGTTGATGATGATTGCTTCGAATCTCTTTTCTCTCACTCTTCAATGTATTTTCTAATCTCAAAGTTGCTTGTTTCTATCTCTCTAGTCGTACCTCAATCTGATTTACATCCTTCTTTATATAGGCCAAAAAAGATAGATCAATCCTCTTAGAATTAGGATTTATTTCAAAAAATGATAAGTGTTGCGCTATAACGCCTAAGAGAAAAAATCTCGAAATAACCACGTGCTGAAATTATCTTTTTTTCTCAGTGCAACATCTTTTTTCCAGTCGTGCACTATAGCAACTATCACCAATTTTTCATAATTCAACTTGTTCCTCGACTCGATTGCTCCTTGATTTTGGCACTTCGCTCAAATATGCACGATTCACTTCTAATTTATCTTTTTTTTTTGAACAAGAAGAGAATTCTTTATTCAAACAAGCAACAAAACTACAACAACAACAACAAAAACAGTCCAGCCAAGGCACAAAGACGAAGCCCCAGCCCTCACGGCCAACTAGTAATTACATTGAGAATATGCCTATCAAGCTTTCCTTTTCCCCCATTACAATCATTTAGACACCTGGTTTTAACACAAAATTTTATCTCCTTACTCATAGCTCTAGCAGTTTTGCATTTCATCTCAAAGATACAATAGTTTCTATTCATCCAAACAGTGTACAAAGTCGCCAAAACAATTGAGTTAAGAATCTTTTTCTGAAAACTTTTGGAGGGGATCAAAAAACAATCCCTGATGTTAGATGGCCAAGTGAACTTGCCACACCAAGTAGTGATTTCGGTGATAACTCTATGGGTGAAGCAACAATTAACAAACAAATGTTGATGAGATTCCTTTTCCATACAGCAAACCGGACAACTATCTGAGGGAATAGCAATGATTTTGCTGATATTGTCTCTGGTTAGCAGCTGGTCATTCACAATTTGCCAACCAATAAATCTATGCTTTGGAAGAATCAATCTATCCCAAATATTTCTAGCATAATCAACATGCTGAGCTTGACTATAAGAGAAATAAAAGGATTTAGTACTGAATTTACCTCTCACAGTGGCAGCCATGATTTTGGACTCATTGATAGTTGACCGAAGGAGAAGAATCTTCTTAACATACCAGCTCACATGTTGCTTGAAGTCAACTGTCCAAAAGCTCAACCTTCTCAAGTAAACCGCATCAATCCACCTAACCCAAAGATTATCTTGTTTGCTCGAAATAGCCCAGATATATTTCTCCATGAGGGCTACGTTCCACTTCTTCCCCTCTCTAAATCCAAGACCACCAGAGTTCTTGGGAAGACAGACTTTCTCCCATTAAGGAATATGCATCTTGCTTCTATTTCCATTAGAGCCCCAAAGGAAGTCTCTGCAACATTTGTTAATAGCCGCCGTGATTTTTTGAGGAAGCAAAAACAGATTCATCCAATAGTTTCTGACTCCAAGAAGGACCGAATGAATTAGTTGAGCCCTTCCTGCAAAAGAGAGGTTCCTACTAGCCCAGGTGTGCAGGTGTTTATGTAATTTGTCTATGATAATACCGCAGTCATTTGCTCGCCACTTAGTAGGTCTTAGATTCACACCAAGGTACTTCAAAGGAAAAGAGCCCTCCTCCATTTGTAAAACATTAAACATACTTTTCTTGCAAGTGGATGAGATGCCCCCAAAGTACACTGAAGATTTAGCCTTGTTGGCAACAAGACCAGTAGCCTCGCTGAATAAGAGAAAAGCCTCTTTCACCAACTGATTTGACTTCTCATTACCTTTGCAAAAGATTATGAGATCGTCTACAAAGCAAAGGTTAACGAGAGCTAAGGATTTGCAAAGAGGGTGGAATCCAAACCCCTTCTTCTTAGATCTCTGGATAAGAAGCCTAGTCAGATACTCCATTATAAGCACAAAGAGAAGGGGAGACATTGGGTCCCCTTGGCGAAGACCTTTTTCATCCTTGAAAGAGCCTTGAATCCTCCCATTAAGAAGAAGGACATAAGAGGCACCTTGAAGGCAACTTAAGATCCAGGTAATAAATGTAGAAGGAAAGCAGAGGCCTTTTAAGAGATCAGCCACAAAGCACCAGTCTACCGTATCATAGGCCTTGCTCAAATCAATTTTCATAAGACATCTCGAGGAAATATTCTTCCTAGTGTAACCTTTGAGGAGATCCTGCAAGATCAAAACATTGTGAGCTAAAAGTCTCTTTTGAACAAAAGCCCCTTGGTTCTCATGAATAAGCCAAGGAAGAACTTCCGCAAGTCTAGTGTAGATCATCTTTGAGATACATTTGTAGGTTGTGGTACAACAGGCAATCGGTTTGTAGTTGCTAGCTCCTTGAGGGTTGTCATTCTTAGGGATAAGGGATATGGATGTTTCATTAACTTTTTGAGGAAGCTTGCCTGATTGAAAAAATCCCAACACAACCTTAGAGAAATCTTCACCAATGTCATTCCAACTATTTTTGAAAAATCCAGCACCAAACCCATCAGGACCCGGGCTTTTGGAAGAGTGAATCCCAAATAAAGCGTCTTTCACATCTTTCTTACAGAAAGGACGAGTCATGTTCACTTGTTGCTTGATATCAAGCTTGTTTCCAAACTCAAGACAGTCTTCTTCTAGTCTCCTTGTAGCCAAACTTTGTCTCCCCATGAAATTGCGAAAGTGGCTAAGAAAGTGTTCAACCACATTGTCATAATCATCAACCACAACCCCATCAACATTATAAGAACAAATTTTATTTTCAGCTCTCCGCTTTTTCATAATAGAATGAAAATAGCTGGTGTTTTCATCACCAAGTTTTAACCAAATCACTTTTGAATTCTGGTGTAAGTAGCTGAAGTATTGGCTTCAGGCTTCTTGGAATTGTATGGACATCAATCTTTCTTTACTGGTAGCATAAGGACAGAGAGGATTCGCAGCCAAAGTTTCTTGAGCTTCAATGAATTTCTCACGGGTCTCTTTGTGCTTGACATTAATAGTTTCATTATTATTCACATAGCAGCTTTTCAGGGTGTGTTTGATCCTAAACAGTTGTTGGTGTAAGCTTTTCAAATCTGAGACAAGGTGCTTCTTCCAAACGGTTAAAACCTTCTCTTTGTAGCCCTCTTTAAGCATCCAGTAATTACAAAAACGGAAGGGTTGAATGCCACAGTTACTAATCTTGATATGCTTTACTAAACAATAGATGTGATCAGAAATAGCTCCCCATCGAAAGCTCGCTGCTGTGTTCAGGAAACAGTCCAACCAACATTAATTAGTGAACACTCTGTCCAACTTCGAGTAGACTCGACTCTTCTTGTCATGGTTATTAGACCAAGTAAAGAAGGAACCAACATATTTCAACTCATCCACCTGACCCAAAGCATGCCAGTTTTGACTATCCATAATTTCAAGATCTTTTACTCTTCTACCCCCACTTCTATCTTTGTGAGCAAACATAGCATTGAAATCACCAAGGATGATCCAAGGCGCATTCAAATGCCCAAAATTGGCAAGTTTATTCCAGAGCTCCCTTCTTTCAAGCACAGAGTTACTTCCATAAACCGCTGTGAGATAAAACTCATCTTTGTACCCCATCATTTTCAGCCTACAATGAATGAATTGCCTATCTTCCAATAAAACATCCACCTTGACAAGCTTGTCAAGCCAAATCAACATAATTCTAAACGAAATAACCTAACTAGAGTAGAACTTCCAGTTCGGATTATTACAAACAAGGGAATTAACTCTATCATGGTCTCAAAAAGAGCCCTAAAATCCACTTTATTTATCTTACAAAGATCAAAAACCTCACACTGCTTCTCTACATTATTCAGCCCCCTCACATTCAAACCTAAGATATTGAGACTATCCATTAGGTTGAATTGAAGAATCTGTGACCAATCCTCCCTCAGCATCCACCAATGCATCATAACCATTACTAATCATAGCTTTCAGTTGTGGCCTAGAACCAGCTTAGACCCTTTTCTTTTAGGAGTAACCCAAGTTTCACCACTGTTGGGAATGGAGGGGGCGACTGCATCCGTAGCTTTCTCATCATTAACGAAATTTCCCTCAGTAATGACACCTTCCTCATCTTGAGTCAAATCCAAAGATTTACCCTGATCCCCTGCTTGCTGAACCTCACTATCAGCAACTTTCCCATCTGGTTTAGGCTTGCTTCCTTGCTTATTTTTCTTCCAAGCTATAGGTTTCCCTTTGTTACAATTCGCAACCGTGTGACCAAGCATATCATAAGCCGCACATTTTGTTGGTAACCACTTGTATTCAACCGATTGTTCAATCAACTGCTTCTTCTCATTAACAAACGCAATTGTTCTTGGTGGCTCATCTTTTATTTCCACACCTACAACCACTCTTGCATACTTAACCATGGTTCTCTCAAGAGTAACTTTGTCAGCCATAAATGGCTTCCCTATTGTACTTACAAGAGCACTCAAGTTCCTCTTTCCCCAATATTGAAGACCTAATCCATTCAATCGCACCCAAACTGGGACCGACTTTACCATACGAGCAGTATCCATATCTTCCGACCAAGGTCTAAGTATTACCGACTTTTTATCAAACTGAATGACCCCATTTTCCAGAATGATGTTTCTAGTGACTTCATCCTTAAAACTAACAAGGGTAAACCCATAATGAATTATCACAATCCTATCCACACCCAAGCTTCCCCAGATCCTCTTGATAAAGCCCTCAAAAACTCTGAAAGGGGGGTTATCCCCCAACACAATACAGACTATCGAGTTTCTCCTGAAGGAAGCTTCAATTTCAGCTTCTTCTACATATATCTTAGCCACCACCTGATCCCCTATTTTTAATGGTTCCGTAAAAGACAATTGCGAGGATGGAGTTCTCACCTGGTTCACATTGAATTTGATCCAAGCAATCTTGGCAGATTCCTGGTAGTCCTCCGCCTCTGCTTCATTAGCCCAGTTCTTCAAATTGGGGGTCGACTTCAAGAGTTCAGCACTCTGCTCCTTCTCTGGTTCAAGCTCTTCACAGGGGTCCAAGAAGATTTCAAGTTGGGCATCATCTTCTTGGATTGAAGGTAACTCCAGACTCGCTTGCTATCTACTCCCACCAGCAACACTAAGCTTCGAGGAGGAACGGAGCTCCACATGCTTTTTTGTTTTTTCTTCTAATTTATCTTAATTTTATAACTTTATGCATAATACTGCACACTATAGAAAACACATCAAATTTATATAAAATTTAAGAAATAAATACTAATTTAACTAATAATGGACTAGGAATGAGTGTACAAATGTACACTCATCAAAGTTCAATATCGGTCCAATCCAATATATACTACATACATCCGATACTGGAGTACTTTTTCAATGCCCTGAAAAGGACATAACACTTATTCAAGGTGTAAGTATATCTTATCGCTGATAATCACATCAGTCTAAATCTAGTGTACTGACAAATCATGAGACTTAAACTTTTAAACATATAATCATGATTATACTCCACTATGTTGACAACACTATAATTAAGAATAAATATATGTTCTGGACTTAATAGAATTTACACATTAAGTACATAATCATCAAATAAATCATGTGAACTATGGAACATAAAATAGTTTCTGATCTTTTATTAATTAGTAAATCTAATTATATTGAAATGAGTTTTAACCCAACATCTAATAGTATGGGGATATAAAATTAATCTTTACCACTATATGCTAATTAACCTTGTAAATGATTTATAAATGGTGGGTGTATATATTTTAATTATTCATTTATTTATTTTAAAAAGAATCAAACTATGTACCAGAAAGGCTTCAACCATAAATTTAATGTAAGTTGGATTGGCAGAGAAAAAAAAAAGTGACACTCCTCTTTTTTTTAAAAAAATCTTTCTTTAACATCAGTAATTGAGAACCTTTTTACCATACCCGAAAAGTAACTTCTTTACATTTTATTTTATAAATTAGAAGATTTTTCTTTCTTTTTACAGTACATAATTTGTTTAAGATCTTCATATGAAAGAGTCCATATTTGATAGCGTTTTTCTAAAATAAAATTATTCAAAATAAATATTTATATTATGTCAAAAAAAAAATTATACTATTTACTAATTATAAAAGTAATATTTATAATTTTTTTTAATTACAAAAATACAATTAAGATTTTATTTCTAAATGCAAAAAAAAAGAGAGAGTGAGATACACATGTGGATAAGACGAGGGAGTGAGACTCACATGCTAGTGGGGAGGGTTAAGTAAAGACCCGTCCAAAACTATAGCGTCATAATGCAACAGGGACTCTGCGGCTACCATGTGGCAATTTGAGCAAAGTGAGCTTGGACGTGTAGGGTTGTTTTTCCTCCATGCAACAATTATGCAAAAATAACTAGCTAGCAACACAAAAACAGCTTAACAAGAATCAAACTTCAAAATAAATTTATTAAATATTAACACATTGCATTAACAAAATTAAAATTTCTAAATAACACTACAACTGTAAAGACCGCTTAGCTTTAATTTGGAAATTAGCAGATAAATAGGGCTTTAATATGAAAATTATTTATTAATAGTTAATTAATTATTTAGGATGATTTATTTGAATTCAGAATGTATTTTTATGTCACATATAGAAATTTCATAATTTTGCATATTTTGGTGCCCGGCAACATTAGAATGCAGTGTATGGCTTTTAGAATCACATCTTAGTATTTTTAGTATAGCGGGACAATATTTCAGACATTAGAAATGTCGGGAATAGTCGAGATTTTAGAGTTTCCAAAAATACCCCTAAGTACCCTTTTATGTCTTTTAGTGTGGGAAGGGCAAAATGCTCTTTTTGCCCATTTGTCTTTTGTCCTTTAGTGGACTTTATTTTAGGTTAATGATTTGTTTTTTTTTTTAATTAGATATTGGCTGAAATGGTGAAAATTGAGCTTTGATTGTTGTTTTGTTGCTTGGAAAATGTTTATTGGGGTATAATATGCAGGTCTGGAAAGTTTGGTTGAGTTTGGAATCGATTTGGTTAGGGGTTTGATTTTTGTAGGTTTTCTGGGTAGGCTAACCGGTTTTACACTGCTTGTAAAATCGGTTACCCGGATTTTGCAGCAGGGGCTGAAAACCAGTTTTTTCAACTGGTCGTTTTGTGTTAGTTTCAGGTTTTCAGGCAGTTTATTCCCTGCTAGTTTGGGATATTTTATATTAAGTTACAGTAGGTTAAGTTTTGGTTTTAAACCTTTGTCCTGGGGCGGTTAGGCCTGGAGCGTACGATCCTCGGGAGATCCTTCTTTTGTTGTTTAGTCGTTGGGCGACAATTATTTTGTAAATGTATAGCAAACTTTTATAACCGTATTTTGTAAATGGGATCCCCGTACTTTACTAATATAATATGTTATGTTTTAATTAAAAAGCAAAATTTTAATTATTCACGTTTTCCAATAACCTCGTTGATTAGCAACGAGCTGCACAGTACGTTAAAAATCACGTTAACGCGCCTATGCTAGTTAGGGTGTTACAATTTGGTATAAGAGCTGCCAGGTTGTCTTCCGAAGATCGTCATGACATGTACAATCATCATCAGCAGTTAGCTCGTTCCACAGTTCAGTAAGCTATTATTGCTTTAGTAGCTTATTTTAATAGTATGATTTAAGAAAAGCCTGTTAAGAAGCGTGTTAGTAGTCTGATAGTAGAATAGGAGCATATTTTTAATTTCCAAATAAGCGGCATTATTAAGTCTCTTTTTGATCATGGTCTGACCATGCTAGCTCTTGGTTACGCAGGCTGTTCAGATTAGTATGGACGCCAGGAAAAATACGAGGAGCCAAGGCAATTCGGTTGGATCTAATGCTGGTCAGGGAGCTCGGAATCCCCCAAATGTTCGTGGCCGAGGTAGAGGTCTCAGGGGCAGGGCACGTGGCCGGGGTGATGTTAACCCGCCACAGGTTGCCCAAGCTGCCCAAGATGCTCAGGATGCCCAAAATTGGGAAAATAGGTTTGCAGCAATGCAAGCCCGAATTGAGGAACACGATAATGAGATTCAACGGTTACGTCAACAGGGTGCTCCTGCAATGCCTGCTCCAAAAATTCCAGTGGCACCTGTCCCTACTGTCTAGGCCGAACCAGTGGTGGCAGTGAATCGGATGGAACCCCTGTATGAAAGGTTCCGCAAGCAAGCACCTCCAGTTTTTCTCGGAGGTCCTGATGTCATGAAAGCCGAGCAATGGCTATCAGTGATTATAGAATCCTGAACTTTATGGGCGTCACCGAAAATGACAGGGTGGTCTGTGCCACCTTCTAGTTTCAAGAAGATGAACTGGTCTGGTGGGACATGGTGTCTATGATACATGATGTCATGACAATGACCTGGGAAAAGTTCCATGAACTTTTTAATGCAAAATATTACAATGAAGTAGTCAGAAGTGCTAAGAGAAAAGAATTCACCCATTTGACCCAGAAAGAATATATGAGAGTTATTGAATATACAACACAATTTGACCGATTGGCGAGGTTGGCCTCGGGAATTGTGCCAACGAACTTTAGCAAGAAAGAAAAATATCTGGATGGACTAAATGCAAAGATCAGACATGACCTGATGATTACTACTGACGATAGAACCACCTATGCTGAAATGGTGGATAAGGCACTGCGAGCTGAGGGCGTAGTGGGGTGGATGGTGGGACTCTTACCCCTCCTGCATTAGGTTTTAGCAGGGGAGGTAGTGGTTCGGCCATGGAACAGAAAAGAAAGGCATCCACTGCAACTAGTGGCTTGGGTCAGAACAAGAGGTTCCGGGGGAACCAGGGCCGGGGCAATCGCTAGTGTGGCACTGAAACCCGATACACTTACCCAGAGTGCCCCAGTTGTAAAAAGCACCATCTGGGTGAGTGTAAAGGGCAAGGATGCTTTTAGTGTGGCATGACAAGGCATTACAAGAGAGATTGTCCCCAGCTCAGAACTGAGGCACCAAAGACTGCAGGAAAACCCACTCAAGCCAAGGTGTTTGCGATAACTCAAGGTGATGCAGAAGCCAGCCCCTCTGTGGTAACAGGTCAGCTCTCGGTCAACAACTCTTATTTCTCTGTGTTGTTTGACTCTGGAGCCACTCATTCTTATGTGGCAGCTAGAGTTTTTAGTAAATTGGATAGACCGCATGACAGTTATGAGTCAGGGTTCGGAACCCTACTGCCTGGCGGAGAGTTAGTTATCTCCAAAAGGTGGATTAGGTCTATGCCAATCAGAATAGAGGATAGAGAGTTGAGCGCTGATTTGATAGAGATGAATTTAGTGGATTTTGATATCATATTGGCAATGGATTTCTTATCCAAACATTCAGCCAGTATTGACTGTAAGAGGAAGATGGTAATCTTCCAACTAGAAGGCGAGGAACCGTTTATTTTTGAAGGTTCGGTTGAGGGATCTCGAATCCCGGTGATTTCGGCCTTATCAGCTAAAGATTTGTTGTGTGATGGATTTCTAGGGTTTCTAGCCGTGGTAGTAGGTACCACTCGGCCAGATACTATTTGGCCAGAAGACATCAAGGTGGTTCGGGAATTTCTAGATGTTTTTTCTGAAGAGCATCCAGGTTTACCACCTCAGCGGGAAATTGATTTCATAATTGATTTGGCACCTAGAGCAGAACCGGTCTCTAAAGCCCCTTACAGGATGGCTCCAGCGGAAGTTAAAGAATTAAAAATCAACTTCAGGGGTTGCTTGACATAGGGTTTACCCGACCCAGTGTGTCACACTGGGGAGCTTTGGTACTGTTTGTTAAGAAGAAAGATGGATCTTTGCGGATGTGCATTGACTATCGGGAATTAAATAAGCTAACAATAAAGAATAAATCTCCTTTACCTAGGATCGACGATCTTTTTGATCAACTTCACGGGAAAACTATCTTTTCAAAGATTGATCTCCGATCGGGCTATCATCAATTGAGAATCCGAGAGGAGAATGTCCCAAAGACAGCTTTCCGCACTAGGTATGGACATTATGAATTTCTGGTTATGTCTTTTGGACTGACCAAAGCTCCTGCAGCTTTTATGGACTTGATGAATATGGTATTCAAGGATTTCCTTGATATTTGCGTTATTGTATTTATCGACAACATCCTTGTGTATTCTCAGTCAGAAGAGGAGCATGAGCAACACATCAGAATGGTTCTACAGCGACTCCGGGAACATAAGCTATATGCCCAATTCAAGAAGTGTGAATTCTGGCTATCTCAGGTGTCCTTTCTTAGGCACATTGTTAGCAAAGATGGGATCAAGGTGGATCTGGGAAAGATAGAATTCGTCAGGGATTGGCCAAGACCGAAAACAGTGATAGAAGTTAGAAGTTTCTTGGGTTTGGCTGGCTACTATCGTCGGTTCGTTGAAGGGTTTTCTAAAATTTCAACACCCTTAACCGAGCTTACCAAAAAAATCAGCGTTTTGTATGGACAGATAAGTGTGAATGAAGCTTTCAGGAGCTGAAGCAGAGGTTAGTTACAGCTCCAGTGTTAGCTCTGCCTTCTGACAAAGAGAAATTTGTGGTTTATTGTGATGCATCCAGACAGGGTCTGGGGTGTGTTTTGATGCAAGCCGATCGGGTTATTGCCTATGCCTCCCGTCAGTTGAAAAATTATGAGCAGCGATACCCGACTCATGACTTAGAATTTGCTGCAGTAGTGTTTGCTTTAAAGATTTGGCGGCATTATCTCTATGGAGAGAAATGTGAAATATATACCGACCATAAAAGTCTCAAATATTTCTTTACTCGGAAAGATTTGAATATGAGACAAAGGCGTTGGTTGGAGTTAGTCAAAGATTATGATTGTGAGATCCTTTACCATCCGGGGAAGGCCAATGTTGTGGCCGATGCCCTGAGCAGGAAGGGTCCGGGCAAGTAGCTAGTATGATTCAGATTTCCCCTCAGTTAGCAGAGGACATGGTAAGGGCTAGCATTGAGTTTGTGGTAGGCAAGCTTCACAACTTGACGCTGCAATATAATTTGCTAGAACAAATTAAAGTCGCTCAGATGACTGATCCAGAGTTAGTAAAAATCAGAGAAGAGGTTTCAGCTGGTCAGGCCAGGGATTTTACCGTGTCGGACAATGGAATGTTATTGTTTAAAGCCAGAGTCTGTGTTCCTAATAGTATAGAACTCAAAAATGAAATTCTTGAAGAGGCTCATACCATTCCCTATTCTCTGCATCCCGGCACTACCAAGATGTATCAAGATCTTAAACCCTACTTCTGGTGGAGCGAAATGAAGAAGAATGTGGTAGAATTCGTATCGAGATGTTTAACCTGTCAGCAGATCAAGGCTAAACATCAGAGACCAGCAGGGTTGTTGCAGCCTTTAACCCTACCTGAGTGGAAGTGGGAAGATATCGCAATGGACTTTGTGGTTGGATTACCTAGAACCACATGTTTGTTTGACTCAGTTTGGGTAGTGGTGGACCGATTTACGAAATCTACTCATTTTCTACTAGTTAAAACAACCTTTCCAGTGGATCAATATGCAGATTGATATGTCAAGGAAATAGTAAGGTTGCACGGTGTGCCAAAATCCATAATTTCAGATAGAGATTCGAAGTTCACTTTGAAGTTTTGGCAAAGTTTACAAAGGGCTATGGGTACCAAACTGAAGTTCAGTACAGCTTTCCATCCTCAGACAGATGGACAATCTGAAAGGACAATCCAGATAGTGGAAGATATGTTACGAGCATGTGTTATGGATTTTGAAGGCTCTTGGAGTAAGTACCTACCATTGATAGAATTTTCATACAATAATAGTTACCAAAGTATGATAGGGATGGCTCCCTATGAATTGTTGTATGGCCAAAAGTGTAGATCTCCCATCCATTGGGATGAGACAGGGGAGAGGAAATACCTAGGTCCGGACTCGGTGCAACGTACCAATGAAGCAATTGAGAAAATTAAAGCTAGAATGCTTGCTTCTCGAAGCAGACATAAGAGTTATGCAGATCCGAAACATAGAGATGTGGAATTTCAAGTAGGGGAACATGTGTTCCTACGGGTGTCTCCTATGAAGGGAATCAAGCGTTTCGTGAAAAGAAACAAGTTATGCCCTAGGTTTACCAGACCTTTCGAGATTCTCGAGAAGGTTGGAAAGTGACATATCGTTTAGCTTTGCCTCTAACTTTTTCAGGAACTCACAACGTATTTCATGTCTCGATGTTGAGAAAATACGTTTCAGACCCAGCTCATGTACTTAGTTATGAGAATCTTGAGATACAACCAGATATGTCCTACGAGGAACAACCAGTTCAGATCCTTGACAAAAAGGATAAAGTTCTTCGGAATAAGACAATAGCTTTGGTCAAAGTATTCTGGAGAAACAGCAAGGTGGAGGAAGCCACCTAGGAGTTAGAATTAGATATGAAGGCTCAGTATCCAGAGTTGTTCAAGTTAGATTTCGAGGACGAAATCCTTTTAAGGGGGGGATAATTGTAAAGACCGCTTAGCTTTAATTTGAAAATTAGCAGATAAATAGGGCTTTATTATGAAAATTATTTATTAATAGTGAGTTAATTATTTATGATGATTTATTTGAATTCGGAATGTATTTTTATGTCACATATAGACATTTCATAACTTTGCATATTTTGGTGATCGACAATATTGGAACGTGGTGTATGGCTTTTAGAATCACATCTTAGTATTTTTAGTATAGCAGGACAATATTTTAGACATTAGAAATGTCAGGAATAGTCGGCCTTTTAGAGTTTCCCAAAATACTCCTAAGTACCTTTTTATGTCTTTTAGTGTGGGAAGGGCAAAATGGTCTTTTTGCCCATTTGTGTTTTGTCCTTTAGTGGACTTTATTTAAGGTAAATAATATGTTTTTTTAAATTAGATATTGGCTAAAATGGTGAAAATTGATTTTAAGCTTTGATTGTTGTTTTGTTGCTTGGAAAATATTTATTAGGGTATAATATGCAGGTCTGGAAAGTTTGGTTGAGTTTGGAATCGATTTGGTTAGGGGTTTGATTTTGTATCTGGGTAAAACCGGTTACCCGAATTTTGCAGCAGGGGGTGAAAACCATTTTTGCCGCTGGTCGTTTTATGTTAGTTTCAGGTTTTCAGGCAGTTTATTCCCTGCTAGTTTGGGATATTTTTGTATTAAGTTACAGTAGGTTAAGTTTTGGTTTTAAACCTTTGTCCTGGTTCTGATTTAGTGGATCACTTATATGTTTTGGAATCGATGTGATTTAGGAGCCTATAATTTGCCGAGTTGTTGTTCCACTCAGGTTGACCGGCACACCTGAATTTGGAAATGAGGTAAATTACTATAATATCATGCATATGTTATTACATGTTTAGCGTACATGTGTTATTGCCTGTTAGATTACATTGATAGCAATAATAGTACATAGAGTTGTACTGATTATTGATAAATTTATGTTGGCTAGAATAATGATCGATGCTGTCACATCAATATGGCTAGAGTATGACTAGCATATTGATTATAGGCTGACATTATGGTCGATAGTATTTTCTTATGAACGTTCTAGACTCTGTACCGTGTGGGACACGGGGATTAGGGTTATGAACGGGTGTATGGGCGCCAGGTTATAACCCGGGATAGTTGTATGTTTATGTTATGCTTTTCTTACTGAGTCTGTCGACTCATAGAGCTATGTTTATGTGTGTAGGTAAGGGCAAGGCCAAAGCTGAGGAATCGTGAGGACGAGCAGATGGAAGTTGTACATGTCGGGGCGGTTAGGCCTGGAGCGTACGATCCTCGGGACATCAAGGCTTTTGTTATTTAGTCGCTGGGCGACAATTATTTTGTAAATGTATAGCAAACTTTTATAACCGTATTTTGTAAACGGAATCCCCATACTTTACTAATATAATATGTTACGTTCTAATTAAAAAGCAAAATTTTAATTATTCACGTTTTCCAATAACCTCGTTGATTAGCAACGAGTTGCACAGTACGTTAAAAATCACGTTAACGCACCTATGCTAGTTAGGGTGTTACAACAACATCCTACAAGAACCACTAATTGAACATATAAAACAATATTTACAAATTCTTTGCAATAAATATAAAAAAGTGTGAAAAACATAAACTAAAAAAATATAAAATTACACAAAAAATAATAATTTAAAAAAAATCTAAATTGATTAATAAAAAATATGTTCAATTAGAAATCAATTAGACAACAATATAAAAAATTTATATATATAATTAGACATAAATAACTCAAACTATATCTATGCCAATCACATGCACTAGGCCACTCACATGCACCAGGACACTCGCATGCGACAAGTCACTCGCATGCATGAGGCCACTCGCATGCACCAGGCTACTTGCATACGACAGGCCACTCACATGCACCATGCCATCCACAAGTCTCAAGCCACTTGCATGTGACAGGCCACTTGCATGCCTCGAGCCACTCGCATGCAACAGACCACTCTTAGGGCTTGAACTCTTGATGAATGCATGCATGGTACTTGGCCTGGCAAACCCCATTAGGGCATTGTATCAAATTATCATATCTTTTAGCAAGGTAACCAACATTTAGCAGGTTGTGAAGATAAGGGCCAAAAGGACAATGCACGCGAGTACGACCATGATGTGCCTGCAACACCTGAGCACGGGGAGACAACGAGCTGCAGCGGCGTCTTGCCACCAAGCTCTGATGCCCCAAAAAGGAGTACGTTGTAACTATTACTCCTACCTCCGAGAACACCTCCTGCAATTACAACCTGTAACCTTTAACTTGCAACTTCCTTATCATGACACTTGAGGACCACTAGAGGATCATCATGTAATTTGGAGCTAATAGAACTCACCTATAAATACTCTCGTCCTCAGCTTTGAGAGGGCTTGGAAATTCTCTATAACAAATACTTTTGTATCTATAATACAAGAGACTCACTTAACATTATTGTTGTCCTAAAAGTTTACTTAAGTTTCATTTTGATTTCATATTTTTTTTTTAACTTTCTGACATACACACTTAGAGTTTCTATCCACTTAATTTTTGACGAGTTCTCACCATCAACAATAAGAACAATGAACAAAGAAATAAAAAAGCGATGGGCTGAAACTCGAAACTCAACAGACCAATGTCCTTGGATTTTCTTCTTTGTTCACCTCGTGCCATGGTGGTGTATGACTTCGAATATGACCAGGAAAATGGGGTTTGGGAGGGTGGAGAGGGCCTAATTGCAAAGAAAGGTGCAGGGGATGAAGGTGGTAGAGAAGCTCAAAGGGTTTCTAAAAAATACTAAGGGTGGGAGATATTAGAGATTAGAGTTGGAAGAAAAAAAGTTGGTTCTTTTAGTATATATATATAGAAGATTATTATCGGCGAATTTTTAAGGCAATAATCTGCTCCTAAAAGTTTTGAATTGTTTAGGTGAAAATTTTCCCGCAAGTTAATTCTTCTCATCAATACCGGCGGGTCCTTTCACCACTAATAATTTATTCCCCATCCCTAATAACTATCTTTTATATTTTATTTTAATAAATTTCTTAGTACTGGAGAATGTGGTGCTACGACGGTAATAATTCAATTAATACCAAAGAAATTGTCCCTTCGGTAATAACTCAATTAATATTGGCAAAATTTGTCCCGCCAGTAATGCCTCCGTCCCTATTGCTTATATTTCTTGTAGTCAAGGGCAGATGTATGTTGAGGAGTGTAGAGGTCATGACCCCCCTAAGATTATAGTAGCCTACTGCCTATTTTTATATGTATTTTTTTTTTTTTAATTAATATGTATCTTATAATAAATGGTGGCCCCATCAAAATTAAATAATTGTTTTTTTTTTTTAAAAAAAAAAGAAATAGTTGAATATAATAAGTAATGCCAGGTACGTATACCAACTTTATTTACTATATATATTTAAAAGAATAGTTTGTTTCCTTTTTTTTCTAAGTCATTTATTTATTTATTTTTAAATAAAAAAAAGAGAAACTAATAATTTAAAAGACCTTCAAAATAGATAATTAGGTATTATTATTCTCTTCTTTCTCTCTCATAGATATTTAGGTATTACTAATCTCTTCTTCTTCTCTTATTCATATCTATTACATGAGCCACCATTTTATAACAATTTTACACGAATAAATTAAAGAGCAGTCTACATCAAAGAACAGTGGCAGATATCAAATAACAAGTAAAGGTATCTTATAGAAAATGATATATGCATTTTAAATATTCAATCCAAATTTCAATCTTGTTCTTTCTCTCAAATATTATGTATACAAATAGTTGATATAACTTTAATTCTCATTTATTTTTTATTTATAATTATATATATAAATTGAGTAGGTGCCTTACAGTGAAAATAAATAATTATACTAATTAATTTTTTTTGGTCTGAAGTGATACTTGATAGATTAATATAAAAATGTATACATACATATATACATGTTATAAGCTCTTTTTATTGTTATAGTTTTGTTTATTAATTATTATAGATAAGATTTTGTTAATAATATTAATATGTATAGTTCTCAATTGTAGATGAAAAAATCAACTAGAATTGATGCATTCTTTAAAAGAAAGAATGTTGAAGTTTCAACATCTGATGTCTCATCAAATCTATCAGTGGATGTAGATCATAAAAATTCAAAAAATCGCCCAACAAAGTCTTTAAGACTTGACAATAAAGAAGGATTCGATATTAATTTATTAGAGCGTGATCCGGGAATACGCCCGCTAATATGGGAGTATCTACTAGAGAAGCGTAGCGAAGTTCGCAAAGCTTAAATTAAAGCTGGTCCATAACAGATTATACTCTCTAGCTATCAAAAATCAGAAGAATTATAAGCTCATTCACGTTCTTTTCAGTCATCTTGGTTTAAGCTATTTCCATCTTGGTTGGAATATTCTCCTAAAGTAGATGCTGCATTTTGTCTACCATGCTTTTTATTTCACTCTAAAGATGCACCTCCTAGATTGGATGAATTTACTATTAATGGATTTCGATCATGGAAAAAGGTAAGAGGAAAATATTGTGAATTTTTAGCACATATTAGAGACGATATAAATTCACCTCATAGAAATTCTGAGAAAACAGTTGCAGATCTCATGAACCAACCAATACATATTGGAAGAAGGTTTGCAAACTTCACATCACAAGAAATTGCTTACAATAGACTTCGTTTGAAAACATCAATTGAGGGGATTATGTGGCTTGCATTTCAAGCATGCCCTTTTAGAGGTCATAATGAATCTAAAACTTCAATTAATCGGGGAAACTTTTTAGAGTTGTTGAGTTTCATAACTTCTTATAATGATAAGGTAGCGGAAGTTTCGGATAAAGCTCCACAAAATGCCACAAATACATCACCAACAACGCAAAAACAAATTTTGCATGTATTGGGAAATAAAGTGAGAAACGCGATTCGTGAAGAAATTGGTGATGCAAAATTTTCTGTAATAATTGATGAAGCACGAGATGAATCTAAGAAATAGCAAATGTCAATTGTTTTAAGATTTGTTGATAAAGATGGTTATGTGCAAGAACGTTTTTTTAGGCTTATTCATGTCAAAGACACTGCTGTTGTAACATTAAAAGAAGGTATTTTCTCTATACTCTCTAATTATAGTCTTGATGTTCAATCTATTCGTGGACAAGGTTATGATGGCGCAAGTAATATGCGTGGACAATGGAATGGTTTGCAAGCTTTAATTTCAAGTGAATGTCCTTATGCTTACTTTGTGTCATTGTTTTGCACATCGTTTGCAATTGGCATTAGTTGCTGCATCTAGAGAAGTTATTCCTGTCCATCAATTTTTTACAAAGAAACTCTATTGCTAATAATTTTGGTGCTTCATGTAAACGCAATGACCAACTAAAAGCTGCTCAGGCTACAAATATTGCTCATTTACTTGAGATTGATGAACTAGAAAGTGGGAAAGGACTCAATCAAATTGGTTCTTTACAAAGGGCAGGTGATACTCGTTGGAGTTCTCATTTGAAATCTATTTAAGTTTGATAAAGATGTTTAGTGCAACATGTGAAGTTTTATTGAATATTATTGAAGATGGTACTACTTTTGTTCAACGAGGAGATGCGGATGCAGCTTATGAGTCATTAACTTCTTTTGAATTTGTTTTCATTTTGCATCTTATGAAAAAAATTCTGGAGATTTCTAATATACTATGTCAAGCTTTACAACTTCAGTCTCAAGATATTTTAAATGCAATGCATCTTGTTTCATCTACAAAGACTCTCATTCAGAAATTGAGAGAAGATGGATGGGATGAATTAGTTTATGAGGTGAAATCTTTTTGTGAACGTGTTAATATACCTGTCCTAAATTTTAATGTTCACTATACTACAAAAAGAGGAAGAAGTCGTGGTCAACAAGATGCAATTACAGTGGAGCAATATTGCAGAGTTGATCTTTTCGATTCAGTGATAGACTTTCAACTACAAGAATTAAACAACAAATTCAATGATAATATAGTGGAGTTACTCATTCTTAGTTCAGCTTTAGATCCGAGAGAGATGCACACATCATTCAGAATTGATGATATTTGCAAGTTGGTACAAAAATTTTACCCAAGAGATTTTACAGAATATGAGATGGTACAACTAAGAACGCAATTTGAACATTTTGCTCATGTACGAGAACTTCCTGATTTTGCTGTTTTGGCAACTATTTCTGATTTATGTCAGTGGTTGGTAAAAACTAGAAAAGCAGAGATTTTTCCAATTGTCTATAAAGTGATAACTCTTATTCTTACACTTCCGGTTTCTACAGCTACCACAGAACGATCTTTTTCAGCTATGAATATAGTAAAGACTACACTTCGCAACAAGATGGAAGATGAATTTTTAAGTGATTGTTTGCTCATGTATATTGAAAAAGAAATCGCCAAAAAATTTAGTATAGATTCACTTATCGATGATTTTCGTGATATGCAAGAAAGACGTTTTGTATTTCAATTTTAATTATGAATTTAATAAAACATTGAAATTTTTGACATTTAAATTTACAATATTGTTTGCCCCCCCCCCCCCCCTAATTTTTCATGCTGGCTCCGCCCCTGCTTGTAGTCAATGTTTAGAATCTCATTTAAAGCCTTAAACTGACTGGTAATAACCATCTGGGTGTGTGATTTCATATGTGACTCCACCACTATAAATAGACACCTATGAGTTCATTTTATGACACTAATTTATATCAAGAGAGTACATTATTAGAAATATTTAAAGTTTGACGAATTCAAAATACTATTTGTTAGAGATATTATTACAATGGAAGAAAATCAAGATATTACAACTCTATTGTAAAAATAATACAAGGACACTAAAAGAGACTGATTAAATATATGTTACAAAATACATATATAAACACTATATATATTACATATATATATATGAAAGGTAGAAAAAGAAGATTACAACATATGTAATATAATATATGTATATATATAACAAGAGAATAATATATATGTATACACGTACTGACAACCTTGAGTGTAGATTAGTGGGGATCACCATGACTTGAACAAGGTATTACACCTTTATCCAAAAGCTTATTTCTCCTATCTAGGAAATATCTTTGAGAATTATCAAACCTTTTAGGGTTTTCTAGCAATGTGCTTTTTTGATAGAAAACTTCTTATCTCTTACTCTCAAATGAGCACCATAGACCTCCTTTATATGTGTTTAGGATATCACCATTTGAAATTCAAATTAACCTCCATGGATGTTATGGACTCAATAAAGAGATGTAACTCATGCACACCATAACTCCTATAGAGTTAAGAATTTCAAATTAAGATGTGTAACATCTTTTTACACTGTTAATGTTGGTGATAATAGTGGAGGTTACTCATAGTAACAAGTAACTCCCTAAATGTTACAAAAGGATGACAACTAATATACATTGTCATTTTTTTTAGTTTATTACATATATTTAATCTATATATTATATTATTAAATAATATAACACTATTTATATTTTTTCACTTCCCTATGTGCTTGTGGTTGGGGAAATAAATTTTTGAACAAAGTTGTAAAATCTTGTTTAAGTTTGGTGATTCCCTAAATCATCACTTGTAGTTTTTAGTATTGAGATTGCTCTCACATCACTTCCTACTTTCTTTTTGGTGCTTTTCACCTTGTAAATATTTACATGTTGTTTAAAGTTTTGAGTTGTAATTCTCCTTTTATCTCTTATTTTTTTTTTATTATTTTATGTGTAATCTTTATATAGTTGTGCATAGAGTTTTAATCTTGTTGATTCTATACTGTTAATATTTCCAACAAAATTTCGTCACTTACTCATGGTTTTTTTTTCTTATTTTTTTCTAAAAAAAAAGAAAAATCAAAATGCAACCAACAAAAAAAAATCTAGTTGTAACTTTTTTGTTTGGCTAAACTTTTACTTTTGCTTATAGATAGAAGTATAAGATAATATAAATTTTGATTTTTTTTTTTGCTGTTTGGATAACTTTTATAAAAAGATTTTTTTTTTAATGAAAAGTTTTTCAAAAAAGGGACTTTTTTCATTTTTGTTCTTCAAAACAGTTTTTCTGTTGCATTTTTACAGAATTTTACATAGAAACTCCTATTGCAGCTAGCACTGCAACTTAAATTATAACAAAAAATCGTATAGAAACCCCTATTCCAACTAGCGCTGCAACCACTTTAGAAACCCAAACCGTAAATTTGAAAAAAAAAAGGTTAAAAAAATAATATATGGAGTAATTCCAAAAAAAAAAGATCTTTTACAGTAAATTAAAGATCTTTTATAGTAAATTAAAAATTATGCCCTAAATAAAACTCCATTTCAATGTAATCTATTTTATTCAACATCAATAAAGAAACAGAAGTATTTTTCATTCATTTGTGTATGTTTTGGTTCACTTTATCAATTGCTTGTCTAATTGATTTATAAATTCATCTTAAACCCTTTTCACATACTTGATCATGTTTATTGTGCTGTCATCACATTGGAAAGTAAACATGACTATGTGAATAAAGTTTCCTAGATTTATCAGACACAGGGTTTTACTGATATGATAATCTACAACAAGAGTTTACTTGTATTTGGAGAAATACTATGTTCTTTCCAGAACATTGGTTAAAGTAAAGCTCAGGTTGGATGCATGGAGTATGCATCGGAAGGGACCGATATTGAACTTTGACTTAGATTTAATTAAACTTACCGTAAAATCTATTCAAGTCAATATCGCCAAGTTGATCCTAGATCAAATGATCTTAATCCTGTTATGATTAGGCTCAATCTTGAAAGGCTATTCGTGTTCCTTTGAATTGTTAGTTAAGCCTACTTTTAGGTCAGGGTGATACATACTTTTTGGGAACACGATAGTGCAATTGAGTGGGAGCGCTAGCATAAACATGGAATCTATAGCTTCTATCTGGCAAATAGTAAGCAAAGGATGATTTCCTTCGAGCTTGACCAAACAAAAATAAATGGTGGAGATCTCATTTCACATAAGCTGAAATATCATTTATACGGGGTCAAGTGTTTTAAGGATAAAATACATAGTAGGGTGTTACGGTAATTTAATCCCTTTACTATGTAGATCATTCATATAGAGGATCATTGATCACATTAGGATTATAACAATGGATAACTAATGATGTGTCTATATGGTGGAACATATAGAGCATTCTATATACTGAGAGTGCAATTCTAAGTTCTATGCGTGGATTCAACGAAGAATTAATAAGTTAGTGAATTTTAGTGCTAAATTCTTGATCTACTTATTGGAAGCTCGGTTATATAGACCCATGGTCCCCCCACTAGTTGAGATAATATTGCTTGTAAGACTCATGTAATTGGTTTTGATTAATCAATTATAATTCACGAATTAGACTATGTCTATTTGTGAAATTTTCACTAAGTAAGGGCGAAATTGTAAAGAAAGAGTTAACAGGGGCATATTTGTTAATTATGATACTTTGTATGGTTCAATTAATAAATATGATAAATGACAATATTATTTAATAATTATTTATAGTTATTAAATAGTTAGAATTGGCATTTAAATGATTGAATTAGGAAATTAGCATTTTTGAGAAAATCAGATACAAAAGGTGGTCAAATTGCAAAATTGCAAAAATCAAGGCCCAGTCCACCTAGCCAGGGCCGGCCACCTATGTTATCTTTTTTAAATGATTTTTTCATTATTTTAATGCCATATAATTCAAATCTAACCCTAGTGGAATGCTATAAATAGATAGTGAAGGCTTCAGGAAAATTACACTTTCTGAATCAGAAAAACCTGAGCCTCCACTCTCTTCTCTAGCCGCCACTCTCTCTCTCTATTCTTCCTCTATATTTCGAACCTCTCTTAGTGATTAGAGTAGTGCCCACACACATCAAGCAATACCTCAATCATAGTGAGGAAGATCGTGAAGAAAGATCATCAGCAAAGGAGATACACCATCAAGGATTCAGAGAAGAAGATCCAGGTTCAGATCTTGATAATACTCTGCTACAGAAAGGAATCAAGGGTTAGAGATCTGAACGGAAGGAGTCATTATAATTCCGCTGCACCCAATGTAAGGTTTCTTAAACTTTATATGTGTTTAATTTATCGTTTTAGAAAGTTCATATTTAGGATGTTAATAAACATACTTGTGAGTAGATTTAAGATCCTGGTAAAATAATTTCCAACATTTTTAACATAACATCTCAAAAGTCTTTTTGGAAGAAACTACAAATTCTAACTTTTTTTAAAAGAACTTTTTATTTTTTATCCAAACACCCCTAATTTTTTTTTAAAATTATAAAAGCTAAAAATTAAAAAGGTTTAAAAAAAAACTCATAGAATTCAGAATCGATATTGGATGATTTGCTTGCCCAAGAGGAAGACTATTGGCGCCAAAGACCTCGGATTTCTTGGCTGAAGTCTGGAGATTCAAATACCAAGTTTTTTCACCAATGTGCCAATGCTAGACACTCCAATAATAAAATTAAAAAGCTTGTGAGTGATGATGGGTTAGTACACACCAGCAATCGGGACATTTTACTGCAGGTTGAGTTTTATTTTCCTGATATTTTCACTTCTCAAGGTCTGGATCAGCATGCTCTTGAGTTGGTTCTTCACACAATTTCGGTAACAATTAATTCTGTATCTAGAGAGGCTTTATCTCTTCCTTTTTCTGCTAATGAAGTATTATGCGCTTTAAAGTCTATGTCTGAAGATAGCAGCCCAGGAATTGATGGAATGTCAGTTATGTTCTACACAAATTATTGGCATATTGTTGGACCTCTGGTTACAGCCACTGTGTTGGAAGTTCTTAATCATGGTGGTGATCCCTCCTCTTTCAATAAGACCATTATCACACTCATTCCCAAAGTCAAGAAGCCTTCTAAAATTACACAGTTTCGGCCAATTAGTTTGTGTAATGTATTATACAAACTAGTTTCCAAGACAATTGCTCTTCGGATTCAACCGTACTTGACTATAATTATATCGAAATTTCAAAGCGCTTTTTTATCTGAAAGACTCATTACTGATAATATCCTTGTGGCCTTTGAGGTACTTCATTCACTCAAAAATAGAAAACGAGGGAATCAAGGATATGCTACAATGAAACTTGGTATGAGTAAGGCTTTTGATCAGGTTGAATGGTATTTTTTAGAACAAGTGATGTTAAAGATGGGTTTTGGCTCTCTTTTGGTTGATTTAATTCTTCGCTGTCTGCGCTCTGTATCATATTCTTTCTTGTTGAATGGATCAATTCAAGGATCAGTTATTCCTCAGCGAGGCATCCGACAGGGTGATCCCTTATCGCCATACCTTTTTCTCATTTGTTCTGAAGGTTTGTCACGGCTGCTGCAATTTGAAGAAGCTTCTGGTGCACTTCATGGTCTGAAAGTTGCACGATCAGCCCCTCCAATCTCACACTTTCTTTTTGCTGATGACAGTGTCCTATTTTGTCAAGTAATGAATCCTGACAAAAGTGTGCTTTCTTTTTCTCCAAATACAAGACCATCAGACCAACAATTTTTTCAGCAGCTGCTAAACATGCATGGCCAGCCATGCCACGAGCAGTACCTGGGGCTGCCTTCTTTCTCGGACAGGGACAAAACTCAATTGTTTAGTGGTATAACTGATAAAATTTGGAAACCGCTTAACTCTTGGCGAGAACAACTTTTCTCTATTGGTGGAAAATAAGTGTTACTAAAAGCGGTTGTCCAAGCAATACCAACCTATGCTATGAGTTGCTTTCAATTACCAATTAAACTTTGTAATCAAATAGAGCAACTTATGTCAAGGTTTTGGTGGGGTTCGTCTGTTAGTGGGAATTCCATTCATTGGAAAAATTGGAAGTTTCTCTGTAAAGCTAAGAGTCATGGTGGAATGGGCTTTCGAAACTTTGTTCATTTCAATCAAGCTCTTTTGGCCAAACAAGCTTGGCGAATCCTAGAATGTCCATCATCATTACTTTCACGAGTTCTCAAGCATAGATATTTTTTGAACACCAATTTCCTTGATGCTTCTATTTGTACTCAACCTTCCCTAACTTGGAGATCGATTGTTTGGGGTAAAGAGCTCCTGCTGAAAGGTTTAATATGGAGAATTGGTTCAGGTGCTAAGGTGTTCTGTGTTTCCCAACCATGGATTCCTAGATCCTCTAATTTTAAACCCTTGCTGTTTTTTGGTAGTGATCCCATTATCAAAGTTGTTGAATTTATCACAGATCAAAGGCAATGGGATGTGAATAAACTCCAAGATAATTTCTGTCAACCTGATATTGATAGAATTCTCTCTATACCTTTGAGCTTATTTCCTAGTGATGATGTTCTCTCTTGGCATTACACAACATCAGGTTCTTACACGGTTAAAAGTGGTTACCAATTAGCTTCTGAGGAACCAAATTCAACTCAACCAAGAAGTTCCCACAATTTAGAAACTTGGTGGCAGACTTT
Organism: Cannabis sativa; assembly: GCF_029168945.1. Taxonomy (NCBI): domain Eukaryota; kingdom Viridiplantae; phylum Streptophyta; class Magnoliopsida; order Rosales; family Cannabaceae; genus Cannabis; species Cannabis sativa. The sequence goes on from NC_083608.1 coordinate 25,684,075, forward strand.
CTGGTCTTTAAAATTGCCTTCAAAAATTCGTATTTTTGCTTGGCGTGCTTTTCATGAAGCTCTTCCTACTGCAGCAATCCTTCAACACTGGCACATCTCAGCCTCTCCTCAGTGTCCCCTCTGTCAGCAGCATTTAGAAACAATCAACCATGCTCTTTTCTGGTGTACTCGAGCCAAACAAGTTTGGAAAAATAGGGATTCTAAAATAAATTGGCACTTGTCCAAAACATGCTCTTTTTTTGAATTCTTAATCTATGTTTCAACTTTGCTTCACACTGAACAAGTTGAGCTCTTCATTACTCTTCTTTCGTGCATCTGGACAGAAAGAAATGTTGAGACTCATGATAAAACACCAAAGACAGCTGCACGAATTTTAGATTTTGCTGGTAATTATTTGGCAGACTTCAGATTTCATCATACCAAGCATATTTCAACTCAACAAAGTGCTTCAACTTCTTGTCATCCTCAAACATCTGTAACAGCTAATTTGCAGCAGAACCTGATACCACCAGTAAAACCTAAATGGCTAGCTCCTCCATCTGGCCGTCTCAAATTGAATTCAGATGCAGCAATCTGTGTGACTGCTGGTGTTTATGGTCTTGGGGCTCTCCTTCGAAACTCGGCTGGTGAGGTGATTTTTGCTATAGCTAAACCAATGCAAGGGTGTGTTAAAACTGAAGAAATGGAAGCTTTAACAGTGGCTTGGAGTCTCAAAATGTTGGTATCTCATAGTCTATCTGTAGACTTTATTGAGACTGATTCTTTAATGGTAGTTAATTGTTTAAAGTCTCAATTTAGAGGTTATTCAGCTTTTTATAGTATACTTAATGATATTACTTTTCTGTTATCCAATTTCCCACGAGCACAGATCTCTCATGGGTATAGGTATGCAAATGACGAAGCCTATTTGTTGGTTAAGTTTGCTCTTACGGTGGATTCAGAATGTATTTGGTTTGGGGAATTTCCGCCTCCTCTTATGACTGTTATGTAATTTGTTATTCAGATTAATATAATAGTCTTTTCTCAAAAAAAAAAAAAAAAAAAAACAAAAAAACAAAAAAAAAACCAACTCATAGAAAAGGAATGAAAAAATCTTTTTTTCTTAAAGCTCTTAGCTAAAAGCTAAAAAAATATTATAGAAGCTAAAAAAAATCTTTTCCATTTCCTAACTTGGCCAACAAAAATGGAAAAGAAATGAAAAAATCTTTTATTTTTTTTTTTTAAGAAATAAAAAAATAAATCAATTTAATGATCATATTCATAAAATAAATAAATGTAAAATAAAATAAATGATATGATGATAATTAACTGTCACCCGAATACCATGTAACGACATGTTGTCTTGTTCGCTTACGATGCAGTCCAAACAACATTTTGTTTTGGCATTTTTGGAACCCATCACTGAAATATGTCAGTTAAGCACCTTTCATAAGGGTATTCTAGTAATATCACGAAACCGTTCCTTGTCTGAAAAAATATCTTCGCCACGTGTCACATATATTTGGTAAGGATCTCAGTTATGAGTCCCCCGAGAGAGTGAGAGCTCTCTCTGAGCTTCTGTGGCCATGCCATGGCTTCCCAATCGCTATGTGGATGGTCAAGTTCCTCTCCAACCTCTTCTACTGTGAACCCTTCTTCTTCTTCTTCGTTGTGCAGACCGTTTATCTTCTTTGCCTTTCACCCAACTCCGTCTAAACGACATCGTTTCAGTTTCAGAGCTTCCTTTTTACGGGATTCTTCTTCATCGACCCGGGCTGCTACTTTCAAACAGGGTGGAAGGAAGTCTTTACGATTCGATTGCCCGTGCTCGAGCTCGAAATCGGACGTGAATTCGGTAAATCGATCCGCAAAACAAACGAAACCAAGCCTGAGTTTCAAGACCTTGTCTGCGAAGCGATCTCTCTGGAGGAGGATATTTTTTGCGTCCAAAAAAGTTAGGAGCATCATTTTGCTCAATGTCGTCACTCTTGTTTATGGTAATCCGTCAATTTTATAATTGAATTAATAATTTATGATATAGTGAGAGAATTGTGGGTTTTCAACTGTAAGCTGCTATTTTCTTCTGCATATGACGAATTCTGGCGTGCTTCTTTTTTGTTGGATTGAGAAAATTCGGTATTTTTTTAATTTTTTTTAATGTTTGGCTTTGATTTGGTTCATGACATTTGTGCTATATCTAATAGGGGCTATGGTTTGAGAATTTAAATGAAATCTTTCATGCTTTGATCAAAGGGTTTGCAGTTGTTTGTCTTACAATATTTCTTGGGCTACCAGAATTATGCCACATACAATTTATAAATTTTTTGTGTGGTCAGTGGTATGGTGCTTTGGCAATGTCACGAGTTATTGGAAACTTTGAAGTTTTTTATGAAATAATGTGAAATATGAAATAGTTTCTTAAGTAAAGGGGAATTGGGAATGAAAACCCCTTCATTTATAATACTAACGATTATGAACTTGAGTAAGGGTGAATGCACTATTTGGATAGTTGCTTCTTTTGTCATTGCCTGACCTTGCTATTCGTGTGCTTGTAGTTGAACATTTTCATTTATGGTGGTTGGAGTAATTGCAGGTTCAACAATAGGCCAGATTTTCTATAATTTGTACTTGGTCATTGCTGTCTGGTTCATGGTTTTCATTAACTGATAGAGAGTTATGTTATTTGATGGCTGTAACTAATCAGCTATGAGCCTTTTAACACATGGCAGACAATTCTTCATATAATGCTATGAAAGTTTATACCATGATTTAAACTTTTTTAAACTCTTTTGCTGTAGCCAGCAGCATCCCAGTTGTGAAAGAGGTTGAAGCAATAGTTGATCCAGCATCATTCACTGTTGTACGATTTGCTTTGTCTGCCATCCCATTCATCCCATTTGTACTGCGATCAGTATCACAAAAGGACGTTGATACCCGCAATTCTGGAGTTGAGTTGGGTTTTTGGGTCAGTCTAGGATATCTGATGCAGGCAGTAGGGTTGCTTACATCTGATGCTGGTCGTGCATCCTTTCTATCAATGCTCACAGTAAGTTTTTAATGTTAATAATATTACCACTATTGCAAGTCCTTTTGATCTGTGAGAGTACCTGAAGGTACAGAATTTGGATACTTTGGGTGGATTGATCAGGTAATCGTGGTTCCATTGCTTGATGGTATGCTAGGAGCAGTAGTTCCTGCCCGTACTTGGTTTGCAGCTTTCATGGCTATCATAGGAGTTGCAATGCTGGAATCCAGTGGATCTCCCCCTTGTGTAAGTGCATTTAGTTTGTACGGATATCTTGTGATTAAAAAAATTGTGAGAGAAGGGAAGTTAAATCCTACTGGAAAATTGCCTGCACATAATTGATTAAAGGTGACATGTTACTCTGTATCTCTCTCTCTCTCTCAAGAGTCAATTTATGATTAACTTTTTCAGGTTGGAGATCTTTTGAACTTCTTAAGTGCGCTGTTTTTTGGTGTGCATATGATAAGAACAGAACATATAGCACGAAGCACCAAAAAGGACAAATTCTTAGCTCTCCTTGGATACCAGGTTAGTGTATATGTGTACATCGTATATATATTCTGCAACTTGTTTTATATTGGTCATGCAGCACTAATTTTTTTCAAATTCTCTGATGGTCCATTTAGGTATGTGTTGTGTCCATCCTGTCAACAACATTTTATCTTGTTGGAGGTTGGTCAGGGGGCTTACAAGAGTATGATCCATCATTATGGTCTTGGACAAACTTTTGGAATTGGATGGTTGCCTTCCCTTGGATACCTGCGATATACACTGGCCTTTTCTCATCTGGGTTATGCTTATGGGGAGAGGTATTCTATTTACTCTCAGTCCTCAGAAAACAAATAAATTTGAAAGACTTCGGGAGTGAGCTTATCTTGTCCAGTCCCAAATCTTCAAATTTACTTTACTTCATTTCTGGAAAGGGTTTCTAAAAAGCTCACTTCACTTCATTCGAATGAATTGGTTGGCTATGTAAGCGTCGTGAGCTCTCTCATTGTAATACGTATACCAATGGTCATTAGTGTGTCCGTAAATAACAACTCTTCTGGTGCCTTTTCACCGGAGGAAAGAAAGCTGAAGCTGTAGAACTGGAACATGAAATAAAAGTGAAATAAATCTCTAGTCTTTTCGTGCCTTTAGTTAAGGGCTTTTTCTTGCGAGTATATAGATCTTTATAAGAGATTACCTACAGCTTGTTGGCACCCTCCAAATGTAGCGTTTCCAACCGTAATTTTTATGTACAGATGGCTGCAATGCGTGATGTGTCAGCTACAGAAACTGCAATTATTTATGCCTTAGAGCCAGTCTGGGGTGGAGGTTTTGCATGGTTTCTCCTTGGCGAAAGGTGGGGTACTGCAGGTTGGGTTGGTGCTGCTCTTGTTCTAGGTAAAACTATGTTTATAGCGAGATCTCGAGGATTTGTTTGTTGTTAAAATTCCAAATCTGCTGTACGCTTATCTAGACAGACTTTTCATGGTCATTATATTTCTACTTTATTTCAGTGTCTCTTACTCTTAATAGCATTTTTCAGTACTGGTAAAAATGAGAATCTAGTTCTTGAATTCTTAATTTATATTCTCAACATGTTGAATAAGTGTTAAGGTAAAATCTGAATTATGTCATGTTATGTTATGGTGTTTAATTTTGTTCCCTCTTAACAAATAATTATAATTTATAACTATCGGGTTCTTATTGTTGTCTAGGTGGAAGCTTATCTGTGCAAATATTAGGGTCCTTTTCTTCTTCTTCTTCTAAATCTGGTGAAGATGAGAAACTTGACATGGCACAGCACTCAGACAAGCGTAAAGGACTTTCTGCTTCTCCAATTATTGTCAGTTCCAGGAAGAATGTTTCTGATTTGTTAAAGTAGGTTAATTCATCTCAAATCTTATTGTAATTTTATATATAGAGTTATTAGTACATCTGTGTTTATCTTGTATATAGTTGCTGGAGGCATCACAAGTTTTCAGCCTTACATTTATACTTAAAATACATAAGCACAACTAGGTTGTATAAGAGTGAAAAACTGAGAAGAGGTTAGGTATATAACAACAACAATTGTATGTCGTACTAAATTTAAGCTCGTATTAAGTGGAATAAATAGATTATGTTTGTAGCTTTCTAGCTTTAATATTTGATAATAGAAACAAAAATAATAAAAATATGAGCTTAAAGGATAATGAAAATGACAATATATCTATATCTTCTCTCTCCATAGATATTTCACCCGAATACTCAATAATTATTTTTTTAAAATTATAATTAATTAAATATATATTTTTTAAAATAATTGACTTTTTATTTAAATATTTAATAAGACTCTAATTAATAATAAATATAAATAATTTTATTTTTATATTTAAGTCTTTATTATAAATATATTAATAATTAAGTCATTTAATTATAATATTTATAATAAAATTCTATTATTTTATAAAAATTAAATTTCTATCTTTTCTAAAATAAATTTTTCAATAATCAATTGCTAAAAGATTGTAATTTAGTAACATGTTGAAAATAATCAATTAATAATTATTAGTAATTTAATTTTAAATATAATTAATTTTAGAAATTTTTACACTATGAAATTTTTATTATATAAATGCTTACACACAGTTATCTCAACATTTTTACCTTTTCTCTTTATTTTATTACATATATACCACATGCACACTCCCTCCATGTATATGACACGTGCATCTCCCCCATCCCTCTTCAATCAACCATCAATCACTTCCCTCTTTTTTTTTTTTTCATTTTTTCCTTTGATTTTTCATTTCTTTTCAATTTTTTTTTTTAAAATATCTTGTAACCTCCATTGTTGATCATGCTTAACCCATCCCACACCCATTTTCCCTCTCATTTTTGTTCTTCAAAATTTTTTTAGCTCCCACTAACCCAATCCCATAACCGTTTTCCCTCTTTTTTCTTATTTCTCAATCCTTATATAAAATGCCTGTGACCCGTTCTGTTGGGTTTTATGCCCTAAATAAAACTCCATTTCAATGTAATCTATTTTATTCAACATCAATAAAGAAACATAAGTATTTTTCATTCATTTGTGTATGTTTTGGTTCACCTTATCAATTGCTTGTCTATTTGATTTATAAATTCATCTGAAACCCTTTTCACATACTTGATCCTGTTTATTGTGTTGTCAACACTTTGGAAAGTAAACATGACTATGTGAATAAAGTTTCCTAGATTTATTAGACACAAGGTTTTACTGATATGATAATCTATAACAAGAGTTTACTTGCATTTGGAGAAATGCTATGTTCTTTCCAGAACATTGGTTAAAGTAAAGCTCAGGTTGGATGCGTGGAGTATGCATCGGAAGGGACCGATACTGAACTTTGACTTAGATTTATTAAACTTACCGTAAAATCTATTCAAGTCAATATCGCCTAGTTGATCCTAGATCAAATGATCTTAATCCTGTTATGATTATGCTCAATCTCAGGAGGCTATTCGTGTTCTTTGATTTGTTAGTTAAGCCTACTTTTAGGTCAGGGTGATACGTACATTTTGGGAACACGGTAGTGCAATTGAGTGGGAGCGCTAACATAAACATGAAATCTATAGCTTCTATCTGGCGAATATTAAGCAAAGGATGATCTCCTTCGAGCTTGACCAAACGAAAATAAATAGCAGAATACTCATTTCACATAAGCTGGAATATCATTTATACGGGGTCAAGTGTTTTAAGGATAAAATACATAGTAGAGTGTAACGGTAATCTAATCCCTTTACAGTGTAGATCATTCATATAGAGGATCATTAATCAAATTAGGATTATAACAATGGATAACTAATGATGTGTCTATATGGTGGAACATATAGAGCATTCTATATACTGAGAGTGCAATTCTAAGTTCTATGCGTGGATTCAACGAAGAATTTATAAGTCAGTGAATTTAAGTTATAAATTCTTGATCTGCTTATTGGAAGCTCGGTTATATAGACCCATGGTCCCCCCATTAGTTGAGATAATATTTCTTGTAAGACTCACATAATTGGTTTTGATTAATCAATTATAATTCTCAAATTAGACTATGTCTATTTGTGAATTTTTTCACTAAGAAAGGGCAAAATTGTAAAGCAAGAGTTTTAGGGGCATATTTGTTAATTATGATACTTTGCATGGTTCAATTAATAAATATGATAAATGACAATAGTATTTAATAATTGTTTATAATTATTAAATAGTTAGAATTGACATTTAAATGGTTGAATTTGAAAATTGGCGTTTTTGAGAAAATGAGATGCAAAAGTGATAAAACTGCAAAATTGCAAAAAGTGAGGCCCAAATCCATACTGCCATGGCCGGCCACTTTTATAAGAATTATCCTTTGATATTTTCATTATTTTAATGCCAAATAATTCAAACCTAACCCTAGTGGAATTCTATAAATAGATAGTGAAGGCTTGAGGAAAATTACACTTCTCATTCAGAAAAAACTGAGCCTTCTCTCTCTATACTTGGCTCCCACTCTCTCTCTCTCTCTTCTTCCTTAGATTTTGAAATACTTAGTGATTAGAGTAGTGCCCACACACAGCAAGTAATACCTCAATCATAGTGAGGAAGATCGTGAAGAAAGACTTTAAGCAAGAAGGAGTTTTAGCACTAAAGAATCAGAGAAAGAGATCCAGGTTCAGATCTTGATAATACTCTGCGACAGAAAGGATACAAGGGTTAGAGATCTGAACGGAACGAGTCATATTATTCTGCTGCACCCAATGTAAGGTTTACTAAACTTTATATGTGTTTATTTCATCGTTTTAGAAAGTTCATATTTAGGGTGTTAATCAACATACTTGTGAGTAGATCTAAGATCCTGGTAAAATAATTTCGAACAACTGGCCTCAAAGCCATGGTAATTGATTTTCTTGCAAGAAATTTGGACTAAAAACGAGTGTTTGATGTTTTGGATGGTATCATGTTGTATTGAGTGTTATTTGATGATTGATTGATGTTTGTGAACTTTCGTGAAAAATAATTGAATATCTGTTTCTAGAATTATTTTTATTGGATGGTATGGAAAAAATTAAGGAATTTACTTTTTTACAGAACTCAATTTCGATTTAATTTGAATTAGTTATGATTTTTTGAAGTTTCGAAAAATATCGGAGTCGTGCAACTACACACGCGCGCGCGCACGAGGCTTGTCCCTCGGACAGCACGCGCGCAGAAAAAAATTTTGTCTGAATTCCTGGCGTCCGTGCGCAGAATAGGCTGCATGCAGCCTCCTGCCCAAGCACTCCCCTGCGCGCGCGGACGAGTATGCACATCATACCGTCCGTACAACTCGCATTTTTTTTTTTTTTCGTTTTTCTTCGATTTTTCATGCTATTTCATGGATTTAACTTCCGATTTTTTGTGTAGTTCTGTATTTAAACATTTACTATTCCTAATTCAATTCTAAATATCATAATTAAATTAATTATTTTTTTAAAATTAATTCATGATATTAGTGTAATTTGAATTTGAAAATAGTAAATATCTATCTTTTTGATTAATTATCTATCTTATTTTTAAATTTGATTATATCTTATCTTATTTTTAAATTTATGGTCAGATATTAATTTTTTTTTTTAAATAATTTGACCTTATTTAAATTTAAAATAAGATAATTATAATCATGTAATTTTAAATAGATGTAAGATATTTTGCTAACTTTTAAATTTTGTTATTTTATTTATTTAAATTAAATCATAAAATCTGAAAAAGATATTTATTTATCTTTTTTAATTTTAATTTAATTTTTATTTATAAAATAACATTAAATTTTTTAAAAATAGTTAGCAAATTTTGAAATGATATTTAGGTTTGTTGAAACCTAATTTTTTAAAATTGTAGGTTTAATTTTAAATATTATTTTATTAATTTCGAAAATATTTAAATTTTATTTTATTTTATTATTTTTTCGAAATAAATTTTTTTTATTTAATTAATATTTCGAAATTATTTATTTAAAATTAAATAAATCCTACATCCAACTATCCAGCTAACCTTGTTGCAGAAGTATGTGTTTTTAGCTTGTCTGTAAGTTTTTAAAACCTATTATTGCTTGATTGCAAATAGCCATGGTGAACTTGTTGACAGATCCAATGATCTGATTTTAACTCATGGCTCCCTTTGTAAAGACCGCTTAGTTTAATTTAGAAATTAGCAGTTAATCATGTTTAATTATGAAATTATTTATAGCTATTTAAATAATTATTTATACTGTTATTATTGAATTCAGAGGTACATTTTTATGTCATTTAGTAGTTTTCATAATTTTGCATTTCCGGTGCCCGGTATCATGGAACTTGGTGTTTGGCTCAGTAAAATCACAACTTAGTATGTTAGTAGTTTGGGACGGTTTATTAGACATTGGGAATGTCGGGAATGGCCGGGAATTTAGAATTTCCCAAAAATACCCCTTTAGTGTTATTTTTATGATTTTAGTGTGAAGGAGGCAAAATGGTCATTTTGCCCCATTATTAGTTTCTCCTTTAGTGGACTTTATTTAGTTAATTAAATGTTATTTGATTTTATTTGTTGGCTGAAATGAATAAGTAGAATCCCTTATTTTTATTTCATTTTACTTTACAAAGCTTCAAAAATTTCAAAGTTAGAAAAAAATAGAATTTTTTTTGGAAAACTCTCTTTTTTCCTCTCTCTTTTTCGGCCTCTTGGTGCAGCAAAGGACTTGGAATTTTTCTTGTGATTTCATCTCTCTTTGGGGTTCAATTCAAGCTAGGTTAGCTTTTAAGCTTTTCTTCTTTAAGTTTGGTGAATTTTGATGAAAATGGTGTATTGCATGCATGATAAATTGAAGTTGTTGCTGCTGTATTTTGTTGTTATTTTCAGAGTTTTAGGCATGTTAAATTGAGGATATTTGAGCTGTTAGTAATGCATGATAGTTAGGTTGATTGAGTGATGGCTTTTCTATGCAAAAGCTTGAGTTTTCAAAGTAAATTTGTGAGTTGTTGCTGTGATTTTGTTGATGTTTGTAGTAGTTTTCAGAGGCTATTCTATTCTTGTTTAAGTAGGTTTGATCTGATTTGAATGCATGTTAGTTGATATTAACCAAGTTTGAGTTTTGAAACTCAAAGCTTGGGCTTTAATGGCACTTTTTGTATTTGTGCATTCTAGGTTGTGTTATTGCTTTGAATATGTTATTTGGGTCCTATAGAACCGGTCTGGAAGGTTTGAGGTTGTTTGGGTGTGATTTGGTTGAGTTATGAAATTTTGAAAATCTGTCTGCGAGGAACCGGAATTCCGGTTGTGTATCTGGAATTTCGGATGGGTTTCGAAAATTCCCAGAACCAGAATTCTGGTTCGACAACCGGTCTACCGGTTGGGGAAATTTCAGAAACCCTAGTTTTCCTCGATTTTATGTTATTTGGGGTATTGCCATGCTTTTTATCGATAGGGAAACTTTTAGTTCCTAGTTTAAGTCCCCGGGAAGTGATTTAGCGTATCACTTATAGTGTTGTGATTTTTATGGTTTAGGAGCCTGTAATCCGCCATGAGATAGTTCCGATCAGTTGATCGGCACACCGAGTCGGAATCCAGGTAAGATTAGTATAACAGTATGCATATGTAGATTACATGTTTAGCGTGCATGTAGGAAGCCTGTTAGATTACATTAGATATGTATGTTGGCTTCGAACCATCCAACTGTGTCACGTCGGTACAAATTTGGAGTATGACCACGGCGGAGTATGACCGGTTCGACCGATTAGGTCGACTCTTGTATCATGCTCGGTACGAGTGGAGTATGACCAGCAGCCGGAGTATGACCGGTTCGACCGATTAGGCTGATACTTAGGTTGGTGGTTCCGTACTATTTAACGTATCACGTCGGTACAGGCTGGAGTATGACCAGCAGCCGGAGTATGACCGGTTCGACCGATTAGGCTGATACTGTAACACGTCGGTACAGGCTGGAGTATGACCAGCATCCGGAGTATGACCGGTTCGACCGATTAGGCTGTTACTTGTCAATAGTACCGTCCCTATGAATGTTCAGAACTCAGTACCGTGTTGGATACGGCAGTTAGGGGGACTCAGTATCGAGTTGGACACGGCAGTTAGGGTTACGGTCAGGGGTATGGGCGTCTGATCATGACCGAGATTTATGTATGAGTATTATTATGCTTTTCTTACTGAGTCTGTCGACTCACAGTGCTATGTTTATGTGTAGGTAACGGCAAGGCTAGGGCTGATGGACCGTGAACGAGCCTATGAAGATTGTACATGTCGGGGTGGTTAGGCCTGAAGCGTACGATCATCGGGACTGCGAGGCTATTTTTGTAACTAGTCGCTAGGCGACAAATATTTTGTATAGACAGTAAACTTTTGTAAAGGGTTTTGTAATCGAGATCCAGAGTATTTTGTATAAATATTTTACAAGTTTAATTAAAAGAGCAAACATTTTAATTAATCACGTTTTCCATAAACCTCGTTGATTAACGAGCGAGTCCGCATAAAGATGTTTAAAAATCACGTAATACGCCTATGCTAGTTAGGGTGTTACAATTTGGTATCAGAGCCGCCAGGCTGTCTTCCGAAGATCATCACGACATGTACAATCATCATCAGCAGTTAGCTTGTTCCACGGTTCAGTAAGCTTTTATTGCTTTAGTAGTTTATTTATTTATTTTATGAATAAGAAAAGCCTGATAGGAAGCATGTTAGTAGCCTGATAGTAGAATAGGTGCATGTTTCGTTTTTAATTTCCATATTAAGCGGCATTAGTAAGCTCTCCTTGAATACGACCTGATATGCCAACTCTTGGTTTCGCAGGCGGTTCCGACTAGATGGACGCCAGGCGGACTACCAGGAGCCAGGGCAATTCGGTAGGGTCGAATCAAGGTCAGGGAGCTCAGTTTCCCCCGCCAGCTAGGGGCCGAGGTAGAGGTCCCAGGGGCAGAGCTCGTGGTCGGGGTGATGAGAACCCGCCACAGGCTATCCAGGCTCCCCAAGCCGATCAGGGAGCCCAGAATTGGGAGGTTAGGTTTGCTGAAATGCAAGCCAGGATTGAAGAGCAAGACCTCGAGATATAGAGATTGAGGCAGCAGGGGGCTCCTGCAGTGCCTGTGCCAGTAGTTCCAGTGGCACCCGCCCCTGCTGCTCAGGCCGAAATAGTTGTGGCGGCCAACCGATTGGAACCTTTGTATGAACGGTTCCGGAAGCAAGCACCTCCGGTCTTTCTGGGAGGTCCAGATGTGATGAAGGCCGAACAGTGGCTAACGTTGATAACCAAAATTCTAAACTTTATGGGTGTCACCGGTAATGACAGAGTGGTGTGTGCCACTTTCCAGTTCCAGGAAGACGCTCTTGTCTGGTGGGACATGGTGTCTCAGATTCACGACGTCACCACTATGACCTGGGAAAGGTTCCAGGAACTCTTCAACGCCAAGTATTATAACGAGGCGGTCAGAAGCGCCAAGAGGAAAGAGTTCCCCCACCTGACCCAGCGGGAGAATATGAGCGTGACAGAGTATACTACTCAGTTTGACCGGTTGGCGAGTTTAGCCTCGGGTATTGTGCCAACCGACTTCAGCAAGAAAGAGAAGTACCTGGACGGGTGTTGTGAAAATTATATTGCTTTATAATTGCGCAAGTGTACACAATCACAAACAAGTAATACAATGATAAGTAATCAAAGTTCGTCTCCACAGGGACTTTTTACTAAATAATGTTAAATCAACTAAAAGCAATTCCAAGAATTTCAAATAAAAATAAAATAAAATCACACATCAATTCACAAGAAAAATTTATAGCCTTGATTCTAAACTTGAGAACTAACTTTTTAAACTAAATAAACTAAAAATAAGAAACTAAAAGTGATTAAAGTGGTAGTAATTTCAGATTTGGAAAATAGACTTGGGGGATTAATTTCCACTTGTATGTCCCAGTTGATACAACAATGACCCAGCAATGACTCAGCAATCCTGGCAGAGTTAACAGATTTCAAAAAAACCAGCAAGCTTTTTCCAAAACTTGCAATAAACCATCCCCAATCTCACAATGCATTCCTACATCAGTTTAGATCACAAATAGCCTAATAAAGCATCAAATCTTTAGTTATGAATGGTAGCAAAATATTCCTATTTCACTACTAATTAATACCTAAAAGAAAAGGTAAAAATCATGCATCAATTAGAGGGGTCCAACTAGGTCTTGCTTTTCCAAGTAAGATCTAGCTTGGTAAATGTTAAAAATGGCCAAAAATTAACATTCAATCAACATTTCGTCACAACTAATTGAACTAAGACAAGATTACTTCATCATTGCAAAATCAAAACACTAGTCCATACAAGGGTTCATAATCACCCAAATCTCAAAGAGTTTAGTTCATAACTGAAATTAAAAACAACAAACCAGAAAATAAATTGTTCATGGAGTTAAAAAGAAAACTAGAGAGAAGGAAATGATACAAAATGAAGAGGATAGTAAGGGAAATGAGTTTGAAGCTCAAGTCCTCTCTTTGTAGGTTGCCTTTTTCTCCTTCTTCTCAATCTTCTTCTTCTTTCTTTGTACTCTTTTTTTCTCTGTACTTAGATATTTTCTGCTGTAATTTTCGTACTCCTCATACAAAGTGCAGCCTCCATCTTTATTATCCTCCTCTTTTTCTTTTTTTTTTTGCCCCCCAATTAGGGTATCAAAGTTTACCCTAAATTGAAATCCAAGTCATCACCCACTTGTCCTTCATTTTCCACATGTTTGTTGAGTCAATAGCCAAATTCCGCCACTTCAGCTCGTTTTTCTTTTCATTAATGCCAGCTGGACGTTCTGCCAAAATACACTTACTGGGCTGACAAATTGCTACGCGATGATTGCTATAGCAATGCCAGTCAGCAATTAGCATTTTTCTGCTCCTTTTCTTCCTTGTCCCAAACATTTCCAAATACCTATTCTTGTATTTTTTTTTCTGCTTAAAACACATTAAAACAACAACATAAGTCCATCTAACACTTACTAACACACACACTTCTATTTATTACAAAGACACAACAAACTAAACACAATTACACAATATAGACATTAATTACTCCACAATTCACTTTAAAATTAAAGCGTAAAGATATAAAAATAACTCTAAATCTTAGAGTTATCAACACCCCAAACTTAGAATCTTGCTCGTCCTCGAGCAATGACAACACAAAATAAACAAAATAAAACACAACAAAATTTTTTTACACAAAAACTCAACATACAAGACAAATGAGAGATTTCATAGAAATTAAAGTTGGCCTAGCAAACATTGATGCTCTCAGAAAAAATAGAATTAAATGGAATAGGAAATTGCTTGCCGTAACTTTATATGTTGCCCTTTTAAAGTTTTTGTCATTGGATAACATTAATATTTCCCAAAAGTCACCTAATCAACAATTTATACAAGTATATCCCACCTAAACTTTGAACTTTCTACAACTACCTTAAACTTTTTTTTCTTTTTCATTCATTTAAGCTCCATAAGTTGGATTAGTGCACTCCTCTCCACTAATGTAGTCTAAACTTATCCCCTTGATCAATAGGACTTTACTAGGCTTGTAATGTTAGGCTTGGGTTAGGGTATGGTAAAGGATGTATTTTAGCTAGCTCAACACCTAACCACTTCACTTGTCAAAAACCGAGCCTCTTCCTTATGATTTTTTCTTGACTCACTTCCCTAATTCAATACTCACAAGTACTTGATATTAAAATTAACTTCTCTTGCTATGTTTATTCTCTCTCTCTTTTTTTTTTCTTTTTTTTTTTTTTTTTTAATTTAATTCAAATGGGTGGAACACCCCAAACTTAGTTGCAAGTATATATATATATATACTTATTTTGTTTTTCTTTTCTTTGCTGATTTTTTTTTTTTTTTTATATGTTAGAAAGGAATTTAGTACTATATTATACTTATATATATAGCAAGAGAAAGTTATTAAAAATGCATACTAATATACCTTGTGAGCTAATTCCCCCACCCCAAACTTACAACCCAACATTGTCCCCAATGTGGCTAAAAGTATAATCTTGAATTAGCTCGCCACAAATTACACTCACCGCACTCACCCCAAACTTAATGTGAAACTTGGCTCTTGACAAGTGAGCAATTAAGTTGGGACATATGTGGAAATGCAAATTAGGATTGACGTGATATGTATGATCGGGTTGCACAACAAGAATAGGCTAAACGGCTCAACTTGGGTGACTAGGGAAAAAAAATTCATTTTATAGGGAAGGTTAGAAAGGCTCAAACGTCCAAGGAAGGCCTAAATCATTTCTAAGGGACAAGTCTAACTAGGATTTCGCTTCAAGGAGATGCACTAACCAATTCTAGATGCTAAAATTACATGTGAAATAATCGTATGAGACATGGAAAGCATGGTGGAAAAATACAAGTATAAACTAGGGAGGAGAGACTAAAGAGAAACATCCATAATATCCAACAATTCAACATGACAAGGCAACAAATAAAATTAGGCAGCAACAGTAATGGAAAGAGCGGAAAATATCATCATCGAGCAGAACACTAGGCCACAGAAAAACTCATAAATCTCTCAATGTCAAACTAACAACCACATAAACAACAATAAATAAAAGTTCCAAGCACAAAAAAAAAAAAACAACACACAACTAGCACAATACAATCGAAAAACAAACAACACAAAACAGAAAAATATAAAATAGCTTAGGTATGAGAAAACTCCCTCTACTCGGAGTCCTCGTGGGGCTCCTCTGTGTTCGAAGCTGATGGCCCCCCCCACGGGTCTAGAACGTGCTGAGGGAAGTCCGGGAACTTGGGATCAAAACGAGGCGTAGTCCTCTTGAATGCACGCTCCATGACGGCGTCGCGCTTCTGCTCATAATCCCACATTGCGTGCAATCAGCCACACATTTGTTGTTGCACTTGCTCAAAGCGAGCAAAGCAATCTACGGGAGGCTCCGTGGCTGAGGACGTCGCTGGGGTAGGCGTTGTTTTTAGAGCTCGAGGTGGACTAAAACTGATAGGCCCCCGAGGATTCATGGCGCCTTCTTCCTTCCATATTGGTACACCTGCCTCGCGGCAAAGAGCAGTGATAGTAGTAGGGAGGAATAACTTCCCCTTCCCCCGGTGTGCACAATCAGCAATCTCTTGGGCAAGGACAACCCCTACGTCAACATCCCAACCCATTCTAAGGCAATATAGCATCCAGGCGCGGTCTCTGCTGACGGTCGAATCATGTGAGGTGGGGCAGAGGGCAGTTTGCACGAATGTATACCAACATTTCAACTCGTGCTCCAAGTCAGTGCGCCGAAATCGAAGATTTCCATAATTATCGAAACCCCATTCGGACCCTGGCTTGGCGAGCACCGGCATCATGCCACCCACAGTCTCATCGCTCACTTGCCCTTTTTGCGTGGAGTATTGGCACTCGACAGAGTTTAACCCAAACAGGTAGTTGATTGCTGCAGCTGAAAATGAGACTAAGACTTCACGCACCACCACTATAGTGGGCCATTCCTGGAATAAGAAGTTGGCGTAAAATTCCTTGACAACTTCCATGACTGCCGGCTCTCTCTGCTGGACAAAAAGTCCCCAATCTCGCTTATGAACCGTTGCACTGACCCATTCAGGCAACTCATCAATATCCTCAATATCGGCTACTAATCCACGCTCCATATAAAACTCCCGATTGTCCACCTTCTCGTGATACTTTGTCTCAGCTGCCTTGCAATGAAACTTAGGAATTTCATGCAGTGATTTCTTTATATTCTTGTTGGCGGTCTTCTTAACTTTTGGCATTTTCTTTGCTTTTCACTTGCACACTACCCCAACCCAATGAATTTCTTCTTTGCTTCCTTACTCACTGCTGCCCCTCAACACAATAATCACTCTTACAATGCACTTCACTATCCCCAACCCAATCTTGTTCAAAAAGAATCACCACTCTGACCACCCACAGGCATCACTTTCACATTATTCACAACACACTTCTTACACCATATACTGAATCCGATTTGTACACATTACAGAGCACACCAATCAATATCCAAGTTTGTGGCACACCACCAATCTGTCCAACCTCTATATCACCCAAATAATCACAACAAACAGCCCCTGATTCAAAGTTACACCAATTTATACTGTCACTCCAGAAAAATTGCAAACCACACCATCAGTTTTTAACTACTTCATTTCAAAATATCCATTCCAAACCAAGCACTACACCACCGATTGAACTACTTCAACAAATCCAAATTCAATTGTATCCAAAAGAAACATCCACAAATAATCACTCGGCAACCAAGAAATTGTTCAAAGACAAATTAAAAATTAAAAACATCAATCTTGACAAACCAGGGAGTTCGTTCGTGTTCAATGTGGTGTTCGGTTGATGCTTGGTGAACGGAATTTGAGTCTCGATTTCTGAGTGCGATTTGGTGGTGAGCTTTGAGTGAGGTTCGAATGGTGGACTGAGTATTGAGGAAGGAGGTGGCTTGGTCGAGCTCGGCCTGAATGGGGTTTCAACTGGGAGGGCTCGGGATGGTGCGGGTTGAAGATGGGGAACTGAGTGTTGCTGAGATGGGTTCTATGGGGTTCGAATGGTGTGCGATTAAGGGGGTGGATGATGTGGTTTCTGTGGCTACGGGTTCAGGTGAGTTGGTGGTTCGAAGGTTGGGTTGGTCACGGTGGAGCTTCGACTGGGGTGCTTCGGAGGTGGTTACGGGTTAGGTCGTGGTGGTGGTCGAATGGTTGGGTTGGTCACGGTGAGGAAATGGCTGGGATAGCTCGACTGGATTGTGGTCAGGTGATGAAGGCTTCAAGTGGAGCTGCTGGTTCGACTGGTAAAGGGAAATGAAGAAGATGATGATGAATGTGTTAGGGTTGAGGTTGGGTTGACCATTAATTGGACTGGTCAAGACTTGCTGGGGCCCAGTTGACCAAATAATTGGGCCTAAGACTGATTAAATAATGTGAAGTGGGGTCTTTGTATCTCCAAAAATTACTTGGGCTCACTCAATTCAACACTGAAGTACAACCCCAAATGATTTATCTGAACAATAATAGACCTATCCAATGATTGAATCATGAACAACATTTCAATCACATGTTTTTCTTTGACAGACCATTCACTTTATTTTTTTTTCAAACCCCAGTTCATTTGATCAGCCTAGTACCAAAACACTTCTTGCTAAGCCTTTGCTATAGCAACTGGCTAGCAAACTGCCACCCCAAACTTAATGCTTTTGCCCAATTCAAAACTTCTTCACTTCCACAGCCGTTTTTACTGGATTCTCTGCACAAAGAAAAGACACAATCTCAATTTCACCATGACAATTATTTATAGCTAATTATAATATATATAATTTCTTTTTTTTTGCTTTTCTTTCTTTCTTTTTTTTTTTTTTTTTTTTTTTTTTCAGGGGTGCTTTCATTGAGAATTTTTTTTCTTTCATTCTTTTTTTCAAATTGTTTTTTTTTTGTAGGCACCCCAAATTACAATGATCAAGCATCTTTCAAAGAGATCGAGGTCTTCTCTCGGTTGACCTCGCCTCTCCAATAGTGTTTCAGCCGCTGCCCGTTCACTTTAAATTCCCTCCCGGATTGTTGATCTTTCACTGTAATCGCACCAAAAGGAGTCACTTCTTGCACAGTAAACGGGCCAGACCAACGAGACTTTAATTTTCCAGGAAAGAGTTTGAGCCTTGAATTAAAGAGTGAAACTTCTTGCCCTTTTGCAAAAACTCTTTCCTTGATTCTATCATCATGCCATCTCTTTGTCTTTTCCTTATACAATTTAGCATTCTCATATGAAAACAAACGCAATTCATCCAACTCGTTCAGCTGTAACTTTCTTACTTCTCCAGCTGCTGAAATATCCATATTGAGATTTTTTAGTGCCCAAAACGCCTCGTGTTCTAACTCCACGGGAAGATGGCATGCTTTCCCATAAACTAGGCGATATGGAGACATGCCTAGAGGAGTTTTATATGCTGTCCTATACGCCCAAAGTGCATCATCGAGGCGTTGGGACCAATCTTTTCTGTTGGGATTTATAACCTTCTCCAATATGCCTTTAATTTCCCGATTAGATATTTCAGCTTGCCCGTTAGTCTGTGGGTGATAGGCAGTGGCAATTTTATGTTTTACACTATATTTTTCCAAGAGGGCAGCCAACACTTTGTTCACGAAGTGTGTTCCCTCATCACTTATCAAAGCTCTAGGAGTCCCAAACCTTGTAAAGACATGTTTATGAAGGAATTTCATAACCACTCGAGCATCATTCTTCGGACTAGCAATTGCCTCCACCCACTTTGATACATAATCCACCGCCACTAGAATGTAGAGATTCCCAAAGGATTGTGGGAAAGGTCCCATAAAGTCGATACCCCACACGTCAAACAATTCCACCTCCAAAAGACAATTAAGAGGCATCTCATTCCTGACGGAGATGTTTCCCACTCGCTGGCAGCGATCACATTGTTGAAAAAAAGCATGAGCATCTTTAAAAATAGAGGGCCAATAATACCCGGATTGAAAAACCTTGGCCGCCGTGCGTTGTCCACCAAAATGGCCACCGTAAGGAGCTGAATGACAATGCTCCAAGATGCTTCTAACTTCACTCATTTACACACATCTCCGCATAATACGATCAGGGCACTGCTTGTACAAGTATGGCTCATCCCAAAAATAAAACTTGCTATCATGAAGGAACTTTTTGAGCTGCTGCTTGGTAAAATCAGGTGGATAGGCACCTCCAACTAAGTAATTGACAATGTCTGCATACCATGGTACCCGTGTTTGCTCTACCACTAGTAGTTGCTCATCTGGGAATGAGTCCTGAATTTGTAATCCTCCCTCTAAGTGGTTGTTGTGATTGTTAGTTTCCAACCTAGAGAGATGATCTGCCACTTTGTTTTCTGTCCCTTTTCTGTCTCGAATTTCCAAGTCAAACTCTTGTAGCAACAAAACCCAACGAATAAGCCTCGGTTTAGAATCTTTCTTGGTTATCAAATACTTGATTGCCGAGTGGTCAGTATACACAACCACCTTGGTTCCCACAAGATACGATCTGAATTTCTCAAAGGCAAAAACCACCGCCAGCAACTCCTTCTCAGTAGTGGTGTAGTTAATTTGGGCATCAACAAGAGTTTTGCTCACGTAATAAATGGAATGAAAGATCTTATTCTTCTGCTGCCCAAGAACAGCCCCAACGGCAAAATCACTTGCATCACACATGAGTTCAAAGGGAAATGACCAATCGGGTGCTACAATCACGGTGGCCGTAACAAGAGGTGTCTTCAACTTCAAAAATGCTTCATTACATTCAGTGGTAAACTCAAATGGTCTATTTTGTTCCAGCAAGTTACACAAGGGTTTGGACACCTTAGAAAAGTCTTTAATGAAGCGCCTATAGAAACCCGCGTGTCCAAGGAAGCTTCTTATGCCTTCACTGTGGTAGGGGCTGGTAACTTCTCAATCACTTCTAGCTTTGCCTTGTCAACTTCTATCCCCTTGCTAGACACTTTGTGACCCAACACAATACCTTCTTGAACCATGAAGTGGCATTTCTCCCAATTAAGCACCAAGTTGGTTTCTTCACATCTTGCTAACACTCTTTCCAAATTCTCCAAACAAACCCCAAATGAATCTTCGTAGATAGAGAAGTCATCCATGAATATCTCCAAAATACTCTCAGCCATATCCGAGAAAATAGCCATCATACACCTTCGGAAAGTCGCGGGAGCATTGCACAAGCCAAATGGCATCCTCCTAAAGGCAAAGGTACCATATGGACAAGTGAAGGTGGTTTTCTCTAGATCTTCTGGTGCTATAGAAATCTGATTGTAACCCGAATATCCGTCAAGAAAGCAATAAAACTCTTTTCCCGCCAACCGATCCAACATTTGGTGAATAAATGGCAGCGGGAAATGATCCTTCCGAGTAGCATTGTTTAGCTTCCGGTAGTCCATACACACCCTCCAACCGGTCACGGTTCGAGTGGGAATCAACTCATTGTTTGCATTGGCCACCACCGTGACTCCTCCTTTCTTGGGCACACATTGAACAGGACTAACCCATGAGCTATCCGAAATTGGGTACACAATACCATAATCTAGCCACTTGATCACTTCTTTTCGCACCACTTCTTTCATGACGGGATTCAATCTTCGCTGATGCTCAACAGAATTGCTACAACCCGCTTCTAAAAGTATCTTGTGCGTGCAAATCGTTGGACTAATACCCCTTATGTCCGCCATAGTCCACCTGATTGCTTTCTTATGCTTTTTTAACACCTCTAGCAAGGCACCTTCATCTTCAACTACCAAGTTTGCTGCTATAATAACTGGTAGCGTGTCATTCTCCCCCAAATAGGCATACTTCATATGGCTTGGCAAGGGTTTCAACTCCAACTTCGGTTGTTCTTGGATGGAGGGTTTTGGAGGCTTAAAATTGCTTTCCTTCAACTCCAAAGATTCAAAGGGCTTCTTGAATTTAGGAATAGGTTGCAATGGCTCCACCCAAGCAACTTGGTTGTCTTCATCTTCACTCAAGTCTTCAAGCTCATCAAAAGGACTTATAAATTTCTCATCCTTCCAAGCTTCCTTGTGAAATTTTTCAGCCACTATCGAGTCAATTACACTTATGCGGGAGCACTCTTCTATCTCATCCAGAAATCTCATAGCATTGAACACATTAAAGGTGACTTTTTGGTCATTCACCCTCATTGTGAGCTCCCCATTCTGCACATCAATCAGAGTTCTCCCGGTAGCAAGGAACGGTCGACCCAAGATAATAGGCACATCTCTATCAGCTTCATAGTCTAGGATGATGAAATCAGCTGGAAAAATGAACTTGTCAACCTGTACTAGAACATCTTCTATTTTTCCTTCTTGATGGGCCATGGACCTGTCAGCAAGTTGCAATGTAATAGTTGTAGGACGTGCTTCACCAATACCCAACTTCTTAAAGATCGACATAGGCATGAGGTTGATGCTTGCACCCAAATCACACAAAGCTCTTCCAACATCCCGTCCCCCAATAGAACAAGGGATTGTAAAACTACCCGGATCCTTCAACTTCGGTGGAATCTTACTTTTCAACATGGCGCTGCATCCTTCGGTAAGAGCTACAGTTTCAAACTCCCCCAATCTCCTTTTCTTCGTCAAAATGTCTTTTAAGAACTTTACATAGTTGGGCATTTGCTCCAATGCTTCCACCAAAGGAATATTGATATGGAGCTGTTTCAACACATCTAAAAACTTCTTGAATTGCCCATCTTGCTGCTGTTTCCGAAATCTTTGAGGAAATGGAAGGGGTGGTTTAGAACATACTGGTGCGGATTGCTGACTGTCAGATTGCTGACCCGATGCTGTATCAACCGGTCTTGTATCAACAATTTCCTGGGTAGTTTTTTTACTCAATTTTTCGTCGTTTTGGATTGAAGTGGGCTCCCCACTACCCTTTATTTCCTCCTCAGAATTTTTCAGATGCTTGCCACTCCTCAAGTGAATGGATTTGCATTGTTCCTTCCCATCCCTCCTTGGATTTTCCGTGTCGCTAGGCAAAGAACCTTGCGGCCTAGCTTTTAATTCATTGGCCAAATGTCCAAGTTGCAACTCTAAGTTTCGAAGAGAGGCAGCTTGACTTTGTATCACCGCATCATTTTTTGCCATATAATCCCGCATTAGACTCTCCAAAGAACTTGGTTGGGAATTTTGAGCATGTTGTGAATGTCGTGGTTGTTGTGAAAAAACCGGTGGATATGCTTGTCTTCCTTGGGCTGGTGCGGTGCTTGAGCTTGCTCCTTGACCCCCGCAAGACAAATTAGGATGATTCTTCCATGCTTGATTGTAAGAGTTTGAGAATGCCCCATTGTTTCTGTTAAAATTCTGATTTCCCATGTAACAAACAGACTCCGGATTAGATGGACACTTCTCAAACGCATGCCCTTTTCCACAAAACACACATGAGACATCATCACTTTGAATGGCAGCAGCTGGTTGAATATTTTTAGCGTTCCCAATACTCAAATTCTTCAAAACATTCGTCATGGAAGCCATTTGAGCTGTCAAAGCCGTTATTGCATCTACCTCAAGGACTCCCGCCACTTTTCTACTTGTTGGAGCTCTTGTGTTGGACCATTGGTAGTTGTTACTTGCAATGGTCTCCAAAATCTCAAATGCTTCATTCTAAGACTTCGACAAAATAGCACCATTGGCTGATGCATCTAACACCATTCGAGAAGCTGCATTCAAGCCATTATAAAAAGTCTCCATCTGAATACAATGTGGAATGCCATGATGTGGACACTTTCGCAAAAGTTCCTTAAACCTCTCCCACGCATCACTTGTGGACTCATCTTCAAGTTGCTGAAAAAGACATGACATCACTTCTGAATTTTGCATTTCTAGTAGGAGGAAAGTATTTCCTCAGAAACTTCTCAGCAAGGTCATTCCAATTGGTCACAGAATCAGGCGGCAAAGTGTTGAGCCATGATCTAGCTCGGTCCCGTAGTGAGAATGGGAATAGCTTCAACCTTAACACCTCTTCACTTACTCCTTGGATCTTGAAAGAATCACTCACCTCCAAGAATGAACGGAGATGGAGGTGAGGATCTTCAGTTGGCATCCCGTTGAATTGCCCCACGGTTTGGAGCATTAGAAACATCACTGGCTTGAGCTCAAACTGCGGTGCTTGTATTTCAGACCTCACAATGCCTGGATTGAGCTCATTAAACATGGGGGCTGCATACTCCCTTATAGCCCTTGCTCGATCATCTGCCAATATGATAGGATTAACAATTTGTTGAGCAATCCCCTCATCTTCAAAATTCTTAGCCATGATGTCTCGGCCCTTAGCCTTTTGAACCCTTCTTCTTCTTCGAAATGTACGTTCAATCTCGGGGTCAATAGGAGCAAGTTCAAAGTCCTCTTGTTGGTTCATACACTATAGATACCTGAGATTTCAAAGACAAACCAGCAAGATTAAAAACACAAAAATTCTTAGAATGTCAATTAGTAGATAAAACAAAATTTAGAACTTAAAGTCCCCGGCAACGGCGCCAAAAACTTGTTGTGAAAATTATATTGCTTTATAATTGCGCAAGTGTACACAATCACAAACAAGTAATACAATGATAAGTAATCAAAGTTCGTCTCCACAGGGACTTTTTACTAAATAATGTTAAATCAACTAAAAGCAATTCCAAGAATTTCAAATAAAAATTAAATAAAATCACACATCAATTCACAAGAAAAATTTATAGCCTTGATTCTAAACTTGAGAACTAACTTTTTAAACTAAATAAACTAAAAATAAGAAACTAAAAGTGATTAAAGTGGTAGTAATTTCAGATTCGGAAAATAGACTTGGGGGATTAATTTCCACTTGTATGTCCCAGTTGATACAACAATGACCCAGCAATGACTCAGCAATCCTGGCAGAGTTAACAGATTTCAAAAAAACCAGCAAGCTTTTTCCAAAACTTGCAATAAACCATCCCCAATCTCACAATGCATTCCTACATCAGTTTAGATCACAAATAGCCTAATAAAGCATCAAAT
Source organism: Cannabis sativa (assembly GCF_029168945.1). Classification (NCBI taxonomy): domain Eukaryota; kingdom Viridiplantae; phylum Streptophyta; class Magnoliopsida; order Rosales; family Cannabaceae; genus Cannabis; species Cannabis sativa. The sequence goes on from NC_083608.1 coordinate 25,708,620, forward strand.
CTTTAGTTATGCATGGTAGCAAAATATTCCTATTTCACTACTAATTAATACCTAAAAGAAAAGGTAAAAATCATGCATCAATTAGAGGGGTCCAACTAGGTCTTGCTTTTCCAAGTAAGATCTAGCTTGGTAAATGTTAAAAATGGCCAAAAATTAACATTCAATCAACATTTCGTCACAACTAATTGAACTAAGACAAGATTACTTCATCATTGCAAAATCAAAACACTAGTCCATACAAGGGTTCATAATCACCCAAATCTCAAAGAGTTTAGTTCATAGCTGAAATTAAAAACAACAAACCAGAAAATAAATTGTTCATGGAGTTAAAAAGAAAACTAGAGAGAAGGAAATGATACAAAATGAAGAGGAGAGTAAGGGAAATGAGTTTGAAGCTCAAGTCCTCTCTTTGTAGGTTGCCTTTTTCTCCTTCTTCTCAATCTTCTTCTTCTTTCTTTGTACTCTTTTTTTCTCTGTACTTAGATATTTTCTGCGGTAATTTACGTACTCCTCATACAAAGTGCAGCCTCCATCTTCATTATCCTCCTCTTTTTCTTTTTTTTTTTGCCCCCCAATTAGGGTACCAAAGTTTACCCTAATTGGAAATCCAAGTCATCACCCACTTGTCCTTCATTTTCCACATGTTTGTTGAGTCAATAGCCAAATTCCGCCACTTCAGCTCGTTTTTCTTTTCATTAATGCCAGCTGGACGTTCTGCCAAAATACACTTACTGGGCTGACAAATTGCTACGCGATGATTGCTATAGCAATTCCAGTCAGCAATTAGCATTTTTCTGCTCCTTTTCTTCCTTGTCCCAAACATTTCCAAATACCTATTCTTGTATTTTTTTTTCTGCTTAAAACACATTAAAACAACAACATAAGTCCATCTAACACTTACTAACACAAACACTTCTATTTATTACAAAGACACAACAAACTAAACACAATTACACAATATAGACATTAATTGCTCCACAATTCACTTTAAAATTCAAGCTTAAAGATATAAAAATAACTCTAAATCTTAGAGTTGTCAACGGGTTAAATGCGAAGATTAAACATGACTTGATGATCACCACTGACGACAAGACCACCTATGCTGAGATGGTGGAGAAGGCACTGCGAGCTGAGGGCGCAGTTGGGTGTATGTCGGAGTCAGCTAGTACTCCGGCGAGTGGCGGGGCTCCTACCCCTCCTGCATCAGGTTTTAGCAGGGGGAGTAGTGGTTCGGCCATGGATCAGAGGAAGAGAGCATCCACTGCATCCGGTGGCTCGAGTCAGAACAAGAGGTTCCGGGGGAACCAGAATAGAGGTAGTCGTTCTAGTGGTGCAGAGACCCGGTTCTCCTATCCCGAGTGCCCCAGCTGCAAAAGGCACCATCGGGGTGAATGCAAAGGTCAGGGATGCTTTCACTGTGGCATGCCCGGACACTTCAAGAGGGATTGTCCCCAGCTCCGCTCAGAGGCACCGAGGGCTCCGGCGATACCCACTCCAGCTAGGGTGTTCGCCATCACTCAGGCTGATGCAGATGCCAGCCCATCAGTTGTAACAGGTCAGCTTTCTGTTAATAACTCGCTTTACTCAGTACTGTTTGATTCTGGGGCTACACATTCTTATGTGGCAGCCAGAGTCTTTAGTAAATTGGATAGACCGTATGATAGATATGAATCAGGGTTTGGAACCCTATTACCTGGCGGAGAGTTGGTTATCTCCAAAAGGTGGATTAGGTCTATGCCGATCAGGATAGATGGTAGAGAGTTAAGTGCTGACTTGATAGAGATGAGCTTAGTAGAGTTCGATATTATTTTAGGAATGGATTTCCTATCTAAATATTCGGCGAGTATTGATTGCAAAAGGAAGATGGTGATCTTCCAACCGGAAAGTGACGAACCATTTGTGTTTGTTGGTTCAGTTCGGGGATCTCAGATTCCGGTGATTTCGGCCATGTCAGCTAGAGATTTATTGCACGGTGGATGTTTAGGGTTTCTGGCCGTGGTGGTGGACACCACTCGGCCAGATACCATTCGGCCAGAGGACATCAAGGTGGTTCGGGAATTTTTAGATGTTTTTCCCGAAGAACTTCAAGGGTTACCACCTCAGCGGGAGATTGACTTTGTAATAGATTTGGCGCCAGGGGTGGAACCGGTTTCCAAAGCCCCATATAGAATGGCTTCAGCTGAACTTAAGGAATTAAAGATTCAGCTCCAGGGATTGCTTGACATCGGGTTTATTCGGCCTAGCGTGTCACCCTTGGGAGCCCCGGTTTTATTCGTCAAGAAGAAAGATGGAACTATGAGGATGTGCATCGACTACAGAGAATTGAACAAGCTGACGGTGAAGAATAAATATCCATTACCTAGGATCGATGATTTGTTCGATCAGCTTCAGGGGAAGACGGTCTTTTCTAAGATTGATCTCCGTTCGGGTTATCATCAGTTGAAAATTCGAGAGGAGGACGTTCCGAAGACGGCTTTCCGTACTAGGTATGGACATTATGAATTTCTGGTTATGTTGTTTGGACTAACCAATGCTCCTCCAGCGTTTATGGATTTGATGAATAGAGTACTCAAGGATTTCCTCGATATCTGTGTGATTGTGTTTATCGACGACATCCTTGTGTACTCTCAGTCAGAAGAGGAGCATGAGTTACATCTTCAGATGCTTTTGCAACGGCTTCGGGAACACAAACTTTATGCCAAGTTCAAGAAATACGAATTTTGGCTCTCTCAGGTGTCCTTCTTAGGGCATATTGTGAGCAAAGATGGGATCAAGGTGGATCCCGGGAAGATCGAATCCGTTAGGGATTGGCCGAGACCGAAGACAGTGACAGAGATTAGAAGCTTCTTGGGTTTAGCTGGGTACTATCGTAGGTTCGTGGAAGGGTATTCAAAAATTTCAATGCCCTTAACCGAACTTACAAAGAAGAATCAGCGGTTTGTCTGGTCAGACAAGTGCGAAGCTAGCTTTCAGGAGCTGAAGCAGAGGTTGATTACCGCTCCAGTACTAGCTTTGCCTTCGGACAACGAGAAGTTTGTAGTTTATTGTGATGCATCCAGACAGGGTCTGGGGTGTGTGTTGATGCAAGCCGATCGGGTTATCGCTTATGCCTCCCGTCAGTTAAAGGATTACGAACAGCGATACCCGACTCATGATTTAGAGTTGGCCGGGGTGGTTTTTGCATTGAAGATTTGGCGGCATTACCTTTATGGAGAAAGGTGTGAAATCTATACCGACCATAAAAGTCTCAAGTATTTCTTTACTCAGAAAGATTTGAACATGAGACAGAGACGTTGGTTGGAATTAGTGAAAGATTATGACTGCGAGATTCTTTATCACCCTGGGAAGGCCAATGTAGTGGCCGATGCCCTGAGCAGGAAGGGTCCCGGGCAAGTAGCTAGCATGGTTCAGATTTCACCTCAGCTAGCAGAGGATATGGTTAGATCCGGCATTGAGTTTGTGGTAGGTTAGCTTCACAACTTAACGCTGTAATCTGATCTGTTGGAAAGAATTAAAGCCGCTCAGATGACTGATCCAGAGTTAGTGAAGATCAGAGATGAGGTTTTCGCTGGTCAAGCCAGGGACTTTTCAGTGTCAGATAACGGGATACTTCTGTATAAAGCTAGGGTTTGTGTTCCGAATAGTGTGGAACTCAGGAATGAGATCTTTGAGGAGGCTCATTCTACCCCTTATTCTCTGCATCCTGGCACAACTAAGATGTACCAAGATCTTAAACCATACTTCTGGTGGAGCGGTATGAAGAAGAATTTTGTAGAATTCGTGTCGAGGTGCCTCACTTGTCAGCAGATTAAGGCTGAACATCAGAGACCAGCAGGGTTGTTGCAGCCTCTAACCCTACCAGAATGGAAGTGGGAAGATATCACGATGGATTTTGTGGTCGAGTTACCTAGGACCACGGGTTTGTTTGATTCCATCTGGGTAGTGGTGGATCGATTCACGAAATCTGCTCATTTTCTGCCTGTTAGAACAACGTTTTCAGTGGATCAGTTGGCAGAATTGTATGTAAGAGAGATTGTAAGACTTCACGGGGTACCGAAGTCTATAGTTTCGGATAGGGATCCGAAGTTCACCTCCAAATTTTGGCAGAGTTTGCAACGAGCAATGGGTACAAAGCTGAAATTCAGTACAGCATTCCATCCTCAGACAGATGGTCAGTCCGAAAGGACAATTAAGATATTGGAGGACATGTTGCGAGCCTGTGTTATGGATTTTGAAGGCTCATGGAATAAATATCTACCGTTGATAGAATTTTCTTACAACAACAGTTATCAGAGTACTATAGGGATGGCTCCCTATGAACTGTTATACGGTAGGAAATGTAGATCTCCCATCCACTGGGATGAGACAGGGGAGAGAAAATACTTAGGTCCAGAGTCAGTGCAACGGACCAATGAGGCAATAGAGAAGATAAAAGCTAGAATGCTTACCTCACAGAGTAGACAGAAAGTTATGCAGATCCGAAACGCAGAGATGTTGAGTTCCAAGTAGGGGACCATGTGTTTTTACGGGTACCTCCAATGAAGGGGATCAAACGTTTCGGGAAAAGAGGCAAGTTATGCCCTAGATTTACAGGACCTTTCGAGATTCTCGAGAAGATAGGTCAAGTGGCATACCGGTTAGCATTGCCTCGAGCTTTATCAGCAGTTCACAACGTATTCCATGTCTCGATGTTGAGAAAATACGTTTCAGATCCCTCTCATATACTCAGTTATGAGAGCCTAGAACTGCAGCCAGATATGTCTTACGAAGAACAGCCAGTGCATATCCTGGATAGAAAGGATAATTAAAGTCCTTCGGAATAAGACCATAGCATTGGTCAAAGTTCTCTGGAGAAACAGCAAGGTGGAGGAAGCCACCTGGGAACTAGAGTTCGATCGAAATCCTTTTAAGGGGGGAATAGTTGTAAAGACCGCTTAGTTTAATTTGGAAATTAGCAGTTAATCATGTTTAATTATGAAATTATTTATAGCTATTTAAATAATTATTTATACTGTTATTATTGAATTCAGAGGTGCATTTTTATGTCATTTAGTAGTTTTCATAATTTTGCATTTCCGGTGCCCGGTATCATGGAACTCGGTGTTTGGCTCAGTAAAATCACAACTTAGTAGGTTAGTAGTTTAGGACGGTTTATTAGACATTGGGAATTTCGGGAATGGCCGGGAATTTAGAATTTCCCAAAAATACCCCTTTAGTGTTATTTTTATGATTTTAGTGTGAAGACCATTTTGCCCCATTATTAGTTTGTCCTTTAGTGGACTTTATTTAGTTAATTAAATGTTATTTGATTTTATTTGTTGGCTGAAATGAATAAGTAGAATCCCTTATTTTTATTTCAGATAGTTCCAGTCAGGTTGACCGGCACACCTGAATTCGGAATCCAGGTAAGATTAGTATAACAATATGCATATGTAGATTACATGTTTAGCGTGCATGTAGGAAGCCTGTTAGATTACATTAGATATGTATGTTGGCTTCGAACCATTCAACTGTGTCACGTCGGTACAGGCTGGAGTATGACCAGCAGCCGGAGTATGACCGGTTCGACCGATTATGCTGACACTGTATCACGTCGGTATAGGCTGGAGTATGACCAGCAGCCGGAGTATGACCGGTTCGACCGATTAGGCTGATACTTAGGTTGGTGGTTCCGTACTATTTGACGTATCACGTCGGTACAGGCTGGAGTATGACCAGCAGCCAGAGTATGACCGGTTCGACCGATTAAGCTGATACTGTAACACGTCGATACAGGCTGGAGTATGACCAGCAGCCAGAGTATGACCGGTTCGACCGATTAGGCTGTTACTTGTCAATAGTACCGTCCCTATGAACGTTCAGAACTCAGTACCGTGTTGGACACGGCAGTTAGGGGGACTCAGTATCGTGTTGGACACGACAGTTAGGGTTATGTTCAGGGGTATGGGCGTCTGATCATGACCGGGATTTATGTATGAGTATTATTATGCTTTTCTTACTGAGTCTGTCGACTCACAGTGCTATGTTTATGTGTAGGTAAGGGCAAGGCTAGAGCTGATGGACCGTGAACGAGCCTATGAAGATTGTACATGTCGGGGCGGTTAGGCCTGGAGCGTATGATCATCGGGACAGTGAGGCTATTTTTGTAACTAGTCGCTAGGCAACAAATATTCTGTATAGACAGTAAACTTTTGTAAATGGTTTTGTAATCGGGATCCCGAGTATTTTGTATAAATATTTTACAAGTTTAATTAAAAAAGCAAAAATTTTAATTAATCACGTTTTCCATAAACCTCGTTGATTAGCAACGAGCTGCACATCATGTTTAAAAATCACGTAATACGCCTATGAGTTGGTTAAAGATGGTGGTGATGCTGCCGGAGATGATAAGGTTGTTAGTGATGTTCCTGCTGCTGATGTGAATCAATCTTAGACTGTTGCAGGCAGTGATGAGAGGGCTAAGGATGTTGAGAACGTTAAGGCCAAATAGTCTAGTTTAAAAGGGGATGATTTTTTTGATGGTTTAAGCCAGCTTGAAATTGATGATGACCAAGTTGTGTTGGCTGGTTTAGAGGCTGTTCGTAAAATCAATGTAAGTGTAGCTTAATTTGTTTGCAAGTAAAATATGTTTTATTTTAGTTGCTTTACAGTTTTATGTTTGTTTTGCAACTGTTCTTTTTCCTGATTTTCAATTTGTTTTTTTCAGGTCCCAGAACCAAATCCAAGTCTTGCTGTTGAAAAGACAGCTGTCATTCCTTCTGATGAAGAAGCTGAGATACTCCTCTTATGGATAAGAGAAAGCGTGCACCGACATTGAAATCACCTTTTGTTGATTTTGGGTCGGCTGATGTGAGGAGCACTCCAATGGAGGTAATGTCATCAGGTTCTCAATCAGGAGGAGATGAGAGGGATTTTAAGATGGTTACTTATGTGAAGGGCCTTTACGCTCTTAACGATTTTTTTGCCGATCCCGTCTCTCCTGAAATTGAGGTAAAGTTTGATGCTTGGGTTGATGAAGGTTTGCTGAAACATCCTAACGTGACTATTTTATTCTTTATGTTTTTGTATTCTGCTTTTGTTTCAATTTTATTTTTATTTTTTGCATATATTTGATTTTAATATTATTTTTTTTGTTGTTTTAGGCATTTCAATTGTTATGTTAATGGTGCGAAGAAATTTTCCCCAGGGTTTAGATTAGGTGTTTATTATGTTGAAGATAAAACCTAGTTTTATCTCTTGGCTACCTGTGACATGTTTATCAATGACTCGGTAAAGTTTCTATTTTCTCTTAAAATTTATGATAGTTGGTTTTCAGTTGTTTTATAATTGTTTTTAAGTTTAGTTATTGTATTCAAGTTTTTTAAATAGTTTTTAGTTTTTGTTTTTGTGTTTCTGTATTGTTTTGTTTCAGCATATGAACACTATATTCTATTACCTTATGAATAAAGGTAAATATTCATCTGCTGTTACATTGAATTTTGCAACAACTGATTGTCTTTTGGATGATTCCATTCAAGCGTTGTACCACAAGTTCAACAAAGCCAAGGCAATGAAAACTACGATGTCGCACATACATGTTGCCCACCCAATAGCGCATTACATCCGAGGTTTGCGAATTTCGTGTTCTAAGCCTTAGTATGAAGTCGATCATATTTTATTCATCATAAATCTTAGGAAGGAAAGTCATTGAGTTTTTGGTTGTCTTGACTTGAATGAGGGGATTTTGTTTCTTTATAATTCCTTGAGGACTGCCAAAATGAATTCTGCCACTAGGAATGCAATAAAGGCTTATTCTATGTTACTCCCTTTGTTTTTTGATCTCCTTGGATTTTGGAAGAATAGGTCCCATGTTCCTGATTCATGTTCTGACCCTAAAGCTCCTCTAAGAGTTGTGGAGATTGCCGGTCTTCCATCTCAGCAGAAAAAGTGAGTTGTTGTTTTTAAGTTTATTTTATGTTGTTTTTTAGTTGTTTAACTGTTTTTTTCCTTGTCTGGTTATTAGTGATTGCGGAACATTTGTGGCTGCATTTGTCGAGTTCTTCATCCATGGAAAAGATGTTCCTATGGATTTTGACATTGAAGTTTATCGTACTCGACTTGATGCCCTTTTCTTCTCATACGGGCAAAGGAAAAGTTATTACTATCCATGGAAATGGTTCGATTATTTTTTCTTAGTTATATTTTAAAATTCATTTCTTAAACATATCATAATAGGTTAATCACTAGTGTCTTCCAAATAATGATGGACTAAAATTTTAAAATCCTCCCACTAATATAAGGTATTGTGATTCTATGTCCAAATGGACTTTACTGACATCTATTTAATTACTATTACGATAGTAACATGTTTATTGGAAAACTTACACGATCAAGAATAAGTTCTACTAGTTTACTAGTTAGTTTATTATATTATATCCATGTCCAATCAAAATATGTGTGATATAGAGATTTCGTGGTGTTATGAATATATATCAATAACTTCTTCCACCCCTATGTGTTATAGAGATTCTGTGGAGTTATGAATATATATAGTCTAGAGTTCAATGTAAAAGATCTTTGAATTGCATAGTTCAATAACTTCTTCCACCCCTATCCGATCAAAAGATTCTTTTTATTAAATTAAATCTTAATAATTGCTTAAGAAATGACAATTATTCCTAAATATTAAATTTAAATTCTAATTATTTATGTGGTATTATCTTTTGCAGAGATTAGTATGCCATAGATTTTGTATCAATAATAAATACAAAACACATAAAATCATAATAAACATATAAATATAATACGTTATTGGCATACAAGTTATGGAATATAAAGCTCAATTTCATAAAAGCAATTCATAATGAAATCTTTTTAAAGAGAAAAAATATAATATTAATACTCTCAAAAATATCACAATGAATTGTCTGCAATAATATAAAATTGGGAATAAAATTACCATACTAATAATTGAAAATAAATTGTTCGATAACTAAAACAACTAATTCAAAAAAGTTAAAGAAGATTACAAGCTTCATCTTCAACTTGGACAATCTTCACCCTTCTGTCCAACTATTCGTCTCAACTCGCTAGGATCACAATCCAGATTTAAGTAGTTGGAACTGAAATAAGAAGAACATAAACATAGTTAGTAGATCAAGAATTAATAATCCAAAGGGACAATAATTCTGTAAAACACATGATTTCGTAACAAAGTTAGATATACCTTATTTCTTTTGTTGGGAATATATTTTACCAGAACCAAGATTTACTAACAAGTATGTTTATTAAGATCTTAAATATGAATTTCTAAAACAATGAAATTTAAACACATATAAAGTTTGAGTAACCTTACATTGATTATAGCAGAATATAATGACTCATCCCACTCAGATCTCTAACCCTTGTTCCTTTCTGTTGCAGAGTACTATCAAGATCTGAGCCCGATTTTCCTTCAGTTGTTTGGATTCTTCACAGTCTTACACACTATGATTGAGTACTAGACTTGCTATGGGTGGGCATGCACTCAATCACTAAGACTCAAAAATTTATGAAGAACACTCTAAGAATTTTGAAAATTAGAAAAAAGAAGAGGAAGAAGTCTCAAGAACTCTCTAGTTGTCTGAATATTGTAAACTAGGTTAAGAGTCGTTAATTGGATTATGATACTATCCTATTCTTATTATACTAATTTACTTAGTGTTAGGATTGAATTATATGGAATAAAAAAAATAATAAACTAATATAAAAAAATAGGGACTTAGTGGCCCACCATATATGTGGGCCCCACTAATTATATTTTTGCTATTTTTTAAAATTATTTATCTATTATTTCACAAATGCCATTTTTTCTAATTTCAATCATTAAATGCCAAAAATATTTATTTAATAATTATAATTAATTGTTAAATAAAATTATCATTTATATTATTTATTAACTAGACCCTACAAAGTCTCTTAATTAACAAATAAACCCTAAAATCATTTTTCTTCACAATTAAGCCATAGCTTAGTGAAAATTCATAAATAAGACAGTATTGTCTAAACTAATGAATTAAATAAAATTAATTAACTAAGTCTTACAAGGAGTATTGTCTAAACTAGTATGGGGACCATATGCCTATATAACAGAGCTTCCAATAAGTAGAACTAGAATTTACCATGTAAATTCCCTAACTTATTAATTCCTTCTTACACCATTATAGATTTGGAATTATACTCTCAATTATATAGAGCACTCTATATGTTTCACGATATAGATACGCTATGAATTATCCATTGTTATAATCTTAATAATCAATGATCCTCTATAGATGATCTACACTAAGCAGGGCCAAGTTTTCCGTTGCACTTCAATGTTTTTTATCTTAAAACACTTAGCTACTCATAAATGCTATTCCATTGAATTAATATAATCACTGAAATGAGTACTCAACCATTTATCTCTATTAAGCTAAGCTCTAAGGATATCGTCGTTTCACTTCTATGTCCAGAAAGAAGTTATAGATTCCGTATCTATGATTACCACTCCCACTCAATTGAACTACATGTCTTTAATCTATATGTCACGAGAAGATACATTGGTCGACTTTTACGAATAGATTGAAAAACATAAATAATACAACTGAACTATAACCTAACCATCTCAGGATTGAGATCATTTGATCTAAGATCAACTAGGTGATATTGAATTGAATAGATATTACAGTAAGTTTATTATATCTTATCCAAGTTCAATATCGGTCCTTTCCGATGCATACTCCATACATCCAACCCAAGCTTACTTTAACCAATGCCCTGGAAAGGACATAACACTTATCTAAGGTGCAAGTAAACTACATTGTAGATTATCCTATCAGTTAAACCCTGTGTACTGATAAATCATAGGAATACATTTAATCACACAATCTTGATTACTTTCCACTGTGTTGACAACACAATAAACAAGAATATCAATGTGATAAGGATTTAGATGAATTTATAAATTAAATAAATGATCTTATGAACCAAATAACACATTAAATAAGTAATGAAAATAAATCTGTTTCTTTATTGATAAATGAATATAAAAGATTACATTGAAATAGAGTTTTATTTAGGGCACAAAGCCCAACAAACTCTCACTTTCACTAACATAAAACAATCAGTACATTTCAATTAATCCTAGATTCAGTCTGTGCTTTTCAAATGTAGTTACAGTCAAAATTTTGGTGAATGGATCAACTAAGTTGTCTTCAGTATCAACTTTCTCCACTAGTACGTCCCCTCTTGCCACATATTCCCTGATGATGTGGTATTTTCTCTCAATATGTTTGCTTCTCTTGTGGCTATCTTCGAGGCTCTTTACTGTTGGCTATAACACTATTGTCATCAAAAAATTAAAACAAGTAGTTTTTCCATTCCAAGAACAACACCATGTCATGAGAAGAACTTTCTTAGCCAGACTAGATCCTTAGCAGCCTCAGTGACAACTATGTATTCAAGATCCATGGTAGAGTCTGATGTTGCGGTTCGTTTAGCACTTCTCCAAACAACTGCTCCACCCCAAGAGTAAACACCATCCAAGATGCTTCCTGTCATTAATATAGCCTACGAGATTGAAAGCACCACCCTTCTAGACTAACACATAATGCCTTGTACTTTTCAAATATTTCACTATATGCTTAACTACAGTCCAATGTTCCTCTCCTGGATTTGTCTGATACCTGCTCACAATTCCTACTGCATAGCAAATGTTTGGTCTAGTGCATAACATAGCATACATTAGACTTCCAACTGCTGAAGCATAAAGAACCTTTCTCATGTCCTCTACCTTTTGGGGATCAGTGGGACACCATTCCTTAGATAGACGGATACTAAGTCTAGAAGGCATCACTTCCCCTCTAGTGTTAGTCATTGAGAATCTCTCTAGCACCTTATCTATCTAAGTTGCTTTCGAGAGAGCAAGTGATCTGTGTTGGGGATTATTTTACCAGGATCTAGATTTACTACCATGTATGTCATTTAACATCCTAAATATGAATCTCTAAAACAATAGAATTTAAACACATATAAAGTTCAAGAAACCTTAGATTGGTTGCAGCGGAATTAAATGACTCCTTCCACTCAGATCTGTAACCCTTGTATCCTTTCTGTAGCAGAGTATCACCAAGATCTGAGCCCGATTCTCCTTCAGTTGATTGGATTCTTCACAGTCTTACACACTATGATTGAGTGCCAACTTGCTATGCGTGGGCATGTACTCTATCATTATAGGGTTTGAAAATCAAAGAGAGAACGAGAGAGAGAAGGATTCAAAATTTAGAGAGAGAATGAGAAGGCTCAAATTTGATTGAAGGCTAGTGTAAATTAGGCTGTCATCAACTGTTAATTTGAGTCCATCACTATCTTTTTATAAGAATCATTCTAAGTTTAGGTTTGAATTATTTGACATTAAAAAATTGATAAATAAATGGTAAAAGAGACCTTAAGTGGCCGACCATAAGATGTGGGCCCACCACTCGCAATTTTACCATTTTCAACTATTTATCCTATTTTTTCACAAATACCATATTTTTCAATTCAACTTGATATGAGTGGGCATGTACTCTATCAATAAAGGGTTCAAAATTTATGAAGAGAAAGAGAGGAGAATTCGAAATCTATAGAAGGAGGCTCTCAATTTCTAGTTGTCTAACAGAGTTACAAAACTAGGTTATGAAATATTGGATTAGAATGAGAACCATCTTATTCCTTATATAGGGTTAGATTTAAATTATATAGAATTTAAAAAGATAAAAAATGGCAAAAATACACTTAAGTGGTCGACCATATAATGGGCTTCATTAGTTACAATTTTGCCATTTATTCAACAATTTAGATTTTCTTTCACTAATGTCATATTTTCCAATTTCAATCCTTTAAATGTCAAAACTATTTATTTAATAATTATAATTGTAACGTCCCTACTTCAAGTCTCCATTAGGCCCTTACACCATCAGAATGATGACTCTTATTCACGAGTACATTACTCTGGCTGCTCCTTGGAATGATGACTGACCCTGCAGACCAGTACGAGTGTTTCTAGTGTGCTTTGTCCTCACTTGCACACATCCTAGGAAAACTTCCCAAGAGATCACCCATCATGAAATCGCTCAAGGTAGAGCACGCTTAACCATGGAGTTTTTTTGTGATGGGCTACCGAAAAATAAGATGCACCTTGTTGATATAGGTAGTACCAATCAATCCATTTAAGCCCTCTTCAACTGTGTAGTTCCATACCTACACAGTCTCAAAATCATCCCAATTGAGCTTCCCCAGACAGTGTGGGATTACACAACTTACCCGATATTTCCCCTTACGGATCACGAGACTGTTGATTGTCACAATCACCCTCTCTTACAGGGACGTCCTCGTCAATCAAACTTTTGCATGTGTCAAGGCTTTGATATAATTTTTAACGTCCCCGCTTCAAGCCTCCATTGGGCCCTTATAGCCACTAGCTGATGGCTCTTATACACGAGTACGTCACTCTGACTGCTTCATAGACTAACGAGTAGCCCTATAAACCAACACAAGTATTTCCAGCGTGCTTTGTCCTCACTCGCACACTTCCTGGAAAAATTCCCAGGAGGTCACCCATCCTGAAATTAACCCAGGTAGAGCACACTTAACCGTGGAGTTCTTTCGTGATGGGCTACAAAAAATAAGATGCACCTTGTTGATATAGGTAGTATCAATCAATCTATTTAAGCCCTCTTCAACTGTGTAGTCCCATACCTACACAGTCTCAAAATTATTCCACTTGACCTTCCCCCGGCGGTGTGGGATTTCACAACTTACCCGATATTTCACTTTACGGATCACGGGACTGCTGACTGTCATAATCATCCCCTCTTACTGGGTTTGACGTCCTTTTCGACCACACTTCCAGCTGGGTCAAGGCTCTGATACCATTTGAAACGTCCCTACTTCAAGCCTCCATTAGGCCCTTACACCCATGGAATGATAGTTCTTATACACGAGTATGTCACTCTGGCTGCTTCTTGGAATGATGACTAACCCTACAGACCAATACGAGTGTTTCCAGCGTGTTTTGTCCTTACTCGTACACTTCTTGGGAAAACTTTCTAGGAGGTAACCCACTATGAAATTACCCCAGAGTGACGTACTCGTATATAAGAGTCATTATTCTGTGGGTGTAAGGACCCAATGAAAGCTTGAAGCGGGGACGTTACAGTTATATAGTTGTTTGTTAATTGTTGTTTAGCTGTTCACATGTGTATTAAGGTTGTGTATGTTGTGTTTATATTTTTTTAAGGTTGTGGAAAGTATTTTGATGTCCAATTGCTTTGCATATTTAATAGGTGCTGTTATGTAGTTGAATTTTTGTTGCATAATAAAGTTAAAAGTCTATTTTTGTACATATATATCTATGAGTTGATATACATGTGTTTTATAGTTTTATTACTTTTTAATATTATTTTTGTATTATTTTCAGTTTTTTTAGTTGACATAATGTATTGATGCCAAATTAAATTTCTAATTACATTAATAATTATCTAGTTATTTGTACGATATTATTTAGTTGTTCAAATAGAAGAAAAATAAATATATTTAATTTTTTATAATACATTTATTATGATTATTGTTGTGTCATTGGATACATATATATTTTTGTATTTTTTAGTTTTTCAAGTTGCACATATAATATGTTAGGTTTTAGTTGATTTATATATTAAAGTTGTGTTGATAGTTTTTTTTAATAATTTAATTATAATTTAGTTGAATTATAAATAATTTTTAATTTTTTTTTCAAACTATGTAAACTGTATATATCCTACAAACACACATTATTAAAAATAATAATAAAATAATAGTAATAATAAAACACATAAAACAATAGCTATTTGATAGACCTAGACCAAATGATATTTAATATAACTTTTTTTTTTTGCAAGTTGTAACTAAAATAATGGGAAATAATGGAAGTGTCTTTTCATATTTTCTAATGACATATATTATTAAAATAAAAAATAAATATATTAAATAAAGTGATGATATAATTGATAGACTAATAGATATCATGAAGAAAAAAAAATGGTAAGGTAAGTAAATTTTTCAGATAGTTTTTTTGGCTAATTAGTTATTTTTTCTCCTGAACTTTGACATGTACTAAATTGTGTCCCTTGAACTTTTTTGCCGTTAAAAATTCCTCCCGAACTATTGAGATTGTTAAATTTAAGGACTTTTGTCTAATTTTAGTAAAAAATTCTAACATATGGATGAAAGTTCAAGGGGCATGATTTAATACATATCAAAGTTTGAGGGGCATGATTTGGTAGATATCAAAGTCTGGGCAGTATGGTTTAATACATAAATAATCACTGAAACAGTAAAATTGAATGAAATTAGACAAAAGTCTTTAAACTTAACAATCTCAATACTTCGGGGGAATTTTCAACAGCCAAAAAAGTTCAGGGGGCACGATTTACTACATGTCAAAGTTCAGGGGAAAGAATTACTAATTAGCCTAATTTTTTTGTAGTTATAGATTTGTGTGAGAGAACTTATTTTATTGTTGTTCCGACTTGCATGCACTAAAGTAGTCCTTTTTACATGTCTGTCTAGTCCTAGTTTCACTTTATTTTGTAAATAAAAAATTTTGAAAACAGTATTAAGTAAGAATAATTTGTGGCATAAATACTTAAATTTAATTCTCAGTTACAAATAAATACCCAAGTTGAATTTTTGGCGGTAATAATACCTAAGTTATATTTCTAAAATTCTGTAGGTACCTGAACATTAAATGTCAAATCATTATACACGTGTCATTTTCTTATTGGTACATATAAATTATTTTTTTTAAAAAAATTAAAAATGCATGACTTGGACCAATTAAGGAAAGCCATGTGGCAATTTACTTAATATTTAATAATCAGGTACCTACATAGTTCTAGAAATATAACTTAAGTATTATTGCCACCAAAAATTAAACTTAAGTATTTATTTGTAATATTTGAGAGTTAAACTTAGATATTTATGCCGTAAATTACTCATTTTAGTAAACATTAATAAATAGTATAAATATTTATTATACGTTATAGTAGTAGAAATGTAAATTTTGAATAATTTTAGCCCAAAATAGAAAAGAATCTCTTTTCGTTTTTCTCAGTATGAATGAGTTGTGATTTTTGGGATCGATATTCTATACCCATATTTGTAGGTGAAGATACTCTACATCACATTAATTTTAATAATATTTTGACAATTAATTTAAATAAAATAAAATTGGATAATAATATATTTTATTAATCAAAATCTCACCATAAATAAAAATACTTTAAATGAATATCAAATAATCAATTATATGAAATTTTTGACTTATGATCACTGCAAAAAATCTTACTTTTAGTCACAATAAAACTTGTGACTAATTATAAATTATTATTCCTATATTGTGACTAAAAGGTCCCGTGGCTAAAGGTATTAGTTACACAAATTACAATTTGTTGTGACTAAATGTATATTTACCCACAATATTTGTTGTGACTAAAACTAAATTAGTGACAACTTGTAACTAAATACTATGTTTTAGTCACAAGTAATATTTTATTGTGACTATAAATCACATTTAGTTATAAAAAAAAAATTATGTTGTGACTTAAAAATTATCACTAAAAATAACAGTTTTTTATAGTGAATTTATTGATTTTAGAGAAATATAAGTAAATGGCCTTATTTCTAATTAACTCTATAGATAGTTAATGTCTATTTTTTAAAATAATAAAGCAAATGTCCTTTTTTACTTTTTAATACCTAAAATACCCTTCATTATATAAAAGGTATTATATGTCTTATTCTTTTAATAGAAATTATGAAAAATAATAAATCAAAACCCCTCTACTGAATTTTTGTCAACTATTTTTTCATTATATAAAAGGTATGATATATTTTATTCTTTTAGATTTTGCTGCTGTTGTTGTTGTCTAATATGTTATTTAACCATATAATTAATTTTTTATTAATATATCGTATGATATACAGACAATATACCTTAAACCAATATACATATATCACAAACTTAAACTAATATACTATTAAATGAATTGTTTTCCACAATATACAGTATATACAAAAACCATATATCACAATCATAATCAGATATACCATAGTCAAAAATTAATATACCACTAGCATAGTGGAAAAAAAAATTATACAAAAAACTTAATTTAATATTCCACAAGTTTTTTTTTCTTGTTCTTTCCTTCATGAAATACCAATGAACATAAAATCAATATACCTCAGTCAAATATAACTATACCTCATACTTAAATTAATATTTAATAGTTTTTTTTTTCTTTATATCCTTCATGATATACATATCATATACAAACGATATACCTTAGACCAATATAAATATACCATAAACTTAAACTAATATACTATTAAATGATTTTTTTCCACGATATATAATAGCATATAAAAACTATATTCTGCAATCATAAGCAGAAATACTATAGTGAAAATTTAATATATCACCAATATAGTGGAAAATATATATATACTAAAAACTTAATTTAATATTCCACATTTTTTTTTTCTTTCCTTCATGATATACTAATGAACATAAAGACAATATTTCCTAGTGAAATATAACTATACCTCAAACTTAAACTAATACTCCATATTTTTTAATTTTCGTCTTTCGTTCATTATATACCATAGCACATTAAAATAATATACTATAATCTTAAACTAATATACTACATTTCAGTTATTTCAAAAAATATATATATATACTACCTTTCATTTTTTTTAATATATTATTGCACATAAAAACGATATACTATTGTGCAAAATAACTATACCACACTTAATTATTCAAGGTTATAATTGTAATTTTATCATCAAATTTTTAACTAAAAGGACATTTTGTTAATTTTTTTTAAAAAGAGACATTTATTAACTTAATTGTTAGATTTATGGCCATTTTGCATCTTGGCCCTTGATTTTATCCATTTACACGTATTGTGATAATAATTCATAAAATATTCTAATAAAACATAGATTTAATTTTATATTCATATACCCAACAACCTAAACCTCCACCATAACAAATTAATAAAAGTCCAAAATTTAACATATAGAAAGAAATAAGTTGAAATGAAATTTTGGTAAATTTTTTCTTAATAATAGAAAACATCTTCAATTAAAACGCGTTAGCCACTATTGGTACCATAATTCAGCCCTATATATAAATACTAAGGGATCACATTTCATAACCACTAAAGTGTAGATTTTTATTAGCAGATCAGAAAGCAACAAAACATGGCTGGTTTTGTTGGGAAGGTAGAGAAAGAAATAGAAATAAAGACACCAGCTGAGAAGTTCTATAATATTTTAAAGGGCCAATGTCACCACATACCTAATCTTACTACTGATAAGATCCACACCATTGATGTTCATGAAGGTGACTGGGAAACACCTGGCTCTGTCAAGCTCTGGAAGTATAACATCGGTAATTGTTTTTATATAATATATTAATTTGTTAATTTGTTAATTTGTTTGGGGATTTATATATTGATATAATTTCATGTATATATGTAGGTGGGAAGGTGGAGACATTTAAGGAAAAAGTGGATGTGGATGATGAAAACAAGGCTGTAATTTTTACTGCTGTGGGAGGACATGTTTTAGACCACTTCAAGAGCTATAAAGGTACTTTCAAGGTGACCCCAAAAGCTGATAGTAATCAAGGTGGTTTAGTGAAGCTTACTCTGGATTATGAGAAAAGAGATGTGAATGACCATGATCCTATTGACGACTACATGGACTTTTTGGTCAAACTTGTTGAAGATATTGATACACAACTACCAGCAAAGCTTGATCTTATCATCTGAAAAATGAAATATTATAAAGTTTCATGAAGGCCCCTTTATATATATATATATATGCTTTGTGTGAATTAAACAAAATCTACTCTAAGACTATTTTATATATGCTTGGTGTGCTGCAAGCTTCATCTTTGTATTTTCAATAAATATTCCCTTTGTATTTTCTCATGATCGCGCGGCAAGCTACATAATTTGCTGGTTATTTAAGGGATCAAGAAACTTGTTCATCAGTACTACTTGTAGTGTATTATGTACATTTAATCTTCATGTGTGGTAAAAGTGTTATAAAATATTATGTTTGTAATATATTATATAACCGGTTGGAAGCTATAGAACTTATTTTCTTACAGATCACGTAGATGGTACCATTCTTGCATTAGATAAATATTATTTTAGGCTATTTGTTTTGTAAAAGTTACCGAATAGATTTTCTGTTTTATTAAATTACAAAATGAACTCTATATTTTCTAAAATAGTAAAAAGAGGACTCTTAGCTCAATTTTAAACAATTTTATTTATTTATATATTTTTTTATCAAAACAATTTTATTTTTTAATATAACCAACTTTAAGACTATTTCTAATACGAATAGATACAGAAAATATAACCAGTTTTGTCTAGATTAGATTATTATTAAGTTTTATTTTGACAAAAAAAAAATAATATTTACCCTATTTATACGAAAATATAATATTATTATTAGATTAGATTATTATTAAGTTCAAGATCCTATTTATACGATTTTAAAAAATATAAATAGAGAGTTTAATTAGTAACTTTTGTAAAACAAATAAAATAATATTTACCCTTTAATAATCTATGTTCAAAGTTTGATTAATAAATGCTATTTTTTATGTTTTATTTTCTTATCTATCAATTAGAATAAATAGGCAATAATTTCTCCTACACTTTGACCAATGTAGATTTTTGCCCTAGCTAAACCTTTTTTTTTTTTTAAAGAATTCACTTCTGTGGGCATGAGCAAGTTACATGTTTACTTGTAGTACAACAGTGTATATAACAACATTACATCTATTTTATATTAAATGTGGTTTTCTTATTAACAGTAAATGAATATACGAATACTATTAACTAATTTTATATTATTATATATATCTAAAAAAGTAATATAAATATTTTTATATAAGTAAATTTAAATATATAAAATGTAGTACCTATTTTTAACAATTTAACTAAATTATCAAGACTAGACACGCTATACTTTAGTGAAAAAAAATTGAAAAATTTAAATTTTAAACTACCTTTTCTATCATTATACAAAGCTTTACATTACACATAATATTCATTCCTCTCTCTTAGTTTTCCATTATTATATAATTCATAAACTATAAACTTTGCATTAAATATTATATTCATTCTTAATCCTACATATAAATATATTTATTTATTTATGTATTACTAAAAGTGATAGTTCTTGATTTAAGTTTAGTTTTTCATATTCATTTAACTTAATTGAATATAAGTGTTCATTTTTTTTTTGTTTAATTAACATTATTTTTTTTTTCCAATTCTATGCATATATATTTTTTTGTTATATTTTTATTTTGATCACAACTTTTTTTTTTGATTATTTAATTTTATTTTTGGGAAAAATCTTATCTCATTATCATCACAATATTTTTGTTGCCTTATTGTACAATCCCATCATGAATTCTATCATGAAAATTAATGTATCATTATTATTAATATTCAAAACATCATTATTATTCTTTTTAATATATATATATATATATATCACTATAAAAAAATCTTATTTTTAGTCCCAACAAAATTTGTGACTAAAAGTAAAAAATATGTGACTAATTATGAATCATCATTCCTATATTATGACTAAATGGTTCGTGGCTAAAAGTATTAGTCACAAAAATTACAATTTGTTATGACTAAATGTATTTTTAGTCATAATACTTGTTGTAACTTAAATTAAATTAGTGACAACTTGTATCTAAATACTATCTTTTAGCTACAAGTAACTTTTTGTTGTGACTAAAAATTCTATTTAATTACAAAAAATTTATGTTGTGACTAAAAAGTTATCATAAAAAGTAATTTTTTTTTGTAGTGTGTGTTTTCTTTGAATTTTCAAAAATCTACAAATTTCTTCCTTTAATTTCTAAAATATTATTACTATTTTTTAATACATTTTGAATTCAATTTATTATTCTAAAAGTTTCTTTTGGGAGATAAATTGTTCTAAAAGCTGTAAGCATGTTAATATTTTTTTTTCCAAAAATATACTATTATGTTTCCTTTTATAAAGTTTTAAAATAATTATTTTTTATTATAATAATGTTATTATTTAATTAAATTATATATAATAGTGAGGTAATATGCTGAATCAGAATATAGAGCTATGGCCCAGTCCGTGTGTGAGGTAATATGGATTTATCAGCTTTTGACTGAATTCGGGTTTAAGACTTCTATTCCAGCAAAATTATGGTGTGATAATCAAGCTGCTCTTCATATTGCCTCGAATCCCGTATTCCACGAGCGAACTAAGCACATTGAGATCGATTGTCATTTTGTTCGTGAGAAAATTCAACAAGGTCTGATCTCCACAGGATATGTGAAAACCGGAGAACAACTAGGAGATATTTTTACAAAAGCTTTGAATGGGGTGCGGATAGACTATCTTTGTAACAAGCTGGGCATGATTAACATCTATGCTCCAGCTTGAGGGGGAGTGTTAGAATATTAGCTGTATATTAGGTGTAAAAGAATTAGGGTAACTTGTATTTAGTAGTTTCCTATTTTGTTGGTAGTTTCCTATTTCCTAGTCTCCTAGCTTTGTATATAAATATGTACTATTCTATGAAATATACACACAATTCGAATCACTATTTTCTACACTGATGATATACAACATTTACGTGCAACAATATTAGAGAATAGTGTGCAGAGATTTCATTGTCAACGTTTCTAGGAAAAAAGCTAATGTTGGTGCTGATGTTCGAACCGAGGTTTGTATACAGTTGTTTTGTAGTTTTATTATAGTTTTGCTACTTGCATATGTTATTTCACTATAAAATTAATATGCAACTATTTGCACAAAACTTACTATGTATAATTACTATTTCTTAGTCTCCATCAAATTAAATTCTTGCATAATATATAAACTATCATAAAACGATAATGCAACTATAAGGCAACTATTTACACTTGCATACAGTTGTTTTGTAGTTTTATTATAGTTTTGCTACTTGCATATGTTATTTCACTATAAAATTAATATGCAACTATTTGCACAAAACTTACTATGTATAACTACTATTTCTTAGTCCCCATCAAATTAAATTCTTGCATAATATATAAACTATCATAAAACGATAATGCAACTATAAGGCAACCAAAACAAAAAATAAATCAAAATGTAACTGTATATAACGTAGATGTATTATTCATGAGGTTTTTTTAAAAATTTTCACATCATACATTATTGTTTTGAATTTGGTGGGAGGTCCAGATCTGTTTGTTACAGATATACATTTCATGAATCTGGATTTCGATATTAGGGGGAGTTGTTTTGATCGAATAAAACAGAAAACAAATGTGTAATTTCAGTTTCTTCACAGTTTTTCTGATTTTTTTTTCGTCATTTTCAGTTTAGATCATTGCAGGTATTCTTTTCCAGTTGATTTTGCCAGAATTAATAGTTGTATTTTTCTCGTTTTGGTTTCATTTTGGTTGTTTTGCGGTTTTGAAACGAGCGCGTATTTTCATCTTCATGGTTTGCTCTGTACAGCTGAAGGCTTAGTGCATGTGGTATTTTTGTAAATATTTGTATGTGGACTGTATAAATGTTTAATGGGCCGGCCCAAAGTATTTTTGTAATTATTTTTCCTTTTTTGTATTTTTTTGTTTTTTTCCCTTAAATAAATATATCAAATTATTACATGAAATTTTTGACTTAGATCAAATATAATCAATTATTGATTTTATCCATTTACACGTATTGTGATAATAAATTCATAAAATATTCTAATAAAACATATATTTAATTTTATATTCATATACCCAACAACCTAAACCTCCACCATAACAAATTAATAAAAGTCCAAAATTTAAAATATAGAAAGAAATAAGTTGAAATGAAATTTTGGTAAATTTTTTCTTCATAATAGAAAACATCCTCAATTAAAACGCGTTAGCCACTGTTGGTACCATAATTCAGCCCTATATATAAATACTAAGGGATCACATTTCATAACCACTAAAGTGTAGATTTTTATTAGCAGATCAGAAAGAAACAAAACATGGCTGGTTTTGTTGGGAAGGTAGAGAAAGAAATAGAATTAAAGACACCAGCTGAGAAGTTCTATAATATCCTGAAGGGCCAATGTCACCACATACCTAATCTTACTACTGATAAGATCCACACCATTGATGTTCATGAAGGTGACTGGGAAACACCTGGCTCTGTCAAGCTCTGGAAGTATAACATCGGTAATTGTTTTTATTATATAATATATTAATTTGTTAATTTGTTTGTGGATTTATATATTTATATAATTTCATGTATATATGTAGGTGGGAAGGTGGAGACATTTAAGGAAAAAGTTGATGTGGATGATGAAAACAAGGCTGTAATTTTTACTGCTGTGGGAGGACATGTTTTAGACCACTTCAAGAGCTATAAAGGTACTTTCAAGGTGACCCCAAAAGCTGATAGTAATCAAGGTGGTTTAGTGAAGCTTACTCTGGATTATGAGAAAAGAGATGTGAATGACCACGATCCTATTGACAACTACATGGACTTTTTGGTCAAACTTGTTGAAGATATTGATACACAGCTACCAGCAAAGCTTGATCTTATCATCTGAAAAATGAAATATTATAAAGTTTCATGAAGGCCGCTTATATATTTATATATATATCTATGCTTTGTGTGAAAAAATATGTGCTTGGTGTGCTGCAAGCTTCATCTTTGTCTTTTCAATAAATCCCTTGTATTTTCTCATGATCGCGCGGCAAGCTACATAATTAATTTGCTGGTAATCTAAGGGATCAAGAAACTTGTTCATCACTACTTGTAATGTATTATGTACATTTAATCTTCATGTGTGGTAAAAGAGTGTTATAAAATATTATGTTTGTAATATATTATATGGCCGGTTGGGAGCTATGGAGCTTATTTTCTTACAGATCACGTATAGGTGGTACCATCTTGCATTTAGAGACACGTGTTTTGCAAAAGTTACTAATTGGATATTCTGTTTTCTTAAATTATAAAATAGACTCTATATTTTCTAAAATAGTAAAAATAGGACTCTAAGCTCAATTTTAAACAATTTTATTTTTTGATATAACCAACTTTAAGACTATTTCTAACACGAATACATACAGAAAATTTAATCAGTTTTGTCAAGATTAGATTATTATTAAGTTTTATTTTGACAAAAAAACAGTTCAAGATCCTATCTGTACAATTTTAGAAAATATAAAGTCCATTTTATCATTTAACAAAATAGAGAGTTTAATTGATAATTTTTGAAAATACAAGATTTAAAATAGTATTTACCCTTTAATAATTTATGTTCAAAGTTTAATTAATCAATGCCATTTTTTTTATGTTTTATTTTCTTATCTATCAATTAGAATAAATAGCCAATAATTTCTCCTACACTTTGACCAATGTAGATTTTTGCCCTAGCTAAACCTTTTTTTTTTTTTTTTTTTTTTTTTTTAAGAATTTACTTCTGTGGCCATGAGTAAGTTACATGTTTACTTAGTACAATAGTTTATATAACACCATTATATCTATTCTATAAAAAATATATATGGCTATGTTATAGATTTTTTTCCTGTTAACATTAACTGAATATACGAATTAAAAAATTAATATAAATATTTTTATATAAGTAAATTTAAAATTAAATATTTTATATTATTATATATATCTAAAAAATTAATCTAAATAGTTTTATATAAGTAAATTTGAATTTAAATATATAAAATGTAGTAGCTATTTTTAACAATTTAACTATATTATCAAGGCTAGGCACGCTATACTTTAGTGAAAAAAAATTCAAAAATTTAAATTTTAAACTTCCTTTTCCATCATTATACAAAGCTTTACATTACACATAATATTCATTCTTCTCTCTTAGGCGTTTGGTTGGAAGGAATGAAAATATAGGAATGAGAATGAGAATGGAAATAGGAATAGGAATAGGAATGGAATGGAATAAAATTTAAAATGCATAAAAAAAATTGATAAAAAAATCATTAAATTTTTTTTCTTGTTACATTGGAATGGTCATTCCTTTCTTTTTAAAATGGAATAGCCATTCCACCAAAATGGTGGAAAGAGCATTCCATTGGAATGCTATTCCAATACTTTAAAATGCAACCAAACAAAGGAATGAAATAAAAATTGTTTTCTTTCCATTCCATTTCATTTCATTACCTCCAACCAAACGCCACCTTAGTTTTCCATTATTATATAATTCATAAACTAGAAACTTTGCATTAAACATTATATCATTCTTAATCCTACATATAAATATATTTATTTATATATGTATTACTAAAAGTGATAGTTCTAGATTTAAGTTTAGTTTTCATTTTCAGTTAACTTAATTGAATATAAGTGTTCATTTTTTTTATTTAATTAACATTATTTTTTTTTTCCTATTCTAGGCATATATATTTTTTTGTTATATTTTTATTTTGATCACAACTTTTATTTGATTATTTAATTTTTTGTTGAGAAAAATCTTGTCTCATTATCATCACAATATTTTAGTTGCCTTATTGTACAATCCCATGATGAATTCTATCATGAAAATTAATGTATCATTATTATTAATATTCAAAGCATCATTATATTCTTTTTATTATATATATATTTATATCACTATAAAAAATTTTATTTTCAGTCACAACAAAATTTGTGACTAAAAGTTTAAAATATGTGACTAATTATGAATCATTATTCCTATATTATGACTAAATGATTCGTGGCTAAAAGTATTAGTCAAAAAAATTACTATTTGTTGTGACTAAATGTGTTTTTAGTCACAATACTTGTTGTGACTAAAATTAAATTATTGACAACTTGTATCTAAATACTATGTTTTAGCCACAAGTAACTTTTTGTTGTGAATAAAAATTAATTCAACTTAATTACAAAAAATTTATGTTGTGACTAAAAAGTTATCATTAAAAGTACGTTGCTTTTTGTAGTGTGTGTATTCTTTAAATTTTCAAAAATCTACAAATTTCTTCCTTTAATTTCTAAAATATTATTACTATTTTTTAGTACATTTTGAATTCAATTTATTATTCTAAAAGTTTCTTTTGGGAGATAAATTGTTCTAAAAGCTGTAAGCATGTATTTAATTTTTTACAAAAATATACCTATTATATTTCCTTTTATAGAGCTTTAAAATAATTATTTTTCTATTAAAATAATATTATTATTTAATTAAATTATATATAATATTTTGATTCTAACCTTTAAAAATCAAAACGCATCATTTAAAAAAAGAACTTAAACATATAACTAATTATAGTGCCTTGCAGGTAAAACATCCAAACTCAATGAGTGATCTTAGACCAATATCATTATGCAATGTTTTGTACAAGATAATCTTTAAAGTTCTTGCCAATCGTTTGAAAGTTGTTCTACCTCAGCTTATATCTACCAAATAAGAATGCTTTTGTTCCTGGCCGTTTAATTACTGATAACATAATGATATCTTATGAGGTGATGCACTATCCACTACTACAAACCAAGCTTTTAGAGGCACTTTTTTTCAGCAAATATTAAAGAA
Source organism: Cannabis sativa (assembly GCF_029168945.1). Classification (NCBI taxonomy): domain Eukaryota; kingdom Viridiplantae; phylum Streptophyta; class Magnoliopsida; order Rosales; family Cannabaceae; genus Cannabis; species Cannabis sativa. The sequence continues at coordinate 25,735,270 of NC_083608.1, forward strand.
CCGACGTCATAGGGTTGGAATTTTTTGGAAGGGATTTTGACACCACCTATGGCGTCGGTTATTTGGAAATAACCGACGCCATAGGGTGTCCCCCCTATGGCGTCGGTTATTTCTAAAAAAACCGACGCCTAAAGGGTTTATAACCCTAGCCCAGCCCATCATCTTCCTCATTCGACCAGCCAACCCAGAAACCCCCAAACCAGAGAACCCCAAACCCTCTCCGCCAACCACCACGAAAAACCACCCCCATTTCACCATTTTTTCACCATTTTAGCTCATTTTTGTTTCTAAATCTTCTATTTTTCATACCTAAAACTATATACCTGAAAAGATCACATTTTTCCTCATTTTTAGGGTAAACCGAAGGTAGAGGTAGTGGTGGTGGTGGTTATACCTCCGGCCACCGTTTTTAGTGGAGAAAACATTGTATTTCAACGTCTATTAAGGTATAAATCTAATTTCTACTAATTTTAGTACTGTACATTGCTTTATTTTTTATTTTATAAATTTTTTTAGGGTTTTTCTATATTATTAAATATGTATTGTGTGTATATATTGTGAATGAGAAATGTATTGTGTGTATATATATTGTGAATGAAAAATGTGATATAGGAGAGTATATATGTATGTATTTTGTGTTGTATTGAATATGTATTGTGTGTGTATGTATTGTGAATGAGAAATGAGATAAATAGGAGAGTATTTTATATATTGTATATGTATATATTGAGTATTTTAAACAAATAATTTTGTTAAATATTGTAAATGAGAATGAGATAAGAGAGTATTAAAATAAAAGTTTAGAAATTGTTTTCTAAAAAATTAGTTTAGAAACAAAAGTTTAAAAATTAACTCTATTTTGTATCAATTTTTTTCTATTTTCAATTTTAATCATGTGTTTTTATTTTTTTTAGTAGCTAGTAGATAGTTAATTACAACTACTTAGCAAGTTACTAATTTTCATTCTATTCATGTATTTTTAACTAGTTAGTAATAAATTAACTAGTTAGTAACTAAATACTCATAAATTATATAACTAGTAAGTAGCTAAATAAAAAAATTTGTAATTTTGTAGTATTTCTTTCTGTTGTAGGTTGTGAGGTCAATTTGCAAGGATCTGACTTATTTGGTATTGATCGGTTTCTAGTTAGCTCGAGGTATACACTCACTAAATTTTATTATAAATTAATTATGAATGCTTAGTAGAGTTTGAATATCTTAAATATTCATCCGTAGTGAAGTAGGTTCTGTAATATATTGTAATGCGCCGGATCGATGGGTGAAATAATATGCATGTTAGATGAGTTTGAATATCTTCAATATTCATCCTTAGTGAAGTAGGTTCTGTGAATACATGTACTGCAGTCGAATGGGTGGTAAATTTTTATATTGCTAAATGTTGTTGTGATTATTTCATATTGTTTTGAATTGTGTTTTGTTGTTATTAATAGGTTTGAATTTTTCGGAAACGTTCAATTATAGTCGTTATGCTGCCGAAATTTCAGTAAAATTAGGATAATATTTGATTTTAATTTCTCTTAAACTTGGTTGTTAGGATTTTATCGGAAGTGACTTTATCAGAAGACAAGTACATAATTTTTGGTATAAGGTATGCTTTCTTTAACCTACTTTTATAAGAATATTTTTCATATATATTTAGATAATCTTTAAATGCTTAAAGTAATTTTAGAATAATATTGATGTAATACATAGGATATATATTGTTGAGTGCTAAGGATAGATATAGTAAGCTATAAAAAAAATACAAAAAAGGTCTATATTGGGATTTGAACTTGTGACCAAAAGGATAGATTGATAAGTTTTTACCAATATACCAAAACACACTAGAATTAACAAATACATTATAAACATTAATTCTAATACTTAAAATAAGAATTCTATTAGTTTATGTTAAGTAAAATAGCAAAATAAAACACAAAAAATACCCAAGTTCAAAAAAAAAAAAATCGCCTCAAGCGGACAACCGGATCAAAAGTTATTAATAATGTTCAAAGTTTTTAAAAAATTTCATGCAAATTTCAACCCTTTATCTACAAAAATACAATACACTACAAAAATGATACTAATATATTAAAAAAAAATTATAAAAATATACTAATATACTACAAAAATGCAAACACATAATATAAAATATTAATAAAAAGATAGCTAATATACAAACACTTAGAGTAATGTAGATGTGTATTTATTCAACTTTTCAATTTAATTTGTATTTATGGTTATTATATATAATTTATACTTAATTTAATTATATTAATAATAAAATAATATATATAAATTATGCTAAAATACAAAATTGGAAGCTGAAAAAAAAAAACCATAGGAAGACCCTATGGCGTCGGTTATTATGAAATAACCGATGCCATAGGGGTCCTATGGCGTCAGTTGTTTGTAACCCTTTAGCGTCACCCGGAATAGCGTTGGTAGCGAATTTCGCCAATACCGACGCTGAAAGCCCTTAAAAACCGCCTCTAAAGTCCAATTTTGTAGTAGTGATCTGAAGCGGAAAAGAAGAGGGAAGGAAGGTTTTATGGCTCTCAGTCTTGACTTTAGCAAAGCTTATGATAGAGTTGAGTGGACTTTCCTTAGAGATATGATGTGCAAAATGGGTTTTAATGATCATTGGATTCATTTGGTGTTAACTTGTGTCTCCTCTGTCCGTTATATAATCAATAATAGTGGAAGAGAAATGGGGCCTATAACTCCTTCGAGAGGAATTCGCCAAGGTGATCCCCTTTCATCGTATTTATTTTTGACATGTGCTGAAGGACTTTCATCATTGATCAAACACTTTGAAAGTACTGGTCAAATTAGAGGGTGTAAAGTTGCAAATGGAGCCCCTACTATCTCACACATGCTCTTTGCAGATGAGAGTTATCTATATTGCAGAGCTAATGACAGAGAAGCTTCTAATGTGATTCGGTTGTTGAAAACTTTTGAAGATGCTTCTGGCCAGATTGTAAATTTCAATAAGTCTTCAATATTTTTCAGTAGTAACTCCCCCATTGATGTAAGAGCTCGAATGACTCAGATAATGAATATACAAGAAGCTGATGGCACAAGCTTGTATCTTGGACTGCCGTCCATTGTTGGAAGGAACAAGAAATAAATTTTGGGATTCATACAAGATAAAATGCATAAAAGAGTGCACAACTGGGAAAATCGATTCTTATCCAAAGCAGGAAAAGAAGTCCTCTTAAAGACAGTTGCTCAAGCTGTCCCAAGTTATGCCATGTCAGTGTTCCTTTTACCATTGGAAACCTGTCGAAGCTTGGAGAGAATAATGAGCTCCTTTTGGTGGAAATCTTCAAAGGAAAAGAATGGAGTTAGTTGGCACAGCTGGAGCAAGATGTGCAAGCATAAAACGGTTGGTGGTTTAGGCTTCAAGGACATTAGAGACTACAATTTAGGTTTGCTCGGGAAACAAGCTTGGAGGTTGTTAACTGAGGATGACTCCTTAGTTTGCAGAGTTTATAAAGCTAGATATTTCCATGAAGGGTCTTTCCTCTCAGCCTCTCTTGGAAATAATCCTTCCTTCATTTGGAAGAGTATCTTTGAAGCAAAAAGCCTTATTAAAGCTGGTGCAAGAATTCAGATTGGTAATGGTTTAAGGACTAACATCACTACTGACCCGTGGCTCCCTGACAAGCATCAGCCATTAATAACTTCTTCTCACCCTGCCTTAGTTGGTAATTATGTTGCTAGTCTGATGCAAATTAACCAGCAAAGATGGGATGCCGATATAGTGACTGATTTATTCAATGATAGAGATAGTGCTCTAATTTTGGGAATTCCACTCTCGGATTCTGCTTCTACAGATAAATGGAGTTGGTTCTTTGAAACTTCTAGTTTCTACTCCACCAAAAGCGCCTATAGATTTCTGCAGCAAAATGATGAAGAAATGCAGCAGTCTGGCGAGTTTTGGAAAAATTTTTGGCAGCTGAAAGTGCCCCCGAAAGTCCTGCATTTTTGTTGGAGAGCCATTTCTGGTAGCTTACCTACTAGAACCCAACTTCAAACTAAACACGTTACTGTCAACAACTTGTGTCCTCTTTGTAACAATGCAGCAGAGTCGATTTTCCACATTCTTGTATCTTGCTCGTTTGCTCTCTCATGCTGGCACAGATCTGTTATCTCCATTAAACCAGTGTCGAATGAAGATTTCAAGGACTGGTTTATTGATGTTACAGGGAGTTTAAAGGCCACGTGTTCTACAGAAGTACTTATGGTGGCTTGGCAAATTTGGAATGCAAGAAATGATGTTCTCTGGAAAGGAAGAGTTAAAAGTGCAGCTAATGTAGTTCTTGAAGCAAGATCTTATCTTAACCAATGGGTGTGTGCTCAAAAAAATAGAATGGAACCTATTCTTGTTCATGCTGATCAAGGATGGGGTAGTGAGCATTGGACGAAACCTGATATGGATACGGTTAAGGTTAATGTTGATGGAGCTATATTTGTATCAAGTAACTCTTTTGGTTTTGGTTTCATTGCTAGAGACTTTGAAGGAAGGATTATTGAAGCCGTGTCTAAAAACAATGGTGGCAATGTATCCCATGAAATTGCAGAAGCTTATGGAATCAAGGAGGCCCTTAGCTGGATAAAGGGTAAAGGTTGGAATAAAGTTTTGGTTGAAACTGATTGCTTAGTTGTCTTACGAGGCATTGATAGCAATTTTCAATTACCTTCAGCGTTTGGTGTAATTGTTTGGGATTGTAAAAAACTCATTTCTGAGTTGGGTAATATTTCGTTAAAGTTTGTTAAGCGTTCTGCTAACAAGGCTGCGCATTATCTTGCGCGTAGTGCTTGTTACAATCCAATTCGCATTTTTACTCATAATAGCTCACTTTTAGAGCTATTGAACATTGTAATGGCGGATTCAAGTTAATAAAATGACCATATTTCCATTCAAAAAAATAAAAATAAAAAAATTATAGTGCCTTGCACATATAATATTTACGTAGTATATATATATATATATAGTTATATATATATATGTTTGCATTAGAATACTATTTATACATTTATATTTTGTTTGGCGGCACTATTGGACTTGACTAGATTTACATCAGGTTAGTGTTGATTCAACAAATTTGTAATAATTTTTATAATCTAAGAGACTTCTCCAATTGAAAAAAATTTTAAAAGGCAAAATTATAGTGTCATAGTTTGGAAAGAGAGGGCCAATGAATCCAATTTATGTATTTTTCCTTCAATAACTATACTTTAATTCTTTAAAAATAGGTATTGCTCTTTCTAACTAGGTTGATCTTTTTTTTTTTCTGAAATTTTTTTAGCTAGATTAACTTTTAGTTAACTTAAGAGCTATATGTTGCCTAACACTCAATAACAAGGAGCATTACTTTGGTCTCTATTTTTAAAATTTGAGATCAATATTTAATATTTTCAAATTTCACCATCCCGCTTATATCAAATGTAAAGGTGTTTATAGAATTAGTGGGATGATGGGTGTTACTTGGAGTGTTGCAACATTCAAAACATCAAGAAGATGGTCAAGCTCCTAGGAGTGTTAGTCAACATGATGCTTGTTTTTGCTCCCAATTAATTTATGCCTTTGTGATGCTCTATAGTTCGGTATCTCAATAATATCAAGTAACAAATATAAGAAATAAGAAGTTCGTTCATATGAAATGGGAGAAACTTTATGGAGTTGCTCAGACTTGGTTTCTCTTCAGAGCAAAGACTTGATTTTACATAAAATCTGATATGCGCGAACCCCTTTGGTTTCATCCCCTTGAAACCTCATAACAAATAAGAAATAACTTAAAAGTAAAAACAAAATAAATCATAACATTGTTGTAAATTAGTAATAATATTACCAAAAGTTTCCCAAATTATTACTTTACCAAACCCCACATTTACCTCAATTCGTCCATGCATAGGAGAATTGAATTCGATGTTCATCATTGCTTGCTACCCAAAATTTCACCTTGTCCTCAAGGTGAAACTTAGGAAACTGCTGCAACATGCAATCATAGTTCTCCCATGTGGCATGAAACAATGGTAAATCTCTCCATTTAATCGAGACCTCTAAATCACTTCTTGTATCAGGTAAGTTTTATGTATACCAAATAACTCAACAAGTTCATACACGAATTCAAAGTCATGACTCAGTTTTGAAGGTAGAGTTGTTGATGCTAGAACACTCCCATGAGCTTGACAAAGTTAAGAAATGAGAAAAATAAGATGAATGGTGGATATGACAGTAACTGCAACTTGGAAGCAACATCTTTGACACAAGAAAACACCTCTAAAGGCCCACAATTGTGCGGGAAGAACTTCTCACTCATTCGAGCAACGGGGTCTTCTGGCGATAAGGTTTTAACTTCACAAACATCTTTTTCCAGTGTCAAATTTTTCTTTGATCTCATAGTTTCTTGTTTGTTGCATCTTTCATTTTTTGTTAAGCTCAAAGAAAATGCATCTTAAGTTCATCAAATTGTAAATCTCACTCCTCCAATATCCCCTTAACTATTGATACCTGAATCATGCCTTTCTTATATTGAACCAATGCTAGAGAGTCCCGACCATATAAGATTTTAAAAGGTGTATGATACGTTGCGGTATGAAACAAAGCATTATGCCAACGCTAAGCCCATGCAAACCATCAACCCAAGTACGTTGCTATTTTGAAGTATAACACCTTAAATATGTTTCAAAACAACATTTCACCACTTTTGCTTAACCATCCATCTATGGATGATAAGCGATGCTAAGGCGGAGTGCAGAGCCCTAGAGCTTGAATAGTTCTTACGAGAAGTAACTCATTAAACCGTACCCCTATTGAATATGATAGACTTCAAAATACCATGGAGTTGAACCACTTCCTTCAAAAATACTTCAGCTACCGATTAGGTAGTAAAAGGGTATCAAGGCAGTGAATTGGTTAGTTAGTTTACGATTAGGAGTTGTTAGCTGTTAGAGTGTGAGCTGTCACTTTATGTTAGTTAAGTTAGTCAGGATTGTAACTAACTTCAGTTGCTGTATAAAAGCCACACTTATTGTGCTGTTTGAAGAAATGAAAAAAAATTCTGCCATCGATTCATTCTCTTCTTCTTTCTCTCTTTCCTTTGTTTTTCTCTAATGGTGTTCAAGCTGATATGGTATCAAAGCCACCATTAAAGTGTGGTGTTGATATTTATTCTCTGGTATTCTTCTCCTTCTTTCACTTTTCTGATTGTTCATGGCAGGATGATGAAGAGTACAAACCTGAAGTTCTCGAGATGATGGTGATTCAAATCAATTCTCTATTCTTGGTGAGAACTCGCAGTCGACGTATGTGAACGACCTCTCAAATCCTTACTTCCTTTGAAATGGTGATAATCCTGGAGCTGTTTTAGTTCCAAAGATTCTCACAAGAAGTGAGAATTACAGCACATGGAGGGAATCGGTGATGATTGGATTGGTTGCTCAAAACAAAATGAAGTTCGTGAATGGAAAGCTGCCACAACTTGATGAAGATCAAGAGGAGTATGATGCTTAGTGTAGATGTAACAGCACAGTGATCTCCTGGATTCTTCATGCTAAATCAGGTGAGATTGCAGACAGCATCATGTACCATGACAATCCTGCTGAAATATGTGAAGAGTTACACGATCGATTCAATGAAAGGAATGCCCCAAGGATTTTTGAGGCTAAGAAGATTGTGCAGAATTTAACACAGGGATCAAATACTCTCACAACTTACTTCACACACCTCAAATCTCTTTAGGATCAAATTAGAGAATATAGACCATAACCTATTTGTTGTTGTGGTGCTATGAACATCATTCATGAGCATCAAGAAGAGGATTGAGTTCTTGAATTATTGGTTGTATTGAATGATTCACATAGCAGTGTGAGATCTCAGATTCTCATGAGAGATCCTTTGCCTAGTCTAAACAAAGCTTATGCAGCTGTTGTTCAAGAGGAAAGATAGAGATGCGTAACGAGTAGTGCAATTAGCAGTTCAGACATTGACAAACCTGCTTCCAACACCTGAGGACAATTTGCTGGTAATGTTCAACCTTTTAAGCCTAAATATAGTTGCACTAACTATGGAATGACAGGGCATACGATTGATAAATGCTTTAGAATCATTGGCCATCCTCTTGGACACAAGCTCCATGGAAAATTTCCTAACAGAAATGCTAAGGGTCCTCCACTTAAACGTGCTTCTGCTAATTTGACCACTGGTGAAGAAGACAAATCAAAGGATAATGCACCTGAAAAGGACTTGATGTCTAGTTTGTCCAACACTCAATGCCAAAGGCTGATGACTTTACATGCTTAGAAAGTTGCAGATAATTCAATTACCAATTTTGTTGATGATCAACCTATTGTCTCCCACTTTTCTGGTAAGGATTTTTTCATCCATACCTCTAACTGGATCATAGACACAGGAGCCACAGATCATGTGTGTCCTGATCTCTCTTTGTTTCAAAATACTCATAATGATCCCGTTCTAAAGTCTGTCATTTTTTCTACTAGTTAACAAGCTAAAGTTGATTGTATTGGATCAATTCTTGTGAACCCTGACCGTACTCTTGACAATGTGTTTTATGTTCATTCTTTTAAAAGCAATCTACTTTCTGTTAACTCTTTGACAACAAAGACTAATTGCACATTCATGTTTTCTAATGACAAATGTGTCATTCAGGACAATATGAGGAGCAAGGTGATTGGGATGGGTAGAAAAGTTTGCAGTCTCTACTACCTAAACAGTGATCCATCCAAGAGCAATCACATCCCTTCTATTTTTCCTCTATTTCAGATTCTAAAATCTCTAGTGAAAATGTTTGGCACTATAGGTTAGGCCATCAATCTTGTGTAAAAACTCATCATTTGAATAAAGCTTTAAAATTACATTCAAATCTAATTCCCTTTTTCATTGTTCTATATGCCATTATACCAAACAATAATGAAAGCTACCATTCATCTCTAATCACAATATTCGTAAATGATGTTTTGAGCTTATACATGTTGACATATGGGGGCTTTTAATACCTTAACCACAGAGGGATATAAGTATTTAATTACTATAGTTGATGATTCATATCATTAAACAAGAATCTGATGTTCAAATCGTTATCCCATAGTTCATAAAACTGATTAAAAACCAGTTTGACACTACTGTTAAAGGACTTAGGTCTGATAATGCTAAAGAGCTACAATTGAATGAAATTTTTCATGAACTTGGGATCATATATTATCACTCTTGCATCCAAAGACCACAACAAAATTCTGTTGTTGAGAGAAAAGATCAGCACTTTCTCAATGTTGCTAGAGCCCTTTTATTTCAATCTTATGTACCTTTTGTTTATTGGGGAGAGTGTGTTGCTACGACATCATACTTGATTAATAGAACCCCAACACCTAACCTTAAGATTAAAACTCCTTTTGATATCCTTCACAATAAACCACCTACTTATGAGCATCTAAAAGCTTTTGGGTGTCTAGCATATGCATCTACATTGAGTCAAAACATATCAAAATTTTCTCCTAAGTCAGCACCCTGCATTTTTTGGGATATCCTACAGGAATGAAAGCTGATAAAGTCCTTGATCCGAATACTAATATGGTGTTTCATTCTAGGGATGTTTATCTTTATGAACACATATTTCCTTATGTGCATGCTGGTAGTGTTCTTGCTGACTATGAGAATTTTTTTCCTACACTTCCTAGTGGCAATAATGAGCCTGTTTTGAACTCTTCCCCCATGTCATCACTTCCCATTTCTCATAATCATGAACCAGTTTCTCTCACTCCTCATACTAGAACAGGGAGAAAAATCAACAAGCCATCTTACTTGAATAATTATCATTGCTATTTGGCTACTCACCCTTCTGTTTTTCATCACAGGGCTCTTTAGTCAGTTCTTACGCTTTATCTCAAGTTGTTAATTATCACAAGTTATCTCCCACTTTCAGAGCAACTATTCTCACCATTTCCAGCCATTTTGAACCTGAATTTTTTAGTCAAGCTCATGCATACATGAATGGGACAATGCTATGGGCAATGAAATTGATGCCCTTGAAAAGAATCACACATGGATAGTTGTTACTCTCTCTGAGGATCAACATGTCATTGGGTGCAAATGGGTGTACAAGATCAAACTCAATGTTGATGGGAGTATTGAAAGATATAAAACGAGGTTGGTTGCTAAAGGTTACAATCAGCAAGAGGGTGTGGATTACTCTGACACTTTTGTACCTGTTACCAAATTAGTTACTCTCAAATTAGTCTTGGCTGAAAGGATGGCATTTACATCAGCTTGATGTTATATTAGCTAGCAATAATCTGCAACATTTGGAGGCCTTGAAAATTAGGTTGAATGACAGATTTAAGCTAAAAGATTTGGGGGAACTCAAGTACTTTTTGGGGTTAGAAAATACTAGATCAAACAAAGTAATACTTGTTTCTGAAAGACCCTATGCACTTCAGCTCCTTGAAGATCTTGGATTCTTAGGCAGCAAGCCTATGAATACACCAATGGATGGAAATCTAAAACTTGGGCAAGATGAGAAAGAAAACTTGGCTAATGCTACATTATAGAGAAGGATTGTTGGCAAGCTGCAGTATTTGACCATTACTAGACCTGGCATTTCCTATTCTGTAAATAAACTAAGCCAATTCTTGTCTACACCTCGAGTATCTCATCTAAATGATCGTCAAAGGGTGATCCAATATGTCAAAAACAATCCTAGACAGGGATTTTTTTTTGTAGCAGATACAGAGGTAAAAATTCATGCATACACTGATTTTGAGTGAGTAGCTTGCCTTGATACAAGGAGATCCACTACAGGGTTTTTGTGACACCTGTACTTGAAAATTAACTAAATTCAAAATTAAATTTTTTTTATTAAATTTATAAAATTACGTAAGTCGGGATCCCGAATTTAAGACCAATCTTGAAAATACATATACCATAAGTATAGTTACATAATATATATATTTTTACAAACCACAGGGCAGTAACAAAAATATGACTCAAAATATAGTAAGACTGAAACCCTCCAGGATGCACTGCTGCGATATATACAATCCTTACCGAGCTCCAACTCACTGCTCCTCTACCTTAGCCTTTCCCTTACCTACACAAGGTAGAAAACTAATGAGTCGACATGCTGAGTAAGATATGCATAAAACATATATAAACAATGCGGTATTGACTTTGTACTTAAGTCGTCCTGAGCCTAAATGTAAGGCTCACCAAATGGTTAAGAATATTCTCAACAAAAGTACGACCGCTGTACCACATGCACTAGAGTACCGACTTCGTAGTTGGGCCATTGCTGTACTTTTGGGAGTTAATGAGTGTTGTACCACATGCACTTCGTACCCCCTGGTACTCATGTGGGCAACACCGTAACTACCCTTAAATCTACACTGTACGAACACCCTTAGCACTATGACTATACCAGTGTTAGTAGTGTAAACAATTAATAACACACATTCATTCATTCACATGTATACTTTTTGCTAATCTTACCTTGTTTCTGTGCTCAGGTGTGCCGGTTAGCCTGAATGATACAGTAACTCGACGCTTTACAAGGCCCTATATCACAATATTCGTAATTATGATGAGGGACACGCTAAAACACCTTTCGGGGAATTAAAATCAAAACTAAAGATTTCCCTATCGATAAATAATATGGCAATACCCTAAATATAAAAAAAAGGGAAAAACTGGGGTTCAAAAAATTGTCCAAACCGGTAGGCCGGTTCCTCAACTGGAATTTCAGTTTAGTGGAGTTTTCTTGGGACCAACCGGTCGACCAGTTTCTACAGGTCCCCTGAACCGAAATTCTAGTTCATTGCAGGAACCACCAAAATTGCCCCCAACTTCTCAATTCAATCCGAAACTTTCCAAGAACTTCTAGATCACCTACATATACTCAATTCAAGCAATAGAATTCATCAATTAACTTAAAATTTAAAATCACCATTAAAGCTCTAAGTTGAGATACCAAACTCTAATCTTGCACAAAAACCACTATACTCAACTAACCCAGCTTAAAATAACACAAATAATCTCATCTTAGCTCCAAAATACAAAATCTAACAACCCCAATAAACACATCAACCTAGCTCATAAATATTCAACAACAATTCAACTTATAACAAAAGAAAACAATAAAAAGAGTACTAGAGAATTATACCTTGGGTTGAGATTCTAAAACCTTGATGAACTCCTTGAATTGAATCAGCAAAAACCCTGAATTCTTGCTGGGCCTAGATGGTTCGAAAGAGAGAGAGAATGGTAGAGAGAGTTCTAAGTTTTTTCTAGCTTATTACTTTATTGCTAAGATTAATATGAATTGAAACATTTAACAATTAAAACCTAATGTCAGATTACTAATTTCCACAAAAGGACAAAATAAATTTCCTAACAAAATGACTATTTTGCCCCTAATCAAAATTCAAACATTAAGTGATAACCAAGGGTAGTTTAGTCATTTCTAAACCCCGAAATTTTTTCGATACTTCCAATATCTAAGCATGTTGCCCCGCTACTAATAAAATTCTAAACCATATGAAAAGTGACTCTCTAATGGCCCAACGTCGCGTTCCACAGCTACCAAGCACAAATACGAAAAATAAAAAATTCACATATATAACATAATTAGTACATACTGAATTTAAATAAATCTTCACAAACGTGTAAGTCATAATTAATAACTTAATTTCATAACTAAACCATAATTATTTAATAATCCAACATATTAAAATTAAGCGGTCTTTAAAGTTTGGCATTTTTATTGGCTCTTCAAGCATCTCATGGAAAAGCAAGAAGCAACACACAGTAGAGTATAGGGCAATGACCAATACAACATGTGAAGTTGTGTGGATCTTATCTATCCTAAAAGAGCTAATGATTTAGCATCAAGACCCTGCATTTCTCTACTGTGACAACAAGTCAGCTCAGTACATTTGTGCAAATCTAATGTTTCATGAGAGGACCAAACACATCAAAATTAATTTCCATTTGATTAGGGAGAAAGTGCAACAAGCGATCATCAAAACATTACATGTTTCAACAAAGGATCAACTAGCTAATATCCTAACTAAACCATTGTTCTCTATTCAATTCAATTCATTCAAAGACAAGATGGGCTTAACGGACATATAGAGTCCATCTTGAGGGGGAGTATCAAGGCAGTTAATTGGTTAGTTAGTTTACCGTTAGGAGTTGTTTGTTGTTAGAGTGTGAGCTGTTGTGTTACTTAAGTTAGTTAGGATTGTAACTAACTTCAATTGCTGTATAAAAGTTATACTTATTGTACTGTTTGAAGAAATGAAAAAAAAAATGTGCCATTGATTCATTGTCTTCTTTTTTCTCTCTTTTTTCTCTGATTTTCTCTAATGGTGTTCAAGCTGATAAAGGGTGCTTTAAGGAAATGAAATTAGCATATTAATTGAGTCGATCAATAACCACTAAAATTTTGTCTATATTGTGGAAAGTAGATCTATGAAATCGATGGTTAAATATTCACAAATTAAGGTCGGTAAGGGAATAGGTTGCAACAATCTAGGTGGAGACACATTCATGGATTTATTTCTTTGACATGAATCACATTCTCGCACACACTCTGCTACAATTTTCTGCATTCCCAACCAATAAAAGTCTTATGTGATCATCATGAATGTTTTGAGTTTGAAAGCAGAGAAAATAGAGAATGAAAGAGAAAAAAAATGCAGAAATGCAGAAATGTTGAAATGCTCAGCTCACCAAACTTTGAGGCTGGCCCAAACTTTTATATCCAATGATTGTACCGTACAAGAATATTCTAGAGTAATGATTGTACAATATTTACACGTTTTTACAATTGCAGAATCAAATCCTAACAGAATTTGTTAGCCTAGGAAAAGCAAAAGATACACCTCAGCACAGTAAAATACAGGGAAATATTACAGTGGTAAATGATGGTTAAAATTCATTTCTTAACACCCCATCTCAAACTAGATGGTGTCTCAACAACACCTAGTTTGTCCACTAAGAAATGGAACCTGTGGTTGGTAAGACTTTTTGTTAAACAGTCGGCAATTTGATCACTGGATGGTACATACCGAACTTCAAGAGCCTTGTTTAGAACTTTATCTCGAACAAAATGGACATCCAACTCTATATGTTTTGTGCGTGCGTGGTAGACAGGATTTGCAGCTAAGGCACTTGCACCCATATTATCGCACCATGTAATAGGTGTGTGATGAAGAGGAAACTCGAATTCTGTAAGGAGTGCTTGAATCCAAGCAATCTCGGCAGAAACTTGTGCAAGAGCACGATATTCGGACTCCGTACTAGACCTTGACACTACGACTTGTTTCTTGGATGACCAAGAGACTAGTGTGTCTCCAAGATATACACAGTAACCAGCTACGCTTCTTCGATCATCGGGACAACACGCCCAATCAGCATCTGAGTAACCCGTGCTAGCAAGTCTATCAGATACTTTGATGTGCAAGCCGTGGTACATGGTGCCTTTGAGATACCTTAAAACTCTTTTTGCAGCAGACCAATGTGAGGAAGTTGGAGTTTGTAGAAACTGACTCAGTTTGTTTACTGCAAATGAAAGGTCGGGTCTGGTATGAGTGAGGTATTGGAGGCCACCAATGAGACTTCTATACTCAGTAGGATTCAAGAGAGTCTCCCCATCTGACTTTGACAATGGTTTGCCTACGGTCATTGGAGTCGAACATGGCTTCAGATGCTGCATTTCAATTCTGGTTAACAATTCCTTGACATATTTTCCTTGATTAAGATAGAGACCTGTTTCATCTCTATGAACTTCGATCCCAAGAAAGTAATGTAAGGCCCCTAGATCTTTCAAGGCAAACATGGCATGAAGCTTGTCGATGAACTGGTTAAGTTTGGCAGTATTATTTCCAGTCACTATAATATCGTCAACATAGATTAGCACCATAATAATCACACCTGGAACTTTGTAGAAGAATAGAGAGGAGTCGGCTCTAGAATTTCTGAACTTCCAGTTGATGAGTGTGCTTTTCAGCCTGTCGTACCACGCCCTCGGTGCTTGTTTTAGTCCATAGAGGGATTTAACAAGCTTGCATACATGATCTGGTTTAGATGCATCAACAAAGCCTTGGGGCTGTTCCATGTACACGTCTTCTTGTAGTTCGCCATTAAGGAACGCGTTATTCACATCAAGCTGTCTAATGTCCCAGTTTTTAGCTACAGCAATGGTAAGAATGATTCTTACTGTCGATGCCTTCACAACAGGGCTGTAGGTCTCGCCAAAGTCAATGCCGGGCCTTTGATTGAAGCCTTTTGCGACTAATCTCGCCTTGTATCTTTGAAATGTACTATCAGCATTCAATTTCACTTTATACACCCACTTATTACCAATAATATTCATTCCTTCAGACTTTGGAACTAAAATCCAAGTTCTATTCCTCTTGAGTGCAATCATCTCAGTTGACATAGCCTTATTCCAGCCTTTATGTCTAAGAGCTTCTTCAACCGTGGTAGGTTCTTCATAATCACAATTCCACTGAGAGTGTCCCATGTAGACTTTAGGCTTAAAAATCCCTGCCTTAGCTCTAGTAATCATTGGGTGAGAAGGGGCTGTAGGCACGATTTCTTGTGGAGAGTGGAGAGAACCAGCATTGACATTATCAAGTGACTGTCTCGAGTAAACAACATCACTCAAGTTATCAGTAGAACCACCTGGACTGTGTGCATCTGCAGGTAACTCATCGAAGAAACTAGGTGAAGTAGCAGAAGGAGAGTTAGCCCGAGTTACCTGGTTTTGATCACTAGGATCTGTCTGAGCTGTAGCACCTTCTCCAGGGACTTGAGACATTGTATCAGGTGGGTTGTTCTTCTCTGAGTTGCTGGACATAGACTGGTTTAGAGACTGAAACAGGACAGACCAAGAAGGCACACTAACACACACAGACTGTTCAGGTCTATAATTGTTTAGAAATCCGGTTTTGAATGGAAAGTCCTCTTCATTGAATATAACATTCCTGGATATATAGATTCTACCCGTGGAACTAAGGCATTTGTACCCTTTATGAGCATCACTATAACCTAGATTTATGCACTTGACCGAATGGAATTGGAATTTATGTGTTTGATAGGGACGAATGCACGGATAACATGCGACTCCAAAGACTTTAAGGAACTTGTAGTCTGGTTTCTTTCCATAGACAATCTCATAAGGGGACTGGTTTTTCAAAACTGGTGTGGGTAATCTATTTATTAGATACACAGCAGTTTGAAATGAGTCCCACCAGAATTTCAAGGGCATGTGAGCTTGTGCCAAGAGTGTCAACCCCATCTCTACAATGTGTCGATGTTTTCTCTCAGCTCGCCCATTTTGAGCTGAGGTATGGGGACATGAATGTTGGAAATCTATTCCATTTTGAACAACACACTCAGCAAATGACTGAAATTCACCCCCCAATCGGTTTTGAGTGATTTAATTCTTCTCTCAAACTGGTTTTCAACCAGCGTTTTGAACTGAATAAAGGCTGAGAGAGCCTCATTTTTGGTTTTGAGGGGATATATCCAGGTGTACCGTGTGTGGTCATCAACAAAGTGTATGTAGAACTTAAAATTTGTGTTGGAAACAATAGGTGCAGGACCCCACAGGTCCGTATGAATTAAGTCTAAAGGACCTTTGGCTCGACTGGGATTGTTATTAAATGGTAAGGCATGCGATTTGCCATATTGGCAAGCTTCACAGAAGGTATCTTTTCCATTAACAACAGGTTTTACATTAAGAGTATTCAACACAAGACTCAAGACACGACTAGAGGGGTGGCCCAATCTCTTGTGCCACTTATTCCTCAACACAACAGACTTAGATCCAGCAACATGCTGATCTTTTGATTGAAAAGCTACACCAGTAAACGGTTTAACAGACTGAAAACTTAAAGACTCATGCGAGTTGGTGGCTAAACTCCCTTGCTGTCCAGCAACTCGATACAAACCATCTCTAATTGTCCCTTGGAGAAGCACTCTCTTTGTGTCCAGATCCTTCACAAAACAATGTTTGGAAAAAAATTCAACAAATACGTTATTCTCAGATGTTAGTTGAGATATGCTCAGTAAGTTCTTAGTGATGTTGGGAACATGTAAAACATTATTAAGAACTAAACATTTGTTATCAACATAAACAAGAGAGCTAGTGCCAACATGAGCAATTTTTAAGTGATTACCATTGCCAACAGTAAGTGTTTCCTCACCATTGTACTCATTCTTTTGAGTCATGTTGCTGGTATCTGCAGTGATGTGGCTACTAGCACCCGAATCAACGTACCAAGCTCCATCCTCTACCATCTCAGGTGTTGCAACAAAAGCCGAAGCACCATTGTTGTTTCCACCTTGAGAACCTTTGCCATTCGAACCAGAATTCCCAGCAGATGGATCTCAACCCATGTAACTTTCATCGTATCGGTTGTAACAGTAAGCTGCAGAGTGTCCGTAGCGGCCACACACCTGACAAGTCGGTTTCGAGTTATTACTCCTACCACCACCTCTTCCTCTGAATCTGCCTGGACCTCTTCCTCCTCTTTGATGACTAGAATTGCCACGGCTTCTAGTACCCATGTGTGCTGAGTGACTCCCTTTGTTTCCAGGATAGTTGGGAGGTTTAGTAGCAGTTAGATTTGCAGAAGGAGAAGACAGATTCAGGTTCTTGGTAGCTCCTGAAAGTGTGGTTAATCTGTCAAGTTTGCTATCAAAACTTAGCAAAATATCTTGTAACTCTTGCCAAGATGTAGAGTTCCTTGCTTCAACTTGAAGCACAATCGGTAGGTACTCAATGTCGAGTCCTGAGAGAATATTTGATACTAATTGCTTTTCTGGGTAGGGATCACCAGCCAAAGCAAGTACATCAGCCCATTGACGCTTTTGTCGAAGATAATCGGCCATGGACATAGCACCCTTCCTTGCTGTTTGGATCTTAGTTCGGTAGTCATCCATTTTCACACGAGAATGGGCACCAAACAACGTCTCCAAGGCCTGCCACAGACTCGAAGATGATTCACAGCCCATCACCTCCGTAGCAATGCTTTCCGTCATCGATCCGTAAAGCCACCCAAGCAGCAACTGGTCATTCACGATCCAGATTTCAAACTCTGGATTAACTGTAACACCTTCTTCTCCTGTCGACGAATCTGCAGGAAGGAACTCCACAGGTCTAACTTTGGTACCTTTTAGGTATCCATCCAATCTGTGACCTCGGACGATCGCAGACACCATAGTCTTCCACAACGTATAGTTGTTTCTATCAAGCTTCAAGGCAAAAGGTTGATTCAAAGTGGTGACAACCTGAGAACCTACAGCACTTGCCGAAGGAACTGATGACTGAGCCATGACGCTGGAGATGCTCTGTTCACCTGAACGAGCTGGGGTTTGATCTGCCATGGAGCTGAGGCGAGAATAGGCACCACCGGTGCAGGTACGGCTCTGATACCAAGTTTGAAAGCAGAGAAAATAGAGAATGAAAGAGAAAAAAAATGCAGAAATGCAGAAATGTTGAAATGCTCAGCTCGCCAAACTTTGAGGCTGGCCCAAACTTTTATATCCAATGATTGTACCGTACAAGAATATTCTAGAGTAATGATTGTACAATATTTACACGTTTTTACAATTGCAGAATCAAATCCTAACAGAATTTGTTAGCCTAGGAAAAGCAAAAGATACACCTCAGCACAGTAAAATACAGGGAAATATTACAGTGGTAAATGATGGTTAAAATTCATTTCTTAACATTTTGCTCTTGCTGGAATGGCCACCAAGAGGTTAATTGTGGTAATCCTACAAGATAATAGGAAAATTAGAGAAATTGTTTGGGTAACGTAACTCTCCCTCTATAAAATATTTTCCATGTTCCAATGAGAATATTGCTGCTCGATGCCTTTCTTGTTGCAAATTAGCAAAAAATATTGGAAAGGAAAATATCGTTGTCAATTTCTTGTTGCATAACACCCCATCAATTCCTTGAGATAGAAGTTGATTTTTTATTTCCATAGTGTGATTGACTCTTGACAAAGCATCTGAAACTTGGTTTCCAGCTCCCGATTTGTATTGAATGTGAAAATCTGTGGTTTGTATTGAACGTCAAAATTATACCCCACTAATTTCTTCCATCCAACATTGATACTCTGAAGTGAAACCGTCAAGTTAAATGCATCCAAAAGTGGATGATCCCTGTTAGGAAACAGGCAAAATTGTGATGACATTGTAGACAACTCCACCTAAAGCTTCCTCTTAGCATTAGAGAAGTGATCTTAACTAGTAGTCAAATGACCATTGCACTATGAGATCACTGATCAGAAGAACTCGTTCGTGCAAAAACTTGTGACGACGACACCAAATGTGTCAGAACAAAATTAGAATCTTCTTCAATTCTGTCTCAGAAAAGATCGAAACTAAATAAAGAATAAATATAAATAAAAAGCCCCTTGAAGATCAAAGGAAGAGGGCACTTCTAATACACTCCTCTCAATATATATGAAAGACTATTGTACCCTGAAAGAGCATACTTAGATGGCTTTTCTTCAATATTGCATAACGGGAAAATAATATCATGATGCATATTCTTATGTCTTTCGAGGTTAGAGACCATTGGGAACCAATCAAGAGAATTTTTCTAAACAAAAAGCTTCACTTTTTGAGGAATATTTGTAAATCAAGGGGTTTTCCACCGATGTGTTCTCCTTGGATCCTCAAGTTGCATTGTTTAACTATTGTGATCCAAAAGTGTCCCAAGTGAGTGTCCCAAGTGAGTTTAAAATGTGTAAACTAAGTATTCTACATAGTGTGAAACACTAATAACTTAAGTGTGAGTTACAGGAAAAAGAAAATTAAGTGTGAGTGTCAATTCAAGTCAAAGTGTTAGTAAAATAAAAGTGTAAGTATTTGTTGTATTCTGTACTGTGGTCTAGTATAAGTGTTCCAGTTTTGTATAATTACTTTTATATTAATAAAATAATTATGTTTTCAAAATTATGTTGTTCAACAATTTCTAGAGGATCAGCTCCTTGTCTCATTCTCTTTTCATATGTTTTCTTCTATGTTCTTTAAACAAGTAAAATTTAGCACACTTTATATGGTGGTTGGTATGTCGTTTTTTTGCCAGATCCTTACAATATTTTAAGTTGTCTGTTCTTATAAAAAATTATATAAAAATGGAATGTGTTCCATTATTTTGAAAAATTATTGCCCCGTCCTTGTACAGTTTTTTTTAATCAAACCAAAAGAAAATTTTATTAATATAAGAAATATAATAGGCAAAACGTGATAATATTATTTAATAATTTTGTTGTTATACTAGAAAATAATTGTACGGTTGGATTTTATTTAAAATATTATTTTTTAATAATAAAAATTAAAAAATTCTCACAAAAAAAAAATCTAACAAAAAAAAATAATCGATAAATTTATATAAAAAAATATCTTCTACTTTTAAAACGGTTGTCATCACCGTATCTCAGTTATAGTCACCACTATATTCAAAGTCGATATTATCATTGTATCTTCCTTGTAGTAGACACTATCATTCTCAATACGTTTGCTATACATAAAACAAATTAATCAAACAATGAATTAAATACTCACTTTTATTCAAATGTTATAATAGAGAAAAAAATAAAAAATTGAAGAACTCATATATATATATATATATATATATATATATGAGTGAGTATTCAATAGTTACAGTAAAAATGTAACCCTAATGGTTTTTTTTATGATCTGTTATAGCAGGTTACTAACTGGTGAAATTTCTATTTTTAGACTTAAGTGAATTATATATTCAAAATAAATTAATTTTTAATTAAAATATTTGATAAAACCTTTACATAAATTAATATTTATAATTTTTAAATTAGATTTGTATCAGGTTATAAGTAATTTATTAATTATTTTTAGTAAATTTTTAAATCAATCACAACCATCTAATAATGATCAATGGACTAAAAATAAATGTAACTATATCATAATTATATATTTAATATAACCATTGAAACGTCCTCACCCCTATATATATATAGATCAAACAAAAAAATAATTAATAAATCTATATATAAAATCCATCTTATGATTTCATAATTAATTGTTATCATCACACATTTGTAGTTGCCACTATATTAAAAACAGTTGTCATCACTGTTATACCTAAGTGAATTTATATTTTTTTTAAAAAAGAAACAATCACATTATTAAATATTAGAATAATCTTTTTGTATTTATTTTTAACATTGAAATAATCTCAAATCTACAAATTAAATTATAAAATAACTAATTCATCAAATAGTATATATATATATATGTTATTTTATATAATATTACACATATAATTAAATAACTTTTAAAAAAACATAAAAAAAAATAATTACACCTAACTAAATAAATTATTATTATTATTATTATTATTATTATTATTATTATTATTATTATTATTATTATTATTATTATTATTATTATTATTATTATTATTATTATTATTATTATCACTACTACAATTAACTTATTTATTTTTAATTTTTTATGAGAAAAAATTAAAAACCGAAGATAAAGGATCAATGGGGCTTATTTTATCAGTTTTTCTCGTGGCGAGGAGAAATCCAATTAATATCTCACCTATGACTTTAATTATTTCCTAATAACTAAAGTCGTAGGTGCGACATTAGCATAAATATCACACATTGGACACATATCGTTTTATTTGCTCATCTCGTTCTCTCTCTTCCCTCTCTCTAAAATCTTACCAACCACCGCATTTTTCTCATTATCAACCACTTTTCTTTATTTTTTTTTATAAAACTCTCATGATTGACTACCAAAAAATACATCTATTACCTAAAAAAAACTTGGTCGAGATTGTAGGAATTTTGGGTGCTCATATTGGTGGCGGTATTGGAATAAAAATGTGGTTAGAATCGTCTTAGTTTTTATATATTAAGGTAAACATGATCAATGGAAGTTTCTTCACTTGGAATAACAAGCAAGAAGGGAAAGATAGAAATTGTACAAAACTCGATCAGGTGCTAGCAAATGCTTCATGGATCATTCTTTACAACACGACTGAAGTTACTTTTCTCCCAGAAGGAGACTTTGATCATTGTCCTATGTTTGTTTCGGTTTATCATGAAATTAAAAATACTTGTAAGCCTTTTAGGTATTTTAATTTCTGGAAAAACTTAAACCAATTTAATGCAATTGTTAGTGACTATAAGAAGACAAATGTGACCGAAACTCCCATGTTTAATTTGGTTTCCAAGCTAAAGAGGATAAAAGTTGGGTTGAGAGCTCTTATTTAAGATGGAAAGGGGAATATTGAGACATTGGATAGCATCGCCTTGAGGGAATTGCTTTCGGTTCAAGAAGCTCTCCAAAACCAACATGGTAATGAAGAGTTACTGAAGAAGGAGAAAGAGGCTATATTGCGATACAATGAGACTCACCAGAACTATTTACTATTCTTAAGTCAAAAAGCAAAGTTAGGTTGGATAAAGAATGGTCATGACAACACCAAACTTTTTCATGCTAGTATTCGGAAAAGAAGAGTTCGAAACACCATCTACTCAATCAAAGATATGTGAGGCAATTGGGTAGAGGAGGAAGATAAAGTGATACATGCCTTTCTTCATTTCTACCAGATTCTGCTTGGTACAAGGAATGCTAGTAGAACCAAGGTGAACAAGAACATTGTGAGAGAAGGGGTTGTTATTTTAGACTTTCAAGCTGCCAAATTGATTGAAGATTATACAGAAGCTGATGTCAAGCATGCTCTTTTCTCAATCCCAGATGATAAAGCTCCTGACCCTCATGGTTTTAGTAGTGCCTTCTTTAAAGACACTTGGGATATAATCGGGAAGGATGTTTTGAATTCAATTATCTCTTTTCTCAACTCTGGTAAGCTGTTGAAGAAAATTAACGCTACCACTATTACTCTTGTTCATAAGACTGTGTGCTTTGAGTCAGTTCATGATTATAGACCAATTACTTGATACAATATGATCTATAATGTGGCGACAAAAATGATTTGCAACAGATTGAGACAAGTGCTTTAAGAGATTATCTCTGAAAACCAAAGTGGATTTATCAAAGGAAGACAAATTGTGCACAACATCATGGTGTGTCAAGATATGGTTTGAGGCTATGAGAGGAAAGCGGCTAAATCTGCTTGTCTTTTCAAAATTGATTGATAGAAGGCTTATGATACAGTGGATTGGGAGTTTCTTAAGGAAATGCTTGAAGCTATTATGTTGCCAAAGAAGTGTGCGGAGCTTATTATGGTTTGTGTCACTACCCCTCGCTTCTCTTTTATGGTGAATGGTTCTTACATGGGTATCTCCAGTCTAAGAGGGGTCTTCATCAAGGGGATCCATTGTAGCCGCTCCTCTTTGTGATAGGCAAGGAGTACTTATCAAGAATCATGGCTAAAATTGCCAAGATTTGTGACTTTGCTTTTCACTCGAGATGTAAGAGCTTCAAACTTAACCATTTAAGTTTAGCAGATGACTTGCTTCTCTTTTGCCAGGATGATTCAAGTCTGCTCTCCTACTACTTAGCGGCTTTTAGTTATTTTTGAACACATCTGGGCTTGAAGCTAAGGAAGGGAAATCTACTGTTTATGGAGTAGGTTTGGACTCCCTTTCTTTGGATAGAATTATTGATATGTCTGGTTTTAAAAAAAGCTATTTACCTTTTAAATATCTTGGAATGGCAATTAGCTCAACAAGAATTTCTAAAGTAGATTGTGAAGGTATAGTGGAGAAAATGACAGCGAGAATCAAAACTTGGAGTACGAGGAACCTTTCCTATGCAGGAAGAATGGTCCTCATCAACTCTGTCTTGTTGTCTATTAACACTTATTGGTTCCAAATTGTTATTTTACGAAAAGCTATAATTCAAAAGATTACACAAATTTGTCGTGCTTATCATTAGAAGGGAGTGGACATGAGCAATGGTAATGGGAATGTTGCCTGGGATGATCTTTGTAATCCTAAGAAAGATAGTTTCAAAGATATAGCTTTATAGAATCTTTATGCTATTAGTAAATATGTGTGGGTTATTACTACCAAGAAGGAAAACTTTTGGGTAAAATTGGTTAACGAGGTGTATCTTAAAAATCAAGATTGGTGGGACTACCAAGTCCTTTTGGAGGCTAGTTGGTATTGGAAAAGAATAGTTCAAACCAAGAAAAGGATAAAACAAGTCTTCTCCCGAAAAGACATGAGCAATTATCAGTTTTCCATAGCTAATATGTAAGCCAAGATGCCTCATGGAAGTGTTGTTAGAAGGCGTTATGATGGCATTTGGAATAGATTTAGCTAGCCTTGAAGAGCCATTTGTCTACCTTGGACAGACTTACTCGATTTAATTATACCAACTTCCTTGTGTTTGTTGTGTGGAAGTGGAGTGGAGAGTCATTTTCACCTCTTTTTTTAATGTATTTACAACAGTTTGGTGATTCATCAAGTGTGGCTCTGGATTGGTATTAATGGTTGGAAAAAAGAGCTCCATGATGTCCTAAAGTGGATTCAGAAGGCAAAAGTTTCTAGAGGTAAAAGAAAGGTTCTTTTGAGTGTCATTACAACAACAATTTATTTTATTTGGCATGCTAGAAACAAGGTGATTTGGGAGCAAAAACTTCCTATTGTTCAGGTGACTTTTTATTGTATT
Source organism: Cannabis sativa (assembly GCF_029168945.1). Taxonomy (NCBI): domain Eukaryota; kingdom Viridiplantae; phylum Streptophyta; class Magnoliopsida; order Rosales; family Cannabaceae; genus Cannabis; species Cannabis sativa. Next base: position 25,759,952 of record NC_083608.1, read on the forward strand.
GTTAATAGTGTTTGTGCTAGAGAGAACTCTTTGAAAGCTAAGAACTTGAGTAAAATAGATTGAGAGTGGGTGGAAGCTTTAACAAAAGCTTTTTATGTAACATTATCTTTTAAGTGTTGTTATTGAGCTCAATGAACTTTCTTGAATTTTCAAAAATTAAAGGTAAACATGACATTTCTTATATCTTATTTATAGTTTATGTATATTATAGTTTTTTTTTTTTTCATATGGTAAGGGTGTTTTCTTAGGATCTGAGAGTTGTGGTCGGTAGGTGGTGGTGGCCAGTTGGTGGTGGTCGGTCGATGATGGTACCCCAAAAATAGGTATTGGTGATTAAAAAGTAAAATATTGAACTCATTGTAAAATATCATTTTACGGGTTATAGTTGATGAAAATATATTGTTTTATGTATGATAATCTATATGTATTTTTATTTGTTGAGAAAACCTAATTATATCTCACTAGCTATATTGTCACAAAAAAATGTTAACAGCTATATTGTAATACACACATACATGTATTGTTTTGGTGTAGGATTATTGTTAATGTAGAAGTTTAATGTAATGCAATATTTATAGGTGTAATGTAATGTTATTTTAGTTTACAAAAATTAATTTTAGCATATTATTAATATACAGTATGAATAATATGTATACATTTTAATGTATTTTTGGTAATTAAACTAAGGGAAATTTGTGGCATAAATACCCATTTTGTTCATTTTGTTGCTAATAAGTGCCCAATTTTTAAAAATTGCGGCATTAATACTCAAAATCACACTTTTTAAACTCTACTGTTGGTACCCACTTAACAGAGTTACTATTAAGGACACATGTACAGTCCTGATAATTCTCTCTTTTTCTCTTTACCTAATTAATTAAGGAAATACATAAAACTAATTAAAATAAAAATAAACAAATTAATATTCGTTCAAAACATATATTATCAAAAAAAAAATTAATTAATAAATCTAAACACACCTGACCTAGCCACCCACCCACGCACTCCTTCACTATCGCAACACCACCCACCCACTTAACAGTTTATCATATTGATTGAACAGGGTAGTAGTTACAAGATTTTGATTTCATTCTTCATTAACATAAGCCAAATTGGCATTGCAGTTACATAATATAAGAGCATGAAATTAAAATTTCACCTTAGTCAAACACTAATTTATCATAAACACGACAACAACAAACATAACCACAATCAACACAGATTTTTTCAAAGTTTTTAACACCCATGAATGAAAACAACACTCATGAACATGACCAATTAACCCTCTTTTATTTTCCAATCTTTCATTTGCTTCATAATTCATCAATTGATGCTCATTAATCAATCATTCTTCTCATAATCCATCAATTAGCCCTCTCTGCACCTCACACAACATTTCATGTCCACCCATTCAAAGAAATTACACACCCCTCAACCTGAAATTACAACATAAAATCGCAAAAATTAACATAAATGAATTAGTGCAAATCACACCCCCTCCAAAGCCTTTGCTTTAGAAGAAAAAGAAGACAAACTCCCTTCGTTGCACCATACCACCTCTTCCTTCCACTTTCCTTTTTCTTCAACTTGTAAATGACGTTTCCAGCTGCTCATATTATCGCCGGAAAGGATTACATTTCTGGGTTTAAGGTGCGATTACTTAGGTACAATGGGTTTAGGGAGAGGGATGTTGCGATTAGGTTTCTTCTCCTTTTTGGTGGTGCGAATAGCTTGATCGATTCCCATGTGGTGGTGGAGGAGTCTGTAGGTGGGTGGCTAGGTCAGGTGCGATTAGATCATATATGTTCTAAATGATTATTGTTTTGTTTATTTTTATTTTAATTAGTTTTATGTATTATCTAATTAATTAGGTGAAGAAAAAAAAAAGAGGAATTATCAGGACAGTACACGTGTCCTTAAGAATAACTCTGTTAAGTGGGTTCTAACGGGATAGTCTAAAATATGTGATTTTGAGTATTAATGCCGCAATTTTTAAAAATTGGGTACTTATTAGCAACAAAATGAACAAAATGGGTATTTATGCCGCAAATTTCCCTTAAACTAATTCTTTTTGATTCACGAGTAAGTAGTAACATCATTCTTCACTATTTAGTATTAAATAAAAACATTAAATGTTACAAAAATTTACATCATTAGTAACTAATAACAATTTCCTTTCTTTGTTTTTTAATAATTTCATTTGGAAGATCGACAAAATAGTATAATCCCAGCAAGAAAAGAACTTTCTTATTCTTTATTATATCACTTATTAACATATATTAAGGGAAGAATGGTGTAATTTCAAAAACAAAAAATTAAGGTCTTGTCTTTTGACATGGTGTGAAGTGTATGTGTTTTGCTGTTAGTTTTTGAAGTTTTAAGTTGCTTGTTCTGGTGTGTTTTTCTGCTCTTTTCGTTGAAATGGAAGATGACTATGGTGATGTTCGGATGGAGGAGGCTCCCATGGGTAGATTGGTGTTCGATGATGAAGACCCTGAACTGTCCGAGTTTGATGATAGATGGTGCTTGGTGGGACGTTTTCTTACGAAACGTAACATCGATTTTCAAGCAATGCAAAACAAAATGGCTTCTCTCTGACAACCAGGTAGAGGCGTTTATGTTAAATAACTCAGCCATAATCATTATATTTTCCAATTCTACCATGAGGTAGACATCGAACGTGTGATTGAAGGAAACCCATGGACGTTTGATCGTGCGCCACTAATCTTTGTGAGGGTTAAACATGGTGAAAATCCACGGTTATTAGCATTGGAAGAACTTGATCTTTGGGTCCAAATCCATGATATGACATCTAAGTTCATGTCTGAAAAAGTTATTAAGGATGTGGGGAACTATATTGGTTCATTCGTTAAGTCGGATCCCAATAATTTCCGAGGTGTTTGGCGGAATTATTTCAGAATTCGTGTTTCACTGCGGGTCGATTTACCACTTCACAGGAATATAAAGTTGGAGATGAGGAGTGGTGCTTCATGTACCGTCAACTTTAAGTATGAAGACTTACCAACTTTTTGTTTTATCTGCAGAATTCTTGGCCATTCCGAAAGGTTCTGCGATCGTCTTTTTGATACCCCTATGCATTTGATTGAGAAGCCTTATAACCTTGATCTGAAAGCTCCTCCACGTAGAAGACACCATAATATTGGTGCCCAGTGGCTTTGTACTAGTCCAGTGGCTAATTCTGGTAGTTCAACCTCCCAGACGAGTCATCAACGTTCCGATACTGGGGGTAGACAGAGTGAATCTGTTCAGGCGCACAATTAGGAATCTGGTATTAACATCGCTGAATTTAGGAGTTTCTCGGCTAGAGTATTGGGAGGTCATAATGTTTAGGGTATCTGTGGTGGTAATGGTGGTGATTTGGAGAGATTGAAGGGGGCACTTAATGTTCCTTCTATTTATAGTGATTCTTTCCAGCTGGCGGATTCGAAGAAAAGAAAGACAACTCTATTAGAGGGTCCTCTTGGGCCTCTTGCGTCAATTTCAAAAGAATCTATTTCTATTGGGCCTAATGAAATAGAGAATAATGTTGTTGTCAATAATGAAAGGAATCAATCTAATGTTTTGGGTACGGGTGACGTGGCCTTGGGTTCAAAAGGTGATGGTAACTCAAAAAACTTGTTTGGGGCGGGTTCTGGTTCACAGACCCGCCAGTCATTATGAATGTTCTAAGCTGGAATTGCCGGGGGCTTGGGAACCAACGGGCTTTTCAGTTCCTAAAAGAGATTGTGTCTCATAAGAAACCCAACTTTGTTTTTCTATGTGAGACAAAGTGTAACAAGAATAGAATGGAATGGGTGGGTAATCAGTTGGGCTTTGAAGGTATTTTTGTGGTGGAGGCCCAGGGTTTTAGTGGGGGCTTGAACCTATTGTGGAAAAATAAGGATGAAGGATTTTTGTTGGGGTTCTCTTCGAACCATATTGATCTTAGCATTACCATTGATGGCATCTCTTCTTGGAGGGTTACGGGGTTATACGGGGAACCTAACAGGGGCAGAAGACAACATACATGGGAGCTTTTTAGAGAGCTTGCAAGAAGGTATGACTCTCCTTGGTGTATAATAGGTGATGTTAATAATGTCATGTCCCAACAAGATAAGAAGGGCGGTAGACCATATCCTAGGTGGCTGTTGGAAGGCTTTCAATCTTGTGTTTCTGATTGCGGTTTGGTCAACTTTGACCTTGTTGGTTACCAGTACACTTGGGAGAAGTGTAGAGGAACAAGCTCCTGGGTTGAAGCTTGATTAGACCGTGCACTCGTTTCAAATTCTTGGCTTCAACTTTTCCCAGGTGCGATTCTTTCTAACCTTGAGTATTCATTTTCAGACCATTTTCCCATTTATCTTGAGCCCATCATACGAAGTAATCATATCCCATACCATCGAGGAACCAATGTGTATTCAAATTGTTAAAGATAGTTGGGAAGCTCACGGTGAGGAATCGGTTATGGGGAAGATTAACTTGTGTGCTACTAATCTCTCTCGGTGGGGAAAAGATTTAACTGGGAATTTTAAAAGAAGAATTCAACAGTGCAAGAATGAGTTGAGTGTTTTGAAAAATAAAAGAGATGCCCAATCGGTTAGTAGGTATGAAGAAGTTAAAGTGCTTTTGGCCAATGTTCTTGATCAGAGGGAAACTTTTTGGAGACAAAGGTCGAAACAACTTTGGCTCAAAGATGGTGATCACAATAGTAAGTATTTCCACCTTATGGCTAGTAAGAGGAAGAGGCACAACATGATTTGTAAACTTAAAAATGAACAAGGAGTGCATACGGATTGGGACCGTGGTCTTGCTGAGGTTATTGTGAACTATTTTCACAATCTTTTTTCTGCTTCATCAGTGTCTTTTACTGAAGTGATTGGCTGTGTAAATAGGATGGTTTCGGATAGTTCTAATGAGGATTTGCTACAGCCGATTGTGGAAGAAGAAGTTCGTAAAGCTATTTTCAAAATGCATCCTGATAAGAGCCTAGGTCCGGATGGCATGACTCCGGCTTTTTACCAAAGATGTTGGCCGATTATCAAAAAAGATATTACCCTCTTTGTTCAAAAGTTTTTATCACTAGGGAATTTGAAATGGGCTATGGTGATGCTTGTTGGGCTTTATGCCCTAAATAAAACTCCATTTCAATGTAATCCATTTTATTCAACATCAATAAAGAAACAGAAGTATTTTTCATTCATTTGTGTATGTTTTTGCTCATCTTATCAATTGCTTGTCTATTTGATTTATAAATTTATCTGAAACCCTTTTCACATACTTGATCCTGTTTATTGTGTTGTCAACACATTGGAAAGTAAACATGACTATGTGAATAAAGATTCCTAGATTTATCAGAACACGAGGTTTTACTGATATGATAATCTACAACAGAGTTTACTTGCATTTGGTATAATGCTATGTTCTTTCCAGAGCATTGGTTAAAGTAAAGCTTAGGTTGGGTGCATGGAGTATGCATCGGAAGGGACCGATATTGAACTTTGACATAGATTTATTAAACTTACCGTAATATCTATTCAAGTCAATATCGCCTAGTTGATCATAGATCAAATGATCTCAATCCTGATATGATTAGGCTCAATCTCAAGAGTGTTATTCGTGTTCTTTGATTTGTTAGTTAAGCCTACTTTTGGGTCAGGGTGATACGTACATTTTGGGAACACGGTAGTGCAATTGAGTGGGAGTGCTAACATAAATATGGAATCTATAGCTTCTATCTGGGGAATAGTAAGTAAAGGATGATTTCCTTCGAGCTTGACCAAACGAAAATAAATAGTGGAGTACTCATTTCACATAGATGAAATATCATTTATACGGGGTTAAGTGTTTTAAGGATAAAATACATTGTAGGGTGTTACGGTAATCTAATCCCTTTACAGTGTAGATCATTCATATAGAGGATCATTGATCAAATTAGGATTATAACAATGGATAACTAATGATGTGTCTATATGGTGGAACATATAGAGAGTTCTATATACTGAGAGTGCAATTCTAAGTTCTATGCGTGGATTCAACGAAGAACTAATAAGTCAGTGAATTTAGGTTATAAATTCTTGATCTGCTTATTGGAAGCTCGGTTATATAGACAAATGGTCTCCCCATTAGTTGAGACAATATTACTTGTAAGGCTCATTTAATTGGTTTTGATTAATCAATTATAATTCTCAAATTAGACTATGTCTATTTGTGAAATTTTTCACTAAGTAAGGGCAAATTGTAAAGAAAGAGTTTTTAGGGCATATTTGTTAATTAAGATACTTTGTATGGTTCAATTAATAAATATGATAAATGACAATATTATTTAATAATTATTTGTAGTTATTAAATAGTTAGAATTGGCATTTATATGGTTGAATTTGAAAATTGGCGTTTTTTGAGAAAATGAGATGTAGAAATGATAAAACTGCAAAATTGCAAAAGGTGAGGCCCAAATCCATAATGCCATGGCCGGCTACTTTTATAGGCATTATCATCTGATATTTTTATTATTTTAATGCCAAATAATTAAAACCTAACCCTAGGTGGTATGCTATAAATAGATAAGGCTTCAGGAAATTTACACTTAACACTTTCACATCTCGTTTCCTTCAGAGAAAAACATGAGCCTTCTCTCTCTATACCTAGCTGCCACCTTCACTCTCTCCTTCTCTCTCGTAAATTTCGAACCTCTTAGTGATAGAGTAGTGCCCACACACAACAAGTGATACCTCAATCATAGTGAGGAAGATCGTGAAGAAAGACATTCAACAAAAAGGAGATTCAACACTAAAGGAAGGAGAGAAAGAGATCCAGGTTCAGATCTTGATAATAGTCTGCAACAGAAAGGATACAAGGGTTAGAGATCTGAACGGAAGGATACATTTTATTCCGCTGCACCCAATATAAGGTTTCTCATACTTTATATGTGTTTAATTATGTAATCGTTTTAGAAGTTCATATTTAGGGTGTTAATCAACATACTTGTGAGTAGATCTAAGATCCTGGTAAAATAATATCCAATAACTGGCCTCAGAGCCATGGTAATTGATTTGCTTGCAGGAAATTTGGACTTCAAACGATTTGTTTGTGTTTTGGATGGTATATATCATGTTGTTCTGTGTGTTGTATGATGATTGATTGATGTTTGTGAATTTTTGTGAAAAATAATTAAAAATCTGTTTCTGGAATTATTTTTATTGGATAGTATGGAAAAAATTAAGCAATTTACTTTTTTTACAGAACTCAATTTCGATTTAATTTAAATTAGTTATGATTTTTTAAAGATTGGAAAAATATCAGGGTCATGCAACCCATTCACGCGCGCGGATGAGGGTGATACCCTCGACCACACGCGCGTAGACAACCAGCTCGACCGAGCTACCTCGGTCACACACAAGTGGCTGTCTAAAATCGTCCCATGCACGCGCGGATGAGGCTGCATGCAGCCTCCTACGCTGAGGGACGTCGGTCACGCCTGGCTGCATGTGCGTGTGGACAGTATGCAATGCATACTGTCCGTACCACTTGCAATTTTTTCGTTTTTCTTCGATTTTTTCATGCTATTTCATGGAATTAACTTCCGATTTTTTGTGTAGTTTTGTATTTTGATTTTTACTTTTAAATTTTCAAATCTAATATCAGAAATAAATTAATTTGAATTTTTTAAATTTAATTTTACATATTAGTGTAACTTGAATTTGAAAACAAGTAAAAATCTATCTTTTTGCTTGATTTTATATCTTATTTTTAAATCTAATTATTTTATCTTATTTTTTAAATTTAAAGGTCAGATATTTAATTTTTTTTTTAAATTAATTTTTTTTAAAAATTATTTGACCTCATTTAAATTTAAAATAAGATTACTATAATCATGCAATTTTAATAGAAGTAAGATATTTTGCTAACTTTTAAATTTTGTTATTTTTTATTTAAATTAAATTATAAAATCTGAAAATATTTATCTTTCTTGTTTTATATTTAATTTATAAAATAATTTTAAAAATTTAAAAGGTGGTTAGCAATTATTTTTTGAAATGATATTTAGGTTAATTGAAACCTATTTTTTCAAAAATTGTAGGTTTAATTTTAAATTTTTTTAATTATTATTTTATTTAAATACCGATTTTTTTTTTTAAATTATTTAAATTATTTTCGAAAATAATTATTTAAAATTAAATAAATCCTACATCCAACTATCCAATTCATCTTGTTGCAGGAGTATGTGTTTTAGTTTTTATGTAAGTTTTATAAAACCTATTATTGCTTGATCTAAATTGTCATGGTTAACTTGTTGACAGATCCAATGATCTGATTTTAACCCATGGTTCAATTGTCAATAGGTCAAGTAAATAATTTGTAACAGGTAAATTTTACAATCTTCTTTCATCTGTGTATGACCTAGCAACATGATAGGATCCATCCAAGTGTGTGCCTGTGTGAGCCCATATGTTTAATTTTGTTATAGATGCATATAGCTTGTTGTTGCTAAATCAAATATCATAGTTTTTTGATAGATTTTATTTAGGTCCATTTAGTTTTTGGGCCTATTTAATTAATAATAGTTGTTCATTTTACGGTTAAATTTCTCTCTTTTGGGCCTTGTGTGAGAGTTGGGGGCCAATAGAAGTGGGTACGACATACTGAACCCAGCTGCCCCTTACATGAACTACCCCAATTGTGAAGGCCCATTTCCGTGATTTGGATAACTGTACTAGGTTAATTAAATTAGTTTAACCTAATAAAAATTCATTAGTAACATAATTAATTTCATTTATTTTGAAATTAATTTATGAAAAACATAATTTAATGAATTATATTCTAAGTTAAACTATATGTATTTTCTTGTATTTAATTAAATATAGAATTATAACCAACTAGATTCTTTCTGAAGTTTAATTTAATTTTTCATTAAATATTCCTATTTAAGTTGAAAAATTAGTTATCTCTAACTAATCAACTTAAATCTGAATATCTTTTGAATTTCAAATTTCAAAATTAAGTTGAGAAATTTTAGGAATTTGTTATTAAGATTCTTTAGATATTTTTTAAGTTGATATTTTTTCAAATATTAACTTAAAATGGAATATTTTCAAATTAAGTGGTTACAACTTAATTTTATATTTAATTAAATCTAATTTGAAAGATATTTAAGTTGATTTCTTAGATTCTTCTAAACAACTTAAACAAGATATTTTCAAATTTGTTCCATTATTTTCGAATTTATTTTTTGAATTTAAATAATAATTGAAATTTAGTTAAAGTTTATTTTTTAAACCAACTTTAATTTGCAATTTTTCATTATTATAATACGGAATAAATGATTAAATAAAATACATATTTTAAAATAATGAACTTTAATCAAGAGACATTCGATCTCCATTGTTGGTTTTACATAGCTTTTGTTTTAGTTAGTAATCCTCCCTAATGGAGGAATGTTCATTAGCAAGTTAGCACCGTTTAATCTCGAAAGATAAGTAGCTTTGTAAGTGTTTTATGTAGTATGGATCACCCTAATGGTGTCGACTGTATTTGACTTACAAAATATGAAACAATGGTGGAAGCTCATAAGATAGAATTGCCTTGACTCTCGCCTAAATGGGACAACGCTGAATTCCAATCTTGATCGAATAAAAGGTTGCTAGAATGATTATCATTTTAGATGAATTGACAACTCTATTCAATGAATGATGCTTTGAATCTCGCCTAAACGGGACACTGTATCAGTTTGTTGAAAACCTTGGAAAATAAACTATGTTAGATAATTTAGTATTTTTATAACACATGTGATTATTTGTTATTTTCTGAAATTGTGTATGAATTTATTTGAACCAAAACCTTACTTCTATTTTATTGATGTATTGTAGTGCCAATATGAATAACCTGTTGGAAATTATTTTACCAGGATCTTAGATCTACTCACAAGTATGTTTATTAACACCCTAAATATGAACTTTCTAAAACGATGAAATAAACACATATAAAGTTAAAGAAACCTTACATTGGGTGCAGCGGAATAATATGACTCCTTCCGTTCAGATATCTAGCCCTTGATTCCTTTCTGTAGCAGAGCATTATCAATATCTAAACTTGGATCTCTTTCTCTGAATCTTTGATGCTGAAACTCCTTCTTGCTGAAAGTCTTTCTTCACGATCTTCCTCACTATGATTGAGGTATCACTTGCTGTGTGTGGGCACTACTCATACACTAAGGATTTCGAAATCTCAATGAGGAAGAGAGAGAGAGAGTGGGTTCAGCCAAAGATAGGGAGAGAGAGAGGCTCAGTTTTTTCTGAATCAGAAGTGTCAGAAAAGTGTAATTTTCCTGAAGCCTTCACTATCTATTTATAGCATTCCACTAGGGTTAGGTTTGAATTATTTGGCATTAAAATAATAAAAATATCAGAGGTAAATTCCTATAAAAGTGGCCGGCCCTATACTAGTGGATTTAGGCCTCACTTTTTGCAATTTTGCAGTTTTATCTTTTCTGCATCTGATTTTCTCAAAAACGCCAATTTTCTAATTCAACCATTTAAATGCCAATTCTAACTATTTAATAACTATAAATAATTATTAAATAATATTGTCATTTATCATATTTATTAATTGAACCATACAAAGTATCATAATTAACAAATATGCCCCTATAAACTCTTTCTTTACAATTTCGTCCTTACTTAGTGAAAAATTCACAAATAGACATAGTCTAATTTGAGAATTATAATTGATTAATCAAAACCAATTACATGAGTCTTACAAGCAATATTATCTCAACTAGTGCGGGGACCATGGGTCTATATAACCGAGCTTCCAATCAGTAGATCAAGAATTTAGCACTAAAATTCACTAACTTATTAATTCTTCGTTGAATCCACGCATATAACTTAGAATTGCACTCTCAGTATATAGAATGCTCTATATGTTCCACCATATAGACACATCATTAGTTATCAATTGTTATAATCCTAATTTGATCAATGACCCTTTATATGAATGATCTACACTGTAAAGGGATTAAATTACCGTTACACCCTACAATGTATTTATTCCTTAAAACACTTGACCCCGTATAAATGATATTTCAGCTTATGTGAAATGAGTACTCCACCATTTATGTTCGTTTGGTCAAGCTCGAAGGAGATCATCATGTGCTTACTATTCGCCAGATAGAAGCTATAGATTCCATGTTTATGATAGCGCTCCCACTCAATTGCACTACCGTGTTCCCGAAATGTACATATCACCCTGACCTAAAAGTAGGCTTAACTAACAAATCAAAGAACACGAATAGCCTTTCAAGATTGAGCCTAATCATAATAGGATTAAGATCATTTGATCTAGGATCAACTAGGCGATATTGACTTGAATAGATATTACGGTAAGTTTAATAAATCTAAGTCAAAGTTCAATATCGGTCCCTTCCGATGCATACTCCATGCATCCAACCTGAGCTTTACTTTAACTAATGCTCTGGAAAGAACATAGCACTTCTCCAAATGCAAGTAAACTCTGTTGTAGATTATCATATCAGTAAAACCCTATGTCTGATAAATCTAGGAAACTTTATTCACATAGTCATATTTACTTTCCAATGTGTTGACAGCACAATAAACAGGATCAAGTATGTGAAAAGGGTTTGAGATGAATTTATACATTATGTACATGTAATCATGAAATAAATCATGTGAACCATGCAACATTAAATGTTATTTCTGGTCTATATTAATAAGTAAATCTGATTATATTGAAATGAGTTTTATTTAGGGCATAAAACCCAACATAACCCTCACCCCGATCCACTCCTATTTAATATCTTAGCAGAAGAACTCTCTAGTGTGAAATTGCATCCTGGTAGTTGCATAAACTCGCACCTATTGATGATGAATCTGAAGTTCCAAAAGGCAAATCTACTAGGAATTGATTTAATCAAAAGAACAATGGGTACAATTCATTCTTAATAGTCTTCCTCCGGAGTATAATGGATTTGTTGTTTCTTACATGGTCAACAATTTCAACTCCTCTAACATGGATAAGCTCGAAGCAGAATTACGAGCCCATGAACGGAATCTGATTGCAATGGGACCTCCTGGGTTTGCAAATCTTAATCAGAGGAAAAGGATTAAGCATGAAGGCTCTAACAAAGCTGCGTCTTCAAGTACAATTATCAGACATAATCTTCTATGTTCGAATTGTAATGAAAAGGGACATCATGAAGAACGATGTCCCCGGCTTCTAAACAATTCAAACGAAGGTAATGCTTTGTCTTTGAATCATGTGTTTTAGAGAATGACAAATCCATTTGGATTGTTGATTCTGGGTCTACTAACCATGTATGTTCTTCATTGAAGCTGCTTGAAACTTGGGAAAATCTGCTTCCAGAAGAGTTAAAGCTTAAAGTTGGGAATGGCGAGTTAGTGTTGGTCAAAGCTAGAGGAAAAGCCCGCATCAAGTTTCAACAAAGATTTTTAATTTTAGAAAATGTTTTATTTATTCCAAATTTTAGTAGAAACTTGATTAGTGTCTCATGTTTGCAAACACAATCTTATACATTGAATTTTTCGAGTTCTTATTGTTCAATTTCTCGTAATGGATTTCAAATAGGTGTTGCTTCCATGGAACAAGGGCTTTATGTTTTAAGACCAAATACACAAATCTCACTAAGTAGTGAGCTTTTCAATGTAGCTAAACCTAGAAACCTTAAAAGAAAAGAGATTGATAATGATGATCAAACTTATCTATGGCATTTACGTTTAGGTCATATAGGTTTTGATAGACTCAAAAGGCTAACCAAAGACGGTCCATTGAAAAATATTGTCTTAGGTGAATTGCCAGTATGCGAGTCCTGCCTAGAAGGAAAAATGACCAAACGTTCTTTCTCTACAAAGGGAGAGCGTGCCAAACAACCCCTAAGTTTAGTACATTCAGATGTTTGCGGACCCCTGGATGTCAAAGCCCGAGGTGGTTATGAGTATTTTGTCACTTTCATTGACGATTACTCTAGATATAGTTTTCTTTACCTAATGCAAAAGAAATCTGAAACGTTTGAAAAGTTTCAAGAGTTTCATGCTTTGGCTCAAAACCAATTAGGTAAAACATTAAAGATCTTGCGAACTGATAGGGGTGTAGAATATATGGATATGCAGTTCAAAGATCATTTAATTAAACTTGGAATTGAATCCCAATACACTGCCCTTGGCACTCCACAGCAAAATGGAGTTGCAGAAAGAAGAAATCGCACTCTTTTGGAAATGGTTAGGTCTATGCTGAGTTATTCAACTCTGTCTACGTCCTTCTGGGGATATGCTATACAGATGGCAAATGACATCTTAAATACTCATTCGTAGTGAAGTAGGCTCTGCGGATACATAGAATGCAGTTGAATGGATTGAAATTATTTTTGTATTTTCTGGATTATTATATGTTATTAATTATATGCTTAATTGTTTGGGAACTTCCGATTTATAGTCTATGTTGCAAAAATTTTAGTAACATTAAGATATTTTTTTTTATTTAAGTTAGGGTAAATTGCGGCATAAATACTTAATGTTTCAGATTTTATACACTTAAATACCTAATGTTTATTTTTAGAGGCAAAAATACCTAATGTTACAATTCTCTTACACCGTTACTACTATTTTCGTTAATTCATAAATATAGACATGTGGAGGGTTCACATTTTATTTTAAAGGGTAAATACCATTTTGGACCATGTGTTTTGCAAAAGTTACAGATTGGACCCTGTGTTTTGTTAAATGACAAAATGGACCCTGTATTTTCTAAAATAGTAAAAATAGGACCCTGAGCTTAATTTTTGATAACTTTTTTTTAATACAACCAACTTGAAGACAATGCTTAATACGAACAGATACAAAAAATGTAAACAGTTTTGTGATATAGTACTTTTAGATCGGATTATAATTAAACTTTATTTTGACAAAAAATCAATTCAGGGTCCTATTTGTACTATTTTAGAAAATACAGGGTCCATTTTGTCATTTAACAAAACACAGGGTCTAATTGGTAACTTTTGTAAAACAGAGGGTCCAAAATGGTATTTACTCTATTTTAAAACTTAATATTCTTAATATCAGAAACTAAATGCTACTTGTTCAAGAAAATAAAAAAATCAGTTCTCATAACAATTTTCACATGATATTGGCACTTCAATTCGATAATCATGTTCTATATACTGCACTGGTTCACTCAGCTATGGTAATTTAGTATTGCATCTCTCTGTTTTTTTTTAAACAAGTAGTATTTAGTTTTTTATATTAAGAATATTAAATTTTAAAATAAAATAAATAAATGTAATGCATTTGAGTCCTCCACATATCTATATTTATGATAAGTTAACGGAAGTGGTAGTAATGGTGTAAGAGAATTATAACATTAGGCATTTTTGCCTCCAAAAATAAATATTAGGTATTTAAGTGTATAAAATATGAAACATTAGGTATTTATGCCACAATTTACCCTTTAAGTTATTTGCAAGAAGTTACATTTTTCGTCTTTGAATTTCTTAAAATAATATAATAATTTGCATAATTTGGTCAATTAAAAATTTTATCACCTAATTGACAAAAGGGTCAAGAACTTTCCTTATTAGTAACTAGATAGATATTTTTCTAGGATTATGAGGTAATTAAAAAGTTTATTATGACTTTTGAGAATTTGTTCTTAAGTCATTCTTGTTCAGTGTTTTATCTACTCCTCTACAAAAATTAAGAAATACCAATGTAATAGGCTAAAACAGATATTAATTCGAAATTTATTGAAGAGAAGAATGATCACAAGTGTGTAATCTGATCCAACATATTTTACTAACACCAGCAACCTATAAGCTACATACTTAAGGGCTCGTTTGGTACGCCGTATTGTAATGTATTGTGTTGGATTGTGTTGTGTTTTGTTGTATTGTATTGTATTGTATTAGTATTATTTAATACAATACAATATTTTGGTATTGACTTATATTAATTGATTATGTAAAGTTATAATATATTTTTAATACACTCGATCCCAACACCAACTACGGGTCCGGGTTTGAGTCCATGTCCGGGTGCAGGATCGGGTCTGGGGTCCGAGGTCAGGGTCCGGGTTTGGGTTTCGGATCCGGGGTTCAGGTTTGGGTCCAGGTCTTGGTCTGGGTCTAGGTTCGGGGTCCGAGTTGGGGTCTGTGGTCCGGGTACGGGTCCAGATACAGGGTCTGGGCCAGGGTCGAAGGTCCGGGTTTGGGGTCTGGGTCCGAGGTCCGAGGTTGAGGTTTAAGTCCGGGGTCTGGGCCGGGTTCCAGGCTAGGGTCCCGGGTCTGGGTGCAGGTTCGGGGTCCGAGTCGGGGTCCGGATCCGGGTTCGGGGTTCGGGGTTCGGGGTCCAAGTCTGGGGTCCGGGTCTGGGTGCGGGTCCGGGGTTCGGGTCTTGGTACGGGTCTGATGTTTAGGCCGGGGTCCGGGCTGGGGTCCCAGGTCTGGGTCCACGCCTGGGTCCAGGGTCCGGGCCGGGGTCCGGGTCTGGGTTGGAGATTGGTGTTGACTCTAAATTCTTTGTAAATATTATAATACAAGCTAATACAGACCATTTATTATGTATTAAATAATACAACATACATTGTATTAAAAAAATTGATCGTAATAATTAATACAATACGACCCTGATACGGTGTATTAAACGAGCCCTAAGAGTTTAGAAGAGCACATTGATAGAGTAATTATAAGCTTTCATACTATTGTTTGAGTTAATTACTTTGTTAATGTTTTTTATTACTAAAGTCTAAAACCAAATCTTTTAATTGGCTTACAGTATATGAAAATCCTCCTGGATTATTACTTTTCCTACCTCATATATGAAGAAATAAAATTTTAAAAAATTACGTACTTTTACAATAAAATCATATGCACCTCGCTTACATATCATATTTCAAAGTATTTTTAGTCACGATGTTGTTTCTGGCTGATGGACAAAGTATTTTTTATTGTAAACTAATATACAACTTTTAATGTTGTTATTCTTTTTTGTCTTTCTAATACCTTTTTTTTTTATTGAAAGTTAATTATTAACAGAATTACCACTATTTTTGTTTATATTTGTTTCTTTAATTAATGTTCAGTTTATTTTTGTTGTTCAATATTTTTTATGAATGTTATCCTAATTTTATCCGCATGATGTGACACTGCTTACATGGATAAAATTAGTGCCACTTGACAGTAGAGCTCACCAACAAGAAGACTAAGCCAATACCTCAACAAACGGAGACCCCGACACTCAAACAACCATCAAGTTACAGACTAGCTTCCTCACAGAAGCTGGCTAGCCACCCCTGGCCGGCCCTAAAGGTCGGCTAGCCTCTGGAGTGCACCATGGCCAGCCAACCTACTCCCAACAGGTGTCTGGCCGACCAAAAGAAGCTCTGTAGGGTTTTATGTGCACTTATACAAGTGGAAAATGTGATTTGAGCTGGGAATTGAGCCCTAAAAGCCCAATAGAATATCTTAATGATATCTATGTTCAAGGGCTTTTTAATGTTTTGTAATTAATTAATTAACTATGCAAATATCCTAGGGTTTTAAGTGTAAATTAAGGTTTTAGGCTTCCTATATAAAGGCCTTAACTCTAACCTAGAAACCTAAGTTCTGTTTAAGCCTGATACTAGCCTCCAAGCTCTAAGCCTAAGTCTGATAAGTCTCCTCTTCTTCACTCTCTCTCACACACCCAAACAAGCACTCCCAATACTTGAGATTTGCCAATCCTGATTCATACTTTGTATCCTTAAGGGTGCTATATAAAATCTTACCTATAGTGATATGAATTGAATTAACCCTCAGTATTATTAATATGTTAGGCTATTTTTAGCCTACGTTTTGGGTAACTTTTTATAGTTGTTTTCCTTCCTTATTATTATATTTGGAATAGAATTACGCTTGTTTTCTTTGGTTTCAGGTTTCACACTTGGAATATATCAATTGATCAAATTTCGGAAAATAACAATCTATAGAATGGAGAAAATTCTGCAAGAAAATAAAGTTGAAACTTCAAGCTTAAATTTGACTATGTTCTAATCCAATTTTCGAAAAAGTCAAAACATAAAAGTTTTATATTTCTTTTTCTTCTTTCCAACGCATCTTGGATCAACTCATTTGGAGTTTGTATCTAAACGTTATGCACATTTTACTGAAAGATGCTGAAGATGTCAAATTTTGCTCCAGTAGTCGCGACCACCACTTTCCATGGTCGCGACCCTTTTTCATGGTCGCAACCATGGTCGCGACTAGGAGCCAGGCAGCGAGCTTATTTTTTGTTTTTTGCCTATGGTCGCGACTAGGCTTTATGTAGTCGCGACTAGGGGCAAAAAACGAGATTTTTGGACAGTTTTTTACTTTTTCAAAGGTAGCAACCCTAATTTCTATTTAAGGGGCTCGTGTTTTAGAAGGAAGGGAGGAAGAAATTGTATCCAAAAGTGAAAGAAGGAGGCAGAGAAAGCAATGGTGGCGATCCAGAATGCAATCACCAACTAGTTCTTTTTTAAACTCTTGATTTCTATGTTAATTTCTGTTTTAGATTTGATTATGGATGTTATTATGAATTTTATGAACTAAACTCCTATTTAAGGAAATGATGAATGTTGATTGAAATTATTTTTGGTTAATGATAATTGTTATTTCTTCTTTCATGATTGTGAATTTATCCATATTTGTGTTTAATTACATGTTTAAGATTGATCACCTTCTACATGTTCTATGATCCCAATTCAAAATCTGAAAAAGTGAGAATTGGGAATGCTAAAATTGGATAAACTAGGTTTTGATGTGAAACGAAAGTATTTGCATAGCCTTTTTGACGATTAGATTATTGCTTAATGCTGATTACATGTTAGTCTAGTTCAGAGATGATTAGATAACATATGATTTAGGACCTAAAAGATCTCAGAAGAGTTAGTGTAATTTTATAATCTGTCATTCACATAAAGAAAGAGAATAGTGATTAGCATTAACAATTGAGTAATTAAGTCAACAAGATTCTTTTCCCTAATTTCTCATCCTTGATTAAACACCTTTATTGCTTTCTTTAATTTTCTTGTTTTTCTTTATTTCAAAATCTATCAAAATTATTTATCTACCAAATAGAATCATAAGTCTAATCTAGTGGTATTCAGTTCAATTCCTTGTGGTTCGACCTCACCTGTGTGAGTTTACTACTTGATTACGTGCACTTGCGTATTGTTTTATAATTTTCGTAACAAGTTTTTCGCGCCGTTGCTGGGGAATTATTTAAAAATTGATATTACAAAAATTAGATGAAATTCTATTTTGGTTAATTTTTCTTGCTTATTGCTAATTTATTTCTTTTAGATTGTCTTATTTCAGGCATTGGGGGTGCATGCGACGTCAAGGACAAAGTGTAATACTGCCGGTTGATCTTGAAATGGAAAAGACCTGTAGAAGAAGTAGAAGAAACAAGAGGCAAGAAAGAGTTTCAGCAACTGTTGAAATAGAAGAAATCATGGCTGATAATGCCAATGGCGGTAACAATGGAGGCAACAACGGTGGTGCCATTGAAGATCAAGCAAATCGTCATAGTCTGAGGGACTACATTCTTCCAACTTTGACGGGGGTTCAGTCTTGTATAAGACCACCCACCGTAGATGCCAAAAACTTTGAAATAAAGCCTACCATACTCCAAATGGTGCAATCCTAAGTTCAGTTCGGTGGACTCCCCTCTGAAGACTCCAATATGCACTTGTCAAATTTCATGGAGTTATGTCAAACCTTCAAAATAAATGGAGTCAGTGATGATGCAATCCGCTTGAGACTTTTCCCATTCTCGCTGAGAGAGCGAGCTAAGAGTTGGTTGATCTCCTTGCCACCGAACTCTATTGCAACATGGACTGATTTGGCGACAAAGTTCTTGTCCAAGTTTTTTCCTCCAGCAAAAGCTGCCAAGTTGAGAGGGGAAATTAATAATTTTTGTCAACTGGACAATGAATCTCTCTATCAGGCTTGGGAGAGGTTCAAGGATCTCATCAGAAATTGTCCACACCATGGGATCGAAAAGTGGATGTTGGTCCACAACTTCTACAACGGGCTGATTGGTAATACCAGAACCATCATAGATGCCGCAGTTGGTGGGGCATTTATGAGAAAAAGTTTAAACGAGGCCTATGATCTGCTCGAAGAAATGGCCATGAATAACCAACAATGGCCAACTGAAAGAAGCCAAACGAAGAAAGCTGCTGGTATGCACGAGGTAGACGCCATCACCAAGTTGACAGCCCAAATGGAGGCCCTGACAAAGTTGATAACTGCTCAGGTGAAACAGGCTCAAGTTACTTGTGAGCTATGTGGGGGCCCTCACACATATGACACATGCCCGGTGGATGTGAATAGTTTGCCAATGGATCAAGCAATGGCCATTGGGAACTATTCTCAAAACAATAATTATGGGCACAACCAACATGGGTACTACCAGCAGAGAAATCAGCCCCAACAAAACCAACAACAACTGGAACAACAAATTCCTAGCGGAGGCTTTAATATCCAAGCTGACTTATTGCTCTAATTCATGATGGAGATTAAAGCCTCTATTAAAACTCTAAAAACTCAGATGGAACAATTGGCTACTCAAGTGGCAAAACAAGCTCAATGAAATTCACCTAGCACTAGTGAGGCAAAAGGAAAAGAGCAATGTAAAGAAATTTCCTTGAGGAGTGGAAAGAGTTATGAGGGACCTAGTGGCAAGCAACCAGTTGAAGATGCGGTTTAGGATCAACAGGCACAGACACAAGCACCAAAGGAAAAGAAGACTGCCGAGGGTCTTGCACCGAAAGAAGCTTCACCTCCGATCAGCATAGATCACCATATTAAAATTTCTTACCCTCAAAGACTCTGCAACAACAACCTCGACAAGGAATTTTCAAAATTTCTTGAAATATTCAGGAAACTGCACATTAACATTCCATTTGCCGAGGCCTTGGAGCAAATGCCAACTTACCTGAAGTTCATGAAAGAAATTTTAACTAAGAAAAGGAAGTTGGAAGAATTCGAGATAGTGGCACTCACTGAGGAGTGTAGTGCAATTTTGCAGAAAAAACTACCGCCCAAGCTTAAAGATCCGGGTAGTTTCAATATTCCATGCTCTATAGGGGGTTCGGTGGAAACTAAAGCTCTATGTGATCTGGGAGCAAGCATTAATCTAATGCCCTTGTTTGTCTTCAAAAGGCTAGGATTGGGAAAAGCAAAGCCCACAACAGTGACTTTACAACTGGTGGATCGTTCTTTGACTCATCCTCGTGGGATAATTGAAGATGTACTAGTGAAGGTTGGTAAGTTAATCTTCCCCGCTGATTTCCTAATTCTTGATATGGAGGAAGATTCAACTATTCCTATTATTTTGGGAAGACCATTCTTAGCCACGGGGCGAGCATTAACGGATGTTCAAAAGGGGGAGTTAAAGTTGTGAGTGCAAGATGAGGATGTCAATTTTAATATTTTTGCCCCAACTAACATTCCTACCTGTTGCAAGATTGAGATGGTGAAGGGTTCTTTTGTTAAAGCTGATAAGAAGAGAGCCAAGCCTAAAGAGCGACTTCGATCGATTCGGCGTCGTTGGAAAAGATTGATGTGTGGCAGTTCTGAAGGTGAACTTACTCTTGTGCAAAACTCTAAAATTAACAATATTGGAGGTCAATTTTCTTCATTCGGTACGAGGGCTCTTTTGGATGCAAGGGGTGGACTTGATCCAATTTGAAGCAGTATTGAGGTTCAACCCCTTCTGATGGGGGTGCAGGTAAGTCTCCCTTTCCTTGTTTTACATGACACATTAGGGACTGTGTATTCTATGTTTTGGGGAGAGGACTTATAAAAAAAATTATTTGTTTAAGTTATTCTGTTCTTTTTAGTTATTTTGCTTTAGTTTAGTGTTTTTATTTGGTTGTTAGTCGATTAAATAAACTGAAGATAGTTGTGTGCTGCTGTTAATTATGATATGTCCTGAAATTTTGAAACTGTGTGCTTAATTCTTTTAACTCTTTGGATTAGTTTGGATGCTTGTGAAACCTGTGTATGAATTCGATTTGACGATCTGTGAAATATGTTATAATTGTTTTACTATGGTTTGTGGTTAGATTGATTGAATAGCTTAGAACTTGCATGTCTTATTCTTTTGAGGCGAAATCCTTGACAACATTTAATAGGAACATGATTTAGGCAGTTGGTTTGGATAGTTTGAGCCTTTCAAGCCTACCATAAAATGAATATCCTTAGTGAACACTTTTGAGCCTAAACCTGTTTCGTTTCTTCAACCATTGAACTAAAAGATGTATCCACACTGTTATTTTTGTCCTCATTACATTTTGAATGGTATCATAAGCTTTACAATAAGTTTGGGGGAGTGAAATATATAGTGTGTGGAAGTATTGAAGAAAAGAAAAAAAATCTTGCGTGATTGAGAAACATGTGAAAAAAAAAAGAATTGTAACTCGCCATCACTTGAAAAAAGAATGAAAAAAATAAAAAATAAAAGAAAATTTCAGTGATGTCTGGTGATTGAAAAAAAAAAACAGAAAAATCTCAATCATTGTTAGTTGTGGGAACACTTCGAAAAATTTTAAAATTATAAGAACCTTGTGGGTTCTTTTGTGCTTATGATATCTTTAGCCAAAATTATCTTTCATTTTCCAAATATCTAAGCCATAAATTCTAACCTTAAAAAGTGCTTTTGATTCCGAAAATAATGTTGTCAACATTAGTGGAGAGAGGTAAGCATGCAAGCATATTGGCTATTGGTTTATGGACTAGTTTGATGGAGTGAAACAATTATGACATTATTTCAATATTGAAGTTTGTTTGTATCTGTACATTGTGTGATAAGATGAGCATCCTAATTAATTGATAAAGTTTTTAGAATTGAAAATCTAGTTTAGTTAATGGAAGGAAATTTTACATGAGCCAGCAGTAATATAATTATCTGATAGCTTAGTTAATTGAGTTTTAGTGTAAGTCTTAGTTTTACTCGAGGGCGAGTAAGAATCTAGTTTGGGGGAATTTGTTAGGCTATTTTTAGCCTACGTTTTGGGTCACTTTTTATAGTTGTTTTCCTTCCTTATTATTATATTTGGAATAGAATTACACTTGTTTTCTTTGGTTTCAGGTTTCACACTTGGAATATATCAATTGATCAAATTTCGGAAAATAACAATCTACAAAATAGAGAAAATTCTGCAAGAAAATAAAGCTGAAGCTTCAAGTTTAAATTTGACTATGTTCTAATCGGATTTTGGAAATGGTCGAAGCATATAAGTTTTAGATTTATTTTTCTTCTTTCCAACTCATCTTGAATCAAATCATTTGGAGTTTGTATGTGAAAGTTATGCACATTTTACTAAAAGATGCTGAAGCTGTCAAATTTTGCTCCAGTCGTCGCGACCACCACTTTCCATGGTCGCGACCCTTTTTGATGGTTGCGACCATGGTCGCGACTAGGCAGCGAGCTTATTTTTTGTATTTTGCCTATGGTCGCGACTAGGCTTTTTGTAGTCGCGACTAGGGGCGAAAAATGAGATTTTTGGACAGTTTTTGACTTTTTCAAAGGTAGCAACCCTAATTTCTATTTAAGGGGCTCGTGTTTTAGAAGGAAGGGAGGCAGAAATTGGTTCCAAAAGTGAAAGAAGGAGGCAGAGGAAGCAATGGTGGCGATCCAGAACGCAATCACCAACTAGTTCTTTCTTAAACTCTTGATTTCTATGTTAATTTCTGTTTTAGATTTGATTATGGATGTTATTATGGATTTTATGAACTAAACTCCTATTTAGGGAGATGATGAATGTTGATTGAAATTATTTTTGGTTAATGATAATTGCTATTTCTTCTTTCTTGATTGTGAATTTATCCATATTTGTGTTTAATTACATGTTTAAGATTAATCACCTTCTACATGTTCTACGATCCCAATTCAAAATCTGAAAAGTGAGAATTGGGAATGCTAAAATTAGATAAACTAGGTTTTGATGTGAAACGAAAGTATTTGCATAGCCTTTGTGACAATTAGATTATTGCTTAATGCTGATTACATGTTAGTCTAGTTGAGAGATGATTAGATAACATATAATTTGGGACCTAAAAGATCTGAGAAGAGTTAGGTTAATTTTATAATCTGTCATTCACATAAAGAAAGGGAATAGTGATTAGCATTAACAATTGAGTAATTAAATCAACAAGATTCTTTTCCCTAATTTCTCATCCTTGATTAAACACCTTTATTGCTTTCTTTAATTTTCTTGTTTTTCTTTATTTCAAAATCTATCAAAATTATTTATCTACCAAATAGAATCATAAGTCTAATCTAGTGGTATTCAGTTCAATTCCCTGTGGTTCGACCTCACTTGTGTGAGTTTACTACTTGATTACGTGCACTTGCATATTGTTTTATAATTTTCGTAACATAATACAACTAAAAGAGGAGTAGGTCATTACTTATTATTAAAGGGGGCGAACCTCTATAACAAATCTGAGTGTTCTTTACTTTTTCATTCTATTTGTGTAACACGTGGCAAGCATCAGATCTCTAGGACCCCATTCTCGATTGATCACATTTTGAGGTCAATAGTTTGGTGCTTTCATTGAGAGTGTGGATATCATATTTGATCAAACGCCATAATTAACACGAGAGGAACCCTAGTCGCACCATCTACATCTTCGGCTCTCCCTCAAGCTCCATAGACTACAAATCAGAATGCTCAGGTTCCAGTCATAACTAGAATCCCCTTTAACATTGCTGATGTGACAAATCCTGTCACCACCACAACTGCCAAAAGCTTGGCCACTACAGTTGGCCAAACTGATACAAACATCCCGGTGAATCTGGATAACAAGCCTCTGCCTTAAAGGAAAGATCCACCATTGGTGCCTCCCACTGAAGGAAGGTCTCATGGGCGACAACCCCTAGGGACAACAGCCGGATCTCGTTTCTGGTATTATGCTGGAGAGATAGGACCAAGAGTTGGCAATCCTACGATTGGCGAGCTTCATGTGGACTTGGGAGAGAATCTCAAGCTAGTCAGACTCTGAGAAGCTGTAGGCCAAGCCGGTGTAACTGAAGAACCACGCGCTGCTAATTGTGATGTATTTCTCAGTAGAGACATAAATTCCTGAGATAGATGGATGACCAAGAGAACATTTTTCAATCTTACTAAGCAGAGTTGGATCGCTGCAACAGAGAGGCCAGCAATCTGATAAGGCAGTTCAGTCGCAGAATGATGGAAGAGGCCAAGATCTCATCAGAGATCCACTTCAAGGAAGACTTGTTGATAGATTAGGGAGGGTCTATCGACAAGCTAACTAACCTGGTTCCTCAGGAACTAGGACAGATCTCCCCCTGACAGAGGGAGGATAGACCTTTCCTCAAAGGTTTAATGACGACAACAACCAAATCCTAGAATCCAGCAGCATAGGTTGCTATCTAGGGATCTCTCGCTCACCAACACCCCTATTGTTCAGCCTATGGCTAGCCAGCCACCAGCAGGAATACCCTTGGTCGACCAAAGGACAACACTTCCTCCCTAAGAGGAGTGAGGCGCCCAGAGGTCAATTTTCAACTGACAAGGACCAGGAGCAGGTGGAAACACCTTGAACGGCAATTCGCAAAGTGAAACTCTTCACTTCATCTACCTAGATCCACCAAACTCTAACAATTAATGTGATCTACCTCCTATCAATGCATAGCCAACATCAGTCAACTGAGGAGTCATGGGCAGTCAAACCTTGCCTTTTATAAGTCTAGCCAGCCATGGAAGCATTGTGGGCAGCTAGACCCTGCCCTTTGCAGGTCTGGCTAGCCATGAAGGAGCAATGAGCGACCAGACCCTGCCCAATGCAAGTCTGACCAGCCAAGGACAACAGCCAAGTGTAGGCTTTGGCTGCTAAAGCCAACACCCGTACCTAGGAATGGCCGGCTAGGGTTTACAAGTCAGCACAGGTCTGACCAACCTTCACCATACCCTCTCCTAGAGTAGGGTCAGCTAGCTCTTATCTTTTACGGAATCTGCAACCCCTCTAAGGAGAGCCAGTTTGTCAAGTCCCCACAACAACAGATCCTCATGTGCTAGCATAGTTAGACAAACTCAGGGACATGATTTAAGGCATAGCTGGTCTGAAGCCTTCAGACCTTAAACTTGATCAGTCAAATGGATCACCATTCTCAACATACATAAATGCCTTGCCCTTGTAAAGTTCAAGATGTCGTTATGGAAGATTTATACCAAGTGAGAAGACCCATTGGCTCACATCAAATACTTCGAGATGCAACTCAATATCCAGAAGGTTATTGGTGATGTGTCATGTCGCATATTCCCACACTTGGTCAGAAATTGCTCAACAGTGGTTCTTCAAACTCACCCTAGGAAGATTCAACTCTTGGGTCGAGTTCTCATGAGAATTTTACACACAATTCTCGTCTTTGAGACTTGTACTATCACAGCTAGAAGATCTTGTCGAAGTCAAACAATGACATGGAGAACCTTTGAAGGATTACATCCAGAGATTCTTGGCTGAGGCTATCAAAGTCAAAGGCCATACAGAAGAAGGTCGATATACAACCATAATGGGGGGCATACTCCCATTGAGTGACTTCTAGAAAGACATTTGGAGGATCTCTACCAACAACATGAAGGAGTTCTTTGATAGAGCTGATGGCTTTATCAAACTTGAAGAAGACATATGACAAGCCTAGATGGGGCATGTCAATAATAGGCAGTCACGAAACATCCTGGAGTCTCATGACCTACCAGGCGCACAGGAAGATGCCAACAACTCTACCCAGATCTTTAGTGGGAAAAACACTAGAAACAAGCACAACACCAACAACTCTAGGAGGAACAATGGAAAAAAGGGGAAGTTTAACACTTCTACCATACCACAAAAGAACAAGGAGGAGAAGTACACCTGCTTTACCCTCTTGACAGATAAACTTAAGGCCATCTTCATGGCAACTCAAGGAACAGTCCCTTACCGAAAACCCTTTCCTATTAAAAGGGAGAAGAACAAGGGGGACATGTCAAAGTTTTACCGATATCACAATGACTTCGGCCATGACACCAATGAGTGTCAGAATCTAAAGAGAGAGATACAATACCTCATAAGGTGTAACAATCCCCACCTGCGTTGTTATCTGTAGAATGACCAAACTCAGGCACAAGATGCCCAGAACAGAGATCCAATGCCATCACTAGTTGTAGGACACCTAGGGGTCATCATTCGCAGACCCCACATTACAGGCGAGACCAGCAAAGCTATGGAGCGCTATGCTCAGACACTCCATCACGAGCCTAAAAGCAATATCCTAGGTATTGAAGATAGGGATCTAAGCAACCAAAGCTTATATAGCCCACGATCTCCTTCACAGAAAAAGATGTGGCTAAGGTCAGTTTCCCACACAATGATCCCTTATTCATTACTGCACAAATTGGGAACACGACCGTTGCAAGATGCATGGTGGACAATGGAGCCTCCTCCAACATTCTTTTCAATTTAACATATAAAAGATGGAGCTCTAGCTCACTAACCTGGCGCCCTACAACCAAGTGATGTATGGCTTCTTTGACCAAGGTATCACATCTACCAGGTATATTATATTACCCCTCACAACTGGAGAAAATCCAACCACTAGATTTCTAATGGCGCAGTTGTCATAATCGACATTCCATCAGCCTTCAATGCTATGATAGGCCAACCGACCCTCAATGACCTGAAGGCGGTCACATACGTCTACCACCTATGCCTCAAATTTCTAACAAGGCATGGAGTGGCATGTGTGAGAGAAGACAAACAGTCTGCCCGTCACTGCTACAACTTGACCCTATCCAAGGCCAAGAAAGAGAATATGCTCGCCAAGGGCCTAAAAGATGAGCCCAACAAAGGGAAATGAAGTCTAGCCCAAAGCGGGGACATAGACATAGATCCTCGCTTTGGGGATGCTGTAGAAAGCTTAGGGCCTGTAGAAGAGTTAGAAGAAGTGGAGGTTGATCCCACTTTTTGAACAAGTAGACTGAAGATTGGGAAAGTTTTAGCTCTAGAAATTAAATCAATACTGATAAGATTTCTAAGGGCAAACCTAGACCTTTTTGCATGGTCACATGAAGATATGGTCGGAATGGACCCCTCCGTGATGACCCATCCACTCAACATCGATCCAAGCGTTTGGCCTGTTCAACAAAAAACGTGGTTGTAAGATAGGGAGTGCACTCAAGCACTCAAGGTCGAGAGGCTATGAGCCAACGACTTCATAATAGAGGCATTATATCCAATATGGGTATCCAACACAGTATTGGTGCCTAAACCCAACAAGAAGTGGACAGTATGCATCGACTTTACCAACTTGAACAAAGCATGTCTAAAAGACTGCTTCCCATTTCCCAGAATTGCCAACTAGTAGATGCCACAGCTGGCCATAAAATTTTGAGTTTCATGGACACGTATTCAGGTTACAATCACATAAAGATGCATCCACCAGATCATGAGCACACTAGCTTCATGATAGATATAGGCTTGTATTGATATAAAGTCATGCCCTTCGGGCTGAAAAATGCAGGGGCCACATATCAAAGGATGGTTAGCATGATGTTCGAAGATCTCATCAGCTGCAACATGGAGGTGTATGTGGACTACATGCTTTTCAAGTCCAAAAAGGTTGGGGCATGTGGAGGACTTAGACTAATGCTTCAAAATCCTTCGCATCTACAACATGAAGCTTAACCCCCTCAAATGCTCTTTTTGTGTAGGCCCACGAAAATTCCTTGGCTTTATAGTCAAGGCTAGGGGAATAGAAGCAAACCTTGACAAGTCCAAGCCCTTTTGGACATGAAGTTGCCCATAATTATCAAGGAAGTACAAAGCCTAACAAGACGAATTGTTACATTAAGCAGATTTGTGTCCAAGTCTATAGAAAAATGTGTACCCTTCTTCAACATTCTTAGACAGAACAAAAAATTTGAGTGGACAAAGGAATGTGAAAATGCATTCTAAGGGCCGAAGAAAAAATTGGATTAACCACTTGTGCTGTCTAAACCCCTAGAAAATGAAGAGCTAGACGTGTACCTAGTAGTCACAGAACATGCTATGAGTGCTATCCTCATAAACAACAATCTGTATACTACATCAGCAAAAGGCTAATTGATGCCGAAAGTAGGTACCCCCTCATGGAGAAGCTAACTTATAGTCTACTTTTGGCATCTAAAAAGCTAAGACCTTACTTCCTAGAATACCCCATAAAGGGTTTAAATCGATCAACCATTGCGACAGGTTTTACAAAAACCTGAAGCATCAGGCTAACTACTCAAATAGGCCATTTAACTTGGCCAGTTCGAGATCACATATCAACCAAGAGCAACCATAAAGGGTTCAGCCCTTGTAGACTTCGTGGCTGAGTGCATAAACTCATCTCTTGAAATCACTCAAGATTTAGGAGAAAACCAAGAGCTAGAGAAGAAGCGAGAGCAAAAGTACCAATAGAATCCTGAAGAGCTAACATGGAAACTCCATATTGATGGAAGCTGGACTGATCAACTGTCTGGTGCAGGCATTGCCCTTATAACACCTAGGGGCAACAACTGCACGGAGCAATCAAATTTAGATTCAAAGCCTCAAAAAATGATGCTGAATACGAAGCCTTGATAGTTGACCTCAAGCTGGCACATGAACTACGGGCTGACCACCTTGACTAGGGATGCACACGGGGCGGGAATTGGCGGGGAGTGCTCCCCCCGTCCCCATCCCCGTTAAGGATTTTAATCTCCATTCCCGCTTATTCCCCATCGGGATGGGGCGGAGAATCCCCTAATGGGAGCGAAGACGGGGCGGGAAATCCCCTAATAGAAAAATAAAGTTTATAATAAAAATTTTAATATACAAAAATATTAAAATATATAAGAATTAAAATATTACACATTAATTATTATTTAATAAACTAATTATTATCCAAAACACAACATATAATTCATAAAAAAGATACTAATATACTAAAAAAAATACAAACATAAATTATAAATTATAAAATATTACTAGAAATATAAGATAAAATACTAAACGGGTCCCCGTCGGGGCGGGGAGTGTGATCCCCGTGCCCGCCCCATTTAACATTCGGGGACAAAAAATAATCCCCGTCCTCGCCCCATTCCCCATTTAGACGGGGAATCCCCGCCCCATTAGGGGCAGGTCCCCGCGGGGCCCCATCCCCGTGGGGGAAATATGCATCCCTAACCTTGACATATTCAACGATTCTCAACTAGTTTTGAATCAAGTCCTAGGTGAATACATAGCTTGAGGTGAAAAAATGGTTGCCTACTTGAGCAAAATAAACGACTTACTAAGTCAGCTCAAAGGCTACACAATCAGGCAGATCCCTAGAGAGCAGGATGCCAAAACAGATGCACTTGCCTGTTGGGGAGTTGTACCATTGCCAACAAGGAAAATTTGGTGCCAATTCAGTTCCTAAAGGAACCCATCATTAAAATCCCAGAAGAAGTCGACATGTTGGATGACACCCCAACATGGATTCCACCTATTGCAGCTTACCTTCGAACTGGAACCTTGTCAGAAGGCAAGAATGATGCAAACAAGATAAAAAGAAAAGATGCTAGGTAATCTAATCCTACATGGAGTAATGTATAGACAGAGCTTCTCCATGCCTCTCTTGAGGTGTGTCACAAAAGCCAAAGCCAAGCGGCTAATGATAGAAGTGCATGAAGGCTTCTATGGTAACCATGCCGACCAACAATGATCGAGGAATCAATGGACTATGTCAAAAATGTCACAAGTGCCAGAGATTCTAAAAAATTGTAAGAGCTCCACCCAATAAGCTCACGATGATGCAGTCTCCTTGGCGCTTTGTAGTATAAGGTATAGACTTGATCGGTCAACTCCTAAAGGGAAAAGGAGGGGTATAGTTTGTTGTTGTTATTCACCAAGTGGACAAAAACTGTTAACCCTCGCAATAATCACCTCCAAAAAAGTTCTTGACTGTCTTGTCAAGAACATCATATGTCGATTTGGACTTCCACTAAAGATTGTGTTAAAAAATGGAAGCATTTTGACAGTAACACGATCACTGATTTCTACAATAGGCATGGCATCATCAAAAGCTTTTCTACCGTGGCCCATCCTCAAGCAAATAGCCAGGTAGAAGCTGTCAAAAAAAACATTAAGGACACCTTGAAGAACTGCCTTGAGGAAGCAAAAGGCAACTCGCCTGAATTGCTCCGAGAGGTCCTATGGTCGCATAGAATTACCGAGAAGAAGGCCACTGGGCAAACTCAATTTGCTCTAGCTTACGGCTACGAGGCAATGTTGCCTGTAGAGCTAGTGCCACCATCTCACAAGAGAACAACTTATGACCAACAAACAAACACACCCTGCTGGAAAAGTCCCTTGAGGAAGTAGAAGAAAGAAGAGATCAAGCCAACCTAAAGCTGCATTCCTACCAACAAAAGGTAGCAAGGAACTTCAACAAGCAAGTAAAGAACATGAAATTATTCATAGGAGACCTAGTGCTCTAAAGATTCCTAAACACCAAAGATTCAACAACAGGAGTTTTTGGACCTAGCTAGAAAGGGTGCTATCAACTTACAAAGATAGCTAGTAGGGGAGCCTACAAGCTAGGAAGGTACAACAAGAACACGGAGCTCATTCTCCTACCAAGATATTGGAGTGGAGAGCACCTTTGCAAATACTATCAGTAACAAGCTTACAGTTTACTACTCCGATGTAGCAGCTCTGCCTACAAAACATTAAAGTACAAAAGAGCTAGTACCTATGGCCTTTTGGTGTGGTCTCCCACCGTTCTTCAACAGTGGCCTCTGCTATGCAAGGAAAGCAGGGGTAGCCATTAAACATCTAAAAGCTAAATCTATGTAATGTAAACTTGTAGATTAATAAATGTAAGTTGCACAACAACAAAGACCAATTAATGATTAAAAAACAATGTTTATATTTGATTTATTATGTCTAAACCACTTGCTCACAAGATTGACGTCTTAAAGTTACTCTTTCAGTTCTACATGTTTACTATGGATAGCACACCAAGAAAGAACCCAAGCAAGGTCTGCAAAACTTGGTGAATAGCAAGTGACCAAGAGACATATCTACATGGTCACTTTTGAGACACCCATACCGTACAATGCATTCAATTAGCACAAAGAACTTATACAAAGAAATTTTAATGCCTAGAATAAGCTACTAAACTTGCATCTAAGTCGTACAAGCATACTTCAGATGGACAAAGTAAATCTGGACCCTTACTTGTCAAGGCCATAAGAAGATAGCCAAGATGAAAGACCGCCTGGTCTGCCACCCAATCCATGATAAAAAAGCAACAAGGCCAAACAATAGTAGTGTTAAAAAATAGAGGGCCTATAGGCTAAAGATACGAACATGAAGGCCCTGGGGCTGAAAATAGTAGTGTTCTAAAAAGGCCACAAGCCACATGGAACATGAAAACAAGTAGTGTTCTAAAAACAAAAGGCCACGAGCCATTCAGAACATGAAAATATTGTTTATGCTACACAACCATGATGCAAAATACTACTAATGAGAAATACTATCTATGTGTGTAGGGGCAGGTGGAGTCAAGTTTGAAGCCGCAAGATCAGGATCGCCAGAGTCTAGGCCGGGCACACCATCACCAAGCTGGCCAACCTAGGGGTTAGTGTCCTTGCCAACCACCTCCTCAGCAAGTGGGCTTGCCAGCCCCTCATCATGGTTCCCTGATGATGACCCCTCTCGATAGGTAGCGGGATGGTCTTCTTCCAACTGGCTCTCAAAGAGCACTCTTGCTCGTGCAAGTGTGCGCTTTAAAAAAGCCTCACCTCCCATGTATGACAGATTAGCTCTAGGGTTATGTAACTTGAACTTATAAGTGAGTTCAGAGGACAAGTCATCATTCTCCTCCCTTATGGCCTGCTAGCCCTCAAGAGTGACTCTCAGTCTCTCCTCCTGCCCTACGAATTCAAACTGTAGTCTAGAGATAAAGGCATCTTGTGAGGTGTTCTCCTTGTTTTTGGCACCGAGCATGGTCTCCAAGCCAGAAATCATGCTCTGTCTCTCAATAAGGAGGGCCTCCATGTCAGACATGGCTTTATCCTTTGCCAGAAGGGAAGCGTCCAGGGTCTTCACCTGCTCCCGTTGAGGATCTGAGGACCCCCAGGAACCATCACGTACTGAGCTCAACTTTATCAAGGTCTAAAAGAAAAACAATACAACATCACTGTCAAATTAGAACACTTGCCAGCCAGACTCTCTTTCGGACTGCTATGGCTGGCTTGCCCCTCACAGGTGAATCCATGGCTGACCAGCCACATGCAAACAACCCCTTGGATGGCCAACTTACACAGTGCCAGAAAAATCACCAAAGCTGAAAATACACCTTATAAGAGAATGGTCCCAAAGGCCAGTAAAATAGAGCCTATCTCTTTGAGCTCTTCATCCATGAAAGGAAAAGCTCTCTATATTTGTCTATGGGCTGCCTCCATAGCCCTCTGTCCTACAGTTGACCCTGCTCCTCTACCGGGCCTTTAAGCACCTGGCCTGTAGGCCGTACCACAGGCTGCCTAGTAGGTGTAGGCCATGGTAGAGGAAAAGGTAGATACGACCCAGTAGCATCTATGCCACAAGAAGTCTGGGCCATTTTGGCCTCTCACTCGTCCTGTGGGCTCATATGAAGGTCCCCCATTGAGACCTCTAAGCCGAGAAGACATATCTGCAAAAAGAAAGTAGCAAAGTCAGAAAGCAATCATAAACAGTCAATGCAAGCAAGAATGTGGATTTATCAACTATCAAATACTATCGTCATAAGAGGAAGAACTGTCAAAATCCTCTACAACTACCTTGCCCTTGCCTCTAGATGTAGGAAAGGGGCGAGCAGGTCCCTCAAAAGTTTGGCCTCTAGGCGCAACCCAGAGAGAAGCATCACCAACTGGACCCCCACTAGCCAAGTGTCGGCGGAGGGCCCTATCCTTCCTCTCCAAGTTATGCGTAATGCGAGATAAAGGTACATCATCATCTAAGTCAGGAACTTGTCCAGCTCCAAGACAGGATCCCTCTACAACTGGTACTCCCGCAACTCTAAAAGCAAGAGGATATAAACCATACTTTCGGAAGTTTGCCACACTTGTCAAACGGAGTATGTTTCTCTGCTCTGCCGAGAGACAGATGATGTGGTTTTCCCTATGCTTTATTTATAAGGTGGGGATAGAGCGTTTGAACAATGGAACCCACCGAAACTTGTAGTGTCCAATCCTACAAAGGCCATAAGCAATGAAGTACTTCTTGGCGTACCCACCAACTTTTGACATGGCTGTACTATTAGTGTCACCCAACCATTGGTGACCGGTCTGATTGAAGTAACAGTACCCAGTCTTATTCTGCTTCAGGTTAGACTTTAAATCAAAATAGCACTTGATCTCATAGGGAGTAGGATGAGGCTAGCCTAGCTCCCTATATAAGACAAACATTGTTGAAAGGTACTTGATGCTTTTTGGGGTGAGTTGTGTCGAACACATCTCGAAGTATGCAACAATGTCTAGGAAATGTGAATGAAGCGGTAACACTGCCCCACGATCAATATGATGCTCTGACCATGCCAACCAACCCAGGGGAAGCCGGTGTGCCCAATAATTTCCATGAGTTATCTCACAATGGACACCCTTCACTAAGCCACTAACAAGTATCTTGCTAAAAGCCTCATCAGAAAGGGTAGAGGTGGCAGAGGCCCAACTGTCTTCCTATGATCTAGCATCGAGTATCTCAGGCTCAAAAGACTGATCCAAGACATAATCCAATCCAAGCACTACAGGCTCACCAAGCCTGTTCAGTGGGTTGCCATTGGCATCGTAACGACATAAGGGATAGTCAGGGAGGACAGTACAAGTCATGTACCTCCTACTCCTAACCGGTGTTGCCTCCTCAAGATCAGACTCAACAGTGGGACTCTCAGCCCCCTGGTCAATCTCTTGATCAGCATTAGCATGGGGCTAAGTAACCTCCTCTATGATCTTAACTCGACCCCTTCTATCCACCCCGACTACATGGGGGTCATATAAGTTACTTTACAGAGAGTCTGCTTTGTTCTGGCCATAAATATAAAATAAATAAGGGATCTACACAGCCATCACCTCCCCATTTAACACCCAGTGCTACCTGCATAGAAGAGATAAGGGGAGGTGAGCAACATAACAAAGCTACAAACATATTCTACTCAACAATACCTAATGGTACCTTCCAGGTAAATCACTATGTACAAGGTCAATTACTGACCAAGTACCACCTTAAGTACACTTACTAAGACATATAATAAGCCCTAAGTTACACAATTGACTACAATGGACTCACTATTGAGCCTTATATAGAGTTCCCAAGGGGAACCACACATAAGGCTACAATTGTATATGCCTCGAAGGCCGTCACAAGACCTTAATCGAGGTCAACAGAGGGAAGAAAACTGGTTGCCCCTTAGAGCCTTAGCCTTCGCCAGTCAGGGTTCTAGACCTTAGTGGTCGGCCAGAGCCCGTGACGCAGCCTAGTGGCTAGCCAAGAACCCTTGTTCCATGCCTAGGCTGGCCAGCCTATGGGTTACAACCCCTGGCCGACTAGACCCCATGACGGCCTCCCTTGGCTAGCCAGGTCATAAATAAGACCTCCTTGGCTAGCCAGGACCTGCACGGATCAAAACTTGTGTTTTTCAAGAACTCAACATATTTTATGTGTTATTCATGTTCTTTGTGACTCAGGGAGCCAATAATCATAATGAAGGTCAGATCTAGATTTTTTTTTTCTAGAAATCCCACATTACGTATCCTAAGGCTATCATGGGATCAAAATTCTTACAAGACAACAATTTAATGTAGGAACTAAATGATATTGAAAGCAAGAAATAGTGTTCATGCATTCATCACAAAATCAACCAAATCAAGTAAAATAGTGGGAATAGAAAGCTTACCCACTACAAGAAAACTGTTGAGGAAGAATGTGGGAAGCTTGGATCATCAAAACAGTACTAAAAGCCAGGGAGAATGGTGCTTGATGAGCTCGGCCCTATAGCCAGCCAGCCTCTACACTTCACCATGACTTGTTAGCCTACTCCGTGCAGGTGTCAGGACGACTAAGAGAAGCTCTACAGGGTTTTCTATGCACTTTTACACGTGGATAACATGATTTGGGCTGTGAATTGGGGCGTAAAAGCCTTATGGAATAGTTGAATAATATCTATGTTCAAGGGTATTTTGGTATTCTGTAATTAATTAATTAACTATGCAAACCTTAACTCTAACCTAGAAATCTAAGTTCAGTTTAAGCTTGATACTAGCCTCCAAGCTCAAAGCCTAAGTCTGATAACTCTTCTCTTCTTCATTCTCTCTCTCACACGCCCATATAAGCACTCTCAACACTTGAGATTTACCAATCCTGATTCATACTTTGTACCCTTAAGGGTGCTATATAAGATCCCTCCTATAGTAATCTGAATAGTATTAACCCTCAGTATTAATACAACTAAAAGGGAAGTAGATCATTATCTATTATAAAAGAAGGCTGAACCTCTATAACAAATCTATGTGCTCTTTACTTTTTTATTCTATTTGTGTAACACGTGGAAAGTATCAAATCCATACGATCTCACTGTCAGCTAATCACTTTTCAACGCCAACAATAACCATGTTATCTCATACAAGATTTTAAACAAGAAAATAACATAAAAACAATCTCATAACAATATTTTTTAACTAAGCATTATTAACATTGCATATAATTGATATTGATCCAATATCTTTTAAAAAATAAGTTATATACGTATATATTTTTTTTGAAATACTAATTTTTTCACACAGTTCTTAAATGACCATATAATGTTAAAAAACTTATAGACAATATCATCTCGAAAATATTGAAATGTTCTTTGTATGTAATTACTATATTTAATAATCTCAATATTCCATTGACCTAACCATCTTTGTATCAATAAAAATATAAAAAAAATTAAAGAACTATATGAAATATGAAATAACCAATAAAATTTTATCCCAACAACTAAATATTTTATTGTAGTAGTTTGATAGTTGATGTAGTGAGGTTTTAAATCTTCTTTTGCCATCTTCTTGCACGTCTTTCTATCATTTTCATTTTGTCCACATTTGCTGCACTTGTTTTATTTTTTTTTTGTTTTCCAACCTATGGTCAGTCTTCTTTTATTAGATTTCAAAATTTTACTCTTTAGATAGGAGGAGACACTATTATATCCTTGAAAAAATTAAGTAGATCTAGTTATCATTGGTTCCCAATGGGATATATATACTGTTTCTTGATAGGTTTGTACCCATATTTTTGTTCTGTGGTAGTGTGCACAAAAGTTTAATGGGTGTATGTTCATGTCTTTCATCACTACAACTACAAGATCACACGACATTTTATCCTTTTGAAAGTTATTACATGTATATGTTCGTTCCTTCATGTTGATAATGCGTGTTCTGCTTTCATCAAGCACCTCAAATAGATTTTCATTTGCTAGCTTCACGTATATATATTTCAATTTGTGTAGTTTAGGCATATCAATTTAAGTGCAGAAATTATATAAACCAACTTATGAACAACTACAAAACACTATCCAACCAACTATTTAGTATAACTAATGCTAAATAGAATTTAAACCTTTTAATTGCAATGAGTATACATAGTTGCTTATGAGTTTTATTTTCTAAAGATGGAGTCAACCTTTTCGTGTATTTTTGTACTAGTTTTTTATGATTGTATGTTCATTATTGTATTTGTGCACACAAGCACTGCAACAATGTTGTTACTGGTTTTTCCTTCGCTATTACATGTGTTGAGTTAAATGCTTCAGCTATATCAGAATCCATAGTTGAGTACCTATAGTTTAAATATTTATTTAGAAACAATAATAATTAGTAGTAATATCAAAACAACTTTAGAGTAATTCAAAAACAACTATTTCATATTAGATAATGATTATTTAGAGTTATTATAATTTTTGGCTCACCTCTTGTTGTTTGAATGGAACCTTTACCATTTCTCATAGCTAAGTTTCTACAAATATAAATACAATCTTCAGCACTTATCCAAGTTGTCTAGCTCCTTCATATTAAATTCAAACTCTATTTCGATGTAAGCTTTTACTACATCGAAGAAAGTTAGTTTGTAATGCTTTAATTTTTTTGAATATGGTTTTGAGCTTGGATAAGTGGTGGAAGGCGCACTACCCATGTGTTATTTCTAGGAACATGTAATGACCGCCTAATTTTAATATGAGAATTAACAAAATTAGAGTTTAATTTAGAATTAGACTTTTAAATATGATTTATGAATTTATGGATACATATTTGAATTTTAGGTGTGCTATTTATATTATATATAGAATTTTATGTTTTTCATATTTAATGACCGGTAACAGTGAAACACGACATTTGGCTGATAGAGTCACTTTTTCTTATGGTTTAGTATTTTAGAAATAGCGGAGAAATTCAGATTGACTTTGAGAATGTTGGGAATATTTGTGGTTTTGAATTTGACAAAAATGGCCTTAGGTGGCAAGGTTACTTCATGAGGAAGCAATGGTAAAATGGTCTTTTTCCCTAAGTTAGCTTTTGGCTTTTGTCCTTTAGTGAATTGGTTTAATGTTAGTTATTAATCTAATTTTGGTGTATAATGTTAGGAAAATAATAGATTTGTTTAATTTTACAAAATTAAGAAATTCAAGTCCTTCTTTCTCTCTCTTTTGGTCGGCCACTCCCAAGCTTAGGAATTAAGAAATTTTCTCTTGCAATTCAAAAGATTTCAGCTAGGAATTTTTAGATTTTGATAGATTGAAGCTAAAGGTTCATCTTTCTCTCCTTCATTTATTTGAATTTCTTAGTTTAATATATGTGTCCATGCATTTTCTGAATTAGGTTGTTGTAGAAGTTGTTTGAGTTTGTGTTTATTTTATTGGTGTTAATTTGATAATATTTAAGCTGGTTTTAAGCTTGATTGGCGGTTTGTGTTGTGTTTGAACAAAGTTTGAGCTTTGGAGCTCAAGGGTTTTGCCTAGTTATATTTGTTGGAAATTATTTTACCAGGATCTTAGATCTACTCACAAGTATGTTTATTAACATCCTAAATAAGAACTTTCTAAAACGATAAAATAAACACATATAAAGTTTAAGAAACCTTACATTGGGTGCAGCGGAATATAATGACTCCTTCCGTTCAGATATCTAGCCCTTGATTCCTTTCTGTAGCAGAGCATTATCAATATCTGAACCTGGATCTCTTTCTCTGAATCTTTAATGCTGAAACTCCTTTTGCTGAATGTCTTTCTTCACGATCTTCCTCACTATGATTGAGGTATCACTTGATGTGTGTGGGCACTACTCTAATCAATAAGGATTTCGAAATTCAAAGGAAGAAGAAAGAAGAAGTGGTAGCTAAAGATAGGGAGAGAGAAGGCTCAGTTTTTCTGAATCAGAAGAAGTCAGAAGAAAAAGTGTAATTTTCCTGAAGCCTTCACTATCTATTTATAGCATTCCACTAGGGTTAGATTTGAATTATATGGCATTAAAATAATGAAAAAATCAACTTAAAATAGCTACATAGGTGGGCGGCCATACACTTAGTGGATTGGGCCTTGCTTTTTGCAATTTTGCAATTTTAACACCTTTTGTATCTGATTATCTCAAAAATGTCAATTTCCTAATTCAATCATTTAAATGCCAATTCTAACTATTTAATAACTATAAATAATTATTAAATAATATTGTCATTTATCATATTTATTAATTGAACCATACAAAGTATCATAATTAACAAATATGTCCCTATAAACTCTTTCTTTACAATTTCGCCCTTACTTAGTGAAAATTTCACAAATAGACATAGTCTAATTTGTGAATTATAATTGATTAATCAAAATCAATTACATGAGTCTTACAAGCAATATTATCTCAACTAGTGGGGGGACCATGGGTCTATATAACCGAGCTTCCAATAAGTAGATCAAGAATTTAGCACTAAAATTCACTAACTTATTAATTCTTCGTTGAATCCACGCATAGAACTTAGAATTGCACTCTCAGTATATAGAATGCTCTATATGTTCCACCATATAGACACATCATTAGTTATCCATTGTTATAATCCTAATGTGATCAATGATCCTCTATATGAATGATCTACACTGTAAAGGGATTAGATTACCGTTACACCCTACAATGTATTTATTCCTTAAAACACTTAACCCCGTATAAATGATATTTCAGCTTATGTGAAATGAGTACTCCACCATTTATGTTCGTTTGGTCAAGCTCGAAGGAGATCATCCTTTGCTTACTATTCGCCAGATAGAAGCTATAGATTCGATGTTCATGTCAGCGCTCCCACTCAATTGTACTACCGTGTTCCCAAAAAGTACGTATCACCCTGACCTAAAAGCAGGCTTAACTAACAATTCAAGGAACACGAATAGCCTTTCAAGATTGAGCCTAATCATAACAGGATTAAGATCATTTGATCTAGGATCAACTAGGCGATATTGACTTGAATAGATATTACGGTAAGTTTAATAAATCTAAGTCAAAGTTCAATATCGGTCCCTTCCGATGCATACTCCATGCATCCAACCTGAGCTTTACTTTAACCAATGCTCTGGAAAGAACATAGCACTTCTCCAAATGCAAGTAAACTCTGTTGTAGATTATCATATCAGTAAAACCATGTGTCTGATAAATCTAGGAAACTTTATTCACATAGTCATGTTTACTTTCCAATGTGTTGACGGCACAATAAACAGGATCAAGTATGTGAAAAGGGTTTCAGATGAATTTATACATTATGTACATATAATCATGAAATAAATCATGTGAACCATGCAACATTAAATGTTATTTCTGATCTATATTAATAAGTAAATCTGATTATATTGAAATGAGTTTTATTTAGGGCATAAAACCCAACAATATTGCTTTGTATATGTTTGTTATGGTTTATTTAGGTAATTTGGAACGTTTGTTATGAATTGGGATTGAATTGCAGTGTTTATGAGGTTTTTGGGGGTACCTGCACTGAACCGGTTAACTGGTTCAGTTTTGTAATGTAAAAACAATCTACCGATTCCTCCATAGGCAAACCCTTCAAAACTAGTTTTTTGGTTGGGAACTGGTTTACAAGTTGGCACAGTTTAGGGCACCTTAAATTTTTCTGTTTTAGTAATATTTAGGGTATTACCATATTATCTATCGATAGGGAAACTTTTAGTTTTGATTTTAAGTCCCCAAAAAGTGATTTAGCATGTCACTCATAAGTTTCATGAATATTGTGACTTAGGGGACTGTAAATCGTTGAGCAGTAATTCCACTCAGGTTGACCGACACACCTGAATTCAAAATCAAGGTAAGATTAGTATAATGATATACATATGTGATTACATGTTTAGTGTGCATGTTTATGAATGTCTGTTAGATTACATTGAAATGGCGGTATCAATATGCGTAGAGTTTTATTGGATAACCAATAAATGTATGTTTTGCTCAAGTACTGATTAACGTTATCACATCGGTATGATTAGAGTATTGAGTATTGTTAGGTTAGTATTAATTTTAGATTAATTTTAGTATATTTTTAATTTAGTTTTAATCGTGTTTGGAGCATTTTTACGCTTGTTATCTTTTATTTGTGCAGATTTAAAATAGAAGAAGATTAGAAAAATATCAGAGAAAAAGATGGGAAAAAAGATAAAAATATCATGATATTTAAAATAGAGAAAATTGTGCAAGAAAATAAAAATGGAACTTCAAGCCTGAATTCGACTATCTTCTGATTAGATTTTGGAAAAAATCAAAACATGAAAGTTCTAGATCTCTCTTTTATCTTTCCGGAATATCTTGAATCGTCCAATTCCGAGAAATATCGAGAGAGTTATGACCAAAATACTATCAGTCGACGTAGCAGAAAAAATATCTCGTTTGAGGTTTCCCAAAAATTTAAATTCGAATTGGAATTTAAACATGTGCATTTTTTCCATCTTTTTAGGCCTTCAATGCCTATATAAAGTGAATAAGGGAGTTTATTTCAGCAAGCAATTTTAGAGAGAAAAACAGAGAGAATACAGATGCAAAGTGGAGAGATCAACTGCAATTTTGGAGGCATTCTTCAGAGGGTTTTCAACATTCTTCTCTTCTCTATTTTCATCTCTTTTCTTAAAGTCAATATGTGTGATTATGCTTCAATGAACATGTGTAGCTAAACACTTTAATTAGGGTTAGATGGATATTGTTTAACATTGTTTATGGTTTTAATATGATTTATTTTCCTCCTAATTTCTATGTATTCTATTTTATTTGTGCTTAATTACTTTTAATTGCCTGATCACCAATTAACTGTCTATGATTTTGATGCGAGATCTGAGAAGTGAGTGTCAATTATGCTATAGTGAAATAGAACTGAATTTTGATATAGGACGAGAGTACCTATATGGTTTAGATAGCTTGTAAGGTTTTTGTGTTTAATGCCTATTGCATGTTAAATTTATCACGAGAGTAGAAAGTTTGCATGTAATTGAGATTTATATATCTGAGAAGACTATAAATTACCTTAGTAAACCTGCTATTGCATACAAATTAATATTAGGAAAATAATCATATTAGGCCATATTCAATAGAAACAATTGAAATCGAAGCGCTAGTTTTTATTAACTTTTAAT
This sequence comes from Cannabis sativa, assembly GCF_029168945.1. NCBI lineage: Eukaryota > Viridiplantae > Streptophyta > Magnoliopsida > Rosales > Cannabaceae > Cannabis > Cannabis sativa. The sequence continues at coordinate 25,801,663 of NC_083608.1, forward strand.
TTTCTTTAATCATTGCTTCTTACTAGTTTTTTTTATTTTTCATTATTTTCTATTCTTTTATTTAACCAAATAGAAGTACAAGTTTGATTTTAACGTACTTAACTACACTCCCTGTAGGAACGATCTCACTTACCTGAGTATTACTTGTTAAAACGATACGTATACTTACGTGTTGGATTTATCACAACAAGTTTTTGGCGCCGTTGCCGGGGACTGTTTTAGTTAATATCAATATAGTTGAATTCTATTCTAATTTGGTTTCTTTTTATTAAAGTTTATAAATGTTTTATTGATGAGTTTGACCTGCAAGGTAAATCCAGATGCTATATCTTGAGGATTTTGCCCAACAACACAATGAACCATTCTATTCTGCTTGGAGGAGATTTAAAGAGCTTGGAGAGAGATGCTATCCCACTTTCTCAAGTGGATGTTTTACGTGGCTCTTTTATAATGGACTTGATGATGAAACAAAAAGTTGGGTGGATTATGGAGCAGAGGTTACTGGAGGGCCTTTGTTAAGCAGAGGTCATGAAGCAATAAATTTGTTGAATGATATGGCAGATTTTGATTACGATTGGCATTGGAATCCATCACTTCAAGGTTGGAGTCACCAATACCCTCCTTATTGTCCAAACTCACCCCAACCAATTGAAGAAGAGAAGGATCTACTATCACTTCCAAAAGAGATTAATCGCTTGGCGGACATGGTAAAAGCTCTATGTGATAATTTAATGGCGCATGATTCAGAGAGTTTTAAGGATAATAACTCAAATAACGAAAGTTATAAGAGTTGTTTGAATATAGTAGAAGCACCATCAGATGAATACATAGAAGAGACTGAGCCTAGAATTGAAGAGAAAGAATCCTTTGAAGTGGTTGAAAATTTGGATACATTGGATGCTTGCTCAACAAATGATGATCTCAATTTGGTGAATGAAGAAATATCCATCCTCAATGATGAAATTATTGAAGATCAAATCACAGTCAAGGATGCGGATGGTCATGAGGAAATTGAACAACCAATTGAGAGGTTATTTGAGAAAAGCAAGAAAGAGGTGCCATTGGTGGCAGAAGAATCACTTTTAGTTGTTGATTTGAGGTTGTCAACACCACTATATTATGAACCACCAATGGACCCTAATTTTCCACTAATACCGCATTCTCCATATTGTATTCTCTTCGAGTTACCAAAGGCTTCTCCCCAAGCTCATCATCCAAGGTCTTTTGTTGTTGGTGCAGATTTTGGTTCAAACTCATTACATGCCAAGCTTGAGGGCATCTTTAAAAACAACTTTCAAGTTGTCTTGTATGACGCTTATTATGGGCGTCAACCGCTTGTTGATGTGGCATGGACCTAAGGTAAGCTTTTTTCTCTTTAAGTTTTATTTTCACATTGGGAACAATGTGAAAAATTAGTTTGGGGGAGGGGCTTAATTTTAAATTTTTTTTTTGATTGTTTAGTTGTTTAGTTAGTTTTTTTTTTTTTTAGTTGTCGTGGTTTAGTTTGTTGTTAATTAAGCCGGGATCAATTTTGTTGTTGTTGTTATTTGTGAAATGTCTTGAAATTTTGAAACTGTGTGCTTAATTCTTTTAACTCTTTGGATTAGTTTGGATGCTTGTAAAGCCTGTGTATGAATGCAATTTGACGATCTGTGAAATATGTTATAATTGTTTTACTGTGGTTTGTGGTAAGATTGATTGAATAGCTTAGAACTTGCATGTCTTATTCTCATGAGGCGAAATCCTTGACAGCATTTAATAGGAACATGATTTAGGCAGTTTGTTTGGATAGTTTGAGCCTTTCAAGCCTACCATAAAATGAATATCCTTTGTGAACCCTTTTGAGCCTAAACTTATTTCGTTTCTTCACCCATTGAACTAAAAGATGTATCCACAGTGTTTTTTTGTCCTCATTACATTTTGAATGGTATCATAAGCCTTACAATAAGTTTGGGGGAGTGAAATATTTAGTGTGTGGAAGTATTGAAGAAAAGAACAAATCTTGCGTGATTGAGAAACATGTGAAAAAAAAAAAGAAAGAATTGTAACTCGACATCACTTGAAAAAAAAAAGAATTAAAAAAAATCAGAAATAAAAGAAAATTTCAGTGATGTCTGGTGATTGAAAAATATTAAAATAGAAAAATCTCAATCATGGTTAGTTGTGGGAACACTTCGGGAAGTTTTAAAATTATGAGAAGCTTGTGGGTTCTTTTGTGCTTATGATACCTTTAGCCAAAATTGTCTTTCATTTTCCAAATATCTAAGCCATAAATTCTAACCTTAAAAAGTCCTTTTGATTCCGAAAAGAATGTTGTCAACATTAGTGGAGAGAGGTAAGCATGCAAGCATATTGGCTATTAGTTTGTGGACTGATTTGATGGAGTGAAACAATTATGACATTATTTTAATATTTAAGTTAGTTTGTATCTCTACATTGTGTGATAAGAAGAGCATCCTAATTAATTGTTAGAGTTTTTGGAATTGAAAATCTAGTTTAGTTAATGAAAGGAAATTTGACATGAGCCAGCAGTAATATAATTATCTGATAGCTTAGTTAATCGAGTTTTAGTGTTAGTCTTAGTCTTACTCGAGGGCGAGTAAGAATCTAGTTTGGGGGAATTTGTTAGGCTATTTTTAGCCTACATTTTGGGTCACTTTTTATAGTTATTTTCCTGCTTTGATATTCTTTTTGGAATAGAATTATGCTTGTTTTCTTTGATTTGAGGTTTCACACTTGGAATTTATCAATTGATCAAATTTCGGAAAATAACAAGCTATAGAATAGAGAAAATTTTGCAAGAAAATAAAGCTGAAACTTCAAGCTTAAATTTGACTATGTTCTAATCAGATTTTGGAAAAAGTCAAAACATAAAAGTTTTAGATTTCTTTTTCTTCTTTCCAACGCATCTTGAATCAACTCATTTGGAGTTCGTATGTGAAAGGTATGCATATTTTACTGAAAGATGCTGAAGCTGTCAAATTTTGCTCCAGTAGTCGCGACCACCACTTTCCATGGTCGCGACCATGGTCGCGACTAGGAGCCAAACAGTGAGTTTTTTTTCGTATTTTGCCTATGGTCGCGACTAGACTTTATGTAGTCGCGACTAGGGGCGAAAAACGAGATTTTTGGGCAGTTTTTGACTTTTTCAAAGGTAGCAACCCTAATTTCTATTTAAGGGGCTCGTGTTTTAGAAGGAAAGGGGGCAGAAAAAAAAACCTAGAGATGAAGAATGATTCAAAGGAAGCAATTGTGGCGATCCGGAATGCAATCACCAACTAGTTCTTTCTTAAACTCTTAATTTTTATGTTAATTTCTGTTTTAGTTTTGATTATGGATGTTATTATGGATTTTATGAACTAAACTTCTATTTGGGGAGATGATGAATGTTGATTGAAATTATCTTTAGTTAATGATAATTGCTATTTCTCCTTTCTTGATTGTGAATTTATCCAAATTTGTATTTAATTACATGTTTAAGATTGATCACCTTGTACATGCTTTATGATCCCAATTCAAAATCTGAAAAGTGAGAATTATGAATGTTAAAATTGGATAAACTAGGTTTTGATGTGAAACGAAAGTATTTGCATAGCCTTTGTGACATTTGGATTATTGCTTAATGCTGATTATATGTTAATCTATCTCAGAGATGATAAGATAACATATGATTTAGGACCTAAAAGATCTGAAAAGAGTTAGGTTAATTTTTATAATCTGTCATTCACATTGAGAAAGAGAATAGTAATTAGCATTAACAATTGGGTAATTAAATCAACAGGATTCTTTTTCCTAAATATTCATCGATAATTAATTACACTTTTTATTATTATTATCCTACTTTTCAATTTTTAGTTATTTAATTATTCAACCTTATTATTGATTCTACCAAATAGAAACAAGAATTTAATTGATTGGTACTTAGCTACAGTCCTCGTGGGAACGATCTCACTTCCTGAGTATTACTTGTTAAAACGATACGTATACTTGCGTGTTGGATTTATCACAACAAGTATAGATTGATATTTTGTTCAATAGTATTGTCGTACGAACGTTCTAGACTCAATACCGCGAGGGACGCATGGATATGGTTATGAATTGGTGTATGGGCGCCTAATTATAATCAGGTTTATGTTTATGTTATGATTATGTGTTTCTTACTGAGTTTGTCGACTCACAGTTACTGTTTACATGTGTAGGTGTAACACCCTAACTATTTTAGGCGTATTACGTGATTTTTAAACGTACTGTGCAGCTCGTTGCTAATCAACGAGGTTTATGGAAAAACGTGATTAATTAAAAATTTTGCTTTTTTCATTAACTTATAAACCATTTTACAAAAGTCTCGGGATCCCGATTTATAAAAATATTTACAAACGTTTTAACTGTTCAACTTTTACATCAAAATGAAAGTCGTCTAACGACAGTTACAAAAATCTCAGCCCTGCTGTCCCGAGGATCGTACGCTCCAGGCCTAACCGCCCCGACATGTACAATCTCAAATGCTCGGTCACGGTCCCATCGCCCACAGCCTTGCCTTTACCTACACATGAACATAAACTGTGAGTCGACAGACTCAGTAAGAAAAGCATAATAATAACATACATAAAACTGACTGCCGTGTCCAACACGATACTGAGTCCCGCTACTGCCATGTCCAACATGGTACTGAGCACTACTGCCATGTCCAACATGGTACTGAGTTTTGAACGTTCAGGGGACGGTACTATTGACAAGTATCCTCCTGATCGGTCGAACCGGTCATACTCCGCCGTCGGTCATACTCCAGCCTGTACCGACGGGATAGGTCAATAGCACTGAACCACCAACCAGTGTCAGCCTGATCGGTCGAACCGGTCATACTCCGGCTGCTGGTCATACTCCAGCCTGTACCGACGTGACAGGGTTGGGTGGTTCGAAGCCTAAATACATATCTAATGTAATCTAACAGGCTTCCTACATGCACGCTAAACATGTAATCTACATATGCATACTGTTATACTAATCTTACCTGGATTCCGATTTCAGGTGTGCCGGTCAACCAGACCGGAATCGAAGCCGAACGGCGGACATCGGCTCCTAAACCATAAAAATCACAACGCTATAAGTGACACGCTAAATCACTTCCCGGGGACTAAAACTCGAAACTAAAAGTTTCCCTATCGATAAAAAGCATGGCAATACCCCTAAAAACCCAAAAACGAGGAAAACTAGGGTTCTGAAAAATCCCCCAACCGGCAGACCGGTTGCCCAACCGGAATTCCGGTTCTGGGAAATTCTGAACCCCCATCCGGAATTCCGGATGCTCAACCGGAATTCCGGTTCCTCGCAAAGAACATCAAAAATTCATAACTTGCACAATTCAACCCCAAATTACATGAAACCTTCCAGACCTGTTCTATACCTCCCCTAGAACATTTCTAAGGCAACAAAACCACCCAGATTGCACGAATTCAAAAACCACCATTAGAGCTCAAGCTTTGAGTTCTAAACTCAAACTTGAGCAAACCTAGCTAGCATGCAACCAAACCCATCAAAACCTACTTAGACAAGCTTAACTAAGCCTCTGAAAACAACCCAAAACATCAACAATAACACAGCAACAGAACACAACCATTTCATTCAAGAATTCACATATTTTACATAGAAAACCAAAGCTTAACTCAATCTAACATTCATGCTTCAAAACAACCTAAATAACCTCACATAAACATGCTTGAATCACACACAATAATCACCAAAACACAGCAGCCAACAACATCCCAAAACAACATGCATTCATCCTCTTTTCATCAATTTTTTCCAAGAAAACAAGTAAGAGATTAAAGCCAAGAATTACCTTAAAGAAAATACACTTTGATCTAGCAAAATTACTAGAAATCACCAACCAAAATCCCAGCTTTGAACCCCCCCCAAGCTCAGCCGGAAGAGAGGAAAAGAGAGAGAGAGAGAGTTTCTATTTTTGAATTTCTAATTTTTTGACTAAGTTTGGAAAATGAAGAAAACTAAAGAATAAAGCCATATAATACCATTTATTAAATCCTTTTTCAGCCAAAAACAATTAAATAAATAAACATTTAATTCCAATTAAAAGTCACTAAAAGACAAAACACTAATGGGGCAAAAAGACCATTTTTCCCCTCCACCATAAAATCACTAAAAATCATACTAAAGGCGGTATTTTTGGGACATTCTAAATTCCCGGCCATTCCCGACATTCCCAATGTCTAAAACCCGTCCCCAAAATACTAACATACTAAGTTGTGATTTCTACTGAGTCAAACGCCGAGTTCCAAAATACCGGACACCGGAAATGCGAAATATAAAAACTGCTGATGACATAATTATGCATATCTGAATTTCATAATTAACTATGATAAATTATTTAAATAGCTATAAATAATTTCCTGATTAACATAAATAACTGCTAATTTCCAAATTAACTAAGCGGGCTTTACAACTATTCCCCCCTTAAAAGGATTTCGTCCCCGAAATCTAACCTGAATAACTCTGGATATTGAGCTCGCATATCTGACTCAAGCTCCCAGGTGGCTTCTTCCACCTTACTGTTTCTCCAGAGAACCTTGACCAACGCTATGGTCTTATTCCGAAGGACTTTATCCTTCCTATCCAGGATCTGCACTGGCTGTTCCTCATAAGACATGTCTGACTGAAGCTGAAGGCTCTCATAACTGAGTATATGAGAGGGGTCTGAAACGTATTTTCTCAACATTGAGACATGAAATACGTTGTGCACTGCTGATAACGCTGGAGGCAATGCTAACCAATATGCCACTTGACCTATCTTCTCGAGAATCTCGAAAGGTCCTGTAAACCTAGGGCATAACTTGCCTCTTTTCCCGAAACGTTTAATCCCCTTCATCGGAGATACTCGCAAAAACACATGGTCCCCTACTCGGAACTCAACATCCCTACGTTTCGGATCTGCGTAACTCTTCCGTCCGCTTCCGGGAGGCAAGCATTCTAGCTTTAATCTTCTCTATTGCCTCATTGGTCCGCTGAACTGACTCTGGACCTAGGTATTTCCTCTCCCCTGTCTCATCCCAGTGGATAGGGGATCTACATTTCCTACCGTACAACAGTTCGTAGGGTGCCATCCCTATCGTACTCTGGTAACTGTTGTTGTATGAAAATTCTATTAACGGTAGATATTTACTCCATGAACCCTCAAAGTCCATAACACAGGCTCTCAACATATCCTCCAATATCTGAATTGTCCTTTCGGACTGACCATCTGTCTGAGGATGGAATGCTGTACTGAATTTTAGCTTCGTACCCATTGCCCGTTGCAAACTTTGCCAAAATTTGGAGGTGAATTTCGGATCCCTGTCCGAAACTATAGACTTCGGTACCCCGTGAAGTCTCACTATCTCCCTGACATATAGCTCTGCCAACTGATCCACTGTAAACGTTGTTCTAACCGGCAGAAAATGAGCAGATTTCGTAAATCGATCCACCACTACCCAGATGGAGTCATACATACCCGTGGTCCTAGGTAACCCGACCACAAAATCCATCGTAATATCCTCCCATTTCCATTCTGGTAGGGTTAGAGGCTGCAACAACCCTGCTGGTCTCTGATGTTCAGCCTTGATCTGCTGACACGTGAGGCATCTCGAAACGAATTCTACCAAATTCTTCTTCATACCGTTCCACCAGAAGTACGGTTTCAAGTCTTGGTACATCTTGGTGGTGCCGGGATGCAGAGAATATGGAGTAGAATGAGCCTCCTCAAAGATCTCGTTTCTCAAGTCCACACTGTTCGGGACACAAACCCTGGCTTTATACAAAAGCATCCCACTATCTGACACTGAAAAGTCTTTGGCTTGACCAGCCAATACCTCATCTCGGATCTTCACTAACTCCGGATCTGTTGTCTGAGCAACCTTTATTCTTTCTAGCAGATCAGATTGCAGCGTTAAGTTGTGAAGCTGACCTACCACAAACTCAATGCTGGATCTAACCATATCCTCTGCTAGCTGAGGTGAGATCTGAACCATGCTAGTTACCTGCCCGGGACCCTTTCTGCTCAGGGCATCGGCCACTACATTGGCTTTCCCGGGATGGTAAAGGATCTCACAATCATAATCCTTCACTAATTCCAACCAACGCCTTTGTCTCATGTTCAAATCTTTCTGAGTAAAGAAATACTTGAGACTTTTATGGTCGGTATAGATCTCGCACTTCTCCCCATAAAGGTAATGCCGCCAAATCTTCAGTGCAAAAACCACTGCGGCCAATTCTAAATCATGAGTCGGGTATCGCTGTTCATAATCCTTTAACTGACGGGAGGCATAAGCGATAACCCGATCGGCTTGCATCAATACGCACCCCAAACCCTGTTTGGATGCGTCACAATAGACCACGAACTTCTCCTCGTCCGAAGGCAAAGCTAGTACCGGAGCAGTAATCAACCTCTGTTTCAGCTCTTGAAAACTAGCTTCGCATTTATCTGACCAGATAAATCGCTGATTCTTCTTTGTAAGCTCGGTTAGGGGCATTGAAATTTTGGAGAACCCCTCCACGAACCTACGGTAGTACCCAGCTAATCCCAAAAAGCTTCGATCTCGTCACCGTCTTCGGTCTCGCCAATCCCTGACGGATTCGATCTTCCCGGGATCCACCTTGATCCCGTCCTTACCCACAATGTGTCCTAGGAAGGACACCTGAGACAACCAGAACTCACATTTCTTGAACTTGGCGTAGAGTCTATGTTCTCGAAGTCGTTGCAGTACCATTTGAAGATGTATCTCATGCTCCTCTTCTGACTGAGAGTACACGAGGATGTCGTCGATAAATACAATCACACAGGTATCGAGGAAATCCTTGAATACTCTATTCATCAGGTCCATGAATGCTGCAGGAGCATTGGTTAATCCGAATGACATAACCAGAAACTCGTAGTGTCCATACCTAGTGCGGAAAGCCGTCTTTGGAATGTCCTCCTCTCGGATTCTCAACTGATGATAACCCGAACGGAGATCAATCTTAGAAAAGACCGTCTTCCCCTGAAGCTGATCGAACAAGTCATCGATCCTAGGTAATGGATATTTATTCTTCACCGTCAGCTTGTTCAACTCCCTGTAGTCGATGCACATCCTCATAGATCCATCCTTCTTCTTCACGAACAAAACCGGGGCTCCCCAGGGTGACACACTGGGCCGAATGAACCCTATGTCAAGCAACCCTTGGAGCTGAATCTTCAATTCCTTAAGTTCAGCTGGAGCCATCCTATACGGGGCTTTGGAAACCGGGTCCACCCCTGGTGCCAAGTCAATCACGAAGTCAATCTCCCGATGAGGTGGTAACCCTGGAAGTTCTTCGGGAAAAACGTCCAAAAATTCCCGAACCACTCTGATGTCCTCTGGCCGAATGGTGTCTGGCCGAGTGGTGTCCACCACCACGGCCAGAAACCCTAAGCACCCACCGTGCAATAATTCTCTCGCTGACATAGCCGAGATCACCGGGATCCGAGATCCCTGAACCGAACCCACGAACACGAACGGTTCTTCACTTTCCGGTTGGAAGACCACCATCTTCCTCTTACAGTCAAAGCTCGCCGAATATTTAGATAGGAAATCCATTCCTAAAATAATATCAAATTCGACTAAGCTCATCTCTATCAGATCAGCGCTTAACTCTCTACCGTCTATCCTGATCGGTATAGATCTAATCCACCTATTGGAGATAACCAATTCTCCGCCAGGTAACAGGGTTCCAAACCCTGATTCATATCTATCAAAGGGTCTACCCAACTTACTAAAGACTCTGGCCGCCACATAAGAATGCGTAGCCCCCGTAATCAAATGACCGAATAAAACGAGTTGTTAATAAAGAGCCGACCCGTAACAACCGATGGGCCGGCATCCGCATCGCCCGCGTGATGGCGAATACCCCGGCCGGAGTGGGTATCGCCGGAGCTCTCGGTGCCTCCGGCCGAGCCGGGGACATTCCCTCTTGAAGTGCCCGGGCATGCCACAATGGAAGCATCCCTGCCCCTTGCACTCGCCCCGATGGTGCCTCTTGCAGCTAGGGCACTCGGGATAGGAGAATCGGGTCTCATTACCACCAGGACGACTCCTCTCGTTCGGTTCCCCCGAACCTCTTGTTCTGACTCGAGCCGCCGGAAGCAGTGGGTGCCCTCTTCCTCTGATCAATGGCCGAACCACTACTCCCCCTGCTGAAGCCTGATGCAGGAGGGGTAGGAGCTCCGCCACTAACCGGAGTACTGGCTGATTCTGACATACACCCCACTGCGCCCTCAGCTCGTAGTGCCTTCTCCACCATCTGAGCATAGGTGGTGCTGTCGTCAGTGGTAATCATCAGGTCATGCCTGATCTTGGGACTCAACCCGTCCAGATACTTCTCCTTCCTGCTGAAGTCGGTCGGCACAATTCCCGAGGCTAACCTCGCCAACCGGTCACAACCGAGTAGTATACTCGGTGACACTCATGTTCTCCCGCCGGGTCGTGTGAACGAACTCTTTCCTCTTGGCGCTTCGACCGCCTCATTATAGTACTTCGCGTTGAAGAGTTCCCGGAACCTTTCCTGTGTCATGGTGGTGACATCGTGAATCTGAGACACCATGTCCCACCATACCAGGGCATCCTCCTGGAACTGGAATGTGGCGCACACCACTCTGTCATTACCGGTGACACCCATAAAGTTCAAGATTCTGGTGATCACCGTAAGCCACTGCTCGGCTTTCGACACATTTGGACCTCCCAGGAATACCGGAGGTGCTTGCTTCCGGAACCGCTCATACAATGGTTCCAACCTATGGGCCGCCACCACTATCTCGGCCTGGGCAGCAGGGGCAGGTGCCACTGGAACTACGGGCACGGGAACTGCAGGAGCACCCTGCTGTCTCAACCTCTGAATCTCGAGGTCTTGTTCTTCGATCCGGGCTTGCATCTCCGCAAACCGCAACTCCCAGTTCGGGGCTCCCTGATCGGCTGGGGGAGCCTGGGCAGCCTGTGGCGGGTCCTCAACACCCCGACCACGAGCCCTGCCTCGGGGACCTCTACCTCGGCCCCTAGCAGGTGGGGGAAACCGAGCTCCCTCTCCCTGATTCGACCCCACGGAGTTGCCCCGACTCCTGGTAGTCCGCCTGGTGTCCATCTAGTTAGAACCGCCTGCGAAACCAAGAGTTGGCATATCAGGTCGTATTCAAGGCGAGCTTACTAATGCCGCTTAATTTGGAAATTAGAAATGAAACATGCGCCTATTCTACTATCAGGCTACTAACATGCTTCCTAACAGGCTTTTCTTTTTCATAACTGAATAAAATAAACTACTAAAGCAATAAAGGCTTACTGAACCGTGAACCGAGCTAACCGCCGATGATGATTGTACATGTCGTGACGATCTTCGAAGACAACCCGCGGCTCTGATACCAACTTGTAACACCCTAACTATTTTAGGCGTATTACGTGATTTTTAAACGTACTGTGCAGCTCGTTGCTAATCAACGAGGTTTATGGAAAAACGTGATTAATTAAAAATTTTGCTTTTTTCATTAACTTATAAACCATTTTACAAAAGTCTCGGGATCCCGATTTATAAAAATATTTACAAACGTTTTAACTGTTCAACTTTTACATCAAAATGAAAGTCGTCTAACGACAGTTACAAAAATCTCACCCTCGTCCCGAGGATCGTACGCTCCAGCCTAACCGCCCCGACATGTACAATCTCAAATGCTCGGTCACGGTCCATCGCCCATGCCTTGCCTTTACCTACACATGAACATAAACCGTGAGTCGACGGACTCGCAAGAAAAGCATAATAATAACATACATAAAACCGACCGCCGTGTCCAACACGATACCGAGTCCCGCCATCCGCCATGTCCAACATGGTACCGAGCACTACCGCCATGTCCAACATGGTACCGAGTTTTGAACGTTCGGGACGGTACTATTGACAAGTATCCTCCCGATCGGTCGAACCGGTCATACTCCGCCGCGGTCATACTCCACTCGTACCGACGGGATAGGTCAATAAAGATCGAACCACCAACCAAAGTGTCGGCTGATCGGCCGAATCCGGCCATACTCCGGTGCTGGTCATACTCCAAATCGTACCGACGTGACGGGGTTGGGTGGTTCGAAGCCTAAATACATATCTAATGTAATCTAACAGCTTCCTACATGCACGCTAAACATGTAATCTACATATGCATACTCGTTATACTAATCTTACTCCGGATTCCGATTTCGGGTGTGGCCAACTCCGACCGGAACCGAAGCCGAACGGCGGACATCGGCTCCTAAACCATAAAAATCACAACGCTATAAGTGACACGCTAAATCACTTCCCGGGGACTAAAACTCGAAACTAAAAGTTTCCCTATCGATAAAAAGCATGGCAATACCCCTAAAAACCCAAAAACGAGGAAAACTAGGGTTCTGAAAAATCCCCCAACCGGCAGACCGGTTGCCCAACCGAATTCCGGCTCGGGAAATTCGAACCCCCATCCGGAATTCCGGATGCTCAACCGGAATTCCGGTTCCTCGCAGGCAGCAACATCAAAAATTCATAACTTGCACAATTCAACCCCAAATTACATGAAACCTTCCAGACCTGTTCTATACCTCCCCTAGAACATTTCTAAGGCAACAAAACCACCCAGATTGCACGAATTCAAAAACCACCATTAGAGCTCAAGCTTTGAGTTCTAAACTCAAACTTGAGCAAACCTAGCTAGCATGCAACCAAACCCATCAAAACCTACTTAGACAAGCTTAACTAAGCCTCTGAAAACAACCCAAAACATCAACAATAACACAGCAACAGAACACAACCATTTCATTCAAGAATTCACATATTTTACATAGAAAACCAAAGCTTAACTCAATCTAACATTCATGCTTCAAAACAACCTAAATAACCTCACATAAACATGCTTGAATCACACACAATAATCACCAAAACACAGCAGCCAACAACATCCCAAAACAACATGCATTCATCCTCTTTTCATCAATTTTTTCCAAGAAAACAAGTAAGAGATTAAAGCCAAGAATTACCTTAAAGAAAATACACTTTGATCTAGCAAAATTACTAGAAATCACCAACCAAAATCCCAGCTTTGAACCCCCCCCCAAGCTCAGCCGGAAGAGAGGAAAAGAGAGAGAGAGAGAGAGAGTTTCTATTTTTGAATTTCTAATTTTTTGACTAAGTTTGGAAAATGAAGAAAACTAAAGAATAAAGCCATATAATACCATTTATTAAATCCTTTTTCAGCCAAAAACAATTAAATAAATAAACATTTAATTCCAATTAAAAGTCACTAAAAGACAAAACACTAATGGGGCAAAAAGACCATTTTGCCCCTCCACCATAAAATCACTAAAAATCATACTAAAGGCGGTATTTTTGGGACATTCTAAATTCCCGGCCATTCCCGACATTCCCAATGTCTAAAACCCGTCCCCAAAATACTAACATACTAAGTTGTGATTTCTACTGAGTCAAACGCCGAGTTCCCAAATACCGGACACCGGAAATGCGAAATATAAAAACTGCTGATGACATAATTATGCATATCTGAATTTCATAATTAACTATGATAAATTATTTAAATAGCTATAAATAATTTCCTGATTAACATAAATAACTGCTAATTTCCAAATTAACTAAGCGGGCTTTACAGTAGGTAAGGGCAAAGCTAAGGATGGACCATAGTGAGTGCGAGAGGATGAAGATTGTACATGTTGGGGCAGTTAGACCTGGAGTGTAGAATCTTTGGAACAATAGGCTGTGTTTTGTATAGTCGCTAGGCGACAATTTTTGTATCGAATATTTTGAATACCAGTTGTAAATATTTTAAATACAGGATCACGACTTATATAACAGTTACTTACTTTCAAATTATGGAATAATTCAGTAAAGTTTTAATTAATCACGATTTTCAGCAAACCTGTTGATTAGCAACGAATTGCAAGTTTATTATAAAAATCACGATAACACGCCTAACCTAGTAGAGTGTTACAATTTGGTATCAAGGCCACCAGGTTTCCTTCCAAAGATCATCACGACATGTACAATCATCTTCAGAGATAAGCTCGACTCACAGTTCAGTAAGCCTTTATTGCTTTAGTAGCTTGTTATATTTGTATGTTATAAGAAAATCCTAACACGAAGCATGTTAGTATCCTGATAGCTGAATAGGCACATGTTTTTATTTCTAAAGTAAGTGGTAATTAGTAAATTATTCTTGATCGCGATCTGACCAAGCTAGTTCTTAGTTTTTCAGGATGTTCTATTAAAATGGATGCTAGGCAGAACACGAGAAGCTAGAATAATTTGGTTAGATCTAGTGGCGGTTAGGGAGTTCAATTTCCCTCGAATATTCGTGGCCGAGGTAGAGGCCCAAGAGGTAGAGCACGTGGCTGAGGAAATGGTAACCCATTGCAGGCTGCTAAAGATTGGGAGAGAACAGGTTCGCAGCGATGCAAGCCAGAATTTATGAGAAAGATGAAGAGATTAGATGTCTGAGGTAGCAGGGTGCTCCAACAAAGCCTGCTTCTGTGGTGTAGGTAGCTCCTACCCTTGTTGTTTAGGCAGGACCGGTTGCTATTGTGAACTGGATGGAACCACTATACGAAAGGTTTTGGAAGCAGGCACCTCTAATCTTTTTGGGAGGTCGAAATGCAGTGAAAGTCGAACAATGGCTGATTGTCATTACTCGGATTCTGAACTTTATAAGAGTCACAAGCAATGACAGAGTGGCTTGTCCAACATTCCAATTCTAGGAGGATGCCCTAGTCTGGTGGGATATGGTGCTTCTTATTCAGGATGTTACTGCTATTACCTGGGAAAAATTTAGGAGTTGTTTAATGCAAAGTACTACAACGAGGTAGTCCTTACAAAGAAAATAATTTACTCAGCTGACTTAGGAAGAGAATATGTTTGTTACAGAGTATACAACCCAATTTGATAGGTTGGCCTCAGGAATTGTGCCAATTGATTTCAGTAAGAAAGAAAAGTATTTGGATGGGTTGAATCTCAAGAACAAACACTACCTGATGATCACAATAGATGATAATAACACCTATGTTGACGTACATGGTGGGAAAAGAACTACGAGTAGATGGCACAGTTAAGTGCGTTCAGGAGTCCGAAGGACACAGATTGTTGGTGGAACCACTACTCCTCCTACCTCTGGTTATGGTGGGGGTGGTAGTGACTCAACAACTAATCAGAAGAGAAAGGCATCGTCAGCATCTAGTGGCTTAAGTCAGAAGAAGAGGTTTCGAGGGAACCAGGGTCGTGGCAACCGTCATGGTGGTTCTGAAACCTGATACAATTATCCATAGTGTCCCAACTGTAAGAAGCACCATCTGGGTGAGTGTAGAGGGCAAGGATGTTTTTAGTGTGGTATGCCTGGGCATTACAAAAGAGATTGCCTACAATTAAAGAATGAAGAGCAGAAGACAAAAGAAAATCTCGCTCCAACAACGGTGCTTGCTCTTACTTAGGGTGATGCAGAAGCTAGCCCCTCAATTGTTACATGTCAGCTCTCGGTAAATAACTCGTATTTCTCTATTTGATTTGACTCTGGGGCCACTCACTCGTATGTTTCGGCCATAATTAGTGTTAAACTTGGTAGATCGTTTGATAGTTATGATAAAGGGTTTGGAACCCTATTGCCTTGCACAAAATTAGTTTTCTCCAAAAAGTGGGTTAGGTCTATACCGATCAGGATTGAGAGTAGAGAGTTGAGTGCTGATTTAGTGGAATTGGGCTTAAAATTTTGATATCATACTTGGAATGGATTTCGTATCCAAGTATTCTACTAGTATTGATTGTAAGCAGAAGATGGTGATCTTCCAATTCGAGGGCGAGGAACCATTTGAGTTTGTGGGATCAGTTCAGGGATCCCATATTCCAGTGATCTCGGTATTAAAAGCCAAAGATTTATTACTAGATGGGTGTCTAGGGTTTTTGGCAGTGGTATTCGATACCACATGACCTAAATCACTTTGGTCAGAAGACATTAAAGTAGTTCAGGAATTTTTATATGTGTTTCCCAATGAGCTTCGGAATTTGCCATTGCAGAGGGAAATAGATTTTTTAATTGACATAGCACCTAGAGCGAAGCCAATTTCTAAAGCACCTTATAGAATGGCTCTAAAAAAACTTAAATAATTAAAGATTCAACATCAGGGGATGCTTGGGATGCTTGACTTAGGGTTTTCTTGACCCTGTGTGTCACCCTGGAGAGCTCCAGTGTTGTTTGTTAGGAAGAAAGACAGATTTCTACGCATGTGCATTGACTATCGGGAACTAATCAAATTGACTATCAAGAATAAGTATCCTTTACCTAGGATTGACAACTTATTCAATTAGCTTCAAGGGAGGATGGTCTTCTCTAAGATTGATCTCCGATTGGGCTATCATCAGTTGAGAATCCGAGAGGAGGAAATTCCAAAGACTTCTTTTCCTACTAGGTATGAGCACTATTAATTTTTGGTTACCTCTTTTGGATTAACAAATGCTTTAGTAGCTTTTATGGATCTGATGAATAGGGTATTCAAGAATTTCCTCGATATCTGTGTTATAGTTTTTATCGACAATATCCTTGTGTACTCCCAATCAAATGCGGAGCATGAACAACACCTCTAGATGGTTTTACAGTGATTACAAGAACACAAGCTTTATGTTAAATTTCAAAAGTGTAAATTTTGTCTGTCTAAAGTGTCTTTTCTCGAACACATTATCAGTAAAGATGGGATCATGGTTGATACGGGGAAGATTGAATCCGTTAGGGATTGGCCAATGCCGAAGAGAGTTACAGAAGTCAAAAGCTTTCTTGGTTTAACTGGTTATTATCGTTGGTTTGTTGAGGGATTTTTTAAGATCTCAACGCCCTTAACAGAACTAACCAAAAAGAATCAGCAATTTTTATATACACACAAGTGTGAAACAAGTTTTCAAGAATTGAAATAGCTTTTGATTACAGCTCTGGTGTTAGCACTACCATCAGATAAAGAAAAGTTTGTGGTTTACTGTAATGCATCCAAACAGGGTCTGGGATGTGGTTTGATGCAAGTTGATCGGGTAATCTCTTATGCCTCCCATTAGTTAAAGGACTATGAACAACGATACCTAACACACAATTTAGAACTTGCCACAGTAGATTTTTCTTTGAAGATCTGGCGGCATTATCTCTATGGAGAGAAATGTGAGATTTACACCGATCAAAAGAGCCTTAAGAAATGTGAGAAATGTGAGAACACCAAAGTTTGTGTTCCAAACATTGTGGGACTTAAGAATGAAATTCTCATGGAAGCTCACACCACTCCTTATTCATTGCATCCTAGCATTACCAAAATGTATTAGGATTTAAAATCCTTTTATTGGTAGTGCGGGATGAAGAAGGATGTGGTAAAATTTGTATCCCAATGCTTGACATGCCAGCCGATTAAGGATCAACACCATAAACCTCCAGGGTTGTTACAACCTTTGGCTCTTCTTGAGTGGAAATGGGAGGATGTCACTATGGATTTCGTGGTTGGGTTACCTGAAACCACGGGGATGTTCGATTCTATTTGGGTTATGGTAGATCGATTTACTAAGTCCAAACATTTTCTAGTAGTGAAAACAACATTTACAGTGGATCAATATGGAGACTTATATGTTAAGAAATAGTTAGGTTACATGGGGCTCCGAAGTCCATTATATCAGATAGAGATCCAAAGTTTGCCTCAAAGTTTTGGCAAAGTCTCCAGCGAGCCATGGGTACCAAGCTGAAGTTCAGTCAGCTTTCCATCCTCAGACTGACAGACAATTCGAGAGGATAATTTAGATACTTGTGCATATGTTGTGACCCTGTGTGATGGATTTTCAAGGCTCCTGGAGCAAGTTCTTACAATGTCAAAATATTCACTTCCTTCTTCTGCTCTTGGTTCCCACCTAAGAGCAGATGAAAGTTGTTTTGTTGTTGTTGTTATGCTCTTTTAGGCTGTTGTAGAGTTGAGTGTCTTGAGTGATGCTCACTTCAATTCATTATCACATTGTTACATACCATTTCTTCTCTAGCTACCAAAAGGATTGTGTTCTTATTGCTTTTGTGTTGTTGAATGTGTTCACACATGATATATATCGTGTGAAATAAGGTTTTTTTGATAACAACTTTATGTAAAATTGCAAACTTTTGTCATTCTTAATTTAGAGTGGTTGTTTCAAGATTACAGTGTAGTTCCTGCAACATTATCTACACTATTTCAGTATAAGTGCAATCACTTGATATTAATTCTCGACTTGATCGTAATTAACATAGTATTTGTTGTCATCCCAATAACCATTAATATTTGTAGAGGTTCATATCATTAAATTATGGCATTTGTTCTCAGTATTTTGTGTTAATAATTCAAAACAACCATATTTTAATCTATTAAAATGTCCATGACAACAAACAGGTTATAACCTTAAATGCATTTTTAATCATACAAATTTATTCAGTAATTGTTCAATTGTAAATTAATTGCATTGTTTTTTCAAATCAATTAATTTACACAATGAATTATGTTTAATTTGATTTAAAACACTAAATAATAATCTAATTACATAGAAAAGCACTAAAATCTCCGTACCTTCAAAATTTTTTTTTCTTCAAATTTTTCCAGGTGAGTTTGGATAAGCTTCAATTCCCCTTTCATTTTGTTGTTAACAAATTTTCTGTACAATATAATTAGAATTATAATTTTTAGATTGTTATTTTTTCAAATTAATGTAGGCAAAAGTTACAAATCTTTTTTTTTTTTCTGGTATATCTTTTGATTTTTGATTTTTTAGGAGATCAGATCACTTTTTTGTTCTGATCTACATTGCAACCTTAGTTTCGCAAAGCTTGGACGATTTTTTGGAGAAGAAAATCATGCCTCAATTGAGAACAAAAAAGGAGGAGAAAATGAGGCTCTTGTGTGGCTGACAAGAACGAAGAAGGAAGGAGACGTGGTCTGTAAGTTCAGACAGTAAAAAAACATAGTGATTCTTTTTTGGAGAACTTATAAAAATACTGAAAAAGTGGGGAAAATTTTACAAAATATACACTGTGATACGATTTTTTTTATATTTTTACTATACCAACTTTACACAAAAATTTTCTTTAAAGTTTCAAAATTACAAAAATATTGTGTTCCACTAAAATTAAAACAAACAACTAAAAAACAACCCTAGAACAACTTAACAAACAACACGAAAACAACTATAAAATAACAAACATATAACAACAAAGCAAAGAAAAATAACAAAACATTGACCTTTTGACAACTTGATTTATTTTTTTGTACTATTACATTATTTTTTTTTTCATAAAATTTGTTGTTACAACTTTATTTATTCAACTTTTTTTTTCTCTTTTTCTTTTTGAGTTAATAATAGTTAAAAAAAACTACTATAAACTGAAAAATATTTAAGTACAACATAACAATAGCTAAAAAAGAACATAAAAATAATAAAATAAAGGCACATATATACAACAAATATCTTATCTAAAATAAACTGAAAATATACACGATAAAAAATATACATAAACTAAACAACAACTGTACAAAAAAAAATTTAAAGTAATTTGCGGTATAAATACCTAAGTTTAACTCCGAGTTGCAAATAAATACCTAAGTTTAATTTTTGGGAGTAATAATATCTAAGTTATAATTTTAGAACTTTTGTAGGTATCTATTTGTTAACTGTTAAGTAAATTGCCACGTGACAATTCCTTATTGGTCCTAGTCATTACATTTTATTTTTTTTAAAAAAAATTAATTAAAATATACCAATAAAAAGAATGACATGTGGATAATGACCTAACATATGGTCAGCTACATATAAAGTTCTAAAAATATAACTTAAGTATTGTTACCCTAAAAAATTAATCAAAATTACAAAACAACTAAACAACAACATAAAAACAACTATAATATAACTATAAAATAACAAAAAGACAACTATAAATCAACAGAAAAATAACAAGACATCAATCTTACTAAAATAAGCAATTAATTCTGAAAAACTACAAAACATCTAAGAAAATATATTACTTTTATTAATTATGTAAAAGATAGAAAACTATACATAGGAGGAGTGATTTTTTTTTTTTTTGTGTGTGTGTGTGTGTGTGAGAGAGAGAGAGAGAGAGAGAGAGAGAGAGAGAGAGAGAGAGAGAGAGAGAGAGAGAGAGAGAGAGAGAGAGAGAGAGAGAGAGAGAGAGAAAAGAAAAAAAAAACTTTTTTAAAGCTTTAAAAAATAGTAAAAAAAATAGAAAGTATAAATGTAATAATTTTTTTTATTAAAATATAAACATAAAATTAAAAAAAAAGTTTTTTTTTTTTAACGATTTTCTCTCTCTCTTCGCTCCTTGCAACTCTCCTCTGAGTTGGTGCCATGCCGAAAACGAGGTCCAAGACTGTGGGAAAATCGCAAATTTTAAACAAAAAGGCCAAGAAGAAAGGTCTGAATTCATCTGCTGATGTAAGGAAGACCAAATCCATGGAGGAAATTCTTGGTGTTGAACCAGTGGAATTCTCGGATGAAGAGGAAGACAGAGTAGGAGTTGATTTGATTCATGATCAGCCTCCTCTATCTCCGGATTCATCGTTGAGGTTATTCAAGCGAAAAGATGAGATAGCTGCTGATTTTGGCTATTTCTTAGCTGCTAATAAGGAATGCCGAAATTCTATCTTGAAGGGAATTCAAGCTACACCTCCAGTTCTTCGAGCAGAACCAGTGATGCGTAACCTAGAATTGGCTTTTAACAATGGATGACATAGAAGAGGAGGTTGCATACTGGAAATCGGTAGTAGTCTGCTATGTTCTCGGTGCCAATCCACCACTTGCAGTTCTGGAGGGCTTTGCACGACGGATCTGGAAGGACAAAGTGGACAAGATAGGTATGGTCTCTTATGGTGTTTTCCTCATTAGATTTACTAGTATTAAAGATAGAGATGATATTCTAGCTGGTGGTTATATCTTCTTTAACAAGAGGCCTGTCATAATGAAGGCTTGGGACCCTAATTGTAATGTTAAGAAAGAGGATATTCGAACCATTCTTATTTGGATTCAGCTAGAGGACTTAGAGTTGAAGTATTGGGGCCAAAAATCCTTGTTTAAGATAGTTGGGCAACTAGGAAAACCTATACTGGTTGATGAGGTTACTAAGGAAAGGGATAAACTTCTTTTTCCTAGAATCCTTATTGAAGTTTCAATGGAGCAAGAGTTTCCAAGCCTGATCTATTTTGAGAATGAATTTGGTGCTGATGTTTCTGTGGTTGTCAACTATGACTGGAAGCCTGTTCTTTGCAAACATTGCAAGGGAATGGGACACAATACAGATGAATGCAGGAAGAAGGAGACAAAGAAGCAAGAATGGGTGGTGAAAGGGATGAAGAAACAAGGGACTGAACTGAATGGGGAAGATATAGAGGGGTTTCAACCAATGGTGAAGGGTTGGAGGCCTAAAAATCAGAATGCTAATGCTGAAGCATCCACTTCGAATCAGTATACTGCATTACAGACTGGGGAAGACTATGAAATGCAGGGGAAAGAGGATCAGGTGACAAATGAGGTACATGAAGAGATAATAACTAGAGGAGGGGGAGAGCCTCCTTTGAACAATGGATAAGATTCTAAGTTGGAACGTCCGGGGAATCAACAACCAATACAAGCAAATAGATGTTAAGCAATTTATTGCTAAAAATAATGTTGGTTTGGTTGGTCTCCTCGAGACGAGAGTTAAGGCTTCAAATCTTGGAGCCTTATACGTTAGAATGTTTTCCAATTGGTGTTTTACGGCAAATAATGCTTGGAATAAAGGGGGAAGAATTTTAGTAGCATGGAATCCTTTGAGTTACATAGTAGACATACTATTTTGCTCAAGCCAAATTATTCATCTTTCGGTTACAGCCATGGATAATAGGAATAAGTTCCTAGTTTCTTTTATTTATGGTTTTAACAAGGAAGAGGATAGGAGGCTTCTTTGGAAAGAATTAGAGGGATTGAGAACAAATGAACCATGGGTAGTGCTTGGGGACTTTAATGATATTCTTGAGAAGGGGGAAAGAATTGGGAAGAGAGCACACTTTACTCCAACAGCCTTCCGTGAATGTACAGTAAGTGTCAATTAGAGGATGTGAAATATGGAGGGAGTTATTTTACTTGGAATAATAGACAACAAGGAGATGATAGAATATACTCCAAGATTGATAGAGTTATGGCAAATCCTAGTTGGCTGAATATGTATCCGGTTGCTGAAGCAATTTTCTTCCAGGAGGGCCTCTTTGATCACACCCCCGTAATATTGACAGTTTATCCCTCACTTCCAAGTGGTAGAAAACCGTTTAAATATTTTCCAATGTGGTCGAGTTCCCCTCATTATCAAAAGCAAGTTGCTGACAGTTGGAAGGTATCGGTTGTGGGAACTAAAATGTATCAAATAGTCACCAAACTGAAGAGGCTCAAACCGGTTTTGACAGCAATCAACAAGCAAGGTTTTGCTGATGTACAAGGAGAAGAAATGAGGGTGAAGGAGCTTATGAATGAGTGTCAACAAAGGCTGAATCATGATCCATTAAATGTAACTCTAATGCAGCAAGAGAAAGAAGTACGCGAGCAGTATGCTGAGAAGCATAAAGTACTAATTTCTTTTCTGCAACAAAAATCCAAGGTTAATTGGATTAAAAATGGGGATTCCAACACATCAGTCTTTCATTCAAGTATCAAGGACAGAACAAGGAAAAATAGAATTCTTTCCGTTGTCAATGCTCAAGGTGATAGAGTTGATGATCAAGAGAAGATCACTGAGGCTTTCCTAGACTATTACAAGGAGTTATTGGGGACAAGCATGATAGGAAGGCAGAGGGTTAAAACTTCAGTAATGAATGAGGGGCCTTTGATAACAAGTACACATGCTGAAGCGTTGATGACAGACTTCTCTAAAGAGGAAATAAAAGCTGCCATGTTTAGCATTCCTGGGGTGAAGAGTCCGGGGCCAGATGGTTATGGAAGTTATTTTTTCCAAGACAATTGGGAGCTAGTTGGAGATGAAACCTGTGAAGCTATTGCCTCCTTCTTGAAGTCAGGTAATTTGCTAAAAGAAATTAATTCAACTGTCATTACCTTAATTCCTAAAATAAAATGCCCGAATAAGGTGAGTGATTTTCGGCCTATATCCTGTTGTAATGTGCTATATAAGGTGGCTACTAAGTTGATTTGTTCTAGACTTAAAAATATCTTGCCTGAAATAGTCTCTCTAAATCAGGGAGGATTTATTAAAGGTAGATATATAGCACATAACATCATGATATGCCAAGATCTAATTAGGAATTATGGTAGGAAGGAGTCTAAGCCTAATTGTATGATCAAACTTGATCTTCAAAAGGCGTATGACACAATGGATTGGGATTTTTTGGAGGAAATGTTACATGCTTTTGAATTCCCGGAGAAGTTCATAAGGTTAATCATGACTTGTATTAGAACACCTAGATACTCCTTAATGTTCAATGGATCCATGCATGGATTTTTTGAAGCAAAAAGGCGCTTGAGGCAAGGTGATCCAATGTCCCCTTTACTCTTTGTTTTGGGAATGGAATATCTAAGCCGAATCATGAGCAAGATTGGAAGGAAAAAAGAATTCGGATATCATGAGAGGAGTGCAGAATTGAAGCTAAACCACCTTAGTTTTGCGGATGATGTACTTTTTTGTTTTGTAGAGGTGACTTTAAAAGTATCTATTTGTTGATGCAAGGGCTCAAATTATTCTCAAACACCTCAGGTTTAACACCAAACAAAGGTAAGTCTGCTGTTTTTTTTGCAGTGGAATGGAGGAAAGGGAGATAAAAAATGTGCTGGACATGACTGGATTTTCGAGACAGGATGCACCATTCAAGTATTTGGGAGTTCCCATCTGTGCAAGGAAAATTGCAGCCTCTGATTGTGTCACACTTGCTCAAAAGATGACTAATAAAATAAGGTATGGTCAACTAGAAATCTGTCATATGCTGGGAGGTTAGTGTTGGTTAACTCTGTTCTTAGTACAATTCACATGTATTGGAGTCAGATAATGATCCTTCCTTAAAAAGTCATTAAAGAAATAGAGGGAGTATGTAGGTCTTTCTTGTGGACAGGGAAGAGTATAATGGAAGAAGCTGGAGCTGTTGGTTGGGATAATTTGTGCTACCCGAAAAAAGAAGGTGGACTTGGCCTATTGAACATTGCTCAATGGAATATAGCTGCCATGTTTAAACACATATGGGCTGTGGCAAATAAAAAGGACAATCTTTGGGTGAAATGGGTGCATTGTGTATATATAAAAAATCACAATTGGTGGGAGTATAAAGCTTCCCAAAGTAGTAGTTGGTATTGGAGGAAAATGGTGTCTATTAAAGATTTAGTGAAACAGACATTGAACTATGAAGAATTTTCGAAGGAAGAGTATAAAGTAGCGGCAGGCTATAAGCTTCTAGTTCAAGAACAGGGAAGGGTGGACTGGTGCAATGAAGTCTGGTCTAGAATTAACACCCCGAAGCACAGCTTTCTCACCTGGTTAGCCATATTGCAGAGATTGAAAACTAAAGATCGGCTTTGCAGGTTCAGAGTAATTGACTCCCCAGTCTGCAGCTTCTGCAATATTGCAGATGAAACAACCGAGCACCTGTTCTTCAGGTGTGATTTTTCCCAGCAATGTCTGATGCAAGTGAAGAACTGGCTTCAGTGGAAGGCTCGAGCTGATACTATGCAGGTTGTGCTTAAAACAATAAGGAAAGCCAAGCAAACCAAATTCAAGACGAATGTCAAACCTTCAAGTATAGCAGCACTTGTATACTTGATTTGGAAGGCAAGGAATGATCTTATTTGGCAAAAGAAGGTGCTAAAGGCAGAGGAGCTGGTCCAGCGGCTTCAAAAGATTGTCAAAACTAGAACTATGCTTGTATTGCCACAAAAAGTGAAAATCAAAGATAGAGAATGGTTTGATTGTTTGTAAATAATTGTATAGATTTATTGAGGCCAAAGTTGGTGCTTTCAGGATGTAAATAAAAGTTTTGTGCAATGAATACTTCTGATTCATCAAAAAAAAAATAGTTTTTGGTGAATTTTCTTTTTTTTTTTTTTCTTTTTTTGATTAATTTTCCTTAAGTAAAAATGTAAAAATTAGGCCTAATAAGCCCTAATATTAGAAAAGGCCCGACAAGAAAGGTTTAGACTATTTTTTAGTATTTTCTTTATTGTCAGTAATTTTATTTATTTTTATGATACAATTTATAAAGAATTTTATGGCATGATATTACTGTTGGGTTTTATGCCCTAAATAAAACTCATTTCAATATAATCAGATTTACTTATTAATATAGATCAGAAATAAAATTTAATGTTGCATGGTTCACATGATTTATTTCATGATTATATGTACATAATGTATAAATTCATCTGAAACCCTTTTCACATACTAGATCCTGTTTATTGTGCCGTCAACACGTTGGAAAGTAAACATGACTATGTGAATAAAGTTTCCTAGATTTATCAGACATAGGGTTTTACTGATATGATACAACAGAGTTTACTTGCATTTGGAGAAGTGCTATGTTCTTTCCAGAGCATTGGTTAAAGTAAAGCTCAGGTTGGATGCATGGAGTATGCATCGGAAGGGACCGATATTGAACTTTGACTTAGATTTATTAAACTTACCGTAATATCTATTCAAGTCAATATCGCCTAGTTGATCCTAGATCAAATGTTCTTAATCCTGTTATGATTAGGCTCAATCTTGAAAGGCTATTCGTGTTCTTTGATTTGTTAGTTAAGCCTACTTTTAGGTCAGGGTGATACGTACATTTTGGGAACACGGTAGTGCAATTGAGTGGGAGCGCTAGCATAAACATGGAATCTATAGCTTCTATCTGGCGAATAGTAAGCAAAGGATGATCTCCTTCGAGCTTGACCAAACGAACATAAATGGTGGAGTACTCATTTCACATAAGCTGAAATATCATTTATACGGGGTCAAGTATTTTAAGGATAAAATACATTGTAGGGTGTAACGGTAATTCAATCCCTTTACAGTGTAGATCATTCATATAGAGGATCATTGATCACATTAGGATTATAACAATGGATAACTAATGATGTGTCTATATGGTGGAACATACAGAGCATTCTATATACTGAGAGTGCAATTCTAAGTTCTATGCGTGGATTCAACGAAGAATTAATAAGTCAGTGAATTTTAGTGCTAAATTCTTGATCTACTTATTGGAAGCTCGGTTATATAGACCCATGGTCCCCCCACTAGTTGAGATAATATTGCTTGTAAGACTCATGTAATTGGTTTTGATTAATCAATTATAATTCTCAAATTAGACTATGTCTATTTGTGAATTTTTCACTAAGTAAGGGTGAAATTTGTAAAGAAAGAGTTTATAGGGGCATATTTGTTAATTATGATACTTTGTATGGTTCAGTTAATAAATATGATAAATGACAATATTATTTAATAATTATTTATAGTTATTAAATAGTTAGAATTGGCATTTAAATGATTGAATTAGGAAATTGGCATTTTTGAGAAAATCAGATACAAAAGGTGGTAAAATTGCAAAATTGCAAAACTCAAGGCCCAATCCACTTATGTATGGCCGGCCACCTATATGTATATTTTAAGTTGATTTTTTCATTATTTTAATGCCATATAATTCAAATCTAACCCTAGTGGAATGCTATAAATAGATAGTGAAGGCTTCAGGAAAATTACACTTTTCTTCAGACTTTCTGATTCAGAAAAACTGAGCCTTCTCTCTCCCTATCTTTAGCTACCACTTCTTCTTTCTTCTTCCATTGAAATTTCGAAATTTCTTAGTGTATGAGTAGTGCCCACACACATCAAGTGATACCTCAATCATAGTGAGGAAGATCGTGAAGAAAGATCATCAGCAAAGGAGATTCAACATCAAAGATTCAGAGAAAGAGATCCAGGTTCAGATATTGATAATGCTCTGCTACACAAAGGAATCAAGGGCTAGATATCTGAACGGAAGGAGTCATTATGTTCCGCTGCACCCAATGTAAGGTTTCTTAAACTTTATATGTGTTTAATTTATCGTTTTAGAAAGTTCATATTTAGCATGTTAATAAACATACTTGTGAGTAGATCTAAGATCCTGGTAAAATAATTTCCAACAATTACTAATGAGGAATGAAAAGAACATGCACAGTAGGGCTGAACATCGAGTCGGTTGATTGGGTTTTGGGTTCGCGGGTTTTGAGTTTGCGGATTTTGGGTTCAAAAAATTATACTTGCACCCGACTCGTGAAATAGTTTGGGTTCACGAGTTTCGGGCTCAGAGATCACGGGTCCTCTGTGTCTTTTTCTCGCCTTAACTTCATATTTTGAGTCATATATGCATGTGCTTGCTCATAAGTTTTATATTATGTACACCTTATTGAATTATTTGACGGTATGGAAGAGATCATAAACTTTCTCTCTAATTCATCTTAATCATGTTTTGCGGGCACTAAATTTATTTTTTCATTACAATGTTAAGTTCTTGTTGAATGTTTTTCTTTTTATTTTTTACAGTGTTATTTTCAGCTCATACCTTTGCAATGCTGGATTGATCTTTTTTCAATATACTTGATATTTTCATTGTAATATTGGTCGATTTAGTCCAACATTTCTAATTAAAATTTATTTATTTATTCATTTTTAATATATTATATATATATATATGTAAGAAGAAAAAAATTAGTTGGGTTGGGGGGCGAGTTCGGGTTCAACTTGAAACCATGTGGCCATAAAAAACCAATCCGGGAACGGTTGAACCCGACCCGCCCAAACAGAACAGGTTTTTTAAAATTTTCAAGTTGAGCTAGTCAGATCAGGGTCAAACTCGATCAAAATGTTCGGTCCTAATACATAGTAGTCATTCTTTTTCATTTTACTAAAATATAAAATGGGACATAATTAAATAGAGGATTGTTATTGGGTATTAGTACTGTTTAGTACCTCTAGATATAGTCTTGTGATTGGCTAATGATACTTCTTAAAAGTTGTTATAGTAAATTATATGGAACTCGGTACTTAGTTAGATTAATAGCGATATTGACACATAAGAGAGTACTAAACATCACTATTACTGCCTTTTAACATTTCTCAATTAAATATAGGAGCTGTGTTTGAAAGAAAGGAAATGATTGATTGTCTCTATTGGCAATATAATGAAATAGAATGACTACTATACATACATACGGAATGCCTTTTCCATTGATTAAAATAGACAACCCTAGCTAACCCGATTTATCAACAAGGATTCAAGTACACCGCCCACTGTCCATTAATTTAAAATATTATATAATCTTGGTGTTGAATTTTGAGAAATCCCCAACAGCCACTATATATATATTTAATGGTGGTGGTTAGGATATTTCGTTTAGGTCATTTAGATTATTTATAAAGAATAATATTTATAATAATTGTAAGAGCTACTCTCATTGTTATTGGTCTCTATTAATATTTATATAATCTTTATTAAAGAATAATATTTGTAAGTCTTACTATTAATCATTCGTTTAGTACTCATGGTAAGAGAGATCACAATACCATATTAGCTCATAGTTTAGGAAAGATGGCCTTATCTTAAGATAGAGCTATGATATTGTGGCTTGCTCCAGCTACACGTTTGTTCCTTAGTTATTTTAGGCTGTTTATACTAATAATACGATTTTAATTAATAGTACGACATTAGCGATACCCTAACATTTTTCTCGTGCTATTGAATGAATGATATACATACTTGCATTGAATTATTTTTAAGCTATAGTGCCACCTATTAAAGTTAAAATTAATCTATGCCTTTTTTTACCTTATTTTTGTCTGCTGAAATGAACGAGTATAGATATAAAATTAGGTATCTACAGAAACAAATTTGATATGATAAGGATATAATTTCTAGACTGATCAAATTACTTCGTGACTTTCATCCTTTAAAAAAGAAAAAGACAAAAAGAAAAAAGGACTTCACTTCATTCATTTGAAAATAAAGTAAAAAAAAAAGTACTTCATTTCTTGCTAAATAGATCGGGATATTGGAATAAAACATAATTGTCAAACTCACAATTATATTTTACTTTTCAACTAAACTAACCGGGATTTTTGCCTTATTCAAAAAAAAAAAAAAAAGGAAAAAAGAAAAAAAAAAGGTTTTTCATTTTTAATTTTCATTCAAATTTGTTAATTAGTTTTTTTTATTTGAAAAGCACAGTAAGTAGAAAAAGCACTGTAAATAAGTAAGGTGTTACACCCAGGCTCATAGAACAAACTATAACTTTTACTCAATAAATACCAAAACTGTCCACTTTTCACATCATGACGCGTTGTATAGAAAAGAAGATTTCGAATATAGGGTGGTGGCCATATCCTCATAAATAATGAGAGTTACTTTTTAAGTCCGCATTTCTAGCCATTGTCCTCACTGACCAAGATTTAGAGCCTTGCGGCATATCTCACTTGTTCATATTCAATGGAAATTCTCTCTTCCTCGAGGTAAATGTGTGACTTCCTATCACATTATATCCTGATACACATGAGAGTATTTTGCAAATATTGTATGCTTGTAATAGTCGATTGACCTACGACATACAATGTGATATTCGGACGTTGGGCCTTAATTGACTTTGGAGCAATCACTTCCATTTGACACTAGTGCATGATATTCACTACAATTTTGAGAGGGATAAGGACTCTAATGGGAGATCTAAGTTAACCCAGGCATTGTTATAGTGTATATACTAATAAGTAATGGTATTAAATGTATACCAAATATTAAATAAAATAAAATAATTTGCAATATAGATATTTAAATTTCTCTCTCAGTTATAAATAAATGCCCAAATTTAATTTTTGGCGGTAATAATACTTAAGTTTAACTATTCACGTTTTATTTTCTTATTAGTATATTTATATTAATTTTTTTAAAAATTAAAATTTAATGACTTGGACCAACTATAAATTGTCACGTGTTAATTTACTGCTAAAAATTAAATTTAGGTATTTATTTGCAATTGGAAATTAAACTTAGATATTTATACAGTAAATTACTACACTAAAATTACTTTTAGAAAATATTTAATGTATATATTAGTTAATGATCATAAATAAATATAATATTATTATAATAATATTAAAAAATAAATGAAATGAAAAGTCTGAACTTCCCTAAAATAAAAGAGATACATGTCTCTAATAAAGTGATTGAACTTATTTTTAGTAAAGTAAATTATTATGAAATTTGTTTAACAAAATTTTGAAGCATATTCTGAATACGTATGTCGTTTTATATAAAAAAATATAATTATAATTATTTAAATAATGAAAACAAAATTTGGAGTGAAATTTTATTTTTATATTACACTCAATCTTGCATTATTTCTTTTCAAAAAAAAAAATCTTGCATTATTTTTTGTAAACAATCATGCATTATTGTTACGTGATTATAATTAATTTATGATGACAGACAGAAAGTAGTTGGTATAGATATGGATGTCGGTTAATTGACTACATAATTTATAGTAACGATCTTCACGTGTTAATCTAGAATTTAGCCATAAAAGAAGTGTAGTGATGTATATTTTATTATTTTAGAATTTTAAAAAATTGTTATTTAGTTTTATTTTTTTTTGATAATTATGTAAGTTATAATTATTTAAGATATTTTATAAAATTATAATAAATTTAAATTAATTTACAATATATAAAAAAATTAAAATAGTACTCAAAAAATTTATAACTTTATTTTCTTAATGTTAAACTTGTCCAAATTTTCAAACTTTAATTTTAGAATATGTTAATACATAAATACAACCAATACAACTATATAAAAATGTTGCATTGGTACACCCATTTAAAATGGTGCGCCATAAAATTTTTGTAAAAGAACATTATTCATCTATTTTAGACTAATTTTTTCTCCTGTGCCATGTGTTATATTTATTGGTGTTTTTATAATCCACCGCAAAAAAAAAAAAAAAAAATGCTCTTCGATCCACTTTTCAAAATTTGTCAAATTTTGAATAATTTTTAAAGTAGAAAATATTATTCAAACTGACAATTTAACATGCTTGTGACTATTTAGACATATGTTAAATTTGTTTTAAATGTATTAAAATTTTATAAAATACCTCAAAGAACTACAATATACATATAAAAAAATATATTCTTGTATGCCTAAAGTATGACCCATTTAGGATTGCACATAAAATTTTCCAATTTTATTTACTAAAAAAAATATTTTCAAGAAAAAAAAATGTAAAATTTATTCTGGAACTTTATCTTTTTATCGAAAAAAAAAACTATCATTAATTAATCTTCTTCCTATTGAAATTTCTATGGCCACCGTCAATCTTAGCTATTCATATGACAATTTACAGCAATTCACTTGCCGAAAACTTGATGAGTGAGATTTATAAACAACGACATAGGCAGTGAAGTCGGTGGCGATATCATGGGAGTAGATTCACCATGGAGAAGATAGAAATTAGGTGGATGCATAATCTGTATTACAGAATTTTTTAGAAAATAGAATTTATTATTTATTTTATTATTGATTTTTCAGCTGCTAGCATCTAATCAAGCATTCATTTATATATATACATAATGTTTTGGATGTTTCACTATCAAATTTTGAAAAAATTTCTTTGCTCTATTATTGTTATATTTTTATTTTTTTTGAGAAAAGGTCTGTTATCATTAATTTGTAGCGTCATTTACAACAACAGAGAAAAGAGTAGGAGGAAAATCCTCATACCACACACAATCATTATCCAACACTAATGCTTGCTTGGCCAAGCCATGAGCAGCTTGATTTGCATCCCTTCGCACATGAGATACACAAACATTAGGGAAATAGGACAATTGATTTTTAACATCAGAAATAAGATCAGAAAAACCTAAATTTCTAGATGCTAAACTTTGTAAACCAGTAACTAGCAGTAGGCAATCCGACTCAACAAAATCAAGTTGAACATGTAAAGATTGAGCCCATTGGAGACCATAGTAGAGAGCCTTGGCTTCCATTTCATGAGGCTGTAGATTCCCAAGCATAGGCTTAGATAGAGCAGCTTTAACATGACCACATGAATCTCTTATAATTGCTCCAAGTCCCATTTTATTGCTGGCCGAATCAATAGCAGCATCAACATTCATTTTCAACTTTGTTGGAGGAGGAGCAATCCATAAAAGATGAGTCGCAGCAGAGGAAGATTGCAGACCAGATTTTGAAGCCTTCATGGTCTGCTGAAAATTGCAGACATAAGCCAGAGCCTTTGCTGCAATTACCTCTGGTTTTTGGGGATCTTTGCCATGAATAATGTTGTTCCTATCATACCAAATATACCACATAATGCATAAAATCTTTTCTAAGTCAGATTTGGTGTAAGTTTTTGATAGCAACAACATAAAATCTGCATTGGTTAATCGGCTGGCAGCTTGAAAATCAAGGACAAAATCTGTTGAACGCCAGACTGCTTTAGCATGCTTGCAGCTAAATAAAGCATGCCCCACCGATTCCCAAGCATTGGAACATAAGCTACAAGCCGCAGATGTAATGATTTTTCGTTGAAATAAAGCAGCAGCCACTGGTATGGATTGTTGATGAGCTCTCCATCCAAAGATTTTAATTTTTGATGGAATGTTTAGGCCCCAAAATGATTTCCACCATGAGCTATGAGTTGCTGAAGTGGAAGTTTGCTGCTGTGTTTCAAGGGAACAAGCAAAATGGTACCCCGACTGTACTGAATATATACCAGAATTGTGATGGTTCCACACCCAAATGTCATCTGTAGCAGACTCAGCAAGAGGAATTGTAAGAATTTTGGCTACATCAACTACAGAGAAATCCCTGGTAAGTGAATCCACATCCCAAATGAAGTCTGAGGTGATATATTGTGAGACACGATTTTGAGGTAAACCAGTATAAGAAACTGGTGTAAATCTTGTATTCCCTGGTATCCAAGGATCAAATTTGCACTTGATATTTTGCCCAGTCCCAACCTTAAGCCTCACACCTTGAAGTAACAAATCTCGACCCCAACATATACCTTGCCATGTCATTGAAGAATAGCTACCCTTAACAGCAGTCATGAAATCACCATTCGAATAGTATCGTCCCTTCAAAACTCGGGCTAGCAAAGTATCAGGATTTTGGAAAATGCGCCAAGCTTGCTTAGCCAACAAAGCTTGATTGAAGTGAACATAAGAACGAAATCCCATACCTCCCTCCATCTTTGTTTTGTATAGGAAATTCCATTTCTTCCAATGTGTCTTTTTCTTGTCTTCTGTTGATCCCCACCAAAATTGTGCCATCATGGAGTCTAATTGATTGCAGAAACTCTTAGAAAGTTTGAAACAACTCATAGCATATGTAGGGATTGATTGTACCACAGCTTTCAAGAGAATTTCTTTTCCCCCAATAGAAAATAGTTTGTCATTCCAAGCATGTAACAATTTCCATATCCTTTCTTTGATGTCTGCAAAAAGAAGCTTCTTATCTTGCTCAGAATAAGCTGGAAGACCTAAGTACTTTTCATGACATTCACTAACCGGCATGCCCAAAACTTGACTAAAAGAATGTCGGATTGAAGCTGGTGTATTCGGTGAAAAAGACAAAACAGACTTGTCTTCATTGAGAAGTTGACCAGATGCTCGATGATAAATATCAAGAGCTCTTTTAATGGCCCCCGAAGATCTATCATTGGCTTGGCAAAAGAGCAAACTGTCATCAACAAACAACAAGTGTGTAATAGGAGGAGATCTTCTTGAAATAGCTAGTCCTTGTAGCCTACCAATAGACTCCTCATATTGCAACAACCGAGAGAGACCTTCTGAGCATATCAAGAATAAATAAGGTGATAAAGGATCACCTTGACGTAGACCACGCTCTGGAGTAACTGACCCTTTAACTTCTCCGTTGACAAGGAAAGAAAAAGAAGTTGTGTGAAGGCAAGTCATAACAAGTGTAATCCAGCGAATATTGAACCCCATTTTGCCCATCACAGCCGCAATGTAAGACCATTCAACTCGATCAAAAGCTTTACTCATATCAAGTTTTAAGGCAGCATAACCTTTATTCCCTCGTGTTCTATGCTTCAGACTATGCACCATTTCAAACGCCACTAAAACATTATCAGTAATTTGTCTATTGGGCAAGAAAGCACTTTGAGTGTCAGAGATAACATTTGGTAGGACATGCTTTAGACGAAGTGCAATCATCTTAGAAACCAACTTGTAAATGACATTGCAAAGACTAATTGGCCTGTAGTCCTTCATTGTTTTCGGTTTCTTCATTTTTGGAATGAGAGTAATTAGAGTCTTATTGATAGCTGCTGGGTTGGCTCCATGATTCAAAACATTCAAGACGACTTGTGTAACCAAAGGACCAACAACCTCCCAGTTGTGTTGATAAAACATAGCAGACATACCATCCAAACCAGGACTCTTATCGGCTCCCATAGATTTCAAAGCAGAAAAAACATCCTCCGTAGTGAAGTCATGAAGGAGAAAGTCATTATGAGCCTCTGTAATTGTGGTTGGAATGGTAGAGAGGACATGATTTAGAGCCCAATGATCCTCCTCTGAAGCCTTAAAAAGAGAGTCAAAATAGGTTGTTATAACAGAGGTAATATCATCCTTAGAATGCCAAGTCTGACCATGATCATCTTGTATACTTCTGATATAATTGTTGGATTTCCTTGAAGAAGCTTTTGCATGAAAAAATTTAGTATTCCGATCACCCGAAGTGAGCCATTCCACCCTTGAACGCTGCTGCCAGTATTGTTCCTCATTAGCCAAAAGCTCATCCAAAATGGCTTCAGCCGAGGTGATATTTTGAGAAAAATCACTGCCTTGCGTAGGAGTGTTATGTAATTGCTGAACCCGAGTTTGAGCATCTTTAATATCCCTCTTCATATGGCCAAAAGTGTTGTTGTGCCACTGCTGCAAATTCTTAGCACAATCGGCCAAACTAGCTGTCAAATTATCAATACAGTTCCCATCTATCCCATTTGCCATCCAAGAATCAGCTATTAGTCGAGAACACTCAGGGGAATTTAACCACATCCTTTCAAACCGAAATCTTGACTTTCGTCTTTCAACAGGTTGGTGATTAGAGAAAGTAAGCACAACAGAAAGTGCTCTATGATCCGAACCATAGTAGTCCTCATGAGACACCGTTGGAGGAGTGAAATTATCTAACCACACCGAATTAACGAAACACCAATCGAGCCGTTCTTTCAGTGCATTAGGATTTGTTCTACTTTTGGTCCATGTGAAATCATCTCCAGTGAAGGGCAATTCTTTTAAACAACATTGGTCCAAGGTAGATCTGAAAGCCACCATTTGATTATCTTGTCTTAGAGGTCCACTATTTTTATGTGTATGTGAAAAAATTTCATTGATATCTCCCAACAGCAGCCATGGATCAAGTGGGGAAACATCACTCAGTCGTTTAATCAAAGTCCATGTGTGTTTTTTATTGTGAGTTTCAGGAAAACCATACACAGCCGAGAGATGCCATCGAGTATCATTTTCACACACCAAGTAACAATCAAAGTAATTAACATTCATTGAAAGAAGAGTTACATCTACATGATCTTTCCATAACAACATGATCCCCCCTTTCAAACCAGTCCTAGGAACTTCTAAACCACAACTGAAACATAAAGATTGTTTAAAGCGAGAAAGAGAATTAACTGGAACCTTTGTCTCCATAAGAAACAACACATGAGGATTTTGCTCTTTGACAAGCAAACGAAGCTTACGGAATGCTCTCGGGTTCCCCAAACCCCGAGCATTCCAACTTACGATTTTCATGGTGAACCGCGGGGCTGCTGAGCAACCTCCGCAGAGTTGTCAAAAACATCAGCAGAATCCTCAATAGCAGAAACACACTGACGTAAACCAGCAACTTCTGACAAGGAAGAAGCAGTTTCAGAGTTAATAGCTCGGCATCTCTTCAAAGTTTGCCTCATAGAATTGGTGTCAAACTGTCTTTTGAAGACTTTATTGGGCTGTATATTTTCTTGATCATGAACAAGAGCCTTGGACACATTGATAGCAGCAGGGACCTGGGTGAAAACCGGCTTAGGAGCAGCAGATGTTGACAGTTGATGCAGTGGGAACCTTGGAACATTATTTGGTGTAATGAGCGGAGGATATGAAGCAAAAGTGTTTGAGTTTGTAACACTGGAGCCTATTTCTGGTGTGAAAACATCAAGCAAGATAGTGGAAGACGGGGTTGTACTCATCCCAATAATATTTTTCCCTTTGTCCATAGGAGCATTCACAGATTCAGAGTGTGTGTGGGGATAAATGCTGGAAGAAAGAGGAAGAGGAGAGCTAAAAGAGGCATGATTCAGTGTGGATGGAACAAAAATGGAAGAATTTGTTGAAGTAGTTAAGGGTGTAATGGGATTAGAAGTGTTGCTGTGTTTGCTCTTATTATTGTTATATTTTTAGTTTTATTTTCAAATATATACTAAGTAATAATTAGGAATAATTATAAAACATTTAATTATACTTTCCCAAAAAAAAAAAAATAATCTCAGCTACTATATCGTGAATTGTGAAAGTGAAACAGTGAAAGATTGATTAATGGCTAGATTATAGACTGATTTCTTTTCCTCTTAAATGAAACATTACATTAAGTAGTCATGGCACATTTTGCACCCAAGTTTATCCAAAAAAGTAATTAATGCAATATTTACTATTAAGCAAGGTGAATCAAGGGCATGTTTACGTTTACTATCTTTATCCTAATTCAGATCGATTCAATGAAAAAGATTAAGTTGAGAATTGATCTTAAGGTTTTATTTTGTCGGTGGATTATTCCAGTAAGTTCAGCACGGAGAAAGTGGAATTTCCAATGATTAGGCCAATTTTAGTTTTATAAAAATATTTTATCTTTTTAATTTTTTAATTGAGAATCAAATTTTAAAAGAAAATAAAATCACTTTCAATAATTTTTTAAATAGTTTTTTTAATCAATATTTTGCGGATTCCAACTAAATCTGACCTCTGACCCGAACCCGAATTCTATCCTAGACCTACACCCGACTTAAATAAAATTAAAAAATAAAAATAAACTTTCGGAACACTTTTATTATTTAAAAAAAAAATTAAAAAAACAATAGTAATTAAAGAATACATTTTTATTTTTCAAAAATAAAATTGTTAAAAACAAAAAATTTTATTTTTATTATGTGATTAAAAAATTAAAAAACAAAAGTTTTACCAAACTACACCTAAATTTATTTTAGATAAAGTAAAATATCAAAAATAAAAATAATTTCATGTATTGGGGTTAACGGAGTAAATTGGGTAAATTTCACAAACATATTATTATTTGTTGCTAAGTCCACTCAATTATCATATTACGTGTACTTCTCAAATTTTAGTGATAAAATTCACCAAATTATAAAACTATTAGCAAATTTAAGGTGTCATCTATTTTGTATAGTTAAATGCCAACTTAAATTACTCTTGTACATGTGACACGTTTATATTGATAAACCTAATTATATTATTTCAAAATAATATAAAAATTATTATATTTTTTTATTTTTATAATTTTTTTATTATTTTTAAATATTTAAGTTTTATTTTTATAATTTTATTCAATTTTTAAAATAAATTTTGAAATATTTTATAAATAATAATATTATAAGGTGTATATCAATATAAACGTGTGTGTACTAGAATTTTCACATAAGCTGTTCATACTGACCGTTAATCGAATGACACCTTAAATTTGTTAATAGTTTAATAGTTTGGAAGGTTTTACTGATAAAAATTAAACTTGAAGGGGTTAAGTGCAACGATAGTTGTGAGGGTCGCCAAAACTCATATACGTACAACTGTAAATGTATATATATTTTGAAAGAGAAGTTAAAGTAATATATTGAAAAAATAAAAGGTAAAAAAGGGATTTTAGCGCCTAAACAACCTAAATTACACATTTAGGTACACTGAATCCCACAAATCTAATTTTTAGCGGTAAAACTCTGAACCCACATTCTGTTTTGCTTTCTACTATTTTGTTACCTCTCATTCGTTTGATTGTCAAATCCTCCTACGTTGCAACTCAAATATGTATCCATATCAGCTGTTAAGGGCCATGTGGACGGTAATATGTACAAAAACTTACACATGTGAAAGTTTTAACAGTGTACATAAGATTAATTATTTAAATATAAAAAAATTTATGAAATAAAAAAAATAATTAAAAATATAAACAAATAAATTATAATAAATTTTAAAATAATATTTCCTTTTTTTCTTTCTCTTTTTCGTTTCTTCTTTCACTTCTCACTAAAATTTCTTTCTCAGTACTCCCATTCTGTTCTGCAAATCTCGACCTTCAAGCACCAGTGTAGCTCAATGAAAAACACCACCACTACAACATACCACCACAGCCACCACAACCTAAAAAAAATAGTACACAATACCAACCACCACCATCACCACTTCAACCCTAAAAAAAAAAAAATCCAAAATCACCACAACAACCACCACCACTACTATCGAAAATCACAATCTAATGTTTTCCTCTTCACCACAACAGATCAACACTACCACCACCAAAAACATCAAGAAGAATAAAATAAAATAAAAATTCAAAAAAATGAGTCTTTACAATCAGAAATACCCTTACATTTATCCAAAAAAATATTACATGAAAAAAATTCCATTTCTTCCAATCTTATATAATGAATACCCATATAAAAGTTTCAAACTTTTTACCAAAAAAAATAAACCAAAAAAGAAAGAGTCCTTATGATCTGAAATACCACATGTGAGAAAGTGAGACAAACAATGCAGATGGGAGTACAAGACTAAGAGTGTGAGAGCAAGCAGATCTAAAGAATGTGAGAGAGCATATTTGAGATGGCGAAAGATGCATACAATGGTGATGGCACTAGAAAATGACGATGGGATCTCAGAGCCTTGGCGATGTCAACGATGGTGGGTCTCAATAGGTCTCAGGATTCTTGGTGATGGCAAGGACACTGGGATGATCTCGTTGTTTTTAGTGTTTGGGGTCTCTATCATCAGTGTTGGTACGAGTTTGGCAATCACGAAACTAGGCTTAGAGAGAGACTGAGAGGGAAGAAGAAGGAGAAGAAGGAATAAAGGTGGGGGTCTGAATTTTTTTTTTTTGGCTGAGAATGGGTGGGGAGTTGATTGTTCGAGAAGAAGAAAAGAGAAAGGAAAAAGAAAAAAAAACAAAAAACAAAAAGGAAAAGAAAAAAGATAAAACTAGTTTTGTATTTTTTTAATTTTTCTTTACCTTTTAACTATTTTTTTAAAAATATTAAGCTATTTTAATTTTATTTATATATTGAAAATTAGATGGACCAATTAAAATGTAATATGTGTAAATTTGAGTATACATAGACAATTTATTTTGGCATTTAACAATAATTCACTAACGTAATAGTATGGAGAGCAAAACAGAACAAGGGATTAGAGGGTCTTATCATAAAAAAAAAAATAGGTTTGTGGGGTTAAGGGTAACCATATGTGTAGTTTGGATAGTCTTGTCGGCAATATTCCAAGTAAAAAAGGTCAATACATTAAGTCCCACTAGCACTGAGTAAATAACACACTTACATGATGTGGCTCAAGAAGATATTCAATCCAGGTATGTAACTCGGGCCCTTTAGCTTTTAATATAATTGATTGTTTCTACAATTGTACCACCTAGGGGTGTTCATTGGATTTGGACCCATCCGATCCAATCCAATTATTTATTGGATATTGGATTTTGCCATCCGATCCAATCCAATTGAATTGAGTCATCCGATCCGATCCGATCTAATGGATGTATTGAATTAGATCGGTTCCATCCATTGAATGCTTTAACTGGTTTTTTATTGGATTGGATATCTAATGGATGAATCCAATTCATTTTAGCCACTATTTAGGCTGATTTCATTAAAGAGAAAAAATATATGAAAAATTATAATTTAAAACCTAATAATACAATAATAAACAATAGTTCAATCCAAATTAATCCAACCTAATTTTTGTGATCTCATAATAACAATATAACACAAATCTAACTTAATAAGCAAAAGTCTTAATAAACAAGTCCAATACATCAAAGGCAAATATTATATAAAATTTAAATCAATGTGTGCAGGTACACAGCACCTATTAATAATTAATATATTTTTTTTTAAAACAAAATAATTAAATATATAAAACTATAAATATTAAATATGATTGGATGGACATTGGATGATATTGGATTGGATCGGTTCGGTTCGGTTACCATTGGATCGGATGTCTCATCCAACATCCGATCCGATCCAATTGGATTTTTAAAATTTGCATCCGATCCGATCCAATTATGATTGAATATCCGATTCTATTTGATTGGTTGGGATTGAATCGGTCGGTTGGAATTGGATCGGATGATTTTCTGCACACCTACCACCCAATAAAAATGGTGATGTGATCTGTTCCTTATTGTTTCGATATATAAGAAAAAATTGTAATTTAAATTTCAATGTCGATCTACATTATAATTATAATAATTTAAGAGGTTAGGTTTTAAAGATTTTTTATGAATGTAACTAAGTTTTGAAAATTTGAGTAATTTATAATATAAAAAAACCTTTCAAATAATTTATTTTACATGTGTATATAAAATAAAAGACTTTAGTGTTTACTGCACTATTAGTTTTTTTTTTTTATGTATTATTATAACTTTTTTTTAATTTTTTAAAATATAGTATAATATCTTTAATTAACTCTACCATTATAAAAAAAAAAAAAAAAAAAAAAAAAAGAAAAATTAGAATGAGAAATCCTCTGAATGCCGAAAGCATTAGTGGCATAGAATTTTCATATATCAATATAATGTTTTGGTTTCAATTATTTTGAAAAACGTGGGTAAAATGGATGAGTCTTATATATTATATAATTTTAAAAGTTACAGTGAACGAAATAGTAAGCACTACAGTGAGTAACTGCATTGTGTATTAAAGGAATGGAAGGGAGAGGTTATGTTGTCATCAATAAACCCTAGCTGAGTTATATCATCATATACATATATATCTGATCTTTATAGCTAAAGAAAGATAGATAATCTCTACTCTGTAGCTAATTGTGTTTTATAATATCAGATCAGTAGTTATACTATAAAGAAAAAGAATGGCAGCCACCAGCAATGCTTTGAAGGGTAAGATTGAGATTGATGTTGATATCAAGGCATCTCCTACAAAGTTCTACCACATGTTCCGGAAAACTGCTCACATCGTTCCTCACTGCGCCGGTAGCCATATTCAAGGAGTTGATGTCCATGAAGGTGACTGGGAGAGCCATGGCTCTATCAAGTTTTGGAAATACACAGTTGGTAAGCCCAGCTACCTACTATACACGTATCCATTCCTTGTTTATATATATGTATTATTTTGTGTGTGTAAATTAATTAATTGTACATATATATGTAGACGGAAAAGAGGAGACGTTCAAGGAGAAGGTGGAATTAGATGATGAGAACAATAAGGTGAGTCTGATTGGAATTGAAGGTGATGTGTTCAAGCACTACAAGTGCTTCAATGTTATATACCAGGCGGTTCCCAATCCCAAGGGCGAGGGTTCCTTGGCCAAACTCAGCATCGAATATGAGAAGCTCGACCCTTCTGTTCCAACTCCAAACAAGTACCTCAATCTCATGATTAACATCACCAAAGATATCGATTCTCACTTTGAGAAGGCTGCACCTCAAACTAAGACCGTTGTTTGGTGAAAAATGAATTGATGAAAAACAAATAAAAGGGGTCCATATATATCGTTTATATTATATGTGTGTGAAGAAATTAATAAGGATAATTTATTTTATCCATAATCAGTCACTCGAGCTTCCGCTGTCTCTACTACTTGCATGTACTACTATACAACAAGCTATATATATTGGTCACTATTTAATTTCATGTGAAGCTAAAATGCTCTATCTGATGTCATTATTAGTTGATTTTCATTTGGTGAGACCTGAGAGACCCATATGTATGTTTCGTCATGACATACGTTATTACCGTTATTATATAAAAAAATATTTGTTGTGTGTTTCACATAAATATATACTTAATATTGAAAAAATTTATGTTTTTCAAGATTTTTGAAAACCGATTTAACATATGTGAAAGTTAAAGAGATTGATCAAAGATAAAGAAAATAATAATAAAGATTTTATTACGTAATTGTGGCGTTAATGAGTCTTAATCCACAGGTCAATATTATTACTACAAACCTAGAAAAAATCTAAGGTTTTTAAGAATGTTTGAACTCTAATCCTTGTTTATAAGCAATTGAGAAATGAGTTTTTAACCCTTTGCATGAAGGGTTCTTCGTGTATTAGTTTATAGTGTTTATATGGTTCTTGAGTATTAGTCTTTGCCCACTAATAGGGTAATTACAAGTAATATATTGACATGGACTTATCTAGTGAAGCTTGGCCTATGGGCACACCATGTACGTCGATGTGGATGCCACATTATGTTGACAGTTGTCAAAGATATGCCATATTTTCGTAGATAATAAAGACACATTAAATGCTTGATTGTCAATATTTAGGAAGATAAGAGTTAATTCTTGATATTGTGGGATTTAATTATTAATAAATGGGAAACAGTATTAGATGTCTACAGAATGCTCGCTGATCATTACTTCTCCCACCCGCTGTCTAATGTCTTCCGGACGCATACCATATTGCTAGACGGATATCTCGCCTGGACGAATCTTCTACTCATCATTCGAAAGGATTAATTTTGCTTGTGGACCCGATTTAATATCTTATTTGGGCCTGCTAGTGGTCCTAAAATAACTAAATTGTATTCGCTGTTGGAATTCCACGTGTCCCCATCCGGAAACACATATAACATTTACCCTAAGCTTCTAGAACTTTTGGCATTGCGAAAACTTGCACTCTTCCTCGCGAATGGACAGGTAGAGGCTAAAGGTGGATCCCTTAGGAATTCCATACTGCTCTTGTTTGTGGTTGACAGCTTTTCAGTTTTTGAAATAAAGCAACATGTCGCATTGTATAATTAGTTCGAGGAGGTTGTTAGTTTTGTGGTACTAAATCAGGTATGCAGCAACATAATAAATTTTGATTATTATCGTACCACATTCTTGAGATCACCACATGAACATATATTAAATCTGAAATAAATAGATTAAAAGAAAATTTACCTCTTGAAGCCTATCATGGTATCCTTTATTTATTTTATTTTTTTTTGTAAGTTGTATCCTTGGATGATGACGAAGAACTCACACTATAGTTTTTTGAATCTTCCACCACATACAAGGACTAGTATGGGCTTGAAGGATATAATGTACATGGAGTTCTTAGTTTAATTCTCAACACATAAGTAAGAACTCTTTTTGTAGTGATGATGGAAAAGAGATTAATCTGATTAATTCTTTTAGGCTTCCCAAAAATTAATACGTTTTTAGTTCATACAGTTTATTTTAATTAAAATCATTTAAAGTTTTATTGAATTAAATATTTTAAATTCGAATCAATTATTCAATCACATTTGATTGTTTGAATAAATATTTATAGCCGATTCTATTATAGAAATTTATTTCCTATATCCGATTGAGAAATTCTGTCAACTACATGAGAGAATGTCTCAACTATTTGGAGAACAATTTGAGGTAAGACCTTAAATATCTATAACTATTTTTCAAATTCAAATATTTTTTTTTGTATTAATTATTCAACCCAAAAACCAAATCCAGTGGGGACATCCCTACAATAGAGGCGCTTGTCACTGTGTCCTAACACAGTGCAGGTCGTGGTCCCTATGTCTTAACAAGACATTGGATGTATCTTTTGTCCAGGCTAATTTTGTCTTTTCCCTAATTTATTTAATAAATAAATTTAAAAATTATTTATTAATCACAAATAAATAATTACTAACAATTCAACATAGATTTTTTCGAACTTACATATACAACTTCTATCTCTACCCTTGACAGTGTTTCAAGGTGGCAATCCAGGGACCATGGACCTACAATTCTATGCTCGAATAAACTAGATTATTTATTCAATCTCATCAACTAAATATTCCTGTTTATTAAATTCATGATTACTCCACTATAAATATAGAG
Organism: Cannabis sativa; assembly: GCF_029168945.1. Taxonomy (NCBI): domain Eukaryota; kingdom Viridiplantae; phylum Streptophyta; class Magnoliopsida; order Rosales; family Cannabaceae; genus Cannabis; species Cannabis sativa. Next base: position 25,845,854 of record NC_083608.1, read on the forward strand.
TTGAACTCTTAGTAATTTTAGAATTTTTTTTATTTAGTTTTACTGCATGTCCATTGATATAATCAATTCTAGTTATTATCCCTCCATATGTCGGTTCGTAATTAGTTTTTGTCAAATTACTATTTTACTCTTCTGTTATCCTTAATTTTGCCAACATAATGTGGCATGTCTACATAGGCAAAATTTATGCCATGTCGAGTATAGCTTGTTAACAAGAAGGCCAAGTCACAATGCACAATGTACAACTTGACGAGGATTCCAAATACTTAAGCAGGACAAGGAGACAACGAACTGGCCAACCAAAGGAGTCTTCTCAGACCACCCCTGGCCGGCCCTATTGCCAACATAGGTCCACCAGCCTCTAGTAGGGGGAAGGTTAGCCAACCTTTCTTTTACCAGGAACCTTTTGTGCCTCAACAACTTTAAGTCTGGACAACACTTTTAGTTACGAAGTGGCCTTCAACGACCCATAAAAATAGGAGATTAACTTCAATTATTTACCTATTCTTGAGGACTAATTAACATGTTATTTTCTTATTATTTTATTGTGTAAACAATAGGTGATATCTCTTCATTTTAAGGGATATCAACCTACTATTTCTTGTAAACTCTCCTATATAAAGAGCACAAAACTAAACGTAAATTCTCTACGTCTTAAGTTCTAAGTTCTAAGTGCTAAGTTCTCACTCCTAGGCTCTTAAGTCCATGCTCCCCAAACCCTAGCTCTCTCTTTTGCACTCCACTTGTAGTGTACCCTATCCATGGGGTAAATCCGGCAACCATTGACAATCGAAGAGAATCCTATGAAAAGAATGTTAATGGAACAATTCGTAGTAATTAACGTGCCATCGACCTTCAACGAAATGATAGGTCGACCAGCCCTGTATGACCTAAAGGCGGTAACATCCATCTACCACCTATGCCTAATGTTCCCAATAAGACATGGGGTAGGATGTTTGAAGGGAGACCAATAGTCTGCCCATCACTGTTACAACTTGGCTTTGTCTAAATCCAAGAAAGAGAAGATGACTGCCAAGAGCTCTGACGAAGAGCCCGACAAAGGGCAATGAAGTCCAGCCCAAAGCAAGGAGGCAGACATAGATCGTCACTTTGGGGATACTGTAGATAGCTTTGCACCTGTGGAAGAACTAGAAGAAGTGGAGATTAATCCCACTCTTCCAGCCAAAAAATTAAAGATTGGTAAAGGTTTAGCGCCAAAAATAAAATAAATCTTGATAAAATTTATAAGGGCAAACCTTGACCTCTTTGCATGGTCACATGGAGACATTGTCAGGATAGATCCTTCTGTGATGACCCATGCACTAAACATTGATCTAAAATTCTAACTAGTGAAATAAAAAAGGAGGTTGTTTGATAAAGAGTGCGCCCAAGCTTTGAAAGACGAAGTCGAAAGGCTGAGCGCCAATGACTTCATCACTGAAGCATTCTATCCACTTTGGGTATCCAACCCCGTGTTGGTACTTAAACCAAACAACAAGTGGAGGGTATGCATAGATTTCACCACCTTGAATAAAGAATTTCAAAGGACTGCTTCCTGCTTCCAAGAATTGACCAGTTGGTAGATGCTACAGTTGGCCATGAGATCCTAAGCTTCATGGATGCCTATTCAAGTTACAACCAAATCAAGATGCATCCACTAGATAAATAACACACAAACTTTATGAAAGATTTAGGCCTGTACTGGTACAAGGTCATCCCCTTTAGGCTAAAAAACGTAGGGGCCACCTATAAGAGACATGTGAACAAAATGCTAAAAGATCGCATTGGATGCAATACGGAGGTGTAGGTGGACGCAAGTCCAAAAAGGCTGTAGAGCATGTTGAGGATCTAGATGAATGCTTTAAGATCCTACGCGAGTATAACATGAAACTCAACCCCCTCAAATGTTTATTCAAACTAGGCTCGAGAAAATTCCTGGGCTTCATAGTTAATGACAGGGGAATTGAATCAAATCTAAACAAGATCAAATCCTTTTTGGATATGAAGTCGTCCACAACAATCAAAGAAGTACAAAGCCTGATGGGTCGTATTGCTGCACTAAGCAAATTTGTGTCCAAATCCACGGATAAATATTTGCCTTTCTTTAACATACTCAGAGGAAACAAAAAATTTGAGTGGACATGGGAGAGTGAAAAAGCATTCCAAGAGCTGAAAAAACAATTAGCTCAACCTCGTGTCCTATCAAAACCTCTGGACAATAAAGAATTGGGTGTGTACCTGGCAATCACAGAACATGTTGTGATGCAATCTTGATAAGAGAAGAAGACAGTATACAACATCCAGTATACAACATCCAGTATACTACATCTACAAAAGACTGGTCGACACTAAAAGTCGATACCCACTCATGGAGAAGCTAACATACCGCTTACTCTTAGCATCAAAAAAGTGAAGGTCTTACTTCTAAGCTCATTTGATAAGGGTTTACATTGACCAGCCATTGCAACAGGTTTTAACGGCCATGTGGACCATTGAACTCGACCAATTTGAGATCACATATCAACCAAGAGTGGCCATAAAAGGCCAAGCTCTAGCTGACTTCATGGCTGAATGTATAAACATATCTCTTGAAATGTCTTAAGATTTTGGAGAAAAGCAAGAGCCAGAGAAGAAGCGAGAGCAAGAGCAGCAACAAAAACCTGAAGAATTAACATGGAAATTACATGTTGATTGAAGTTGCACTGATCAACTATCTAGTGCAGTCATTGGACTCATTACACCTGGCAGAAATAGTTGCATGGGGCAGTCAAGTTTGGCTTCAAAGCCTATAACAACGAGGCGTAATATGAAGCCCTAATTGCTGGTCTCAAGCTGGTGCATGAAGTACGGGCTGACCACTTGGACATATACAACGACTCTCAGTTAGTCATAAATCAAGTCCTAAGGGAATACACAACTCACAGTGAAAGAATGATTGCCTATTTGAGCAACATCCAAGACTTGCTAAGTCAGCTCAAAGGCTATACAATAAGGCAGATTCCCTAGAGAAGAGAATGCAACAGCCGATGCACTTTCCCATTTGGCAAGCAACACCACTTCCGATAAGGCAAATTTGGTGCCAATACAGTTCATAAAAGAACGAAGCATTACCATCCCAGAAGAGGTTGACATGTTGGATAACAGTCCAATCTTGATGACACCTATTGCAGCTTACCTTCAAACTGGAGCCTTGCTAGAAAAAAAATAATGAAAAAATGATAAGAAGAAAAATTGTTAGGTATCTAATCCTACATGGAGTAATGTCCAAACAAGGCTTCTCAATGCCACTCCTATGGTGTGTCCCTAAGACATAAACTGAGTGGTTATTAATAGAAGTTCATGAAGGCTTCTACAGAAATCATGCCAAGGGGTAAAGCCTATCCAAAAAGATATTTTGATGATGGTTCTTTTAGCTAACAATGATCGAGGATTCGTTGTGTCAAAAGATTCTCAAAGATCCCAAGAGCTCTACCTAACGATCTCACATTGATGTAGTCTCCTTGCCCCTTTTCCATCTGGGGAATAGACCTCATTGGTCACTCCCAAAGGGTAAAATAGGTGTGTAGTATGTCATAGTCATAGTTGACTACTTTACCAAGAGGACAAAAGTAGAACCCCTGACTTCAATAACTTCCAAAAACGTCCCCGACTTTGTTGTCAAGAACATCATGTGTTGGTTTGGACTGCCACAGAAGATTGTGTTAGACAACGAGAAGCAATTTGACAGTGGCATGTTCACTGACTTCTACAATAGAATCGACATCATCAAAAGCTTCCCTATTGGTTCTCATCCTCAAATGAATTGGCAGGTAGAAGTTGTGAACAAGACACTAAAAGAAACTTTGAAAAAGCATCTAGAAGAAGCAAAAGGCAATTTCCAAAAATTGCTCCCAAAGGTACTCTGGTCGCACAGGACCACCGAGAAGACGACCACTAGGCAGACTCCATTTATTTAAGCTTGTGGCTATGAAGCGATGTTGCTTGCAGAGCTGGTGCCACCGTCTTATAGGAGGATGACTTATGACCAAGAAGAAAACAGTACTTTGCTAGCGGAATCCCTTAACAAAATAGAAGAAAGAAGAGACCAAGTCAATCTAAAGTTGTAGGCCTACCAGCAAAAGGTTGCAAGGCCCTTCAACAAATAGGTCAATGAAAATAAATTCTTCATAGGAGACTTAGTACTCCAAAGTGTGTTCATAAATACTAAAGATCCTGTAGTAGGAGTGTTCGGACCTAACTAGGAAGGCCTTTACCAAGTTACAGAAATAACAAGTAAGGGCACCTAGAAGCTTGGCAGGTATAATGAGAACATGGAGTTAGTTCTCCGACCAAGGTATTGGAATGGAGAGCACCTCCAAAAGTACTACCAGTGACTAGCTTGTATGAACACTACTCTTCAGTGGTAGTTCTATTAACTCATTTATAAGAGTTAGTTTTGAAAGAGCTAAGTCTTCATCACTTCAGTGATGGCCTCTATTTGGCATGTCGGGTAGGGATAGCCACTGGACTTCTTGAAGTGAAATTTTTATTTTGTAAGCCTGTAGAATCAATAAATGTACCTTTCACAACAATAAAAAATATTAAAGACCAATTGATGAATAAAAACGGTGTTTCAGTTCAAAAATATTGTGTCCAAACCACTTGCTAACAAGATAACTTCTTAAAGTTATTATTTAGTTTTAGTTCCACATGATTACAACTGGTAGCCCTCAAAGAAAATTCACAAGCAAGGTCTATAAAACTTGGTGAGTTGCAAGTGACCAAGAGACCGCAAGTCTGCTTACTCACTTGGGGGGAGCCCACATAGTACCAGCATCGAACTAGCACAGGAAGATGATGCAGAGAAATTTAAAGCTTAGTATATGCAAAAAGTTGAAAGCTAAGTCAATGCAGGCATACTTCGCTAGAAATAAAAAAGTAAATCTGGATATGTACATGTCTAAGCATAAGAAGAAAGCAAGGATTAAAGACCGCCTGGTCGGTCATATGTCTATAGTAAAAGGCTTTAGTGCTAAACATAAGTAGTGTTCGAAAATAGAGGGCCTATTTGCTAAAACAAGAACATGAAAGCCTTAGGGCTGAATACAAGTAATGTTCAAATGTAAAAGGCCAACAGGCCATATGTAAACATGAAAATAATATGAAATAAAAGCATAAATAAGATACTAATGAAAAATGTCTACTCGTGTGAAAATGCAAGGGGAGTCGAGCTATGAGCTGCAACATTCAGATCACCAAGAAGTTGGCCAGCCATGAGATCAGCAGTCTGGCCAGCGATGAGATTAGCAATCTGGCCAACCACTTCCTCCATGGGCTGGCTAGCCATAGCTTTGCCAAGTTGGCGAGATGGCAGTCCCTCAGGTAGGACAACAGTTTGGCCTGCCCCCTAGATGACCTGGTCTACTCGCATCCTGCTTTCGTAGATCTCCTTCCCTTGAGCGAGTGATCTCCCAAGGAAAGGAGACCCTATGTAGAAGAGGTTGACATTGGGGTTATGCAAATAAACATATAAGAGCTTGGAGAACAAGCCCAAATACTCATTCTTGAGGGCTTGTTATCCATCAAGGGCAAGTTGCTTTGCCAGGAACTCGTTCTCAAGCTCTATCTCTAACCTAGAGGCTTTAGCAACAAGATTGGTCACTTCTTGGTTCCTAATACCAAGTAAGCATGCCATTATTCAAATCTTGGGTATTTTTTAGGAAAATCTAAAACTGGACATGTGTGTCCCTCTCCGCCTAAAGCTTGGTCTGCATGGCCTTTAGCTTCTCTCGGTGAGCTCCAAAAGAGCCATTTGCTTTACCATGAGTAAAGCCTGAACTTCAGCATGGCCTGAAATCAAAATAAAAGCCAAGTTAAAATTAGAAGAAGAATTGGCTAGCCAGCCCCTGGGTGGTTCCCTTTCGGTTGGCCAACTTCTCATTTATACAACCCTTACCGACTAGCCTCCTAGTGGTGCACATCTGGCCAGCCAGCCCCTCTCAATGCAAAAGTTTTAGTAAAATCAAATATGAAATTTACAAATGTTTAGTCTTAAAGGCTGCTAGACGTCAAACACACTAGCTTTTCGTCCTCTAGCTGCTGAAGCTCCCCATTGATGATAGGCAGAGTCCTACCAATATAGCTTCGGGCAGCCTTAGCAATCCTTTGTTCGGTGGATGAACAGGTCCCCCGACTAGATTTCTAAGGCCCCTTGCTCGAATACTTCCTTGAGGGTTAATATTAGGATTTTATGCCCTAAATAAAATCCATTTCAATATTATTTTATTTACTCTCTATAAAAGATTAGAAATCATTTAAGTTTACATGTAGTTTACATGATCCTTTTTAATATATAACTTCAATTAAATCCTGAATATATAGTTATTTACAGTTACAGTGATGTTATCACAGTGGAATGTCCTTTCCTGGCCATTAGAAAAGTATACTAGTATCAGATATATTTGCTATACATCAGATTGGACTAATATTGTCAGTGGAAAAGATATCATAAATCTACTATAATATCTTTCTAAGTCAATGTCACTTAGTTGATCATAGATCAAAAGATCTTAATCCTTAAATGATTACGTTCTTACTTAAATATATTACTTATATTCTTTTACTTGTTCGTTATAGTTGACCATTTGGATCGGCCCAATACTTACAAATTAAGAACATGGTAGTGCACTTAAGTAGGAGCGCTAATCATATGTATATGGAATCTATACCTTCTATAATTTTGAAGTGAAATGATGATTTCCTTAGAGCTTGGCGAACAGACATAAATGGAAGAGCTCTAAATATTTCAGTAATTAAATTAGTTTATTAAAATATCATTTATAAGAAGCTTAGTGTTTTAATAATAAAATACATTGAAGGAAAAAACGGTAAATTTATCCTTACTCGATGTAAATCATCTATAGAGGATCTTTGATTATTTTGATTAAAATAACGGATAATTTATAGCGTATCTATTCTTGGTGAATATAGCGTTCTATGTAATCAGGAGCGCAATTTCGAATCTATAGTGGAGTCAAGACGAATTAATAAGATATAGAATTTACTTGTTGGGTGCTTGGTTACAAATGCCCATGGTCACCACACTAATTGGGATACTGTTGTTTTGTAGTATCAATTAATTGATTTATTTAATCGAATAGGATTCTAAATTAATGACTATACCTTATTTGTGAATTTTACCAAGGAAGGGCATAATTGAGAGAAAAGAGAATTCAAGGTTTATTTATTAATTAACAGACCTTGGAAGGTCTAATTAATAAATATATTTACATAGTATTACTTAAGAAAGATAAATTTGCTTCATCAAGAAGCAAAATAATGGAAAAAATCCAACTCATGGGCCATATAGGGATTTCGACAATGAGGGATTATTTTAAGCCATTGGATCTTTTAAATCGACTCATTTAGTTCTAACCCTAAAATTAATGAATCCGTATAAATAGAACATGATGGCCTTTGATTGAAATAAGACATTTTAGAGTCTCTCTTGTCTGACAAACTGAATCAAAAGAAAACTTATTATTTTGTATCTATATTTTCAAAATTGTCTTGAGTTTTCTTCACAAAAATTTGTGCTCCTTGGTGTTGAGTAATTTCCGACACATTTTAAAGCAATACTCAACATAGTGAGGAAGATTGTGTAGTTCAGATTGTCAGCTGAAGGAGAATTCAAGTTCAGATCTTGATCATACTCTGCAACAGTAAGAATCAAGGATTAGAGATCTGAACAGAATGATTCACATTATTCCACTACCGTCAATGTGGATGGGACATGGGGCCACATCTCGTGGGCTGATGCTTGGACAAACGCGCCATTTGACAAGGCGTGTTTAAGAAATGCCCTCCATGATCCCTGCCAGCAGCCCCAAGCCTCGGTCTAGCTCCGCCTTTGTGCGTGCGGATAGTATGCATTGCATACTGTCCAATTTTGCCATTTTTTTTTCAAGTTTTAAAAATAATTTTAAAATGAAATAAAATTCGAATTTTAATTTGGTAGATTTTTATGTAGATTGTTATTTTCAAAATTTTAAACCTAATTATCAAATTAAAATTAATTTTATTATTAATTAAGAATAATTTTAGATATTAGGAGACTTTAAATTTGAAAATTAATTTTTTCTATAAATTTTCTATTATGGCTATTTTCAAAATTAGATTATTAATTATTTTATTTTTATTTTAATTATAAGGTATAATATTTACATATTGTATTTATTTAATTAATATATATTTGAAATGATCTTATTTGACATTAAAATAATAATCAAATTTAAAAAATAATCTAGATATTTTTTTAAAAAAAATTTAAACCATATGAGCTTTCAAAATTTGGTTATTTTAATATATTTTATTAATTTAAATTATAAAATTAGACTAATGTTAATTATTTGCTATTTTATTTTATTAGATATTTATTTTATTAATATATATTTTTTAAATGAATAGGTGAATTACATTTTGTAATTCAAATGTAATTCATTATAATGTATAAATGTAATAGTTATTACATTAATTATTAATTACTGTAATGATATTTACGTACAAAAATTAATATAATCCTCAATACAATTACACTCTTTTATAAAAGTAATATAATATTTTTTTTTTTGAAAGAAAGTATGTTATTCAATTCAACTCAAATCAGCTGTTACAGGAGCACTTAGAAATCTAGGACAAGCATCAGTCCACACATTAACCCTTACAGAACTAGTAACAGACTTAGCTAGTGCGTGGGCCACACCATTCACATCACGCGAAATGGCACAACAAGAACCACCACCAACAGCAGCTAACAGAGAAATAATCTCCTCAACAATTGGTTTAAACATAAGAATATTATCTGGAAAATTAACCCAAGAGCACACCACAGAAGAATCTGACTCCACACGCACCACAGAAAAACCCAGTCTAGAAGCCCATAAAAGACCCACACGGAGAGCGAGGAGTTCGGCCACCGCCACCTGAAAATCCCCCACGGCGCCGACCGCCCAAGATGCCCAAACCACCCCCCCATCACCACGGATAACACCTCCAAAACCCGCAAAGCCCCTACCCGGAGTGACAGCGGCATCCACATTCAAAACAAAGTCACCCACCCCAGGTGAACACCACCGCCCCCCACCCGGCCTTACCCCTCCCCTCCCCAACCGCCCCTGACCAACCCCGCCACCCCCCACATTCAACCCAACCGCCCCATTGACCGCCGCACCCAACACCCGATCAACACAACTAGCCCCAACACCTTGAAACTCCTCCAATGCTTCCTTAGCCAACACATCAATCACGTCCAAGCGAGACTATTTTTTCCCAAACAAAACCGAGTTCCGATCATACCACACCCACCACCATATCATAGCTAACAGAGCAAACTGATTCGTGTCGAGCACCTCAAAGAGGTAAACCAGCAACTCTGCCAAAGAGGAGACACTACCACGGCCTATTACCTTCCAAAGCTGAAGCTTCGACCACAAAGGACGTAAAGAAGAGCAGAAAACTAACGCATGCTCAGGAGTCTCAGACTCATCACCACATCTGTGACACAGTGGTTGAAGAGGGATCTTACGCTTGATAAGCTGGGAATTAGTCGGGAGAGCCCGGAAATACATACGCCATACAAAAATTTTGATCTTTTGTGGCACCCGCAAATTCCACATCCCATTCCACCAATGAGCTTGATCCACAGAAGAGCTACCGTTCATTCCACTGACCATATCAAGAGCAACTGCATAACCACTTTTCACCGTGTAACAACCATTTGAAGTATAATGCCAACACCAGCGATCCGCACATGGCCCACTCCGCAACGGAATACCAAGAATGACATTAAGATCAAGATGCAGAAAATATTGCGACAAAGAACCCACATCCTAAGAGCCATCCACACCAATCAACTCACTAACCATCACACTGGCATTAGGAGCAGGCGAGATAGGACGAAACGTCCTAGGCAGGGGAAGCCAAGGATCCCGAAACGCATCAACACTTTGCCCATCCCCCACAACTTTTCTCATACCCGACTGCAACAACTCCAAGCCCCACACCAAACTGGACCACAAATGAGACGAACCTGGACGATCCTTAGCGTCCAGAATTGAGGTAGTTGGGAAGTATTTATACTTTAACACACGGCCAGCTAAAGAATTCGGAGATTGAAGTAAACGCCAAACTTGTTTAGCAATCATAGCTTGATTAAAAAGCCTAAGATCCTTGAAACCTAACCCCCCCTTCGACTTAGGCTGGCACACATTCTCCCATTTCACCCAAGCAATCTTCCGTTTATCATTCTTCGTACCCCACCAAAACTGTAAAATAATTGACCGAAGTTGATCACATGTGGCCACCGGAAGCTGAAATATACTCATCAAATAGTTTGGAACCGCCTGAAGAACAGCCTTGATTAGAATCTCTCGACCCCCCTCAGAGAAGAAGCTCTGTTTCCACCCGCGAACCCGTTTCTGAACCTTATCACAAATGCTTGCAAACGTGCGCTTCTTATTCCTCCCAATAACTGTTGGCAAACCCAAATACTTATCATGAGTAGCGACTGATCCCAAGCCTAATACATCCAGTACACTCGTACGATCTGCAGGTAAAACATTCGGACTAAATGTGATAGCAGATTTATCAAAATTGACTTGTTGACCAGAAGCATGCTCATAACACTGAAGGATCCGACGAATAGACTCCGCCTCTCTTCCATTGGCTCTACCAAAGATTAAACTATCATCCGCAAAGAAAAGATGAGACACACGAGGCCCATACCGGGAACACCGAAAACCCATCAACTCACCACTAACCTCTGCTTGCCGAATCATGGATGACAACGCCTCAACACAAAAAAGAAATAGATAAGGCGAAAGTGGGCACCCTTGTCGTAGCCCCCTTGAAGGCACCACACACCCCTTCGGCTTACCATTCACCAAGAAACAATATTCCGGCGTAGTAACACAATCCATAACAAGGTCCACCCATCGGCTAGGAAACCCAAACTTCATCATAATAGCACGAAGGAAGCACCACTCCACTCTATCATACGCCTTGCTCATGTCCAACTTCAACGCCATAAACCCCCTGACACCATTATTCTTCTTAAAGAGAGAGTGTAACAACTCAAAACCCACCATAACATTATCATGAATAGCTCTACCCGGCACAAACGCACTTTGAAATGATGAGATTAACGGTGATAATGTACCTTTCAGCCTCAAAGATACCGCCTTCGCCACAATCTTATACATGACACTACAGAGACTAATAGGCCGATACTCCTTAACGAAAGAAGGTTTTGTGACTTTCGGAATCAACACCACATTGGACTTATTAAATTTCCTAACTGATTGGTGACCATTCAAAATAGAAAGGCAAACAGCTGAGACCCGAGGACCAATAATATTCCAGAATTTGTGGAAGAAAATAGCATGAAACCCATCCGGTCCTGGTGCCTTTGTAGCACCTATAGCCCGAACCGCAGCCAACACATCATCATTCGTGAAAGGAGCTACAAGCATGTCGCATTCCTCTACAGTTACTCTAGCTTCAATACTAGTGATCCCACTCTCAACTTGTTGCGCAGAAGGAGAAGCCGAAGAGAAAATTGTACCAAAATACCGTTTAATCTCATTGACAATGTCCTCCTCGAGAGTCAACTTTTGGCCATCCTCAGTCATCATTTCCACAATTGCATTCTTTTTCTTTCTGCCCGTCGCCTTATTGTGAAAATATTTAGTATTCCTATCACCCTGAGCCAACCAATTCGCCCTCGACCGCAATTTCCAATAGCACTCCTCCCGAGACAAAAGATCATTAAGAGTAGTTTCAAGCCTTTTAACCTCATCCATTCGGACCAACGGAGCGGCTACACTAAGAAGATCATCCAACTGTTTCTGAGTTTCTCTCACCCTCCTCGGAATCGAACCAAACTTATCCTTATTCCACGCCCCAACCTCTCGACACATCTCCCAAAAATATCCAGAATACTGTCTTGACTATCCAAAGGAACATTAAACTCCGACCATGTATGATTAACAATGTCATGACATTCTTCATCTTTCAACCAATGAGTTTCAAACCTAAAACACCTCTTTTTGTCATTCTTCTGAATCCGAACCACATTTTCCAAAGTGGCCACCACCGGTCTATGATCAGAATGTAAGAAATCCCCATTAGTGACTCTAACCGATGGGAATAAATCATGCCAATCCTTGTTACAACAAAATCGATCAAGCCGTTCCTGCACATGCGCCGCACCTTGCCTTTTATTAAGCCATGTAAAACATTGCCCCTCAAACCCCATGTCAACCAAGGAACAATTATCTAGAGTCTGTTGGAATTCATTCATTGCAGAAAAACTACGGTCAGCACCACCTTTCTTCTAAATGATGGAGAGGATTTCATTAAAGTCACCCCCACAGATCCAAGGAAGATCACAAAGGTCCTTAAGGCGCCTCAACAATCTCCAAGAATCGGATCTATCACTTGCTTTAGAATTCCCATAAAACCCCGTAAACCTCCATAATCTTCTACCCGGACATTGTACCAGAGCATCAATGTGGCCAACTGAAAACGACTTTACCGACACATCCCAATCCTCATTCCATAATAGTAACAAACCACCACTCTTCCCCACACAATCAACATGAAAACTATTCTGAAAAATTAACATGTCGCCTTATACCTTCCGCCCAACCACCATAAAGTTTAGTTTCCGACAAAAAAACTAAACTTGGGGAAAACTTACGAACAATCGTTCGCAAGGCAGTCAACGCACCGGGATTCCCCAAACCCCGGGCGTTCCAACATAACAGACTCATGGCTCTTGGCGAGCCTGCTCCGCAGGCTTCGCCAATATCATATTCATATCTTCCGGATCCATGCCCACTTGCTCACCCAATCTTCCTTTTTTCACACTTTCGGTAGTACCCTCTATATCCATTTTTCGCTTCCCACCACCATTGACCTTCAGACTCAATTTGTATTTAGCATTAGCAACCATAACATGTGATAACTTAGGACTAATGGGGAAAGAAGACAGCTTGGACACACCTTTAGACCCACGGCTAGAAGAAGAATTGATTCTCTTCCAAGTTTTGGCTTTTGGGGAGGAAGGCGCCAAAACACCCTTACCCTTTTGTTCTTTAGTGAACTTTTGATTACTTCTTTCACCAACTTCCATCTCAGTAACCAAATCCCCAATAACACTAGTAGAACCATGAACTTTGCCATTATCACCCTCACCCACTATCACTTCCTTCTCATTATCTACGGGAATCACCATTTCAGTCACACTATCCATACCCGAAGATGTACTATTCAGACTCTTATCCCTGCCCACACCCTTATCTTTCTTCAACCCCACCACATTAACCTCAACCGCCTCATTACCCATAGGTGCCACGACAATTTTAGTAACATCAGAATCATGGGAGGCCAACTCCTCGTCTATTTCCCGAGCCTCTAGAATCGAGGTAGGTGCAAGCTCCTCCGGTGTAGGTCCCGAATAACGAGCCTGATTCTTCTCAACCGCAGAAACAATCCGTGAAGCTTCACCCATAGTCATAATCGGCCTATTCGAAGGAGAGTTCTCACGGTTGCGTTGAACCCGAAATCGATCACGAGGTGGGGAGCTAGGAGCACACATCCACGAACCGAATCTCCCTCGGTCAAAGTGTGGATTCTCCCCCGCAAAATCTCTTAACGGACAATCCATGGCTTTATGCCCAATTATTCCACAATCAAAAGAAAAATCAGGTAAATGTTCATATTGAAAGATTAGAGAAACCTCATTACCTTGATCATCCACCGCCACTCGTAAGCCCCGCTTAAGTGGCTCAGTGATGTTAATACGCACTCGCACCTTCATTGTGCCATTGACAAGCTTTATGTCTTCGAGCTTCCCAATCCTCTCCCCCCATTCCCTTGCAAATAATTCAGTCATACAAGCTAGAGGGACATTGTTGATCGATATCCAAAATGACGTAAAATCAAAATTCATTTTCGATATTTTGCCTAACCCCATCGGCTTCACAAAGCAAATGAGCTGTTTATCAATCGTCCATGGCCCGCCTCCAAACACCCGCTGCCTATCCTCACGACTCCCAAAGAAAAAACGGAAAACATTTTTTGAACTCAGCTCTTCCACCTGAAACCGATTGTTTATTCTCCAAATTCCCTTCATAGCTCTCTCAATACCCTCCTTGTTGATTGGTTTAGGACCAATCACTTTACCAACAAGACATAAATCCAATCTCTTTTTCCCCTCTTCCACACCGGCCTGATTCAAAGGAAGGACAGGACCATCACCTTTATTTAGCACCAAGACTTCAGCAAGCCTATTAACCAATTCCAAGTCCATTGTAACACTCAGTGAGAGCACGAGGAGAACAAAAACACGTAGCATAACTGCCAAGAGAATCGCACCAAGACCCAGGGAGAACACGCTGCTAACACCAGAACCCAGGGAGAACACAGCAGGAAACGACCGACTGCACCCCTCCCAGAAGTACTGCCCAGAAAAAATCCAGAAAAAACTGCACAGGAACACGTTGAACAACCCAGAAAATTGCAGAATAACACCCCACCAGCCCAGAAAATTGCACCCGAATCCAAAGAAAACCAGAAAATTCGTTGCCGGAGATCGATACAAAATCAAGAAAAGCTAAAAAAATCGAACCAAAATCAAGAACCTTGTCGCCGGAGATCGTCGACTGGACCCTTCCCATGAAAGGATTGAACTTCCAATCGGTTTCGTAGCTCCGAAACTCGTGGAAAACTGTGCCGACATCACAATAGTAATATAATATTTTAATAGAATTTTAATAAAAAAAAGTCAAAAAATCTATACATTTTTATTAGAATATTTTATACGTATAAAAATAAAAGGAATAAGGATATTTCATCTTTCATTCCATTATTACATTTTCACACCAAATCAAATAAAATAATTTTGATTATAACGTTTATTTCAACGACAAGCAAAACATTATAATATGTTTTTATTATTATTCTTATTTTATTACATCATTATTACTATTCCATTACACTAAGGGCTGGTCCTGAGAATATATGTGCCTAAGAAGAATTATATTTTTGAGCCCTCATATAAAAAAAAAATTATCTCATATACTATTTTTTAACTTTTTTTATTATTTTTTTTTTCAAATTTACGGTTTGAGCTTTTGAGGTAGTCCTACGGTGATTTCTATGTGGGTTGCTATACCGATTTTAGTTGCGATGTAAGTTGCTCTAATAGTTGCTATAGGAATTTCTATTTGGAATTTCGTAAAAATACAAAAAAAAAAAAAGCTGATTTAAAGTGTAAAAATAAAAAAGTCTCTAAAATATTATTAAAAATAAGGGTCATGAAATTTGAACCCAAAACATTAGGTAATATATTATACAACCTAACCAACTAAGCTATAAATATTTATTTTTTATAATACATTTAATTTTACAAAAATAAATGCCTAATAAAAAAACTTATTTATTATTTTGGAGCCCCGAAATGTGTGAGTCCTAAGCACGGGCCTAGCCCGCCTACGCCTAAGGCCGGCCCTGATTAGAGTGAACCAAACACCACGTTATAAATAGGGATTATTTCAAAATACACAAAAACAACAACAAAATTACAAAAATATAGGTGCCGTTTGGTAACACTTTTGTTTTTTAATTTTTTAATCACAAAATGAAAGTAAAATTTTTGTTTTTAAAAAATTTGTTTTTGAAAAACAAAAATGCGTTCTGTAACCACTTTTGTTTTTCAATTTTAAAAACAGAAAACAAAAGTGTGTTCTATAAAGTTTATTTTTATTTTTATTTTTTGATTTTATTTAAGTCGGGTCTAGGTCCGGGGTCAGATTCGGGTTCAAGTCAAAAGTCGGGTTTAGCGCCAGGGCCGTAGGGAGGGGATTTGGGTCCGGGTCTGGTCCTAATCTAAAAGATTGATTAAGAAAAAAAACTGTTTAAAAAAATATTGAAAGTGATTCTTTTTGTTTTTAAAATTTTGATTTCTAATTATAAAATTGAAAAGTAAAAACAGTTTTATAGAACATGTTTTTGAAAAATATTTTCACTTTTCTACTTTTAAAAACAGAAAACTGATTAAAAAAGTGTTACCAAACGCCACCATAGTTTCACGGAATTTTAAATATTTTTACGATTTTTTTTTGACAGAAAATAGTCTTTTTATATGTTGTACTCTTATTAATTTGTTGTTGTTTCTATGTTATCTATCTGTTATTTTTTGTTGTTGTTTTGATGTTATTTTCATGTTACTTTTATATAGTTTTTTTGTTGTTTTCGTGTTATTTTTATAGATAACCGTAAAAATTGAAAAAGAAATTCTTTAAACGTAAAAATATATAATTTTTTTTTTATAAAAAATATTGTCTTATGTAACTATCCCTTATAAATATTTGTTTTGGCACTGTGAATTATTAAAAAGAAAAAGATGAAATACTAATAGAATACCTACCTTACCTGCAATGTTCATCGTCCTAAATAAATAAATAAATAAACGAATTATAACTTAATGGGAAAAGCCAAAAACAAAGACAAAATTATAAAACTAGTGCTCTAATTTTCCACAATACATATTTAAATATATACGTAGTGTAGTAGCTTTCTAATAACATTAATAACTATTTTATCATATAAAAAAAATTCAAGCTCGTGAAAAATACGAGACAATAGTTTATAACATAATATTTGGACTACATCGAACTATTAAAATTTATTGAATGTGCGCACCTACTCCAACTATTTTTGATAGATTGATATCCAACTACCAAATCTTCAATAATGGCACGTATTGATGACAGTGATAATTATTGAAATATGAAGATGACTAATCATGGCTGGCGCTGCTTTCCAATGGGTGCTCTATTATTAAGAGTTAGTTATCCTTTCAAATAAATTGTGATATATAAGATGAATAAGTTACTCTTTCCATTACCAATTAATTTTTGAGATAGTAGCTAATTTATTTTATCCCCAAATCAATTCTAATCGAGAGGGGAAGATGGCGGTGTTATAGTCTTTGCTTTATGATTGTTTGACTAATATTTCTTTTGAATAGTTCACATTTAAGTGGTTGTGCTTATTCAGTATGGGGCACCATTGCCTAATTGTAAAACTTTTTAACCACTTATTCATAGTATACATTAGTTTAGTTTGGGGGTCAATCAGTTTTACATCTATTACCATTTGGCGCGGTTGTGTCTGCACTTTGGGGGTTAGCTTTGTGACTGTTGATTAATTCTATCTACAATTTTAGGTAATTAGCTTGGGTCTTTTTTGCTGTAATTTGGGCATGTCATTTGTGAGATTTGTGCATCTCTTTAAGTGATCAGGTAATCACCAATAGGACCTTCGGTTTTCTTTTTTCTTTTTTTTTTTTTTTATAAAACTTTTTATTTTTAGAATAAACGTCGAAAAAAAACCTCCTTCCAAGCATAACGCGTAATGGAAATGGGAAGCGATCGACACTAATTCATTGATTAACAAACTCATTCTAAATGAGCGAATGGATACAATTATAATAACATGACCACCAAACTTTGATAATAACATCCGAGGCAAATTTAGCTTAAGTATAAGCCACAACATTAGTTAGTTTATGACGATGAGATTGACTAGCAAAATGAAAAGCTAAAAATCTATATCTAAAATTAAATAAAATCAAACTCGAAGATGAGACCAAGGGAACTTAATTATTAGATTTTAGCACTACATCCAAACAATTCGATTCAAAATAGACATTCTCAAAATCAACAAACAACGATGACTTGTTGCGTTTTTCAAAGCTAAAGCATGTGCCATTTCAAGAGAGAAACCACCCACAACATGCTTAACACCGAAGCCACCACCTCCTTATTGTATTTTCCAACTACCATGCCCATACCACATCTTCTATTCACGTTGTCAACGACCACTTGAACAATAGCTTTCAACACACGGAATATAAGTAGTATCCAACTCGAAGGTACCAACGGAGCATGAACCAAAGAATTAGGACATGCCACCGTTGGGGAGATACTCAAAGGGACATTAGAAGCCAAAAAATTTCTTGGTAATCTGCAAGAAAGTCTCGAGCCCAAGTAACAACTAGCTCGGTAGCAATTATCTTATCATTATGGAGTAGCTTGTTCCTTTTGAACTAAATTCTCCCCAAGATAACAAGAATCAACTCCAAATTAGTCACAGGAAGAGGATCAAAAAATTTTGAATAAACTCATAAAAAGCTAGATAAATTACATTTGAATACCCCAAAGTAACATCACAAATTCACGACACTCCAATAATGATGGACAACCCCAAAGTGCATGATGTTTAGTGTTGACCTGAATTTCAATCAACTAACTAGAATTACAAAAACTAAGTAAAGGTGATAATCTGCGATGGAATGCAAAAATAGTAACAGTGACCCCATGATTGTTATAGAGGTTCGACTCTAATTTCAGATGTAATAGCCTCCATTTTTAGTTTTATATTCTTTAATACTTAACTAATGATCACAAGATAGTTCAGGTGAGTTTCTTAAAATTGAGAGAATTACAAATGTATTTCAGCAGAGCTTCTGCTTAAAGGAAAATTGTGAACCTTTTTTCCAGCAGATGTAAGTCTAATATTTATACCAAAAAGAAAATGAATCAACATTAATTACACAAAATCAACAACCCAATAAGTATTCATTGCGTGAATTCACACTCGAATGAACTTCCTTGATTGATGGGATTTGGATAAGCTTCAATCATAGGTGTTAGACGTGGTGCTTCTAGTTTGGTTTTCACCTCTTGGGGGTAGCACAAGTGTGTGCCACCCATAGGGGATCTGTGCTACATTTATGATATTGTGCTGTAATATTTCCTTCTTGTAAGATATTCTTTATCTCTTGATTGAACTTTTAGTGTTAGGGTTGTTGTGCAAAGTTACGAGAGTTGTTTGATGAAGCTTATTTCTCTGTACCATGACTATATTCATCCAAGGTCAAACTCCAGGGAGATGTTGCATGCTATCTTGTGTTGAGATTTTATGTCCTAAATAAAACTCACTTCAATATAATCAGATTTACTAATTAACAAAAGATTAGAAATTATTTTATGATGCATGATTCACATGATTGCTTTCATGATTATATGTCTAATATATAAATTCTATTAAATCCTGAACATAGAGTTATTCATGATTATAGTATTTTTTACACAGTGGAAAGTAATCATGCTTATATGCTTTAAAGTATTTAGTCCCATGATTTATCAGTGTACTGGATTTATACTGACGTGATAATCAGCGATAAAATTTAATTACACATTAATATGTGGTATGTCATTTCCAGGGTATTAGTAAAAGATACTAGTATCGAATGTATGGAGTATACATTGGACTATACCAATATTGACAATAGAAAAGATATCATAAACTTACCGTTATATCTTTCTATGTCAATATCACTTAGTTAATCTTAGGTCCATAGATCTTAATCCTGAGATAATTAGGTTTTTGTTTAAATGTATTATTCGTGTTCTTTGACTTGTTCGTTAAAGTTGACTGAGTGGATCTTCCCAATACTTACATCTTGGGAACATGATAGTGCAACTGAGTAGGAACGCTAATTATAGATATGAAATCTATATCTTCTATAACTATTAGAAGTGAAACTATATTTCCTTCTAGCTTGGCTTAACGTGATAAATTACTGAGCACTCATTTCAGTAATTATATTAGTTTACTTAAATATCATTTACAAGTAGCTAAGTATTTTAAGTATAAAATACATTAAAGGGTAAAATGGTAAATTTGTCCCTATTAGATGTAAATCATCTATAGAGGATCTTTAATATTTGGATTGAAATAATAGATAATTTAAAGTGCATCTAGTTTTGGTACATAGAGTGTTCTATTTAATCAGAGTGCAATTCTGAATCTATAGTGGAGTCAGGAGGAATTAATAAGTTAAGAAATTTACTTGGTAAATTTTGGATCTACTTATTGGGAGCTTGGTTACATAGGGCCATGGTTGCCACATTAATTGGGATTATATTTTTTTGTAGTCTCAAGTAATTAGTTTTAATTAATCAATTAGAATTCTAAATAAGACTGTGTCTTGTATGTGAATTTTCACTAAGCAAGGACTTATTTGAGAAGAAAAGAGGATTTAGAGTTTATTTATTAATTAAGAGACTCTGTAAGGTCTAATTAATAAATAAGTTAAATGGTAATTTTATTTGATAATTAATTATAATTATTAAATAGATATAATTAATATTTATAGAGTTAGAATTAAAATATGGTATTTGTGAAAAGAAAGATGAGTTAAATAAAATGGCAAAATTGAAGTCCTATAGGCCCATTAAGTGTTCGGCCAATGATGGTTAATAAAGCCATTTTTTTTTTATCTTTTTTTAATTCTATTTAAATTCTAAACCTAATCCTAAAAGCTACCCTATAAATAGAATAAGTTGGCTTTTATTTTTAGAAGACAATCAGACTCCATGGTCAGAAAAATAGAAAATAAAAAAGAGCCACCATCTTTTCGAAATCCTCTTCTTTTTCCTCTGTTATTTTTGAAGCCTTAGTGAATTAAGGTGTTCCCCAAACAATTCAAATAAATACCTAGTATAGTGAAGAAGATTGTGTCAAACCAAATCGAAGAAGAGAAGATCCAAGTTAAGATCGTTATAATGCTCTGCTATAGACGCGAATAAAGGGCTAGAGATTTGAATGGAATAAGTCATATTATTCTGCTGCCATCAATGTAAGAATTTCTTAATCTCTTATGTGTTTATTTTATTATTTTAAGAAATTCATATTTAGGATGTTAGATTATAGAACTATAATCAACATACATGTTAGAAAATCTAGATCCTAGAAAAATAACTTCCAACAACTGGTATCAGAGCCATAGTAATTATTTATTTTTCATAAAATATGGATTTAATTAAAATGATGTCTACTTAATTTGGATGTGTTCATGTTAGTTTACGTGTCATTAGATGATTAAATGTTAATTACAATATTTTTCTATGAAAAATAATTTTATTTTTGTTCTGGAAATATTTTATTTGGAATCCTTGTGAAACTTTAAGAAAGTTTTGTTTTTAAAAAATTCGATTTTGATTAAAAATGAGAGAGTTATGAGGTTTTAAAATTTTGGTGCATTGGCTATCGAGCACCTGCTCCCTGCGTGCGCAGCAATTCAGACAAGTTGATTTCCATGCACCTTGTCTGAAGCCCATGTTTTCCATAGCCTCCATATTCCTAATACCAAGGCTGCAAGCAGCCTCCTGCGCGTGTGGATGAGGCTGCACGCAACCTTGGAATTCAGAGAAGGTGCCTTTGCACCCAAAATTATTTATTTATTTATTTTTTTTCACTTGATTTCAAATTTATTTCCATTTCAAATATTAATAAAATATTAATATTTTAGGTTGATCTTAACCATTGATAAAATAAAATAATACAAAAATAAAAAATACTCATTTTAGGTTGATCATAACAATTGATGATTATCTAATGATGAAAATTGACTCTTCAAGAAAATTATCAATTTTTGAAGTTTGAATCTTGTCCGCTGAATTATTTTTCACTTAAGCTCTGGAAAAAATTGCAACTTTCTTGAGCACGACTTTAGGACATGAAATCTTCAAAATTGCAATATTACATGTAAGACACAGCTTGATAAATCTTTGAAATAGCTTCAAAATACAAGTTAAATGTCATCCATAGGATCAATATTGATGTAGTTATGGTCGTTCTACGGAAGGCTGTACTACACCCAGTGACTAGGTTGACATCCAGCGCTCAGTTTGACACCTTGACATCAACCTGAATGTTGGGTAAGTAGAAAAATGTCAGAGACTTGTATTTTTTGATGCTTATGTGATATGTTGACATCACCTAGGCAAATTATTTGTTCTAGTGAAGTTGTTCACTAGTTCTTAGAGATGTCAATTTTTGGTAAAATCGGGTAGAATCAAAACTCTCTGATTTTTTTGATATTCTAGCTTATTAGAAGGGTGAAATATCAAAATTTGAATTTGACATGTAAAAAGTCATAGCTCTTTTTTACTACAAAAAAATAGTCTGATGGTGGAGATGGAATAGGATTTTGATAAGCAGAACTCAACGCACCAGGCCACACGTCATCCTGGGCGATGGGTGCTTCTCAGAGCTCGTTTTTATAATCCTAATGCATTCGAGATTACGAACGAGGTCTCCTACTCCATTTTCTACAAAAATAAGAAGAATTATTGGAGCATAATTTGCATTTGAGGAGCAGAAATATGCGGACCAAGTTGTATGTGAACCTGGGCACAGGGCCCAATGCCCATGTCAGCCTAGGTGCTAGGACCCTATTTTGGCTTTGAACGGATCTCTCGTTCTCCCTGAGATCACTTGTATCTTCGTTATATCGAAAAACAAAAAAGATGCCCATAACACTTTTCGAGAAAAATGACTGGAAATAGCCCTGGTTGACAAAATGTAAACCTAGGAGTTGGGTCCAACTTTTTGCCACTAGTTGGTTCCATTGGATTCTAGGAAAAACTCGTCTCTGGGTTATTTTTCAAAATGGAGAATATTCCTAGAATACTTCTCGAAAAAAGTGATTGAAAATAGCCTAGACTGACATTTGTCAACTTGGGCGCGCGACCCAGCACCTAGGTAAACCTGGCGTTAGGCACAAGTTTTGGATCCCAGAAGACTCTGTTTGTTCCCTAACAACATCAAAATCTTAATTATTGATTAAAATGGAGAATTTTCCCGAAAGACTTCTTCTAAATTTTTGATGGAAATTGCCTATGTTGAAAAAAAGTCAACATTGGTGCTGGGTCCTTATTTTGGCCTCTAGGTTGACCCGTTCCTTTTCCTAAAGCAATTGAATTTTCATTTTGGATGGCAAAGAACAAAATTCTCAAGGTAATTACTCAATATTGTGATTAGAAGCACCACGCATTGATAATATGTCAACCTAAGCGCTGGGTTCACTAGGTGCCCAAGACGCTTGGTGCCTTAGGTGCTCAAAAATGAAAGTGTTCCGATTCTAATTTTAGTACCTTAAATATGTTTTCGGGTCTTATTCATGTTAAATAACACAATTTAAGCCAGTTTCTCTATGATAAACCCAAAAATTGAAACCCTAGTTAGGATGTCAACCTAGGCACCATGTGACAGTCAGTAGTCCCGTGATCTGTAAGGGGAAATACCGGGTAAGCTGTGCAATCCCACATCGCCTGGGGAAGGTCAAGTGGGATGGTTCAGAGACTGTGTAGGTATGGCACTACACAGTTGAAGAGAGCTTAAATGGATTGATTGGTACTACCTATATCAAAAAGGTGCATCTTGTTTTTTGGTAGCCCATCACGAAAGAATTCCACAGTTAAGCGTGCTTGGCCTGGAGCAATTTCAGGATGGGTGACCTCTCGGGAAGTTTTCCCAGGAAGCGTGCGAGTGAGGACAAACCATGCTGGAAACACTCGTGTTGGTTTGTAGGGTCAGTCGTCAGTCCATAAAGTAGCCAGAGTGACGTATTCGTGTATAAGAGCCATTCATTTTGTGTGTGTAAGGGCCCAATGGAGGCTTGAAACGGGGGCATTACAAATGGTATCAGAGCCTTGACCCAGCCGGAAGTGTGGTCGACGAGGACGTCGGACTCCATAAGGGGGGGGGTGATTGTGACAGTGAGTAGTCTTGTGATCCGTAAGGGGAAATACCGGGTAAGCTGAGCAATCCAACATCACCTGGGGAAGGTCAAGTGGGATGATTCTGAGGCTGTGAAGGTATGGGACTACACAGTTGAAGAGGGCTTAAATGGATTGATTGGTACTACCTATATCAACAAGGTGCATCTTATTTTTCGGTAGCCCATCACGAAAGAACTCCACAGTTAAGCGTGCTTGGCTTGGAGCAATGTCAGGATGGGTGACCTCCCGGGAAGTTTTCCCAGGAAGCGTGCGAGTGAGGACAAAGCACGCTGGAAACACTCGTGTTGGTCTGTAGGGTCAGTCATCAGTCCATGAAACAGGCAGAGTGACGTACTCGTGTATAAGAGCCATTCATTCCGTGGGTGTAAGGGCCCAATGGAGGCTTGAAGCGGGGGCGTTACACACCAGGTGAACACCCTAGGCACCTGGGTTGACTTTCGGGGTGTTGTTTTGTACATTTTCATTTTCCAGGCCTTTAAATTGATTCCTCTGGTCTTCTTGATTTAGAATACTGAAAGATGATTATTTGGAAACAAGTTGGTAGAATCAATACACCTATTTTAGAATTCCTAGAGTCAACTTGGGTACAGGGCTAGGGACCCCTCTAGTTTGAGTTCTATGACTCAAGATTCCTCAACTCTAAGATGTCTTATTTCTTGCTACGTGTCAAACATTGATGTCCACATCATCAAGGTCAGTTTCTTGGTAAAAAATTTCCCCCCAAGTCAATTGTACACTTGTGTGAGGTTGACTTGATGACGTGAACTAAGCTCGTTTCTCTCGAAACTACATGACGGGCATCAATTTTGACAATCTTAACAATTTTTTTGGTTCATCAATGAATTCTAATAGAACTAGGAATTTTGAATTCCTATTTCTCTTTGAACGAGGGGACTCGAAAATTAAAGATAAAAAGAAGGGAGAGAAAAGGGAGAGAAAAGGGAGAAGATAAAAGTTTTTTTTTCTCTCTTTATCTTTCATTTTAATTTGAAATTTAAATCCATCCCTTATAAGCTTAAGAATAGAGGAGATCATTAGATATAAATGGAGAGATCCTCGATTAACTTTTCCCATCTCTTTCACATGCCTAGCACAATGAATTGAGAGCGTAAAAAATTTTCTTTCATCAATCCTTACAGTGTTGTTCAAGTGTTCATAAATTTTAGGTATTTTCTTCAAAATTTTCAATTTTTTTTCGTATTTTTCTTCTCCTCTTGTAGAACTCAATTTAAGGATTCTCGATCTTGTTAGAAATCCTTGAACTCTATTGGTAATCCCTTTAAAAATCAAAAATTTGATTTTCATATGAGTTGTTTGTACTGAAAATCTCCATTCCTACTAGGTGCAGTTTGTCAGGATTTGCTTGAAAAAAAGCTTATTTGAGCTGAATTAAGTTAATATTCAATTGTTCAAAGTTGAGGAAAACTACATTAAAAATATGTATACCTCATGTGACAAGAACTTGAAGAAAACTTGAAGAATTTCACCGACACACAACCCAATTTTCCATGCCAAGCTCACATTACTAAAGGTTAAGGATCTAGACAAGGGCCATGGTGGAAAATCATGGCCACTAAGTTACTCACTGCTGCTATTAAAAGTGAGGACCCAAGATATAGAGTCGTCGAACTAAGACCTTTTGTCTTTAGTTCCATTACTTAGCACCAAGTTGAACTGATTTGACATGACTATTCACTAACTATTATTGTCGTCAGGAAGCTAAAGATTGAATGTCCCAGTAGTTCTCAAAATCTATGTTGCAGTGCCTGGTAAAGGCTCCGTATGAATGCATATGCATTATTGCCTTTATACCCTTGTTTGTGTGAATTGCTGAATATTTCGGGATCTGCCCTTATCAGATAAATCTAAATGGTTATCAGATTATGTCGACATTGTTCATCTTCTATCATCTGCGGGACAGGCATGTTCTAAAGCCTCATGTGATTAATTTTTTGTGTGATTTGAAAAGAAGCCCAACCCATAAAAAGAATGGGTTCTACTATTTTCATCATTTTACTGTGTACAATGACAATATCACTAAAAGTAACGATGGCCTTTATCATAAGGAGTACTTTTATGCTCCTGTCATCCCCTCGACACATGTCACCTTTCAAAAGGCTGGCCCTTTCAAAAGACATGCTTCGTTGATTCACATGAAGCATAGAGCTGATGACATGTTTGCTGATATTAGCATTCAGGAGAGAGATGGAAAAATATTGTTCACTGATGACAACCTCTGTCATGTAGGTCTTATGGCCACTTTTTATCGAGTTTATGTTGATGCTTACTTTGTTGATGACTCGTGGACAATACCTCTTGAAGATGAAGAGAGTGTAGAAAGTGGCATTGTTATTTGGTCCAGTGTGATGTTGAAAGATGATGGAGTTGGTTTTGATGATGAATCTGAAATTTACCTTTGGGTCACATTAAAGCTCGTGTGCTCGAGGGAGTTGGAGAATTAGCAGGTTGCTAATGCTCCATAACTATTATTAACTTGTTTATTTTTTTTCCATACTTTTCTTACGCACTAACCACTTGCTCTTTTGTTCCATAGATAAGATGAGCTTCCTTGCTACTATGGCTTCC